>NC_135890.1:54743342-55359762 GCF_964194155.1 Cetorhinus maximus | reverse complement strand
GAGTATGTGTGAGAGTGAGCGAGTATGTGTGAGAGTGAGGAGTATGTGTGAGAGTGAGGGAGTATGTGTGAGAGTGAGGGAGTATGTGTGAGAGTGAGGGAGTATATGTGAAAGTGAGGGAAGATGTGTGAGAGTGAGCAGTATGTGTGAGAGAGAGGGAGTTTGTGTGAGAGTGAGGGAGAATGTGTGAGAGTGAGGGAGTATTGTGAGAGTGAGGGAAAATGTGTGAGAGTGAGGAGTATGTGTGAGAGTGAGGAGTATATGTGAAAGTGAGGAGTATGTGTGAGAGTGAGGGAGTATGTGAGAGAGTGAGGGAGTATGTGTGAGAGTGAGGAGTATATGTGAAAGTGAGGGAGTATGTGTGAGAGTGAGGGAGTATGTGTGAGAGCGAGGGAGTATGTGTGAGAGTGAGGAGTATGTGTGAGAGTGAGGGAGTATGTGTGAGAGCGAGCGAGTATGTGTGAGAGCGAGGGTGTATGTGTGAGAGCGAGGGAGTATGTGTGAGAGTGAGGAGTATGTGTGACAGTGAGGAGTATGTGTGAGAGTGAGGGAGTATGTGTGAGGGTGAGGACTATATGTGGAAGTGAGGGAGTATGTGTGAGAGTGAGGGAGTATGTGTGAGAGTGAGGGAGTATGTGTGAGAGTGAGGAGTATATGTGAGAGTGAGGGAGTTTGTGTGAGAGTGAGGGAATATATGTGAGAGTGAGGGAGTATGTATGAGAGTGAGGGAGTATGTGTGAGAGTGAAGAATATGTATGAGAGTGAGGGAGTATGTGTGAGAGTGAGGGAGTATGTGTGAGAGTGAGGAGTATATGTGAAAGTGAGGAGTATATGTGAGAGTGAGGGAGTATGTGTGAGAGTGAGGGAATATATGTGAGAGTGAGGGAGTATGTATGAGAGTGAGGGAGAATGTGTGAGAGTGAGGGAGTATGTATGAGAATGAGGGAGTATGTGTGAGAGTGAGGAGTATGTACGTGAGTGAGGGAGTATGTGTGAGAGTGAGGAGTATATGTGAAAGTGAGGAGTATATGTGAGAGTGAGGGAGTATGTGTGAGAGTGAGGGAATATATGTGAGAGTGAGGGAGTATGTATGAGACTGAGGGAGTATGTGTGAGAGTGAGGAGTATGTATGAGAGTGAGGGAGTATGTGTGAGAGTGAGGAGTATATGTGAAAGTGAGGAGTATATGTGAAAGTGAGGGAGTATGTGTGAGAGTGAGGGAGTATGTGTGAGAGTGAGGGAGTATGTATGAGAATGAGGGAGTATGTGTGAGAGTGAGGGAGTATGTGTGAGAGCGAGGGAGTATATGTGAGAGTGAGGGAGTATGTGTGAGAGTGAGGGCGTATGTGTGAGAGTGAGGGAGTATATGTGAGAGTGAGGGAGTATGTGTTAGAGTGAGGAAATATGTGTGAGAGTGAGGAGTATGTGTGAGAGTGAGGAGTATGTGTGAGAGTGAGGGCGTATGTGTGAGAGTGAGGAGTATGTGTGAGAGTGAGGAGTATGTGTGCGAGTGAGGGAGTATGTGTGAGAGTGAGGAGTATGTGTGAGAGTGAGGGAGTATGTGTGAGAGTGAGGAGTATGTGTGAAAGTGAGGGAGTATGTGTGAGAGTGAGGAGTATGTGTGAGAGTGAGAGAGTATGTGTGAGAGTGAGGGAGTATGTGTGAGAGTGAGGGAGTATATGTGAAAGTGAGGGAAGATGTGTGAGAGTGAGGAGTATGTGTGAGAGTGAGGGAGTATGTGTGAGAGTGAGGAGTATATGTGAAAGTGAGGGAGTATGTATGAGAGTGAGGGAGTATGTGTGAGAGTGAGGGAGTATGTGTGAGAGTGAGGAGTATGTATGAGAGTGAGGGAGTATGTGTGAGAGTGAGGAGTACGTATGAGAATGAGGGAGTATGTGTGAGAGTGAGTGAGTATGTGTGAGAGTGAGGGAGTATGTTTGAGAATGAGGGAGTATGTGTGAGAGTGAGGGAGTATGTGTGAGAGAGAGGGAGTATATGTGAGAGTGAGGGAGCATCTGTGAGAGTGAGGGAGTATGTATGAGAGTGAGGGAGTATGTGTGAGAGTGAGGGAGTATTTATGAGAGTGAGGGAGTATGTGTGAGAGTGAGGAGCATGTATGAGAATGAGGGAGAATGTGTGAGAGTGAGGGAGTATGTATGAGAATGAGGGAGTATGTGTGAGTGTGAGGAGTATGTGTGAGAGTGAGGAGTATGTATGAGAGTGAGGGAGTATGTGTGAGAGTGAGGGAGTATGTGTGACAGTGAGGGAGAATGTGTGAGTGTGAGGAGTATGTGTGAGAGTGAGGAGTATGTGTGAGAGTGAGGAGTATGTGTGAGAGCGAGGGAGGTATGTGTGAGAGTGAGGAGTATGTGTGAAAGTGATGGAATATATGTGAGAGTGAGGGAGTATGTGTGAGAGTGAGGGAGTATGTGTGACAGTGAGGGAGTATGTGTGAGAGTGAGTGAGTACGTGTGAGAGTGAGGAGTATGTGTGACAGTGAGGAGTATGTGTGAGAGTGAGGGAGTATGTGTGAGAGTGAGGAGTATATGTGAGAGTGAGGGAGTTTGTGTGAGAGTGAGGGAATATATGTGAGAGTAAGGTAGTATGTATAAGAGTGAGGGAGTATGTGTGAGAGTGAGGAGTATAAGTGAAAGTGAGGAGTATATGTGAGAGTGAGCTAGTATGTGTGAGAGTGAGGGAGTATGTATTAGAGTGAGGGAGTATGTGTGAGAGTGAGGGAGAATGTGTGAGAGTGAGGGAGTATGTGTGAGAGTGAGGAGTATATGTGAAAGTGAGGAGTATATGTGAGAGTGAGGGAGTATGTGTCAGAGTGAGGGAATATATGTGAGAGTGAGGGAGTATGTGTGAGAGTGAGGGAGTATGTGTGAGAGTGAGGGAGTATGTGTGAGAGTGAGGGAGTATTTATGAGAGTGAGGGAGTATGTGTGAGAGTGAGGAGTATGTATGAGAATGAGGGAGTATGTGTGAGAGTGAGGGAGTATGTATGAGAATGAGGGAGTATGTGTGAGAGTGAGGAGTATGTGTGAGAGTGAGGAGTATGTATGAGAGTGAGGGAGTATGTGTGAGAGTGAGGGAGTATGTGTGAGAGTGAGGGAGAATGTGTGAGTGCGAGGAGTATGTGTGAGAGTGAGGAGTATGTGTGAGAGTGAGGAGTATGTGTGAGAGTGAGGGAGTATGTGTGAGAGTGAGGAGTATATGTGAGAGTGAGGGAGTATATGTGAGAGTGAGGGAGTATGTGTGAGAGTAATGAGTATGTGTGAGAGTGAGGGGGTATGTGTGAGAGTGAGGGGGTATGTGTGAGAGTGAGGAGTATGTGTGAGAGTGAGGAGTATGTATGAGAGTGAGGGAGTATGTGTGAGAGTGAGGAGTATGTGTGAGAGTGAGGAGTATGTGTGAGAGTGAGGGAGTATGTGTGAGAGTGACGAGTATGTGTGAGAGTGAGGGAGTATGTGTGAGAGTGAGGGAGAATGTGTGAGAGTGAGGGAGTATGTGTGAGAGTGAGGAGTATATGTGAGAGTGAGTGAGTATGTGTGAGAGTGAGGGGGTATGTGTGAGAGTGAGGAGTATGTGTGAGAGTGAGGAGTATATGTGAGAGTGAGTGAGTATGTGTGAGAGTGAGGGAGTATGTGTGAGAGTGAGGAGTATGTGTGAGAGTGAGGAGTATGTATGATAGTGAGGGAGTATGTGTGAGAGTGAGGGAGTATGTGTGAGAGTGAGGGAGAATGTGTGAGAGTGAGGAGTATGTGTGAGAGTGAGGAGTATGTTTGAGAGTGAGGGAGTATGTGTGAGAGTGAGGAGTATGTGTGAGAGTGAGGGAGTATGTGTGAGAGTGAGTATGTGTGAGAGCGAGCGAGTATGTGTGAGAGCGACGGTGTATGTGTGAGAGCGAGGGAGTATGTGTGAGAGTGAGGAGTATGTGTGAAAGTGAGGGAATATGTGTGAGAGTGAGGGAGTATGTGTGAGAGTGAGGGACTTTGTGTGAAAGTGAGGGAGTATGTGTGAGAGTGAGTGAGTACGTGTGAGAGTGAGGAGTATGTGTGAGAGTGAGGGAGTATGTGTGAGAGTGAGGGAGTATGTGTGAGAGTGAGGAGTATATGTGAAAGTGAGGAATATGTGTGAGAGTGAGGGAGTATGTGTGAGAGTGAGGGAGTATGTGTGAGAGTGAGTATGTGTGAGAGCGAGCGAGTATGTGTGAGAGCGAGGGTGTACGTGTGAGAGCGAGGGAGTATGTGTGAGAGTGAGGAGTATGTGTGAAAGTGAGGGAATATGTGTGAGAGTGAGGGAGTATGTGTGAGAGTGAGGGAGTATGTGTGACAGTGAGGGAGTATGTGTGAGAGTGAGTGAGTACGTGTGAGAGTGAGGAGTATGTGTGACAGTGAGGAGTATGTGTGAGAGTGAGGGAGTATGTGTGAGAGTGAGGAGTATATGTGAGAGTGAGGGAGTTTGTGTGAGAGTGAGGGAATATATGTGAGAGTGAGGTAGTATGTATGAGAGTGAGGGAGTATGTGTGAGAGTGAGGAGTATAAGTGAAAATGAGGAGTATATGTGAGAGTGAGGGAGTATGTGTGAGAGTGAGGGAATATATGTGAGAGTGAGGGAGTATGTATGAGAGTGAGGGAGTATGTGTGAGAGTGAGGGAGAATGTGTGAGAGTGAGGGAGTATGTGTGAGAGTGAGGAGTATATGTGAAAGTGAGGAGTATATGTGAGAGTGAGGGAGTATGTGTGAGCGTGAGGGAATATATGTGAGAGTGAGGGAGTATGTGTGAGAGTAAGGGAGTATGTGTGAGAGTGAGGGAGTATGGATGAGAGTGAGGGAGTATGTGTGAGAGTGAGGGAGTATGTGTGAGAGTGAGGAGTATGTATGAGAGTGAGGGAGTATGTGTGAGAGTGAGGAGTATGTATGAGAGTGAGGGAGTATGTGTGAGAGTGAGGGAGTATGTGTGAGAGTGAGGGAGAATGTGTGAGAGTGAGGAGTATGTGTGAGATTGAGGAGTATGTTTGAGAGTGAGGGAGTATGTGTGAGAGTGAGGAGTATGTGTGAGAGTGAGGGAGTATGTGTGAGAGTGAGTATGTGTGAGAGCGAGCGAGTATGTGTGAGAGCGACGGTGTATGTGTGAGAGCGAGGGAGTATTTGTGAGAGTGAGGAGTATGTGTGAAAGTGAGGTAATATGTGTGAGAGTGAGGGAGTATGTGTGAGAGTGAGTGAGTACGTGTGAGAGTGAGGAGTATGTGTGAGAGTGAGGGAGTATGTGTGAGAGTGAGGGGGTATGTGTGAGAGTGAGGAGTATATGTGAAAGTGAGGGAATATGTGTGAGAGTGAGGGAGTATGTGTGAGAGTGAGGAGTATGTGTGAGAGTGAGGGAGTATGTGTGAGAGTGAGGGAGTATATGTGAGAGTGAGGGAGTTTGTGTGAGAGTGAGGGAATATATGTGAGAGTGAGGTAGTATGTATGAGACTGAGGGGTTATGTGTGAGAGTGAGGAGTATAAGTGAAAGTGAGGAGTATATGTGAGAGTGAGGGAGTATGTGTGAGAGTGAGGGAATATATGTGAGAGTGAGGGAGTATGTATGAGAGTGAGGGAGTATGTGTGAGAGTGAGGGAGAATGTGTGAGAGTGAGGGAGTATGTTTGAGAGTGAGTAGTATATGTGAAAGTGAGGAGTATATGTGAGAGTGAGGGAGTATGTGTGAGAGTGAGGGAATATATGTGAGAGTGAGGGAGTATGTGTGAGAGTGAGGGAGTATGTGTGAGAGTGAGGGAGTATGTATGAGAGTGAGGGAGTATGTGTGAGAGTGAGGGAGTATGTGTGAGAGTGAGGAGTATGTATGAGAGTGAGGGAGTATGTGTGAGAGTGAGGAGTATGTATGAGAATGAGGGAGTATGTGTGAGAGTGAGTGAGTATGTGTGAGAGTGAGGGAGTATGTTTGAGAATGAGGGAGTATGTGTGAGAGTGAGGGAGTATGTGTGAGAGAGAGGGAGTATATGTGAGAGTGAGGGAGCATGTGTGAGAGTGAGGGAGTATGTATGAGAGTGAGGGAGTATGTGTGAGAGTGAGGGAGTATTTATGAGAGTGAGGGAGTATGTGTGAGAGTGAGGAGTATGTATGAGAATGAGGGAGTATGTGTGAGAGTGAGGGAGTATGTATGAGAATGAGGGAGTATGTGTGAGAGTGTGGAGTATGTGTGAGAGTGAGGAGTATGTATGAGAGTGAGGGAGTATGTGTGAGAGTGAGGGAGTATGTGTGAGAGTGAGGGAGAATGTGTGAGTGTGAGGAGTATGTGTGAGAGTGAGGAGTATGTGTGAGAGTGAGGAGTATGTGTGAGAGTGAGGGAGTATGTGTGAGAGTGAGGAGTATATGTGAGAGTGAGGGAGTATATGTGAGAGTGAGGGAGTATGTGTGAGAGTGAGGAGTATGTGTGAGAGTGAGTGAGTATGTGTGAGAGTGAGGGGGTATGTGTGAGAGTGAGGAGTATGTGTGAGAGTGAGGAGTATGTATGAGAGTGAGGGAGTACGTGTGAGAGTGAGGGAGTACGTGTGAGAGTGAGGGAGAATGTGTGAGTGTGAGGAGTATGTGTGAGAGTGAGGAGTATGTGTGAGAGTGAGGGAGTATGTGTGAGAGTGAGGAGTATGTGTGAGAGTGAGGGAGTATGTGTGAGAGTCAGGGAGAATGTGTGAGAGTGAGGGAGTATGTGTGAGAGTGAGGAGTATGTGTGAGAGTGAGGAGTATGTGTGAGAGTGAGGAGTATCTGTGAGAGTGAGTATGTGTGAGAATGAGGGGCTATATGTGAGAGTGAGGGAGTATGCGTGAGAGTGATGGAGTATGTGTGAGAGTGAGGGAGTATGTGTGAGAGTGAGGGAGTATGTGTCAGAGTGAGGGAGTATGTGTGAGAGTGAGGGAGAATGTGTGAGAGTGAGGGAGTATGTATGAGAGTGAGGAAGTATGTTTGAGAGTGAGGGAGTATGTGTGAGAGTGAGGGAGTATGCGTGAGAGTGAGGGAGAATGTGTGAGAGTGAGGGAGTATGTGTGAGAGTGAGGAGTATGTTTGAGAGTGAGGGAGATTGTGTGAGAGTGAGGGAGTATGTGTGAGAGCGAGGAGTATGTGTGAGAGTGAGGAGTATTTGTGAGAGTGAGGAGTATGTGTGAGAGTGAGGAGTATGTGTGAGAGTGAGGTGTAAGTGTGAGAGTGAGGGAGTATTGTGAGAGTGAGGGAGTATGTGAGAATGAGGAGTATGTGTGAGAGTGAGGAGTATGTGTGAGAGTGAGGGAGTATGTGTGAGAGTGAGGGAAGATGTGTGAGAGTGAGGGAGTAGTGTGAGAGTGAGGGAGTATGTGTGAGAGTGGGGAGTATGTGTGAGAGTGAGGAGTATGTGTGAGTGTGAGGGAGTATGTGTGAGAGTGATGGAAGATGTGTGAGAGTGAGGGAGTATTGTGAGAGTGAGGGAGTATGTGTGAGAGTGAGGTGTATGTGTGAGAGTGAGGAGTATGTGTGAGAGTGAGAGGTTATGTGTGAGAGTGAGGAGTATGTGTGAGAGTGAGGGAGTATGTGTGAGATTGAGGAGTATGTGTGAGAGTGAGGAGTATGTGTGAGAGTGAGGGAGTATGTTTGAGAGTGAGGGACTATATGTTAGAATGAGGTAGTATGTGTGAGAGTGAGGGAGTATGTGTGAGATTGAGGGAGTATTTGTAAGAGCGATGGAGTATATGTGAAAGTGAGGGAAGATGTGTGAGAGTGAGGAGTATGTGTGAGATTGAGGGAGTATGTGTGAGTGAGGAGTATGTCTGAGAGTGAGGAGTATGTGTGAGAGTGAGGGAGTATGTGTGAGAGTGAGGGAGTATGTGTGAGAGTGAGTATGTGTGAGAGCGAGGGAGTATGTGTGAGAGCGAGGGTGTATGTGTGAGAGTGAGGAGTATGTTGAAAGTGAGGGAATATGTGTGACAGTGAGGGAGTATGTGTGACAGTGAGGAGTATGTGTGACAGTGAGGAGTATGTGTGAGAGTGAGGGAGTATGTGTGAGGGTGAGGAGTATATGTGAGAGTGAGGGGGTAAGTGTGAGAGTTAGGGAGTATGTGTGAGAGTGCGGGAGTATGTGTGAGAGTGAGGGAATATGTGTGAGAGTGAGGGAATATGTGTGAGTGTGAGGGAGTATGTGTGAGAAAGAGTGACTGTGTGTGTGAGTGAGTTTTTAAAAAATTAATTAATGGGATGTGGGCTTTGCTGGCTGGGCAGCATTTATTGCCCATTCCTAGCTCCCCTTGAGAAGGTGGTGGTGAGCTGTGAGGGTGAGTAAGCATGTGTGAGAGAGTGAGTGAATGTGAGAGAATGAGTATGCAATGACTTGATGGAGCAGATAGATTTCAACAAGAAACAGATAAACTTTATTACAGAGTGTTTTTCAGATGCTACATGCTCAATCAGGACTCTTGTCAGGAAGCCCCACCCCCCCCCCCAGATTGCCCGCGCTTAGGGCACATTGGTCAGAGCCTCCAAGAACATCACGTTACGCATGGTAGACAATAGGAGAGGCTATACCTTCAGTTACTACAATGGTGTGTGAGAGAGTGAGTGTGTGTGTGAGAGTGAGTGTGTGTGTGAGAGTGAGTGTGTGTGTGAGAGTGAGAGTGTGTGAGAGTGAGTGTGTGAGAGTGAGAGTGAGTGTGTGTGTGAGAGTGAGAGTGTGTGAGAGTGAGGGTGAGTGAGAGCGAGTGAGAGAGAGTGAGGATGTGTAAGAGAGTGAGCGTGAGTGTGAGAGTGAGGGTGTGTGAGAGAGAGTGAGGGTGTGTAAGAGAGTGAGCGTGAGTGTGAGAGTGAGGGTGTGTGAGAGAGAGTGAGTGTGTGTGTGAGAGTGAGGGTGAGTGAGAGCGAGTGAGAGAGAGTGAGGATGTGTAAGAGAGTGAGCGTGAGTGTGAGAGTGAGGGTGTGTGTGAGAGTGAGGGTGTGTAAGAGAGTGAGTGTGAGAGTGAGGGTGTGTGAGAGAGAGTGAGGGTGTGTAAGAGAGTGAGTGTGAGAGTGAGGGTGTGTGAGAGAGAGTGAGGGTGTGTAAGAGAGTGAGTTTGAGAGTGAGTAAGTTTGTGTGAGAGTGTGTGTATGTGTGTGTGTATGAGTGAGTGTGTGTGAGAGGGGGAGAGAGAGAACCCTGAGACTGGGAGTGAGCCAGACACGCACACAAAAAATGTGCAGACAGTGGCTGCTCGGTGTGGGGACAGACACCCTTCGCCACTTCTCCTCCTTCCTCCCCAAAAACCTATCCACATACTGGTCCGGGAGAGGAGGAAAACCCAGGTTGAAAGGCGACACACTTCCGACCCCCACTTTCGTATGAATTCCGCTGAGGCCAGCTCGGGATGTGCGCCACCAGAGGTCAGTGTTAGCTAAACCCAACTCCTTAGCTTGGCCCCGGTCCCCTTCCCCTTCCCTGGTGACCAGGACTTGGGACCCAGTCTGTCTCTCTCTAGCTCTGCCTCTTAAGTGAAAAGGCAATAATGTTTTTATTAGTTCTGTAATTAGTATATTTAGTTCTGCTGCTAGTGGTCATCTTTATTAATTACTCATTTTTTGAAGTTATCAATGTATTGCTTTCACATTGCCCTTTGTGTTTTCTTCATGCCTTATCCTCTTTTTTGGAATTCATGTTCGATGTTGTGCCAAACCAGATCTCAGGCAGCAGCTGCTGGGTTTCTAGCTGAAGGGGAATGAAAGGCTCACAAGAAGTCTGATTGTATTTTGGAGGGCTGGAAAAAAGGGTTATTTTTTGCTCCAATAGAAGCGGGAAGTGTTGGAAATGCTCAGCACGTCCAGCGGCATCTGTGCAGAGAAGAACAGAGGTGAGTGACCCTTGGTCAGAACTAGTGCAGACCGTGGACCTGAAGCGTTGACTCTGTTTCTCTCGCCACAGTTGCTGCCAGAGCTGCTGAGTATTTCCAGCATTATCAGTTTATATTTCAGATTTCCAGCATGTGCAGTACTTTGCTCTCCTATTATATGCTACATGGTGGCAATTTTTAAGTGTGGTTAGTTTCAATTTAGAAGGAGAAAATATTTATCACTCAGTGCAAAGTGTAATTTTTCTGTTAACAAAGCCCTCTTGTGTGGACAGAATTAGCACATTATTGCAGGTGAATTGATTGGTGCTAATTTACTGGAAGGTTTTTGCCATTTTTAAACTTGGAAGTGAAACCAAGAGTCATGCGTCAATAGAATATGTCACCTTTCCCACTACCAACGAAATGGCATGGCAACCGGTAACCATCGGGCATGCCACCCAGTACTTTCCCGTGATATTTTACATTCTTTCCTGCCTCCCAGCCTACCCCCAAAGGCCCTGTAAAATTCCAGCTGTTTTGCTAGGACCATCAAATAAGGCCATACGGGTTGAACTGAAGAATAAAAAAGGGGCAATCACATGACAGGAAGTGATCCCACAACCTGCCAGAGGAAGATAGAAGAGCAAAAATGTAGGCAAGTCTCTGAGAAGCACAAAACAAAAGGGCAGTAATAGCAGGGGACTTCAATTATCTTAATACTAACCAGGATAGAATCAGTACAAAAGATATAGAGGGTACAGAATTCTTAAAATACTTTCAGGAGAACGGTTTTAGCCAGTGTGTATAACTCAGCAAGAGAAGGGCAGTTTTGGACTTAGTTTTAGAGAATTAAGCTGGGCAGGCGGAAGGAGTATCAGTGGGAAAGCATTTTGGTGGTAGTGATAATTCAGTTAGATTCAGCATAATTATGGAAAAGGATAATAATAGAACAAGAGTAAAAGCTCTCAATTCGGGAAAGGTCAATTTTACTAAGCTGAGATATGACTTGGCATCAGTGGGTTGGAAACAGCTACTTGAAAGGAATTCTGATGAAATGTCATCAATCTGAAACATTAACTGTCCACAGATGTTACCTAACCGGTGAGCATTTCCAGCAATTTCTGCTCTTATTACTTGAGCAGTGTCTGTTTATTGGGAGGCATTCAAAGAGGAGATGGTGAGAGTCCAGAACAAATAAATTCCCATAAAGAAAAAAGTTGGGACTCCCAAATCGGAACCCTTGGACATCAGGGAGCGTAGAGGGCAGATTAAATTGTTGCAAAAATATCTGATTTCATGATTCAAATGTTTTGAGAATTCAGTTTTTAAACATAAGATAAATGGGGAAAAAACTTGAGTTTGAGAGGTTGATAAACAGTCATTGCAGCTATTTAGTAATGTATAAGTGGTAAAACATTAAACAATGGATGGCCCCTTACTGAGTCTTGTGGAGATGACATCTCAACGGATATTCATAAGGGTGTAAATTATTCATGTAGGTCCCAGAATCAAAGGATTGTTTTGAAGGTAAGGTTAATTAATTGAAATCTCTATCTGGGACATCCCAGGTGTGCCATGGGGATAGATTGTAGGGAGGGTTTTGGGTTTATCTGTGTGTTTCCTGATAGAAACAGGGGCAGTTTACATTTGGAGCTGGAACTGCTTGAAAACAGGCAGACAGGGAAAGCTGTCAGGAGTTCTGGACCATTAGGCAAGAAGGCAGTGAAGCCCATGCTGGAGCTGGGGTGTCCATTAAAGAGAGCTGAAGGATCACTTGGCAGGATGCTGGTGGAAGGACCCCAAGAAATCTCACGCCTCAGAGAATAGCAGGAACACTGAGGAAAATCAAGGTGAATTCCTGAGAGCTGTGGCACACCTTGGTTTGGTCCCAGGAGAAGCGAAAGAACCTCAAGGCATGGAAAGTATAGGAGAACTCTCCAATGGAAATAAAAATAGAATGGGGAGTGACCCATTGGGATTTTTGGGCTGGAAGAAAATGAGCTTACGAAATATAGGGCAGAATTTTTGCTGAGCAGGTGGGCATGCGTCCGACCCACTCGAGCATAAAATAATGCGCAATGACGTTGAGCGAGTGTCCTGATGTCATCGCGCACTCACGATTGGCAAGTGCTTTACGGTTGGCGGGCAGGCAAAAAGGCCAGGCGGCCTTTGCATTTTTTGTGAAACGTCATCCACAGGCGGGAGGAGGTTTCAATCTGTCATTAAAAAAAAATACAAAAAAAAAATTTCAACCTAATTTCTAACATGTCCCTGCTCATGTAGTAGAGTCGCACGAGGGGACATGTTTGTTAACATTTTAAAAATCTTTATTTTTTTATTTTCAAAAGCGTTCATTTCCCTGAGGCTGTTCTGTGCCTCAGGGAGCTTTTTCAGCGTGCACCCCTACGCATGCGCAAAGTTCACTCTCGCCTTCGTCCCCCCCAACACAGGCAGCGCTGAGCGCAGCAGCACACGTTGCACACTGGGTGGGCCTTAATTGGTGAAATCGTGGTCCTGCCCCAATCGCGGGCGGTGGTCGGCATCCCGACCGTCCCCGCCTGCCCCCACCGAACCTGCCTGACGAGGGCAAAATTCTGCCCATGGCGTTGTTAGTAGTACTTGCTTTGTTTAACTCTTGAACAGTACAAGTTTTTGCTGAAAACGTGAAACCTTGTAGCATAATGCTTTCAGTTAATAGCTGAAGTTCAAATTTCTTTTTAAAAGTTAACGGCCTCCCTCGAGATCATAACAAAGGCAAAACAAAAGGGAAGCTTATGTCAGATATGAAGAGCTCAATACTGCAGAGGGCCTGGGGGAGTATAGAAAATGCAGGGTTGAAATTAAAAAGGAAATTGGGAAAGCAAAGGGAGGGCATGAAAAACATTGGCAAGTAAAGCAAGGAAAACCCAAAGATGTTTTATAAATACATGAAGAGCACAAGGATATCTAAGGAAAGAGTAGAGACTATAGGGCTCTTTTTTGGCCAGGATAGAAATGATAGGCTAAATAAGCTCCTTGTGAAAATGCAGTAAATTGCTATGGCTCTGTGGTTCTGTGCCCCGTTGGGAGCTTCCTCAGGCAATTCTCCTGATCAATTATTGTAGCTTTGGTGAATGATTGGCAGGAACACAAAATGGGGCTTCTGCTGATCTTTCACTGAAACTATGGCATCTGGTCAGGAGAGCCACATGCAGAAATTCTCAACCAATGTATTCTTATTTGCTCCTTGTCATAAAATTGGGGCCAGTTAGCTCAGTTAGTATGGTTCAGAATGATGCCAAAAGCGCAGGTTCGATCCCTGTCCTGGCTGAGGTAGATTTAAGACCTGCTTCCTCACCCTGCCCCATAGTAAGTGGAAGGCAATGAAAAACCACCACTGCCAAAAGCAGCCAAGAAAAAGGCTCAAGATGAAGCATCAGCAGACAATGAGCCAACAAGCTGTCTCAGCTAGGGAAGAGCACATCTGAATGAATGAATTGTAAAATTACGAACTCCAAGTTTCAAGTTGCACATTGCAAATTCTGATTATGCGAGGTAGAGGATTGAGTGTAAAGGTAGGCTGTGACTGTATCTGAACATTCCAGCTCTAGCACGGGTGTTAAGAAGCTTGTTCTCCCCCATGTGAAGGGGTAGAAAGAAGGAAAGAAAGATAAGAACGTGCAATTGTGTAGCACTTTTCCTGACATGCCAGCGTGTTCTCCAGCCAGTGAAGTACTTTTTACCTGTGGTTCCTCTTGTACTGTAGGAAACATAACAGGCAATTTGTGAACAGCAAGATCCCACAAACAGCAATGAGATAACGATCAGATAATCTGTTTTATAATTGTATTTGTTAGATAAATGTTAACCAGAACCTCAATGGACCTCACCTGATGTTCTGCAAATAGTGCCATGGGATTTTTCACCTCACCCTTACCCTGAGAGAGAAGGCAGGACCTCAGTTTAACATCTCTTTCAAAAGATTATCCTGATCTAGGATTAAACATTCCTATTGTGTAGCTTTACTGATCTTGATCTCAGCACAAGATGTCAATGCATTTTGAGTGCAAAGCTAAGACTGTCCACAAAGGATATCTTACTTGTGCACTCTGTGTGTAAATTCTGTGTTCAACAAGCTTAATATTTGCTTATACATGTTTTCAAATAGATTTTCTTTGGTCTTCAAGGGTTGAGAGTGAACCAATTATCATCCTCAAGGCTCCTCCTGATGCTCCAGAAGAAACTAACAAGTGTTTTTACCTGAGGTTTCTTTACACCTTCAAGTATCCTGGAATCAGTGAGACAGTAAATATGTCACCAATGGAAGTCATTCAAATGCCAATGCAGGCAAGGTTTGAGCCTATTTATATGCCAACTAAAAATGAATAGAACCACATCCTCAAGAAATGGGTGTAAGTCTCTTAAAACATTAAAGGCTAATCATGGTTATATTACAAAGTTATTGGGGTGGATTTCGTGGTGCCAGTAATGGTGATGCAGTGAGCATTCAACCAAGGTCGACTGTAAAATCTGCAAAACCAGTGTCTAAGGTACAGATTTATGTTGAACTGCAACTCATTGAAGGAATATTTGAAATAGAGGGAAAAGCAACTAGCTAACATATCAACATGATTTTGTCCTTCAAGCATTATGTCCCCTAATAAAGCCAGTCCAGCACTTTTTGAGGCCAGAACTGATAGCTCTGTGTAACGTCAAGCCATGGTAGCATCATTTGAGATATTCAGCATATACTAGTCTCTGTGGTCATGCAACAGAAGAGAATCCATCTTCCTTGCAGAAGCAGTCTTCATAAAGTTTATTTCATTGGAACTTTACAAATATTAAATTGAAGGCAGTGTATACCTCTTTGGAATTGCTCAATACACTGGCTATGAAGAAAACCTTAAGTGTGAACATCACAAAGTTAAAATGTTCATCTTTTTATTCAAATCCCTCCATGGTCTCATCTCTCCCTATCTTTGCATCCTCCTCCAGCCCTACAATGTACAACTAGGAGGGGGAAAAGATAAATCCTTCAGAGATACCAGAGGTAATGATGTCGGCGTGGGAAGAGAAGCTATGGCAGCTGACTTTCTGGCTATGATAAGGTAGATAAGAATTGAACCAGGAAAATGCAGTCCCTTCCAGCTGGGTGACACTAGAGCAGTATTGGAAGAGGATGGTGTGATCAACCATGTCAATGGCTGCAGACAGGTCAAGAGGATGAGGAGGGGTCGTTTATCATGGTCACAGTCACAGGATGTCATTGTGAGTTTGGTAACAGCCGTTTTGATAATTGGGCAGGGTGGCAACGTAATTGGAGGGAGTCAAGCATGGAATTCGAGAAAAATGGGCATAGATTTGGGAGGAGGCAATGCCATACAAGGCTTTAGAGAGAGAAAGGAGATTGGAGATGAGGCAGTAGTTTGATAAGGACGGTCAGGTCAGGGCTTGTTTATTTGTGGAAAGGGGTGATTATAGCAGATTTGAAGGAGAGAGGTAGGGAGAGAGAGTACCTGAAGAGAGAGACAGTTACAAGATCAGCTAACATGGGAACATGAAAGGGAAGCTAGGTGGTCAGTGGTTTAGTGGGGATAGGGTCAAGGGAGCAGGAGGTGGGTCTCTTGGACAAGATGAACTCACAGAGAGCATGAGGGGAGATAGGGGGAAATTAGAAAGCAATACGAGTTCAGGGCTTGAGCAGAGAAGAACCCTTTAAGAAATCCATGTTCCTCCATGTCTGGATTCTGTGCATTCCCACTTGCTTTGTCCCACCTCTCCAATTCTCTCTAGCTTTCCATCTCTCCCTCCCTCGTCCCTTAAGCTTCTCCTTAAAATCTATCTCTTTGATTAAGCTTTTGATCACCTGTCCTGATGTCTCCTTCTTTGGCTTGGTGTCAATTGTTTATCTGATTACACTCCTGTGAAATGCCTTGGGATGTTTTGCTGTTAAAGATGCTATATAAATATCAACTGTTTTCATTGTCGAACCAAGGTTTGTTCCCCAAGGCCAGCAGTTAGCTTCTTCAGATGAGGAAGAGATTGAGCAGTCACTTAAGCTATCACTACTGAATTCCCCAGAAACATTGTAATTTCCTGTCAGAACAGCATCACAAGCTTTCTACTAGTCTTCTTAGCCAATAACTACAGCCAAAACTGAAAACCTGCAGGGAAATGTTCCGGTAGAGAACATGAGCACGAAATTTAGCATCAACTCTCCATTTTTGCTTTGACTTGAATAGAGAAAGTTCTCAAAGCTATCAAGATATGCTCTATTGCCTCAGCTACCACACTTCCTCCAAACCTTATATCAATGAGAGACAGGGGAAATCAATTAAGGAAACGTGGCAAAGTTTTCATACAACACATTGGCATGACAACCAATTAATGCCTCCAAGGCTAATTGTTCCACAAAGGATTATAGGAATGAGATCTACCCTAGATTGCTGGCATTGCTAAATATATATTAGAAGTGAGCGCCCTTAACAACTGTAAATTATCAAAATGATCTAGTAATTTGAAGAAAATCTTAACAAGAGTGTCTGATTGAATGTTATAAGGTCCAATAGGAAACTCAGGAGACACTATAGCCAAAAAGTAGTATGAATGTGAAGTTCACCTCGGGCAGAATTTTCCATGTTGTTGAGTGTCAAGGCGAGCATGAGCAGACAATATGGCAGGAAGGCCAAAAATCAGTTTCATGATGTTGTGAAACCAGTTTGCAATCGTCCACTCCGCTGTCAATGGCAGGCTGCAAATTGGGAACCTCATTACAATACATCTGCATATCATTATAAGCCTAGCTCGCCAGAATCATCCCCCCACGCAGCATGATCCGAGGACGTCAGTGCGTTGCACACTGACGTGTTTCACAACAACATTTATAAGGCGTGAGGGGAACTCGGAGGTGAGTGCACAGTAATGTTGCGCAGCGCTCGCCAGGGTCACCTGTTGGACTTCAAGGTTGAAGCACCGCCCATTCAGATGAGGGCAAGTCGCTTTTTCCCAGCTGGCTGACAGTGTGGTGCTGGGGCAAGGGCTGTGCTGTGATTGACGTGAGTTGTGGGGAGCAAGGGCTGCCCTATGATTGAGGTGAGTTGTGGGGGGCAAGGGCTGCCCTATGATTGAGGTGAGTTGTGGGAGGCAAGGGCTGCCCTATGATTGAGGTGAGTTGTGGGGGACAAGGGCTGCCCTATGATTGAGGTGAGTTGTGGGGGGCAAGGGCTGCCCTATGATTGAGGTGAGTTGTGGGGGGCAAGGGCTGCCCTATGATTGAGGTGAGTTGTGGGAGGCAAGGGCTGCACTATGATTGAGGTGAGTTGTGGGAGGCAAGGGCTGCACTATGGTTGATGGTAGTGCACAAGCACACACGGTTGGGGGTGGGGAGGGACGCGGCTACGCATTAAGGAAACCTTATATAAAGTGACCATTTCTCCGTAGCTGAGGTAGTTCAGGTGCAGCCACAATGATATGATTGGAGTCGGGTCTCTAGCTTATGTGTCCACTCAAGCATTGCAGAGGCCTGAAAGTGCCACCAAATGCTCCAGAGCTTTTCACTCCTTGGGCACAGGCTGCAAACTAATGAGTGTTTTAGTGGACAGCAGAACAACTGGATGACGGCACATGTTATACAATCTCCTTGCTAAGCTTGGCCGTGGAGCAGTCACTGGTGGAGGTGCTCACAGCCCCTTGCAATGTCAGCATCCCGGTTTGGACCAGTCTCCCCCATGGTTCAAGCTAACAGGGCAGCCTTGCAGTGCAGGTTAGGAGAATGCCTGCACCTCAGCTGAGAGCACAGCATGCAGTCCAGTGGGCAAAGCTGCTGCCAATCGATCAGGTGGAGTGGGGCGGAGCTGGGTGGGGTTTCAGGCAGCCATGCAGCGCACTAAACTCTGGCCATCCAAGAGGTGGCCCTAACTCTCCAGGATGCGTTGAGGGGTCTTCAGACTTAACCAAAACAGATTCTTAGTACACCCATGCTAACCCACGTGTCTCTCTATTTCATCCTGCCGGAGAAGTACATCAGGAGTATGGAGCCTGGTCACCTAGCTGTATGCCTCGTCGTTTACAGGGAGCAGAGACAAAGGAGAAGAGAGCCACAGAGGTGCCTGGATTCGCAAAGGGAGGAGCAGATAGAAAGGGCGGCTGGGGCTCCAACACACACCACTGAAGAGCCACAGCGAGGCATTGCTGGTCAGCGCCTAGCTAGACCCAGGTTCTGTAGATGCCGCCTTTCATTCCTGCAGATGACCGAGAACCAGAGTCGCTGAAGACTGCACATGTCTAGGGAACTGATCAGTCACATCTGCCAGCTACAGCAGGATTTGGTGCCACGGGGACATGGAGGGCATCCACTGCCAGTGGCTGTGAAATTGACAGCAACGCTCAATTTCTAACCAGTGGCTCCTTTCAGGACTCCACAGGTGACCTCTGTGGGATATCACAAGCCTCCACCCACAAATGCATCCATGAGGTCACAGACGCCATCTTTGCAAAGGCACAGAACTTTGTGCATGTTGCCCGGGATCAGGAAAGCCAGGAAGCAAGAGTGCTGGGGTTTGCCCCGATCTCAGGTTTCCCACAGGTGCAGGGTGCTATTGACTACACTCACGTGGCGCTCAGATCTCTGTGGCAATAAGTGGTCGACTACATCAACTGCAATGGCTTCCACTCACTGAATGTGCAGCTGGTGTGCGAACACCTGCGGCCATAGTGGGGGTAAAGGAGATCACAGGTGGGCCTCCATGGCATCTAAAAGGCGCTCGAGGGATGTGTCACTGAATCGGGGGGCTGCAGTCTTCCTGCTTCTCGGGGCCATGTCTTCTGGGCAGCAGTCCTGGGCTGGAAGCACCAAGAGGAGTACGTGTGGCTGCACTTTAAATATGGTGTCTGGTGTGAGGAAGCAGCAAGGTGATGGTGTGGTGGGCGAATCAGAGGCTGCCCGTCAGGGAAACGGCGTGTTTCCCAGGAATGAATGATTAATGAGGTGGGATTGGCACGATGCAGCGCGAAAAACCGTCATGTGGCCAGCGAGTAAAACGTTCTTTCTTCCCGTCTGCTACCGCACTAAGTGCAAATCTGGGACGGTTCCGCCCCTCATCTTTCGACGCAGCACTTTACAGCCTTCTGAACTCAACATTGAGTCAAACAATTTTAGAGCATAAAGTCTGGTTTAAATTAATTCAAAGCTCTGATTGCACCCAAACAATGTTCCCGAGTGCAGCAGCCACAGTCCCGTGCCAGGGGTCCCTATAACTGGGTGGCCATGTCCTCCTTCCAGGTCACACCTGCCCCTCTGTGTTTAGATGTCTCGACTTCAGTAGCCAATTGGGCGCAGTGCCCAGCATCTCCCGATGCTGTTGGCCAGCTCTCCGCCGGGCAACCATTAATTGGCCACTACGCTTACAATTGGCTGCCCTTCAAAGGCGGGGGAGGAAGTCGCGATCCACTGACATCCGGAACAGAGTCCCACCCACTGCTGAGCTACGTAAAATGCAGCCCTTAGTTTCTATAGGAGTGCATGTGACTTCTGGGAACAAGTTTTCTTTTTTCCAAATCACCACCAGGTTCATAGGTTTGTCAATTTAGTTCATTAAAATTACACCAAAAAATAGCTGCTAAGCCTAATGTTTGTTGGCTTTTTCCTTTGCTATTTTTTTTTCTGTTGTGGGATGGCCCAGTTGTACATTCAGTGATAGAGTTGGTCTGCAGACACTTCTTGAGTGGAAACATGGTGGAGGATTTTACCCTCGTCGGGCAGGCTTGGAGGGGGGCGGGCGGGGGAAGTCAGGAAGCCGACTGCCGCCCGCGATTGGGGCCGGACCGCAATTTCATGCTGGCAGGCCGATTAAGGCCCACCCAACATGAAACGCGAGCGCAGCGTGTGCTGAGGGAGGAGGGTGAGTGGGGAACTTGGCGCATGCACACAGGTGCGCACAGGAAGAGTTCCCTGAGGCACAGAGCTGTCTCAGGGAGATGAACATTTTTCAAAATAAAAAATAAAGATTCCTAAAATGTTATAAAACATGTCCCCTCATGTGACTCTGTCACATAAGCAGGGACATGTTAAAAATGAAATTTAAAAATTTTTATTTTATTTTCATTTGCTGTTGGAAGCCTCATCCCTCCCGTGGGAGGCCACTTGGCCTTTTTGCCTGCCCGCCAACCGTAAGGTTGGACAGGCAGCAAAAAATTTCTTTCAATTACCTTTTTAATGGCCTTAATAGGCTTTTTAATTGTCGGCAGATGCGCTGCCGACTCTGGCGTGCACCCGCCAACTGAAATATCGTGCGAGTGCACGAAGACAGCAGGACACTCGCCCGACGTCATCACCTATAATTTTACATTTGGTTGGGTTGGGCGCACGCCTGCCCGACGAACTAAAGGTTTTCCCCATTAAGTTTACTTACAATATGCTCAGCAGCAACTACACGTGTGCTTTCAACTCCAACTCTAACTCTACACTAACTGCTGAGGTAGGCCGCACTACTCTTCCATTGGTTATAACAGATCATGTGATCTTCCTTAACACGTATTATTCTTAAAGATACATTACACACTAAATAAACCATAATTGCTGCATTTTCCCTCTTTCTTATTTCCCTTTTCTTTGTTTTTGGAAGGTAGTTATTCATGATGCTGCCATTTAGACCTCCTCTAGTCACACCTTTTTGTTTCTTTTCTTGACCCATTACCGCTCCATTTAGCTTTGTACAATGCACTCTTTTATCATTTAATCCCTTGCAGTTGCTCAAAAATTATTACAAATCTAACTTTTTCAAGTTCTGATGAAAGGTCACATTAACCTTGTCTTTCCCTCTCCATAGATGCTGTCAGGTCTGCTGAATATTTCCAGCATTTTCTGTTTTATTTCCAGATTTCTAGGATATGCAGTATTTTGCTTTTTCACTATAGAGTGTAGTTGAGGCAACAAGCATAGATGCATTAAAGAACATGAGGGAGACAGGAATAGTAGGATATGCTGATGAGGTGAGATGAAGAGGAGTGGGAGGAGGCTTGTGTGGAGCATAAACATGAGCATAGACTTGTTGGGCCAAATGGCCTGTATACTTGATGTAATTCTATATTATCTGTTGAGACTATTAGGAGCGGCCATCTTACAGTTAAAGAATTCTGTGTGATGTTATTGACTCAGAAGCCAGGCTTTTGATAATCTGTTTAGTCTTTGATATCCAGATGAAAGGCCAGGATCAGACCTGAGAACATCTTTAGCTCTAGACCTAGAACTTTGGCCCCAATTTAAAGAAGCTTAGCAAACATTAGGCTTAGCAACTATTTTTTGGTGATATTTTACTGAACTAAATTGACAAACTAATGACCCTGGTGGTGATTTGAAAAGAAGAAAACTTGTTCCTGGAAGTCAAATGCACGCTGAGAGAAACTATGGGTTGAATTTTACATCCCTCGGCAGTGGACGGGACCCTGTTCCGGGTGTCAGTGGATCGCTGACTTCCACCCCCGCCTTTGAAAGGCAGTTAATTAACAGCCGCCCGGCGGAGAGCTGGCCAACAGCATCAGGCGATGCTGGGCATTGTGCCCAATCGGCTATTAAAGGTGGGCTGTCCGGACACAGAGGGGGCAGGCGTGACCTGGAAGGAGGTCATGGCCACCCATTTATAGGGACCCCTGGCATGGGACTGTGGCAGCTGCACCATGAGACATCATTTGTATACATCAGAACTTTGTGATGAAGAGTTTGAATTTTTTTAACCATTGCAGTAGATGAATGATTATTTTTAAATGTGTATGTCTATTTTTATAGCTGGGAAGCATTCAGGAGCTTTGCCAGGGAAGAAATAACATTGGAATACAGCTGACCCATAACCCTGATAAATATAAAGGGTTTAGGGAGATATCGAACATCAGGGTGTTAACTCTCTGTGTCTTTCCACAGGGGGCTGGGAGAAGGGAGCCAGGAGATGGGGAGGGCAAAAGGGCAAGGACGGCCCCAAGCTTCGATGACCACTCCCTGCAAGCCCTCCCCCAGGCTGCAAGTGATAGGCAGAAGGTCCTCATGCCTGCTAATGGGAATGGAGGCCTCCCAGCCACACCAAGGAAGCCTGGACAGAGGTCACAGAGGAGGTGAGCAGCCTTGGGGTCTTCCAGTGAACCTGGCTTCAGTGCCACAAAAGGGTCAATGACCTTCTGAGATCTGCAAGGGTGAGTGTGTCACCATTCTGGAGATGGACATTTATGGAAGGTTATGCTTTGGGTCCATTATGGGATTGTCTTGTGTAACGTCCAAGTATGTAGGGTGGCATGATTCACACTTTCCACTCTGCATGGCCAAGGTGGGGGTGGAGGGGAGTAGTTGGGGGTGGGGGAGTGCGAATGTAACACATGTTAATTGGCAGAGAAAAGTGTGTTGCCAACAAAGTACATAATGGCCAGATAATGAAAGGCTCGATTGTATCACAGCATCATTGTATTACAATGTCAAAGGCCTACTCCTGCTCCTAAGTCCTATGTTCCTATGTAAGGGGCCACACAATGCCAGGGAGAGAGGCAGGAGCGGAGGTGGCGTGCTGAACTGGCCACATTGACTCCCATCGAGGAGGAGGGGCTGCAGTTGGCTGCCAATGACTGGAGCTGGATCATTGGTCAAGGTGAGATAAGAGGAAGGCCCCAGGCTGGGGAGATTGCAAGGGAGCATTTTTTTTAATTCGAGCAAACATTTGTTAAAAAGGCTCTGGGGAGGGGAGAGTTCAAGAGACTGGCCAGGTTGTCAGGAATGAAGCATTGGTGGTTTGTGACTTTGAAGGTTTTCCTGCATTGGGGAAAAGGTGCCTCCATGTTGAATGGTGTAAGGCTCAAACAGAGTCACATCTCCCAGTAGTTCCAGCGTTTGCAATGAAGAAGCGTGTCTCAGCGCACTCACCTCGAAGATGCCACAATCTCTCCTTCCTTTTGTTTCCTACACATATACAACATCGGCAGCAGCTGGCACTAGCCCCAAGGGGCTGACATTAACTTCTGAGGAGGGAGACGATGCCTAGTACCAGTGCAGATACACATGGCTTGGCTCTGAGTGAAACACACACTGATGCAAACGCATCATAGTCGCATGTACTGCTGTCGGAGACTGAGATGGAGCAGGCCTCTAGCCCTCACAGGAGTGCTGGAGGTGACATAGTTGCTGAGCCCCATTCTGATGACGAGCCTCTGGAGCTATCTGTCAAGTAGCAGATGCTGTATGTGCTCGTGTGGTACATGGAGATGTGGTAGAGATACCAGAGGGGTTGCACGCACTGGCATGGACAATGGAGGAGTCCATCCAGGGCATAAGCGCTGCAGTCACCCATTCTGCAGAATGCATGCTGTCCTCCATTGACAGCCTGTTGACTGTCATGGAGGGTCAAACCCAGCAGATCACTGATGCAATAGTGGGTATGCATTCTCACCTGCACCCCATTACCTTACCTCTGAGCTCTGGAGCCCAGAGCCAGGATGAGAGGGGAGTCACGTCTAGTTCCAGGTACCCCTTGGGAAAGCAGGGAGGGTCAAATGGACTTCATGGCAGTGGGCGAATAGCAGCTGATACCATCAGGGGGCATCTCTCAGGGTGCTTTGGATGGGGAAGCCTCTACGCCACCCTTCTTTTACCTGCAAGCTGCAGGGCCTATTTGCTGTTCTTCTGCTGTGACCCTCACAGCAAACTAGCACACCAGAACTGGAACACACAGATCAGGTTTGTAGCAGGTTCTTTAACCCCTTTTCTTGTGTATTCCTGGAAGAGAAAAAACAAATATGTCTTTCGCCCAGAATCTCCTTTCTTTCATCTCAGACCATTTCTACATTCTGAGATATAACTCAACAGGAGATGGTTCCTGCTGAGATGTGGTAATCAGTCTCCATTATCTCTGCAACCACAGGAGATTAGTCTTTTGTATTGTATCTCTCCCTTTGAAGTGTCTGTCTGAAGTAGGCCTTGACACATTTAGGTCCACATTCCATGCTCTCTGGACTAATTGGTAAAGGATAATCCACATAGGAATTCTCCAGAAAGTGGTTACTTTGCATTCTCAGCCAGCTTTTGCTTGTAGGTCCTTTAAAAAAACCAAATATCTTACTTTAAAAAAATCTATATGTCCGTAAGTAATTCAGGGCTGTGATCCACTGTCATGACACTGTTACCACTGAGAAGGACAAGAGCAACAATATGCTGAGAACACCAAAAGGTACATAATGCCATCCAACTCATGCATCATCCTGATTTGGACAATGCTGGTCAATATTGTAATGGGGCGAAGACCTCACACTGAAAATGATAAGCTATGGTTGGCTGTGACCCTGAAAAAAATGAACTTTCTGGCAGTATCAGAGAAGCTGACACCTCGTTACCACTGAAGAGACACTAATGTTCTGGTGGGATGCAGAGACCAAATTCAAAGGGAATTATACAAAGGCCACCTACATTTCAGAAACCAGGCCTGGCCACCAGCGTCCACCAGCCTGCTAGCACAAAGGATTCTACACTTTGCCTTTCAAATTCTTAATGATTGAAATATTAACAAGCTGAGAAACCCAGAGAAAGGAATATACACCCTTTTCCAAAACCAAAGTGGAGAGGTGGGAGCCATGTGTCATGACCCCCTAGCTGGGAGAACTAGTTATACTGTCTTGCTGTACTGTGAATCAGTCTAACATTTTCCATCTATCAAGCAGCAGCACAGAACAAGGGCTCCGTCAAGATTTGAATGCCTGGCCCCCAACTACACTGTTTCAACTAGGACTTCTTAATGCAACTCTGCATGCCTATCTCATCGTGGAAGTTATTTCTATTGGAAAAGTGAATTATCCAGCATCAGTTTTCATCCTGCCAACCTCTGAGAAGGAATACACCATTGGAATTTGATTCTGGACTCTGGACTTACATGAAACAATAATTCTTTGCTCTGTGGTCTTTGTCCTGTAAATCTTTTTTCCTTTATCCCTCCTTTATTGTATGAATGCACGGGAGGCTACGTAGCAACACCTCTCCTCCCACATTTTGAGTGTGTGTGAATAAACTAACCCTCTGAGTTTACCCTGCCTCAAATTTGCTGTGGGGTTATTAATAAAAATTGGATCACACCAAAACTGAAGGGTTGGGGAATATGTCACTGCTTATAAAGGGGGAAGCAAATCCAAACACCTTTCTGTTTATGGATGGGTGACGAGAGGAGATATCAGGGCTGTTTAAATTAAACACCCTCCTGTCTGTAACACTATTCTGGATTCTTCCTAACACCATTGTGGGAGCGTCATCACAAGGGCTGCAGAAGTTCAAGGAGGAGGCCCCCCACCACCTTCTCAGGGCAACTAAGGATGGGCAATAAGTATGGCCTTGCCGGCAAAACCAACATTATGGGTGGAATTTAATGTCCCCCCCGCGCAGGCTGGGAGGTGGGGGCCCATTTCACCGGGCAGGAAGACAAGGGCTAGAGAGCCTGTCAGCTGCCTGGTGTTAACGTTCTATTTGACATAAACATACCAATCATACAACAAGGATTGATAAACAATAACAAAAACAGAAAATGCTGGAAAAACTCAGCAGGTCTGGCAGCATCTGTGGAGAGAGAAACAGAGTTAACGTTTCGAGTCCGTATGACCCTTCTTCAGAGCTGAAGGGAAGTGAAAATGTGATGAAAATTTATACTGTTTAAGGGGGGTGGAGCAGGTGAGGAAGGATTGAAGGCCAATTATCCGCAGTATTTTGCTTTTATCTATTTGATGAACAATAATGTGGTTTCTTTATTTAAAGATAAGGCTATGCACAGACCATGTTAATTGGGAGGCTGTATATACGTGTCTGACTTCTACAATTGCTGCTGTATTCTGAGTTCAGAGTCATGGGACTATTACATCACATCCTGTCTTGGTGGTAATGATTGACAACAGTTTAAGATTTAAGACTTGAAGATACATGTACATCATATCACAACATCCCCCTTTTTTCTAAACTAGAGATTTACCCTTAAAGAATGAAACTATTTATACGATAACAAGAGAAAGTAACATTGGGCTGTAACTTCCGAGCTCCAGGACATCGTATTTGGGGGGGTAGCCCATTGATGAACTAGGGAATTCCTCCCACCCCCTGACATTCCCAGGTAAGGCTTGCACGGTAATTACCTCAGAAGTGCAATGGCTCTGCACTCGGGACCATCTGAAAATGCAATTTAAATTGCAAGCTTCGGATGGTCCGACTGTGTTACATCAATAGTTACACAGAAAGTTAGAAGAGTTAAAAGCAATTGTAGCTTCTGGGCAACTATTGTACAGTCCCACCCCGCCCCCCGACCCCCCAATGGGATTCCCCCACCCCTCCCCGAATAATCTGCCCCCCCACAGGACACGCCGATTCCCACCCCCGCACTACACAGTGGACCCCCCCACCTCCATGACTAAAACCCACCACAAAATTCACCCCAGCCCCAGGCGACTACGCTCCCTAACTGGAACTCCCCAACCCACAGGATTCCCTCCACCCCCAAATGGGGAAACACCACTGCCGCCTCTGCTGCCACCAGGCCTGACTCTCGCCCCACTCCTCCCAAAGGCCTGACCCAATGCCTTATCCCCAAGCCTGACCCAAAATCCTCCCCAAGGCTCAAACCAATGCCCCACCTCAAGGCTCAACCCGACACACCCCGCCCCCCACACACGACACGACTTGACACCCCCCCCCGCCACCGCCAAGCCCAACCCTCCACTCCCCGCCCCCCCAATGCCCGACCCAACATCACCCCACCTCCCAAAGGCCCGACCCAACCCGACACCCACATCCACCCAAGCCTGACCCGATACCTCCTCCTAACCCAGGCATGATGCAACCTGACCTGACCCGCTGCCACACACCCCTCATCCCCAATCCTACCCACTTACTTTATATACTTACCTACTCCCTGGCTTGTCAAGGGCCTTTAAACCAGGCTGGATCTTTAAACTTACCTGGCTTATGGCAGTTAATACTTTAAAAAAGGGGGCGTGATTTCCTTACCTGCAACTCTACAGCTCTCGTCGCTAGGCCTGGAGACGTGCTACACTGCCCAGACCTCGCCCGGCCTAAGTCGGAGGTCACGTGAGATAAGATCGCCTGGATTACAAGGTAAGAACTTTCAAACAGAGTGTCAATCCAACTCAGTTGCCACTCCATCGGGAGTTACGGCCCATTGTGGCTGAATGTGCTATTATACAAAGCGATATATTTACAGGTCTATGAAACGTATCGGTGGTTTGCTTATCTGTCCAGACTTAATTGCAGTGATCTTGGTTTGAAGCTGCTGTATGTTTTCAGAATGCTGGTTAGGGGTGCTTTGTTTGTGTTGCATCTTAGACCATGTCCTATTCATGAAAGGATTATTCGGTGTTCCTGGTTGTAGTATTGTTCTGATTTGGCATCTGCTTCGGCACACTGTCGTGCCATTTGGCATTCGTACTTGAACGTTATGCCCAATGTTCATGTTGGGTAATTAATTACCTGTATCCTGGTCGTGGTCACATTTCACCTTCCCCTGTGTTTCAATGAATGCATCTTGTACTCCTGGGAGCATCAACAAGTGACGACTAAGGGGGGTTGTCTGCACTTGTTCACCGAACAGTAATTCCCTCTTTGGTTCTTTGGTTGATAAAGATTGCAAGTGCGGACTTGGTATACATATTTGGTTCCAACTGTGTTACGTAGCCTGTCGGCTGATGATCTGTGCTGCGGAATTAGGTGGTCTCCTCCCAGTGTAAGCATGGGGTTTCCAATGGAGATCTGGCGAGATCTGGTCTGTGGCCCTCGTCATTGTCTTGATGATATCATGGAAGGTGACCAAGGACGTGCCCCTATGTGCTGGTAGGCCTGTGATTGCTGGATATTGGAAAGAGTGTATGTTCTACAAAATCAGGAATTCTTTCTTTTAAGTAGAGCAGCTTGTATAGACTTCAACCTTTTCAGGAAAGTGGAAGAAATCAATCAGCAAGAATCCAAGAGTGACTTCAGAAATGAATCCCTGAAACTATCCAACTGCAGTGAAGATCTGGATTACAAATTCAGTGCCAACCTCTTGACACTCTTCACAGAGATTGATAATCCAGCTGCTTTGCAGGAGGATGTTCAGATGGGGAGAAAGCCACTCACTCACAACGAATACACAGTGAAAAAAATAGACCAGAAAAAACATGAGAATGAGAGTGATCACTCATCACTCTGTAGCATTGCTTCAGAAGTGGAAGATGAAAAGCTGGCAACGGAATACTCTGTTCAAATACCACATTCATCCAACAGTGCTGATCTTCTAGAAAGTACATCTACACCTATCCATCCACCAAAAGTGGTCATCAAGGATGCTAACTGTCCAAGAAGTCAAAAACTAGGCATAGAACTAAGCCAGCAATGTCTGCCTTTTTCACATGGGAAGAAAGTGAACTTATTGACAAACCAGATCTGCTGGATTCTGAGGGAAACCAAGATCCTCACAGCTTCCCAGGGCAAGAAGTTCTGGACTATCGAAGTGTTCAAGAATGAAAGATTGCAAGGAGTCATCATTCCAGAAGTAAGGAAAGATAGAAAAAACAGACAGAGGAAAGAGGGAAAACTCAGGAAGCAAGGATAGGGAACATGTGAAATGCAAAGAGAAGGATAAACTGGCAAAATCAAATAAAAAGAGAGGGAAATGTGATTGCGAAAAGTACAACAGTAAAGAGAGGAAGAAACAGATCAAGTCCAGATTCAGAAGTCAGACCAAAGGAATGAAGGAGTAATATTCCAGAGAGAGGGCAATCAACAGAGATCTTATTTAGTACATACTTCAGAAGTTACTATACGTAGAAACTAGAGGAATATTATTTCTATTCATCAAAGATGACAATCAGTGATACATTTGGAAGAACCAGACATTGAGTCAGAAAGTAATAAAGAACCTGATACTACAACTCTCAATGAAGACCAACCAAGTCAAGAAAAAAAGAGTTCAGAGAGAGACCACTGATCTTGTTTGACAAGCCTGTCAAGAACAAGATTAGAGAGAGTTGTGAAGTCTCCTGACAGACTGAATCTGTAATGTCAGAGACTTGTGGGGAGTTGGGGTAGGATGTAAATATGAATGTAAAAAATATGGACAATGAATTGGGGCAGATGTAGTATTAGGATTTGTAGAGGTTAATTTGTGTAAATAGCAAATCAAATAAAGGTAATGCAAGGAAACACATGATGAGGAGTCGAGAGAGAGAATGTTCATGGCTTTAGCAGTGTAACACCTAGTCATGGGTAGCTGTACATTGTTCAGTTGTATAAAGTAAACCAGTTATTGTTTGGACATACCATCATCTCAGTAATCATTCCGGAGCTAGACTAGCCAACACTCAACAAATGTTGGCTCTCTTTATGTATCGATGCTCTGGTGATCCTCATCATCTGACCTTAGAGCTTGACTAGACATTTCATGGATCTTACTTGGACAATGTCTGTTACGTGCTTTTGGTCAATTGCAATGCTGTCCCTGTCTAGCCTCTAGTTGCATATTCTCATGACGTTGAACCACTTGTTCCAGTCTTTGCTTTCTGCATTGGCCCTTCAAGTATCCTCTGGTGCCACATGCCTTGCATATATCATTAAAAGCTGGGCAATGTCTGGGTGCATGTATGAGGTTGCACCACCCGCATTGCTTACTAAGCTTGCCTATATTGGCTATTGTGCCAATGGTGGATGAATTACACATAGCCTGTAGAATCTGTCTACCCAGTAATATGGTTTTGTACTTGTGCCCACTTTGCAATAGTGCTTCTGTGCTGTAACCTTTGGGATGGTCCAAGAGGTCTTTTTGGAGCACTTCTACTGGGGAAGGTGCTATCACAAGCTTGATTATTCTATTGGCTAGTTCTGCTGCCATAAAGTCACAATCATGCCCCCTGTCTGTGCATCTATTTATGAATTGATCAATGGTCTCTGTCAGCTATTGCCTAAAAGACACGAATTCCTGGTGGTTTATTCAAAAATTGAGTACAGAGTCATGGGACTATTATATCACATCTTGTTTCAGTGTAGTGATTGACAGCAGTTTAAGATTTAAGACTTAAAGATACATATACATCGTATCACAGCACCTGGCTCCCCCTGATTAAATGAGGGATGAGGAAGGTCAAGGGCGGCTTTCCCACCTTTAGACCAATTGGGGCCCTTAAGTGATGAATTAAGAGCCTCACCCTGCCACCTTTGGTGTTCTAATAGTGGCGGGGGGAGCCCAGGATTCATGCTGAGGCTACCAGGTACACCCTGGTGGACCTGCTTGCGGGCGGGGGATTTGAGGGCCTTCCTCTTCTGGAACCCTGTACCCAACCAAGGGCTCTACCTATGGCAAGGGCCTGTGGGAAGACCCTCTCCTGTTCTCCACACCGACAACCCCCACCCCTCGGCAGGCCCTGATGAGGCCAACACACTTACCTAGATGCCTGGGCCTCCATGGTTGCTCCTTGTCCCGGGCCTCCTGTAGTTCTGGCAAATCCTGGAAGTGGGACGAATATGATCACTTTGAGATTGAATCCTACTGTCAGAAAAGCATTATGAAGTATGGACCCCCTTAGATCATTGAGACTAGTGCACAAATCTATTTAATAATAAATTAAAAATCTTATTTTTGCACACAGTCCTTTTCAACTGTTCCCATTATAAATCCCAATGACCTATATCTACGTTGAAAGCTTTCCTTGCAAGCTTATCATGCAATAATTATACTGTCCTATAAGAGCAGGTGCCAGTTTTGGACAACTTAGGCCGGGATTTTCCGGCCCTGTTGTGGCGGGATCCACTGTGGGAGACTTGGCGGCCAAGCCAAAAGTCCATTGCCTTCCGGCAAGACTGGACAATCCCAGCAGCGTGTGGGGCTGGAAAATCCCGCCCTGAGTTTCAGGAAAGATGTCAAGGGTTTAAAGAAGACAAGAAAATATTCACAGATAATTTCAGGGATGAGGAATGTTATGAATTATGAGTTATAGTTATGAGGAAAGACCAGAGAAACTTTCCATTAGAATTAAGAATTTTTTGCCATGGTAAATGGGGAAAATTATTTCCACGGGTCAGTAGGTTATTAACTAGAAGCCATGAACTTAAGACAACCATCAAAAGAGAGAAGAGAAAGGTGTGTAGAATTTTTTTTTAATTGTCTATTTATGTAAAGGCCTGCTACAGCATGAACATTCCATCAGGAATGATGGGGAAAGCAGAATCCATTATAGCTTTAATAAAAGGAGGCAGATAAATATTTTTAAAATTAGAGAGAAGAGCTTGGGGGTGGGGGGTTGGTGTTGGTTAGCTTAGATGGCTAGAGTGTGGTGCAGAATAATGCTAACAGCATATGTTCGATCCCCATGTCAGCTGTGGTAGTCTATGGAGGTCTGCCTCCTTGCCCTACCCCATACTTGATGTGGAGTTGTGCCCTCAACCTATGCAACCAATTGTCTCTTTCTAATGGAGAAAGATGCCCATGGTCCATCTGGGCTATGGCTCATTACCTTAACTGCTTATGGGGCAAGGCGAGAGAATTATATAATTGGGTTGGTCTTCAGGGAGCCAGAGCAAGAACTAGAGGTTGAAAGGCCTCCTGTGCTGTAATGTGGTAAGTCTTGAGAGTTGACACCTACAAGGTGGTCTTTACAAAGATGTGCTATTCATGAAATAAGGGTAAATTTGGAACACTTATTTCAAGTTGATGGCTGCAGGCAAGGGGTTTGGGTACGATGAGTGAAAGGTTAGGGCTGATTTTAGGGGCTTTTCACAAAAATCGTGACTTTCTGTGATAGTATAAAATGGATGACAGCGAGTTGGCATCCCATTTTACATCTGTCCCCATCTTCGTTTCCCTTGAAGTCAATGATCTACCCAAAGAATGACTAACAGATTAAATTATCTTCTGAAATAATTCAAGAGATAGTCAGGATGATAGGACCATGTTAGGCTAAGCTAAGCAGGCCTCTACTTTTTTTCTGTCCTTATTTTTTTTGATTTCTGAAGAAAAATTTGTATGAAGACTGTCCGTTCAGGAAAGAAAGATTTTCTTTTTCCCAGTGGCCTTCACTAAGCCACATTAATCCTTGTGGTGCCATGCTGGAGAATGATCTGACAGAGTCTCAGTAACCAGCTGATACTGACCTTTATGGAGGCTCAGGTAGGAAAGTGGAGTTAAAGCCACAATCAGGTCAGCCATGATTTTGTTAAATGACAGAGCAGGCTCGATGGGCTGAATGGCCTACTGCTGCTCCTATTTCTTGTGCTTTTTAAAAAAATTTAATTTGATATTGACATTTTAATGACAAAGCAGCCAACTTGTCAGTAAAAGCAATTATTAAGCAGATGTAACAAAAATATGCAATTCAATAATTTTTCTACACGCATGCAAAAGCTAATAGTGTTTTATCTAAGCTTTGTTACTCTATAATCTGTCAGCTTTTTTTCCCTACGTATGCAAATGCTATAATTTATAGATCTATATTGCCATTCATTACCAGTGACTATAACACTATTTGTGTTAAACATTTAACTAAAGCTTGATTATTATAAATGAATTACTATCATTATTCAATCAGGAGAGTCTGAACCAGGCTGGGGTTTTTTTCTCTAGAAAAGGGAAGGCTGAGGGTGAACATAAGAACATAAGAAATAAGAGCAGGCATAAGCCATTCAGCCCTTCAAGCCTACTCCACCGCCAATGAGATTATGGCTGATCTTCTACTTCAACACCATTTTTGTTGTAGGGTGTCCGAGTTGTAATATTAGTAATGATAGAGTTGATCGGCAGATACTTCTTGGGTGGAAGCATTAAGTCTATTTACAATAGATTCAGCAGCAACTACACAACAACTCTATCTCTACACTGACTGCTGAGGTAGCCCACGCTACTCTCCTATTGGTTACTGCAGATCATGTGATCTCTCCTAACACATATTATTCTTAAAGGTTCATTACACACTAAATAAAACCATGATCACTACAATTTTCCTACACTATCCCGGCATCCATTGATGTTTTTAGTATGTAGAAATCTGTCGATCTCAATCTTGAACATACCGATGGAGTTCTTTAAAATTATGAAAGAGTTTTATAGGATAACCATAGAGAAGATGCTTCCACATGTGGAGAAGTCCAAAAGTAGTGGTCATAAATACAAGATAGACATTAATAAATTCAATAAGAAATTCCGGAGGAACTTGTTTATCCAGAAAGTGATTAGAGTGTGGAACCACAAAAAGTATTTGAGACAAATAGCATAGATGAATTTAAAGGGAAGCTAGATAAGTGCAAGGGGGAAAAAGAAATAGAAGGATATTATTGAAGGATTAAATAAAATAGGGAGGAACCAATTGGGCCGAATGGCCTGTTTCAATGTTGTAAATTCTATGTGATATGTATTGTAGCATCAGAGGCATAGGAATGCTACATATAAAGAATTCAGGGAGAACAAAATAATTAAGAAATCACAAATATTTGAAATTCATATGGAAATTGTTGATCATTACCGACATTGCGCATAGTATTACAGAACCGTTGTCTAAGTTCATGGGCAAAATTTCCCCTCCATTGGGGGGATGTGCAGGTGCGGGGGCGGGCAGGCGCGCCTCTGATCGGCGCTCCCAATTGGGGGCGTGCCGCCATTTTACGTGGGCGGGCCAATTAAGGCCCACCCAACGTGACGTCCACCAGGAAGCGCTATGCGCTCCCTGTGCGGGCGGGGGTGGGGGGTTCCCTCAGCCGAGAGTGCGCTCTTGGCTAAGTGTTGCCTCGGGGAGGTCAGCTCCAAATTTAAAAATGTTAAACGAATGATAGCAAGATTTCCCTGATTCCCTGACATATCCCCTCATGTGACACTGTCACATGAGTTGGGACATGTCCACCACTTTTACTGAAACCTTTATTAAATATTTAAAAACCCTCATGAAAACTCATCCCGCCCGTGGTAGGGTAGGTCCATTAATGAAGTTAATTACTTTTTAAATGGCCTCACTAGGCCGTTGCCAGGTCGGCGGGCACACAGCTGATTCGGCTGCGCCCCTGCCGACCTGAAAATAGAAATGACGCGGAGTAATGTTGGGAGTTCCACCTGATGTCATCTCGCATCATTTTACACGTCGGTGAGCGGGCCCTGCCCCCGCTCGCCAACCGGAAGATCCTCCCCTATGCGTCTCAATACAAGTGTATGCAGATGAATGGTAGGGTCCACTTAGTTGAGAATGATAATCCAGGTTGACCCTCCAGTTCAGTAAAGAGAGATGCCGTGTTTTGGATGAGATGTTCAGCCAAGGCCCTGTCTGCCCTTTCAAGCGAACGCAAAAATCCCGTAGCACTACTTTGAAGGAAGCCCTGGCCAATATTTATCCCTCAACCAATATCTCTAAAAACCGATGTTCTAGTCATTTGCCTCATTGCCAGCTGTGGCAGTTTGCTGTGTGCAAATTGGTTGCCACATTTTCCAACAATGCAACGATGGCTACAAATCAAAAGAATTCGATTGGCTGTAAAGCATTTTGGGATATCCTGATATCATGACATGCTGTACAAATACAAGTTTTTTTTTTGCATCCCATACCAATACCTGATGACAGGAAGATGTCTATCAGAAAGGGTTATTCTAACAATAAGGAACATCTGTCATGTGGAGCAACATGTAATCTTTTACAAACAGGCTATTCTAATTGGGACCAAATAATTTGATCTTTACAAGGATGATACCAGAATGCAGAGCACTTCATTTGGCACTGGCTTGGTTGCAGGAGTTGCCAGAAAGATGACAGAGTGCGACACCAGTCCACCTTCAGGCTCCGCACCAGGTTTTTGTTAGGGTTTACTTCCTTAGCCTTCAACTGTCCCAAAGTATCCACAAGGCAGTGGAACTATTTGCCCACAGCTGGGAGTTTGGTTCACAATGTCAGGGCATGTCCACACACCGGCAGGCCAGCACACTCCATGTCTGGGGGCCCAAACCTCTCGCAAGTTCCTCTGAAGCTTTACCCTGGAGCTGCGCCCATCCCACTTGTGTCACCATGAGAAGGTACAGCAGAGGACTAGCCAATGGAGAGGCTATATGCTGATGGGGGTGGAGGGTGGGGGGTTGGTGGTAGGCTTGAACATTTGGCTTTTCTTTCAGCATTGCTGCTAGCCAGCGATGTAGGCTGAAATTGAGAATCAAATTAGCACACAAAAAGCATGAAGAATGCTAACTGTCTTCACCAACACACTAGACGCATCACATTGATCTCTCTCCATCCCCACCCCCTTTCCGTTTCTTCCCCCTCCTTTTTGTTTTTTCCAATAATTTATATAGATTTTTCTTTTCCCACCTATTTCCATTATTTTTAAATGTATTTCCACCCATTGTTTATCTCTACCTTTTAGCATTTTTAGTATTCCCCCACCCCCACTAGAGCTATCTGTACCTTGTCTGTCCTGCTTTCCAATCTTAATTAGCACATTCCTTTAGATAATATCACCACCTTCAACACCTCTTCGTTCTTTTGTCTGTGACTTCTTTTGGTTATCTCCACCTATTACTGACTGCTTGTCCCAACAACCCCCTCCCTTAAACCAGCTTATATTTCACCCCTTTCCTATTTTTACTTAGTTCTGTTGAAGGGTCATGAGGACTTGAAACGTCAACTGTGCTCTCCTCCGCCGATGCTGCCAGACCTGCTGAGTTTTTCCAGGTATTTCTGTTTCTGTTTTTGTTTTGAGACGCATCACATTGACTTGTTTGACACAAGATAGTCTCTTACAAATCAAATAGGAAATTCAGGAGAAACTTCTTTATCCAAAAGGTGGTAAGAATGTGACACTCACTACCACAAGGAGTAGTTGAGGCGAAAAACACAGATGCACCTAAGGGGAAGGTGCATTAATACATTAGGGAGAAAGGAATAGAGAAACACCTTTGACCACAAGTCCATCAGGCAGTGGTCAGCACGTAACGTCTTAGAGGTCCTGTGGGAAAAGGAGAGGGTGGATCCTGTGGGATGGTTCCCCAAGCAGATTGTCCAAGTCATTTAGCAGAATGCCTCATCGCCAGAACATTCCAACAAGCACCAAGATGTAGCTTGGCTGGTGGTGAGAAAGGCCCTCCCCGTCAGATCCTTCCAACACGTCAGGAGTCTCATCCCCTCCGCATGTTGCCCTCGAGGTGGCTGTGGTAGGGACGAGACCGTTCGTCACCTCCTCGTGGATTGTGCCTTTGCAAAGAAGGTCTGGAGAGAGATGCAGTGGTTTCTGTCGAGGTTCATCCCGAGCAGTTCTGTGACACAGGACTCTGCTCTATGGGCTGTTCCCAGGGACACACACCGAGACAAACATCAACTGCAGCTGGAGGATCATCAACTCGGTGAAAGACGCTCTTTGGTCTGCCCGAAACTTGTTGGTCTTCCAGCGCAAAGAGTTGTCCCCGACCGAGTGTTGCAGACTGGCACATTCCAAGGTCCAGGACTACGTGCTGAGGGACACACTAAAGCTTGGGGCAGCCGCCGCAAAGGCGCAATGGGGAAAGGTCGCTGTCTAAGACCTTTCTGCCACAGGGCACCAAGGGGCTGGGAACTGTTGAGAGCCCCTCAGGCTGTACAGCTCACAATGAATGTATGCATTGAATACTAATTGTATTATAATTGTATTGAAGCACCTCAGAGTGCAACATGATGTATGTTGATAACTCCAATACCATTGTCTGATTGTCTGTAATGGCCATATTGAAATGATTGTAATATTCATTGATTGTATTGATACACCTCGTGATCCATGTGTAAAAGTTGAATCTGATTGTACTTTTTGTGATGACAATTTTGAAATGTTTTGTAATGTTCTTCCAGATATTTTATGAATAAAGTATTTTTTTTTTTAAAAATTAGGGAGAAAGGAATAGAAGATTACAAAATCAAAAACAATTTGTATTTATATAGCATTTTAATATCAAAATTTTCAAAGGCGCTTCTTCCAATTATAAAACAAAATGTGACACCGAACCATACGGAGATATTAAGGCAGATGACCAAAATTTTGGCCAAAGAGGTAAACTTGAAGGAGAGTTTTAAAGGAAGAGACAGGTGGAAAGATTTAGGGAGGCATAGTTATGGTTTTGTTTAATGTTGTACTGCACCTTTAAGAATAGTCCTGTGATGTAAGATCACATGATCTGTATAAACCAATGTGTTAGCAGCACGGGCTACCTCCACAGGCAGTGTTGAGGCAGTGTAAAGTTAAAGTTGGGTTTGAAAGCACACATGTAGTTGCTGCTGAGTATATTGTGTAAATAAACTTAATGTTTCCACTTAAGAAGTTGTTTGTAGATCAACTCTACTACAAATAGGCAAATCGGCCACCCTACAACAAACTGGTAACAAGGATGGGATGGGAGAAATCGAGTTAAATCAGAATCGACACTGTACCTCGCCCAGTGATTATGAGTATCAAAATCCATTAAAATAGAAGATATACTTGTTCAAAATGCCACAATTTGGGAGAATCAATCCTTTTGAGCCAGCCACAGATGATTAACCTCAGTATATAGTTTAGTATATTGTTCTTCTTTCAAGCAAACAAAATTACAGGGGAAGAGAAGAGGCGAGCAATCCTCTTGAGTACTTGTGGGCGCAAAACCTATAGCTTGATTCGAAGTTTGATGGCACCCAGTGCCCCAGATTCAAAGAATTTCACCTAATTAGTGGATTTATGAAGGGACATTTTCAACCCAAGCCATCAGTCACGATGCAGAGGTTTTGGTTCAATTCGTGAAATAGAGACCCAGGTGTGACATGCTAGCTACATGGTGAATTTGAAGCAACTAACAGAGCATTGCATGTTCGGTGATACTCTGAACGATATGCTCAGCTATCGTTAGTGTGTGGTGTGAAAGAAGCCATTATTCAGAGAAGATTATTGTCTGAAGTGAATCTGGATTTCAAGGAGGCGTTAGAGATAGCGCTGGCCATGGAAAGCTCTGTAAGAGATTCACAAGCACTACAGGCTGCACAAAATGGCGCTGTACTCCAAATCGGGTGGGAACTGTCAGCTGAAAGTGGCGCGAGAAAGCGAGACTCTGCGAAAAAGGGGGAAACAGCCCCTACTAACTGAAGAATAAAGAAAAAAAGCGAAATTGAAGAATAATTTTAATAGCGATGGAAGCAATCAGTCTTTTACCGATTGGCAGTTTAAGGAAGTCGAATGCTACTATTGTCACAAAAATGCACATATAATGAAACAGTGCAAAGAAAGGCTTGTAAACAAAATAAGGAGCCCAATGAAACCTACAATGTAGAAGAGCCTGAAACAACAAATTCTGACATCTATTCATTGTTTGACATGAAAGTTGGGAAGACAAAGCCAATCTTTATTACAGTACATGTGAATGGTAAACCAGTAAAAATGAAAGTAGACATGGGAGCTTCCACTACTGTAATTAGGGAATACACTTTCAGATATTTAAATAATGGTGAACATCAAATAAATTTGGAACTCATTTTACTGTTAAATTTTCTAGATTCCTTGTCAGTATGTGCCAGACAGATCTGAGACTGGACGAGTTGGGACCCAGTCCTATCTCGAGCATGACACCAAGTGTTACATGGCTGATCCCAGGAGCCAGTCTCCGATGAAATAAAACAGTTCTTCAACAGAAGACATGGGATGAGCAGTCAATATGGCATTCTATTGTGGGGTGCATGGGTAATAGTTCCTCCAAAGGGAAGGGAGCCATTTTTAGTCGAACTACACAATGCCCATCCAGGGATCTCCCGAATGAAGACCATAATGCGCAGTTACCTATAGTGGCCGGGGAAGGATGGCGATATTGAAAGTGTGGTCAAGCACTGTGTGCAGTATTAGCAGCTGTAAAAGTTGTCGGTGGCAGCTTCATTGCACCCATGGGAGTGGCCTGGTAGAACCTAGTTACACATCAGCTATGTCCGACCCTTCCTTGGAACCATGTTTCTACTGATTATAGATGCACATTCCAAGTGGTTATATGTTTATGAGGTGAAGTCACCAACATTGGGCGCTACAATAGAGAAACTATGCTAGAGTTTCACATCCACGGACAACCAGAAGTAGTCGTATCTGATAATAGCATGGCATTCACAAGTGCTGAGTTCCAACGATTTATCAGACTCAATGGTATCACCCATGTGAAGACTGCACCAAACCATCCGTCCTCAAACAGACAGGCAGAAAGGACAGTCCAACCTTTAAGACAAACATGAAGAAGTTAACAGGGGATTCATTGGAGACCAAGCTTGCACGCTTTTTCACTACAGAACGAACCCCACATGATGACAGGAGCAACACCTGCAGAATTGTTGATGAGACATCGTCTTAGGACAAGACTGAGCCTAATATTTCCAAATTTGGAGGAGAAGGTGGAGAAGAGTCAAGGAAACCAAAAAGCTGCACATGACTTGCATAGTCGTGAGAGATAATTTACTGTTGGAGAAGCAGTATATGTGAAGAATTTTGGTGGAGGACCGAAGTGGTTACCGGGTAAAGTAAGTTCAGTGACCGGACCATTATCATACCACATGGAAGTGGAAGGCCGGATCATCCATAAGCATGTGGACTATTTAAGGAAAAGAGAGACAAAACAACAAGAGATTGTTCCACCTGTAGCCGTGACTGAGCCAGCGTTTCCTGTTGAAGATGTTCAACCAAGGACTGACATGTCTGATGCTTCTACCAGAGTGGAAGACACTGAACTGCAAGTGCCCACAGAGTACCTGATGTTCATGTAGTTTCAGAGAATGAGGTTCCTGAAAAAGAATCTGAAGTCGTGGAGCTGAGACGTTCCACACAAATCAGGAAACCACCTGAAAAACTGAACTTGCAAGTTTCATAATCAGTGTAAATATTATAATATCATGAGATAAATATACTTTGGAAGTACAATATGTACAGTAAAGTTAAAGGGGGAGGAATGTAGTAATTATGGTTTTGTTTAACGTTGTACTGCATCTTTAAGAATAGTCCTGTGATGTAAGATCACATGATCTGTGTAAACCAATGTGTCAGCAGTGCGGGCTACCTCCACAGTCAGTGTAGAGGCAGTGTAGAGTTAGAGTTGGAGTTGAAAGCACAGGTGTATTTGCTGCTGAGTATATTGTAAATAATCTTAATGTTTCCACTTAAGAAGTTGTCTGTAGATCAACACTATTAGAAACAGGCAGCTTGACCAACAACAGGAGGGAACGCCGAGCACAGGGACCAGGCAGCTGAAGGCACAGCCGCCAATGGCTAAGCAGCTAAAATTGGGGGTACTTAAGAGGCCAGAATTAGAGGAGTGCAGGTATCTTGGAGAGCTGTAGGGCTGGAGGAGATTACAGATAGGGTGGGGCAAGTCCATGGAGGGATTTGAAAGCATAGATGGGAATTTAAAAATAAGGCATTGCTTGACCAGAGTCAAAATAGGTCAGTGAGCACAGGGCGATTGGGGAACAGGACATGGTGTCAGGACATGAGCAGCAGAGTTTTGGATGATCTCAAATCTATGGAGAGTAGAATGTGGAAGACCAGCCTGCAGTGCATTAGCATAGTCAAGACTAGAGACAACAAAGCATGCATCAGCAGCAATTCAACTGAGGCAGAGGCGGAGTCAGGTGATGCTTTGGAGGTGAAAATAGGTGACCTTAGTGGTAATGCAAATGTTTGTTTGGAAGCTCATCTCAGGGTCAAATATAACACTGAGGTTACAGTCTGGTTCAGCTTCAGTAGTTACCAGGGAGAGGGATGGAGTTGGTGGCTCAGAGTGGAGCTTGTGGTGGGGACTGAAGGCAATGGCTTCAGTCTTCCCAATATGTAATTGGAGGGGGTCAAGGATAAATCCTTGGGGAACACCAGCGGTAACTGTGTGGGAGTTACCCACACAGGAAGAGATGGCATCGGGGGGATTCTCCAGCGGGGTAAATAAGAATGGAACCAGGTGAGTACAATTCCACCCAGCTGAATGACAGTGGAGAAGCATTGGAGGAGGATGTTGTGGTCAACATTGTCAAAGGCCGCAGACAGGTCAAGAAGAATGAGGAGGGAAAAGTAGCCAAGGAAGGTGCATTCATAACTTGGCCAAACAGGTGATTGCCAACCTGTAAATCCTTCCAGTGCGTCTATTGTAGGAGGCAAGAACGGGAGAGTATTCTGGTCAACCATGCTTGATATGGAGTGATGCCCCTCAAGCTATAGCCCTTGGTGACAGGCTAGTGACCAGTTCCAGGAAAAACTAGCCATGGAAACAGACATAAGCATGTGCTTTGTCTGCCTCATGCATCATTAGACGCAGAAGTTTTGAATTGAGATGGCAGAAATTTAAGGAGAGAGGGACAACACCCGAGAATAGCGAACTATTAATGATAGCAGCTAACATGGGGAGCAGGAAGGGAAGTCAGGTGGTCAGTAGTCCAGTAGGAATAGGGCCGAGGGAGCAGGAGGTGGGTCTCATGGACCAGATGAGATGAGAGGGGGCAATTGGAGAAGTGGGAGAGAAAAGAGAGAAAGATGCAACGTCAGGGCGGAGCCCTGGATGAAGAATGGCCAGGTGGGCTAGGGATAGGGAAGGAAGTGGGAGAGGAAGCTGATTGATGGTCTTAAATCTTAATGACAAAGAAACCCATGAGCTCGTTGCACTTGGTGTTGGAGGTGAGGATGGAGGAGACAAGGGATGGGGTTTAAGAAGGCAGTAGAGGAAAGAAGCTAGGGTTATCTTTGCATTCCAGGATGGTCCTGGAATCATAAGCAGATGACAGCAAGACCCATTTGTGCTTTGCATGATTCAGCCAAATCTGGAAGTGATTGGCTAAACCTGTTATCCTCCATATCCATTCAAGTCTGCTACATAAGTTATACTGATATGGTGAGATGAAGAGGGATGGGAGGAGGCTGATGTGGAGCATAAACACCGGTGTGCTACTCTTTGGTCAAATGGCCGACTTTGGGGCTGTACATTTTATGCAACATAGGTTATATTAAATTAATTGGTTGAATAAATTTAGTGGGAGAGGGGTAAAGGAACATAGTTCCTCCTGCTATCTTTGTTTAATTGGTGACCCATGATGATGTGCAGAGAGATCCTTAAATTGTTTGGACAAGAAGGTTGCCAACAATATAATAATCGTGCAAAAGGAAAATCGCCTTTCTACATAACTCACTTTTTGACGGACCTTAATTTTAAAAATGGTGGATAAGCAGTGCATGCAGAAATTACAGTAGTTCTGGTTATCCTTCTCTTCACTATTGTAGAAGGGAACTTGCTGAAAATGGAGGGATTGGATAGGGCAAGCTTCCAAACAGAGAAGAAAGATACAAGATATCTGGTTATCATGTGGAAGTAATTTCATTCACTGCAACAATCAATAACAACTGAGGCATTATAGTTTATGCAAAACGATCTCCTGTGGAATTAGTCATAGCAAGTAGGAGGTTCCGATATTGCAAGGGGGAAAGGGTGTTGAAATAACTTTAAAAATTTGTGAGATGCATGTATAGGGATGATTAAATTTTTTATTAAATAATTTCTCAATTGAATGAATCAAACAAATTAACTGACATGATAAACCGTAAATACATTCATTGATTTAATTCTGTAGCTGAAGTATTTGAGAACAATCTATGTGTGTAAGTGTAACACGGGGGGAGCTGGGGCATTGGGTGGGGGGGAAGGGACAGTTCAGGAGCACATGGCTGCATGATTCCTTTGTCTGATAGATTGGTGAGGGACTGGGGAGATAAGCAGCAATATGTTTAATCGTGTTCAGGAGGAATGCAGGTGAGGCAAGGCCTTCTCAACCTAGGCCTCCATATTGGAGGAAAGAAACTAAACCAGATTTCTAATTGTGAGAGATAGTGATGGGACTAACTGAGGGAGTGGGAGGAGTGTGCTTCTGGACAGCAGAGAGCCATACAGATGTTATAATAACTATAAGTTGCATAAATAATCCTTGCATGACGTGCTTTTTGTGCCAAAATAGTTCTTCAAATAATCCAAAAAGTCACGTTATGCATATTCTACTGTTTTTGTACAAAATATTATGGCCGGAATGTTCCGCCCCCGTTCACGTCAGGTGCCATGGCAGGCGCAAGCGGACAATATAGTGAGAAGGCCAAAAATCGTTTTTACGCCATCATGAGACCAGTTTGCAATTGTCTGCTTTGCCTGTCAATGGCGGTACAGGGAGTACAGGGGAGGAGGGTGTAATGGGGGGGAATGTGGTAACTGGGGAGGTAGGTGTAAATGGTGTGGAAGGTGTAAGGGAAGCAGTTCAGAGAGGGGGTGGAGTTTGGAGAGGGGAAGGAGTCAGAGAGGAGAAAGGAGTCCAAGGGGAGGAAAGAGTTCAGGGGCAGGAAAGAGTAAGGGTGAAGGAGGGAATAAGGGGTGGGGGGAAGTCCAGGTGGACGTGCAAGGCAGGGGTATGTGGAGCCAATGACTGCCTCCTGGGGAGTGAACTGAGAATGGACATGGTAGAGGGAATGGTGAGTATGAGAGGGGGCAGAATGAGCCAGAAGGATGGGAGGGTGAGGGTGCAACTGTAGCGGTAGAAGGAATGGCGAGGGTGGTTGATGGGGACTCAGAGGCAGACACAGACCCTGGGGGTGGGAAGGAGAAGGTCAGGGAGGTCAATGTGGATGGAGGTGGGAATCTCGGAAGGTAGGGAACATGCACGTTCACCTGGACATCCTGGAAGAATAGAACTCTGGTTGGTAGATGATGGTGGGGAAATGGATGGTGGTGCCAGTGGGGTCAACAGTGATAAGGGAAAGGACATCGGTGACTGGGGGAGGGGAATGGACAGGGGAGTTGAGCAAAAATCTGACTACAACCATTGTTGTCAAAATCAAAATTGAGCGAAGCCTCATGTTGTACGGGCACAGGTGCTGCATGGGAGTGAGATCAGTGGGTGGGCGGAGATACAGGTCAGCTCAGATATACAACTGAAAGACAACCCCAGCAGGCAGCACTGAAACTGCCCAGGACATTGAGATGAGTGTTACGGGGGAAGGCTTCGAATGCTTGAGAGAATGCGTGCATGAGGCTCCAAAAGGCCCTGCCACACACATACTTCCCCCTGCAGAATCACTCATGGCCTGGCTGCCTGCAGCTGAATTGCAAGTGGGGGGGTCGGGGAAATGCAGGGGGAGGACTTGGGAAGCCTGTCAATGAAGCTGAAAGGCACCATTACACATTATTCAGTGAAAGTGAATATATTTTCAGATTATAAAGTGACAAAATGTGTTCATCCATGCAACCATGTAATCAGAAAATCTTCACTTTTCTAGGCCTACCACTTCTTCTAGGTGCTGCCCTGACACCCGCAGCAGGGGTGGGGACAGGCTGTACAATGGTTGGCCCTATTGCCTCTGATGACTTTGGCACGCGTCCTCTGGACAGCCGAGGCTTTGAGGGCCCTGGCTTGCTTTGGCTGTCCTCCTGTGTGCCAGCTGCTCCCTCTGAGGTGACAGAGGACGAGGTTGAGGGGCTTACAGGCAAAGGGGATTTGGAGGGAGAGGACAGCCTCTGAGATTCCTGAACGGATGACCCAGGGGTGTCAGCTGCCGCTTCACCACCCTTCACAATCTGTCGCTGCAACGAGGGGGAGGAGCTGCCTAAGGAGGAGATGGAGGAGCTTCACATCTCCTCCGATGAGGATGAGGGGGTCTTTGAAGGTGAAAGTGACAGAAATGAGGCCATCGCGCTGAACAGATGAGGCAGGCATGCTCGGGAGGCCCTCTTAGCTGTTAGATTCATGGAGGAGAATGATGACATGCAGTGAGGAGACACCATAGCTCCTTATATTGCATCTGTAAATGTTTGGCTGATGCAGCGCACATACTCTCTGTGATAAGACTCCTGTCATGGAGACGCAGCAGATGCCCATAGTCCCTACATTCCAGGAGGATGATGACAATATGCAGTGGGGACACCCCATAGATTCTCACATAGTTTATGTGAATGTCTGACTCCTGTCTGGCTGATGGCAGATCACTTGCGCTCTGTGAATAGGGTTATATCATGGAGATGCAGCGGGCAAACTTTAACTTCTCCTGATCCTATGGCATCCTTTGTGAGCTTGTTATGAGCCAACAGTTGGTAAAGCTGAGTTCTTTACAAATCCCAGAGGGAAACTTTAAACAACTGTCATAACCTATATTTTTAAGTGTTATGTTTGAGATGCAGCTCTAAATTCAGGAATCAGACTATCAGTTCTTGAGTGGTTTTATATTAAACTAAGTGAAACATTTTATTAAGTTACAACACATTAAACACATACACGTGGCTACAAATTACTACTATCATAACTTTTAACAAATTCCCAAACTAATCTCCATTAAGGCAACAGCAACCCATAGACTTAACCAAACACTAGGCAAAGCATTTTCACCTTACAAATTCAAAATGAGGTTCCTCTCACATTGGTTCCTGTGGAGACAGTTGTAGGCTTACAGCTACTTTGATCTTAAATTGCCTCTGCCCCTCACCTAGAAAACTGCTATCGGTTATATCCAGCACATCTCATTGAATGTAAATTTTCATTGTACCACCAGCCTCTTTGAACTCCACCTCTTCTAACAATAAAACCCCTTTCATAGTACCAATTTTATTAGTAATATAAACATATGGCTTGGTCTCTGCTAGCTAGGTGCCAGGCTTCACCTCACTTCTTTAATACTCTATTCAAAAAATGCAAATGCACCTCTACCTCTCTTACATCTCAAAACTAGTGCATATCAAAGCACCCAGACTAGCTGAATTTAATCCAATTAAGACACATCCACAGACTAAACCTCTATTTTAAAAGAAAAATATTTTCCAATAATATTATATACATTAATAGCTTCATGACAGAGCTGAACCCTTCAGGATCACACTGTCACCGGACACAGGTGCTGATGAGATGGGTGCCAGCTGCACCTCAAAAGGTGCTGGGAGCACAGAGAGAATGACGGAACTCTGTTCCGCCGGCCCAGGACATTCTGGCAGCAATAGTAAGCAATGTTAAGGTGCAGGCATGAATGATGTGTACAGTGTTTGTGAAGGCGCACCATCAGTGTACTGGGAAGGTTGCACAAAGCACAGGGGTGAGGGCCCACCTGAGACACCTGCCTTTATCTTGTGCAGGAACCAAGCTTTCACTTCAGACTGACATGAACACTGCTCATCATATCAAACAACCATAGACAGGGTGACATTGTTGAGAGTTTATTTACAATAGTTAACAATAAGTACGTGATTAACACCCATGCCCACATGGTGAAACTACATTTTCTTAACTCTCCTAACCCTGCTGCTACGTCTTGGTGCTCCCTGGGCATCCACAGCGGAGGTGGAGGCAGCCTGCTGACTGCTACGCCCTGTCTGTGATGACCTTGACGGGTGTACTATGGAGGGCTAAGACCAGGAGGGCCTCAGCCTGCTCTCGGGGTCCTGCTGTGTGGCAGTGGCATCCCCCTTGGCCTGTGGAGCTGGAGCTGCTGGGAGTCACAGGAAGAGGGGATTCAGATTGACTGGACACTCCCGGAGTCACCTGGGTAGATGGCCCCGGGGTGTGAGCACCTGCTGATCCTCCTCCCTATGGGTGCCCGGGAGCCCCTGGCTGACTTCTTGAGGAGAAGGGGAATCTGGAGTGAGATGGAGCTGCCCCGCACCCCTCTCGTGTTGACACTGTTGGAGGCCAACTATGGCATCAGCGATGGAGTTCAGCCCACGCAGCAGTGCAGGACTGATATAATGGACCAAGGTCTCCATGGCGGCCAGTTGACCTCGGTGCATTGGCATGCCAGCGCTATCATCTTAGCCTGAAGCCAGACGGGCTCCTCCATCGTGCCTTGCAATCTGAAGAGTGCAGCGGACATCCCTTCCTGTTGTTTCCAAGATTGTCTTTGCAACTCCAGCAACTGAGGTATGACCGAGTCCAGAAGCTACTTGTCTGACTTGGACTGAGCAGATTTATGGCCTCCAGTAGTCCTCTGGGTGCCAGAAACCTTGAAAGTCCCTGCCGCCGCCTGCTGTGGATCAGACTACGCAATGTGCTCACCAGATTGTGACCCTAAGGCTACTCTAGAGCTATGTCCCACTGAGGTGAGTGTCTCTGCACTGGTGGAGGGTGTGGGTGGGCACTACGACAGGTCTTCAATGAGACCGTCATCAGATTCTTCTTCTGAGATGTCTTCGGGGCTTGAGTGGAGGACTTGGGTCATGAACCCTGTCGGCTGCTTCCCAGATGTGCCTGAGAGATAATTAGTGCAAGGCAGGGGACGGTGGAACAGGGGAACTGACTCACAGCATGGTTGTCTGATAGATGTTGTACTGCTGGATCCTCACTTGGTTGAGCACCGCCAACCTCACCGCAGCACAGGAATGGTCTAGGCCATCGCTGCCCAGCTCTATTTTCAAAATCTGTAGGAATCTTGAAGTCAGGCATTCCTCCAGCAGTCTGCGACCTCTCCCTTTTGTTGTGTGCCAGCTTGTCCTGCATGAAGACATATGGAGAGAGTGTAAGAAGAATGCCTGCCAAGTCAGGTGGTAAGGAGGCCTGGCATGTGTGGGTGGTGAGTGGTGCCATGGACGGGATGAGGACACGATCCCCAGGGCAGATGAAGGTGTGTGTGAGAGAGTGAAAGGTGATGTCCCTTGAGCTGGCAGTGAGGGAGATCCCTGTGGATCTGTGATGGGTTTGTGAGTGTGTGAGTTGAGAGTGATGAGAACAGTGGCTTGCCCTGGCGGGATGGAGGAGATCATTCATCCTTTTGTGGTACTGGGTGGCTGTCCTCTTTTACAGGGAGTTGGAACTGACTGCTGGTGCCACCGCCTCCCAAGCCAGATTAGTGAGGTTGCTGCCCATCTTGCGGCCAGGGCGGGGGTAGAGGACATCACGGCGAACCTCCACTGCATCCAAAAGGCGCTCGACGGAGACGTCATTGAACCTGGGAGCTGCAGCCTTTTTGCCTTTCGGGGCCATGCCTCCTGTGCAGCAGTTGTGGGCTGGAAGCACTGAGAGGTGTGCATGCAGCAGGACTTTAAATATGGTGCCTGCGTGCTGAAGCGGTGAGGTGATGGCATGGCGGGTGAAAGAGAGCCCACCCACCATGGAAACGGCGTGCTTCCAGGGAATGCACGGTTAATGCGGCGGGTTTGGGATGATACAGTGTGAAAAGCCACCATTGCGGCCAGAGGTTAAAATGTCATTTTACCCGCCTGCTACCACACAGTGCAAATATGGGACGATTCCGCCCTAATATTCGGGCTCAAAATACTTCATTGATGATAAATACAATGGTTGAATTAGCAGTTTATGTTGTTAAGTCAGTGAATCCTTCAATCGGCTACCCCACTTGACAAGTAAACTAATCAAGATACCACTAACATTTTAATCTCAACATAAAACAAATCAGAGCCTCAAAAATGACAGAGGCTTCCTGCTAGTTGACACAAAATAACAGAGTAATGTCTATTCTGACATTAACATCTAGGGTAGACCTTGAAGCCAATGAAAATAAAAATCAGAAGTGATATAAAACTGACTGCCAACTCACTTTCACCTGTTTTATACCATTACACAATGTCAAAATCTATCCCTAGCCATATGGGATTCCCACAGAAATGCAATTCCAACTCCTTTGAGACTACACAGAGAACAAAAGCAACAGCTAACTGCATAATGAAATAAAAGAGCTTTCATGTGGCAACTTTCAAAGCCTCAGGACCTCCCAAAATCACCAGACATGATATATTTATTAATATTGAAGGGATAGCTACTCTTTGACAATGGGCAGGAAATCATTCATTTGAATGCTATGGACACGTTAACCAATTTAGTCTTACTGCCGTGCTCATTTGTTGTTTTCATACGTTCTTAGTGGTTTTCTTAAATGGGGAATCTATTTATCTGCTTTCAAGTCATTACCTCCTTTATGACCAGTTCATGATTTGTTGGTGTTTTATGATCATGAGATGTCCTTAGAATACTGATATGATGCACAATTTTGCATTTGAAATGTGGCTGAAGTGAATGGAACAAAACACATCGTAGACGCAAGAATTTCACATGTTCTCCAGATCTCCAGTGGCATTCTTCATAATAAGGTGGAAGTTACACAGTCGCAGTGAGAGGTTAAGAAGGATTTTATCAGCCCCAGGTGGCTGGAATAGTGGCAAGGGGGTCAGTAAGAGTGGGGCGCCATGTTGGGACGACAGAGTTTCACAGGAGCAGGCAGTGAGGTGGATGGGCTTCTCACTGCAAGTATAAAGTGGTGGTGGTGTAGTGGTAATGTCACTGGACTAGTTCCAGAGGCACAGGCCAATGCTTTGGGGACATAGGTTCAAATCCAGCAACTGGTGGAATTTGAATTCAATTAATACATCTGGAATTAAAAGCTAATCTCAGTAATGGTGACCATGAAACCATCTCTGATTGTCATAAAAACCCATCTGGTTTGCTAATATCCTTTTGGGAAGAGAATCTGCCATCCTTAACTGCTCTGGCCTACATGTGACCCCAGACCCACAGCAATGTGCCTGACTCTTAAATGCCCTCTGAAATGGAAGAAGCAATTAGAATGGCAAGGGCACAGACTGTAGTCTGGGTGATGGACATTGAAGTGTCACACCAAGAGTGGCTCGGTAGCACAACTGACTGAGGTAGCCAAGTCCTGAGGGACAAAGTTGCTAGACTGAGTATGTAGCAGGTGGCAAGAGAACCAACATAAGGGAAAAACCTACTTGACCTCATGCTCAATCTACCTGTCACAGATGCATTTGTCTATGACAATATTAGTAGGAGTGACCACCTCACAGTCCTTCTGGAGATGAAGTCCTATTTTCATGTTGAGGATACCCTCCATCGTGTTGTGTGGCACTACCACCGTGCTAAATGGGATAGATTTTGAACAGATCCAGCAACTCAGAAACTGGGTATCCATGAGGTGCTGTGAGGTGAAAGCAGCAGCAGAATTGTGTTCAACCACATCTGTAAACTCATGGCCCAGCATATCCCCCACTCTACCATTACCATCAAGATCAATCCTGGTTCTAAGAAGAGTGCAGGAAGGAATGCCAGGTGCAGCACTAGGCATAGGTATAAATGAGGTGTCAATCTGGTGAAGCTACAACACAGGATTGCATACATGCCAAACAACAGAAGCAGCATGTGATAAGCAGGGCTACGTAAGCCCACAACCAATGGAACAGATCAAAGCTCTGCAGTGGTAGTGCACGGTCTTATCAAGACAAGGAAGGTGGGTGATATGCCTCATTCAAGTACCAACACCTACACTCTGACTTCCCCAGCAATCTCCTACACTGCACCCTGCAGACCAATATGTCTTGCAGGTGCACCCATTCCTCTCTCTTGAAGTCTCCTTTCAAGCCCATCTAACACCTAAAACTCACCTTCATCTAATTGACATCTCACATCCATCCCTCACAATCACTCTCCACAAATGTTGTCCCTTCATCCTCTCATCACAATCCCTTTGTCACACTCAGAAAGCTGTTTTCTCTCCTTGCAGAAGAAGAGAGCACAGAACTCTAAGGAGAGGCAGAGTCCCAGTAGGCCTCCTGGGTAGGCCTCCAGTAGTTGCCACCCTAACTAAGGAGGTTGAACTCTAGAAACCAGAGCCTTTATGAGTGCATGGCCTTTGGAAATTGAGTGATGGGGGTTTCCCCAGATATCCGGTGACAATTTTTGTTTTTATATTTGTTCATGGGGTGTGAGTGTCGTTGGCAAGGCCAGCATTTATTGCCCACCCTGAATTGCCCTTGGGAAGGTGCTGGCACCGGTTGAATGAGTGAGTCGGTGGGTACATGCCCAGCATTCAGCACGCCAGCATTCCTTCATTCTTCAACTAATCCCAGCTGTCTGCCTCTGCGTACACCTATGCCTGTCACTAGTCTCCCCCCAACCCCCCACCTTTCTGCAGATTAAAGTTTCCCACGTGGTCTTTATCCTGTTATTCCTTTATCTGTCATTCAGCAGAAAAACGCAATTCAAATAAATGAATCTACAGAGCAGAATATCGAGCTCATCATTTGTGCAGCCTTAATGGGAGCAGCCCTTCTACACAAATGAAGGAAAAATGGAGTGGATGGGATCCAACTCTCTATCACCATAACCTTTCTGATTTAATGTCCCATTTAATGTGCCCCACCATGTTCATGTAGACCTAGTATATTCTTCATTCTGTCTACATAGCTGCAGCAAAAAGAGACTTGTTAATTTTCCCTACATCTAGCAAAAATACTAGTAAAGAAATATATTGTGCTGTATTGGTTCAAGAAAAAAGTGACCTCTGTATCAGCTTAGTTCGAGTAATTAGGACAAACACTATGCCTTAAGAAAGCTGTGCATGCACTTTGCCTGAATCTGGACCTTTTTTTTGACAATTGTGGAAGCCTCTAATGGATTTTTTCGACAGCTTGCCAAGAGTTTAAACTGTTGCCACCGGTACTGCTGCAGCTTTTGTGGCTCCGATACTCTCACAGATGTACTTATCTTCTCTGCATTTCCCTCAACTTCCATTCACCCTTTCACAGCTGCGTTCCCAGTAAGGATGAAGAATGTAGGATTTGACATTTTCCATGAGATTTCAAATAGAAACCATAAGCCATGAAATTAGTGCTGTCAATATGAGCAGCAAACATGTTCACCTCACATTTCTCTACAGATGTTAACCAGTTTACTTTGAATGGGTTAATTGCTCCACTAAAACAACAGGCAGAGGAATGCTATACTAATATGTCAAGCTTTCATCCGCTAATAGTTCTGGATATGTACAGATATAAATATGAAATCCTGGGTATTATGTGCATCTGTGGCAGTTACATTTCTAACGATACGCCATTATTACATGCAAATTGCCACTGAATCACCCAAATGACTCATAAAAGCATCATATGAGGGTTAGAGAATGTGCAAATCAACACATGGAAAGCAGGCTTTGCCTTTTTTTCATAAGCCTTAACTATAAGCAACTAAGAAGCTATAATTATTCGGTCATAATTTGCAATTGGAATAATCGTGGTGCAAATGTTGCTTGTTATTATGCATACGCAAATGCTACTGCAACTTCAAGCAAGGGCAGATGTGTGGTTAAAGGTAATATTCCAGAAGTTGAAGTCCGCCATTAGCTTCATGAAAACGGCATCTCACCGTCTGCCTCACTATTGGAATGCATTGAATGGCCTACAGTTGCTGTATTTGCACAGTTGCTTTGAGCTAAACTCACCGCATAAAGTTAAGTCTGGTCCATTTCACTCTAACTCTGCTTTTAACAAACTGATAAGTGGTGATTAGTGCCAATCAGCTTCTTTGGTGCTGAAAATTAATTATTACTAGTATGAAGTCTCATTTCTTCAGCAATCTTTCTTTCCATCTCTTTAGTTTTTTTTCTATGCCTGATTTGACATAGAATTCACTAATGAAATTACTTCAGATACTTCTTGAAATTCTTCTCAACCATTTTTACCCCATTTACCCCATTAGATTTGTTCCATAGAATGGTTTACTACTTGAAATAAAGTTTGTAACATCACACACTGAATGTTTAATTATGTATTTAAAATTTCTTAAATTTAAAAAAGAAAGAACTTGCATTTTAAATGCTTTACAACCAAAGAAGTATTTTTCAAGTGTAGTCATTGCTGTATGTAGTAAAAAGTTTTTATATTCTTTGACGGGATGCGGGCATCGCTGGCTAAGGAAGCATTAACCATCCATTCCTAATTGCGCTTGAGAAGGTGGTAGTGGGCTGACTTCTTGAACTGCTGCAGTCCATGTAGTGTAGGTACGCCCACTGTACTGTTAGGAAGGAAGGGGGTTCCAGGATTTTGACCCAGCAACAGTGAAGGGACAGCGATATCGTTCCAAGTCAGGATGGTGTGTGATTGGAGGGCAACTTTCAGGCGGTGTTCCCATGTATCTGCTACCCTTGTCATTCTGAGTGGTAGAGGTTGTGGGTTTGGAAGGTGCTGTTGAAAGAGCCTTGGTGAGTTGCTGCAGTGAATCTTGTTGTTGGTACACACTGCTGGCACTATGCGTTGGTGGTGGAGGGAGTGAATGTTGTAGGTAATGGATGGAGTGCTAATCATGCAGGCTGCTTTGTCCTTGATGACGTCAAGCTTCTTGAGTGTTGTTGGAACTGCACTCATCCAGGCAAATGGAGAGTATTCCATCACACTCCTGACTTGTGCTTTGTAAATGGTGGACCGGCTTTGGGAATCAGGAGTTACTCGCTGCAGAATTCCCAGCCTCTGACCTGCTCTTGTAGCCATAGTATTTATACAGCTGGTCCAGTTCAGTTTCTAGTCAATGGTAACTGCCAGAATGTTGATAGCAGGGGATTCACAATGGTAATACCATTGAATGTCAAGGGGCGATGGTTAGATTATTTCTTGGAGATAGTCATTGCCTGGCACTTGTGTGGCGTGAATGTTACTTGCCACATGTCAGCCCAAGTGTGAATGTTGTTCAGGTTTTGCTGAATATGGACACAGACTACTTCTGTATCTGAGGAGTTGCAAATGGTGCTGAGCATTGTGCAATCATCAGCGAACATTCCCACTTCTGACCTTATGATAGAGGGAAGGTCATTGATGAAGCAGCTTAAGGTGGTTGGACCTAGGATACCACCCTGTGGAACTCCTGCAGCGATGTCCTGGGACTAAAGGTGTGAACCTCTCTCGGCATTATATCCAAGAATGAGGGACCACAATCCTGCACCTGACTTCTTCAGACACTCCCAGACTTGCCTGCTTCATTTCAGAGGCTGGCTTTTTCGTCCCATCCTCTGGGAAGTGTAACTCTCTGCGGGCTCTTCTAAGCCACAGCATGGCTTTCAGGGACGCCTCAGAGAACCAGGGGGAAGCTTTTCAACTTTCAGTCTCCATCATTGAAATTGCTCTGTGCCTTACAGTTAGAGCATGTATCGATTCTGACTCCTACTGGGCCTCTTTAAATAGTGAGACTTGGATCATCAGGCGTGGCTGGCATCACACCCGCCTGTGTCGATTGGTCAGAAACCTGGAAGGGGTATGCAAATGTTATAGCCGAGTTAAAAATCCATGGTAAAACCCCATCCAGTTCCCAACTGCTGCTGGCCTTCTCTGCTGTGAGCTGTTTTATCAGTTAAAATTCAGCTCAATATCTTCACCTAGTCCTCAACTTGGAAGCTCTTACCCAGGCCAGATTGCCAGTCTGGCTTTTTCAACACACAAATAATCCAATAAACTCTTCACTTACCTAAATTTCTGTCATCCCCAAATAATTCACCCTGGGAAAATAGTTGAAGGAAATAGCAGAATTTCAGCCATTCCAGCTGTTGAAATTATTTTGCTGCTTCCTGTTCCCCCAGGAGTCCATGTGACCTGACATTAAATCTGGATAACATCATGTTTGCAAGAATCACATTTGTGTTTCTGCCTAGTTTTCTTAAAAAAGAATAATTACACGGGCCATGAGCAATAACAATGTGATGCGCAGTGCTATGTAGCCCAAAAATACATCGGCTTTTTGACCTATCAAATCAGTACAGTTTAATTGAAATATCTGATGATACACACTGGCAACAAATCTCCTGAAAGGGTTTCTGGACAGGGAGATGGCTTTCTTGTTCAAGTAATCATTTGATTGGGTTGGCCAATAGTAAAGAAAAAATATGCATTTATATAGCACCTTTCACAATCTCAGGATGCTCCAAATTGCTTTACAGCCAATTAGGTACTTTGAGTCTGGTCACTGTTGTAATGTAGGAAACACGTCACCCAATATGTGCACAGCAAGCTCCCATAATGCGATAATGACCATATTATCTGTTTTGTAGTGTTGGTTGAGGGATCAATAATGGCCAGGATACTGGAGCGAACTCCCCTAATCTTCTTCAAATCCTGGGTGGATGTAAAAGATCGCATGATGAGAGGGTAGACTGGGCCTAGATTTAATGTTTTATGCAAATGGGGAACCTACAACAGTGCTGCACTCCTTTAGTAATGCACCTAGTGCCAGCCTGTATTGTGCAGTCAAATCTTTGGAGTGGAAACCCACAACATTGACTTAGAGGCAACAGTGCTGCTACTGAGAAAATTTTGGAGCCTAGAGTAGATGCCAAAGTATATTGAAAGTGCTTTGGCTGTGATGGGCCCCTGAATGGATCTATCAAAAAAAAGGGATAGTGATCAGAAGCAGGAACCACTACTGATTTGATTGCCCCCATCCCTGAATGCCACCTGTCAAGAGGAAAATATGCTAACTGCAGTGCACCCAACCTTTACCCACTAAGATCGGTTGATGCTGCACCACAGGGTTATGGAAGCTTCTTGGTTTGTTTTTGATAGACTCCATTATAACATTGGGAAATGTTGCTTTTAAGTACCATACAATCCTAGAATAGTTACAGCACAGAAGGAGGCTATTCAGCCTGCAATGTCCATGCTGGCTCTCTAAGAGCAACTCACCTGGTCCCACTCCTCCATCATCTTCCAACAGCCCTGCAATTTTTTTTCTCTCCAGATAATTATCCAATTTGTCTTTTGAAGGCTTTGATTGAATTGAATCATTCCAGCACATCTATTATATTAACTCCTAACTCTGAGCCCAACATTAAGAATGGACAACAAACAGATGTGACCCCTGGTAATGTGGTTGACTTTGGTGGTGCCATAGTGGTATCATCACTGGACTAGTATTCCAGAGACCCAGGGTAATGCTCTGGGGACCTGGGTTTGAATCCCACCACGGCAGATGGTGAAATTTGAATCAAATAAAAAAATCTGGAATTAAAAGCCTGATGATGACAACAAAGAGATGTGAACAGCACCATTATACTTCAATCGAGGCGATTAGTACAACTGGCAAGTCTTTCACCTCATCATGTCATACAGCATACCATCTTCAAAAGTCACTAAGGAGCTTTTGGCAGCACCTCCCAATCGTGCATTTTACAAACAATTTCTACCACTTAGAAGGGCAAGAGCTGCAGGTCTAAGGGAACACCATCATTTCCAAATTCCCTCAAGTCACACATTATCAAGATTTGGACATAATAATTGCTGTTCCTCCATTGCTGCTAGGTAAAAATCCTGGAACCCCCTTCCTAACTGTATACTGGGTGTATCTTCATCACGTAAACTGCAATGTTTCTAGAAGGAGATTCACCACCACCTTCTCCAGGGCAACTAGGGATCAGCAAAAATTGCTGGCTATGTCAGTTATCCTCACATCTCAATGATGAATTTTAAACACAGTAACACCCCCTACAAGACAGTAATCAATGAGCCCCTCCCCCCCACAAGTAGTATTCAGCTGTGGCCCCCCACACTACCCACTTTAGTTTAGTTCCCAATGCCTGTGATGCAGAGTGGCCAGCTCGGGTAAGGAGCCTGTACAACAGGAACAGGAACAGAAACACATCAAAATTTGAAGCGGCCATCATCCTGCCATCTCAGCTGCATGATCTCCCAGATCTTTCTGCACTCAGTCAGTGACTGAGTTACACTTGCCAGCCCTTGCCAGAAGTCGAAGCACAGAGATCACAGGCCCGCATAGCACTCACTGCTGGAAGTGCTTCCTAAGGTAAAAGGGTACTTTAGGATCACTGTCTACCTCTTTGCTCTTTGGCTGCATCAAGCCAGCAGGTGCAGGGCTATCCCATCAGATTCTCCTCTCCACAGTCGCTATTGCTGCCTTGGACGAGGGGCAGCTCATGACTCCAAATGATGTTTCAAGGAGTCACAGCCCAGAGTCTGGGAACCATTTGTTACCTCCCTTAATCATATATTGAGGAAAGATTAAATCTGAAGCCAGTCTTTTCCTTAAGCCAGGTTTATTTCCAACACTAGAGAGTAATGGTACAGATTCTTCTTGTTAACCCCCAACACCCAATGTGAATGGGTTTTTAAACTCTTGCAATGATTCCCTAATCTTTCTCCGCTGCTGTTAATCACCACCTTAAAGCATGCAGTCTATTGCAGAATGATTCCAACATTAACAGATTCCTTTCTTAAAAGAAAAAAAAGTTCAATTTCTTTTCAAAACAAAAAAAAAACAAAGTCAGAGAAATAACGCAAACATTTTCAAGACTCACATCCTGAGAAGTCCCTCTTCTAATACCCCCGGTCATTTTTCATTACAAGTGTTTCTTCTGCTGAAACAATCTGACAACAGATGACTTGTATCAACCCAATGGAACTTAGAGATTTCCTTTCTTCTCGACCGTTTGTTTTAGACCTGCAATATCAATCCATAATCTTTTTTTCACTCTCATTCTTTGTGGAGTGTACGTTATCCCAAAGGAATTAATTGTCAATATAACACTCTATTGGGTCATTTCCTTCATCATTTCCCCCATGTAGTATTTCCCCTAATGTTTTAGATAAAAAGAATACCATGTTAACTTCCTGCAATGACTTGACGGACCGGACAAGTTTTCAACAAGGAACAGATAAACTTTATTATATAGAGCTTTTCAGATGCTATGTGCTTGACCATGACTCTTGCCAAGAAGCCCCACCCCCCCAGGTAGCCCACGTTTAGGGCTCATTAATCGTAGCCTCCAGGAACATCACATGACCCCTGATGGACAGCAGGAGAGGCTATACCTTCAGTTACTACATTTTCTCCCCCTTTAATTTTTTACACTTTCTATTTACAGAGCACATTTAAATATCCAACAACACATACATATATACTTCAGGTGATTAAAGATTAAGTCTCTGAAGTGCTCTCCTTATATGGGTAGAATGGTCAAGTACCACTTGAGGTTCCTCAACAGGATCGACACAATCAGGAACTGCAGCATGAGACAAATCATTAGAAAATGGCAGTTCTGGGTTTGGCAACTCTACAGAGGCATGGGGTGTGTCTATTCTAGGTCGATCTGTCACCTCAGGAATTGATGGTATGACATTAGTCACAGACGGAATATGTGGTTGTTGGAATGTCTCTCTAACACAAATATGGTCCACGTGCTTACAAATGATTCTATCTTCCACTTGCACTTGGAAGGATAAGGTACCAGTCTCTGAGACAATGGTTCCAGGAACCTAACATATGTCCACTTCTGAAATTCCACATGAATACTGTATCACCTACACTGAATGTGCGAGCTTTGCTGTGAATATAGTGATTCAATTTTTGATTACTTTGATTCCTCTCTACCTTCCCCTTTAAGTTTGGAAACTCCAGACTTAACCTTGTACATAGGTGGCATTTCATCAATAATTCAGATGGTGTTGAACCTATAGTCGAATGAGGCATTGTACGAAAACTGAGAAGAAAACGGGTAAGTCGAGTTTCTAGAGTACCTTCTGATAGCCTCTTCATACCAAAGTTTGCACAGCTCTCTTGACTAAACCATTCAATGTGGGATAGTAACGGGTTATTTTATATGTCTGATTCCATTCTTTTCATGAATCTCTGAAACACTGTACTGGTAAAGACTGTACCATTATCATAAACAGCGATTTCAGGTAGGCCATATATGCTAAAACAGTGACGCAGCTTCTGGATAGTTCCCCCAATGTTGGCGATTTGCCTTTGTATACATCCATCCATTTAGAATGTGCACCTATAATCAACAAAAACATAAGAATGGTCCTACATAAGCAATATATAGCCTAACTCAAGGTCGACCAGGCAACTCCCATGGATGCAGGGGAGCTGAAACAGGCAACTTCTGTTGTTGCTGACAATGGAGACAGTGCTTGACCATGCTTCCAATGTCACTGTCTATGCCTGGCCACCAGACATAGCTTCGCGCAAGCATTTTCATTTTCAATATGCCTGGATGTGCACTGTGAAACTCTATCAAGAGTGCGTCTCTTCCTTGTGATGGGAAGGCAACTCTTGATCCCTACAACAAAATTCCATCTTGACAACCTAACTCTGTTTCTCAGGCATGGAATGGTCTCAGCTCTTCAGATACCGGTGTATTTGACCATCCTTGCAAAACAAGGTCTCAGACTTTTGACCATATTGGATCTCTGCTCATCCAATTGCTAATTTGCTTCGCACACACAGGCGAAGAATCCAAGAAATTCAGTAATAGCACAACTTCTTGTGGAACAGAAGCATGTACAATGCTATCTGATAATGGGAGACGACGGAGTGCGTCCGCATTTGTAATGTGTAAGCCAGGATGGTACATGAAAGTATGCTCATATGTAGATAATATCAAAGCCCAATGTTGTATTCTTGCTGATGCTATTGGCAGAATGGTCTTATCCTCACTGAATAAACCCATTAATGGTTTATGGTCGGACACAATGGTGAAATGTCATCCATGCAGGTACCGGTGAAATTTCTTCACTCTGAATACCACCGATAAACCTTCCTTTCCTAGCTGGGAATAACCCTTCTCAACTGTGGAGAGGGTTCTCCAGACATAGCCAATGGGCTGTTCTGATCCATTTTCCATTCTATGTGATAACATGGCTCCTACACCATAAGGAGAGGCATCACATGTTAATACCAGCTCTTTCAATGGGTTGTAATATATCAATAAACATGATGAATGCAACAGTTTCTTTACTTTCACAAAGGCTTCTTCCTGTTATGAATTCCATGGCTAATGGTGAATCTTTATTAACAACAAGTGTAATGGTGCCAACACAGTTGACAAGTTAGGCAAGAAGTGGTTATAGTGGTTGATCATAGCAGGAAGGACTTGAGTTTGGTTACATTGGATGGTGTGGGTGTATCTTTTATTGCCAGAACTTTCTCTTCTACTGGATGCAAACCCATGTCGTCCACCCTGTGACCCAGGTAAGTAAATTTTGATGCTTGAAATGTGCATTTTTCCTTCTTTAATCATACACTGCTTCCATGAATCTTCTTAGCACCTCCTCCAGATTGGCCAAGTGTTCGGTCTCGGTTGACCCTGTGATCAGAACATCATCTAGGTAAACTACCTCTCGGGGAAGTCCTTGCAAAAGACTCTCCATTGTTCTTTAGAAGATAGCGCATGCAGACAATATTCCAAAGGGTAGGCGAGTGTATTTTTGTGTGCATTAATAGTCACGTATTCTCTAGACGTGCTATCCAGTTCTAATTGTTGGTAGGCATGGCTCATATCCAATTTTTTACATGATTTACTCCAGTCAGCTTTGCATATAAGTTACCTATCCTTGGAATGGAGTACTTGTCTAGTTTGCTTCCTTGTTTATGATCAATTTATAGTCTCCACAAATGCGAATTGATTGGTTAGGCTTAAGCACTGGAACTATGGGTGCTGCCCATTCTGAGAATTGGACAGGTTGGATGATGCCCAGCTTTTCTAACCGGCACAGTTCTGCATCCACCTTTTCTTTAAACACATAAGGCACAGGTCTGGCCTTAAAGAAACATGGTGTCACCTGAGGATCTACATATATCTTGGCCTGAATGTGTTTCCTAATTTCCTAATTCACCGTGAAAAACCCTGTCGTATTTCCTTAGCAGTTCAGGAACTCCTCCTGTTTTCAGGTGAAATATCTCAGACCAGACAAGCTTGATTTTCTGTAACCAATCTCGGCCTAAAAGACTGAGTCCTTCTCCTTTCACTATTATCTCAGGCAGCTGGGCTGTCTGTTGCCTGTAGGATACTGGCACTGTGGCGATGCCCTTTACCTGAATAAATCCACCAGTGTATGTCCTTAATTTAACGGTTATCCACTCCAGGTTTAGTGGCTGAGTACCTTCATTGAGATATTTGAAAGTGTGCTCCCCCACCACTGTAGTTGAGGCTCCCATATCCACCTCCATTATTAGTGGCGCTCATTAAATTGGATTGTGACAGTGATAGGTTTGATTTTTACAGCGGTTATGTTATACAGGGAATAGATGTCGGTGTCGGCAGCTTCAGATTCTGCTGTATTTTTTAATTCAGTCATGTTGGTTTGCTGCTTTATGGGCTGTTTCAACTTTGCCCTGCATAGCCTTACTACATGATCTTTCTTATGGCAGTAATAGCATTCTGCCTACTTAAATTTATAGCTGTCCGGTCCATGGTCACCTCCACATCTATAACAAATTAGCCTTGGAGTCGCTGCTGAAGTGTTTCTGCTTGGCCTTTTCATGTTTCTAACAGCGGGCATTGCCTCTCACTTCGATGCTGTTCATCTGGTTTTTGCGCCACGCCTGGCAGTAGGTTCCTGCCCCACTGGAAGAACAGCACCATGTTGTATGTGTTGCAAAGCTTGCCAGTCTCTCGCACCACTTTCCATGGCGAGGGAGATTTCTCGGGCACGCTTCAAGTTGATGTCGACCTCGGTGAGTAAAGAACACTGAATGGCGTCATCCTGAACCCCACAAACTAATCGCTCCTGCAGCAAATCATTTAATGTGTCCCTGAAATCGCAGTGTGTCTGTCAACTGTTTCAGGCTTGTACATAGATGGACTGTCCTGGGGCCCTAACTCTGGAATTAAATTTAAAACGCTGCATTATTACCGATGGCTTCAGCTGGTAATGTGTTTTCACGAGGTCCACTAATTCATTAAAGGACTTAGAATTGGACACGTTCGGGGCTGTCAGGCTGCAAATGAGATTGTATGTCTTGCTACCACATACACTCAAAAGGATGGCTTTCTGCTTTTCCTCCATGGTAATTTTGTTTGCTACAAAATAAAAACCTAGGCGTTCTACATACTGGCTCCAGTCTTCTGTAGTCACATCGTAAGGATCGATTCTGCCAAAGAGTGGCATGACTGGTGAGTAGCCTTTTCTTTTCCTTAAGATTCAAAGTACTCATAGTAACAAGGTGAGGTGCAGCATTGCCAAATGTAATGATTTGACAGGTTTCAACAGGAAACAGAAAAACTTTATTACAGAGAGCTTTTCAGGTGCTACATGTTCAATCAGGACTCTCATCAGGAAGCCCCACCCCCCCGGATTGCCCGTGCTTAGTGTTCATTAGTCAGAGCCTCCAAGAATATCACGTGACCCCTGATAGACAGCAGGACAGGCTATACCTTCAGTTACTACACTTCCTTAATCATATATTGAGGAAAGGATGAATCTGAAGTCAGTCTTTTCCTTGAGCCAGGTTTATTTCCAAGACTACAGAGTAATGGTACAGATTCTTCTTGATCACCCCCAACACCCAATGTGAGCTGGTTTTTAAACTCTTGCAATGATTCCCTAATCTTTTCCCAACTGGGAACATCTGCTTTTAATTACCAACTTAAAGCATGCATTCTCTTACAGCATGATTCCAACATTAACACCATTACCTAGAGGCTGGGATAAAATTGTCTTCCATTGCATTCTAATTTGTAAAACTGTATATAAACGTGAAATGGCAAATTCTAAAAAGATAAAGCATATTCAGGAGGGAGAACATTGCCTCCATGTGTTATGTGCAGCAAAACCAGACATCCACAGTGACCTGATATAAAATGAAAAAGCATTTGACAGAGTAGATTCAAGGCGAAGTGGTAACAACTGAAAATTGCAATTCAGCCATTCAGGAGTGAAATCAGAAAATACATTTTCATACCAGCAAATTCTCTCCCCCAATAACCTGTGGCTGTTGGCATATTTGACTTTGTGTAAGGCTGAGATTGATAGATTTATGTAAAAGCAAAATACTGCGAATGCTGGAAATCTGAAACAAAAACAAAAATATCTGGATTTATATTGTGTAAGGGTATCAAGTGATGTGGAATAACGGTAGGAAAATGAGGTGGAGCTGCAGATTGACCAGGATGTAACTGAATGGTAGAGCAAACTTTGCTGGGCTATATGACTTACTCCTGCTCCTATTTCTTATGCTTTTATGCAAGAGTATCAAGGGATATGGAGCAAAGGCCAAAAAATGGTGTTGGGCTGCAGATGGTCTAACTGAATGGTCATTTAGGGGAGGCAGTGGATGGCAACTGTTGCCAACCTGGCAACAGCTCACATGGGATGGCACCTTCAGCAAGAGGGGAGAAGATCATGGAAAAATGAAAAGTGAAGGTAAAGGATAGATGTTCAGTATGGAATAAATTCTTAATCATTAAGAACGAATGAGCTTCCTTACTCATTTGATCAATCTTTGGTTTTAGTTACACGTTCCTTTATGGCCAAGAATGCAGGTTGCCAAGGATTAACATGCATATCTGACCCAGCTAAAAGGGATATAAGTACTAATGGTAACTTATTTACAAGCCTATCTTATCACTGGTATTCAAGTTGTTCAATTGTAAATTCCAACACCAATGTATAGAATCATCAGATTCAGATATATTGATGTACCAGAAGTCTTGTATCTCTGCTGTGACACCTTTAGCAGGATGACTTCATATTCACGTTATAGCAATCTTTACCAATGTTAATATTGGAATATAGCGGGTGAGATTTTCATTCCCTTTAATTTATAAGCTGCTGCAATATAGCATTGCAAGTGAATGTCAACCTATTTTAATTGGTATTTGAGTGTGCCATAACTTGGTGTCAGTTTTTGCAGTAATTAACAGATTTGCTGTAGAAATGTCCACGATTCTCAAATTACAATGTGTACCTGCCGGACTTTTATAGAACTGCTAGTGATTTAATTTGCTGCTGTTATGTGTATTAACCAGCACAGATGTAAAGTGAGAATATTTGTTTTCACTGTATTAGAAAATCATTAACTATTGTGTAAGCACATAAGAACAAGAAAAAGATAATTAAGCTCATCCCGTTGGTCCTCACACTTAACTCCTCTTTCGGAATTTTAACTAATCCTTTTCCCCTTACCATTCCCTTCTGCACTGAAACAAGAATCGGTCGATAACCCTTTTGAAGGTTGTAAGCAATTCAGCTTCCACTTCACTGAATGCAGTCTACCATGAAGGTTGGAACAGTACAGTGCATAAAGTTATAAGACCCTGAAAACATGTTAGTAAAACATTCAAACCCTTGATTTAATGTAGATTGGAATGGTGCATTTTCAAATTTTGCATTTTTAGGTTTGCAGAATTTTCACCTTTTCTGTAGAATCTTAATTGCAACAACACAGCATTTTAACCTAATCAAAATTCTTTCACCTACATAAAGTTAAAATCAGGCCTTGATCTTCATAACCCAACATTGTTAGGTCAATGATCTAAATCATAACTACAGACTGTGCACTTAGCTACTTGGCAGCTACCATGGGGTCCATTTCATCCTCCGTTACAGATACTTTGGTTGAAAACATTTAGTCAAATACATTTTCATTTTTATACTCAATTTGTTGCTAACCTGTTGCATAGTGTGACTGCATCGATCTCCCAAAACTCTTAAGTGGAAGGATTTTGAATAGGTTAAAGTTAGGCCCTTTGAAAGTTGCGTTGTTGCAGGTTAAAGTTCGACATAAAAGGTGTAAATGCTGCAAACCTAGGAATGAGAAATTTAAAAGTGTGCCATTCTATTCTGCATTAAAGGTTTGGATATTGTACTACATTTTTTTCAGAGGCTTATAGCTCCATCCAGTGTACTTATAAATATGGTTTGCAAATGTTGTTTTTGTCTGTGAACATACATTATCTTATCTTTATAGCTTTCGCTCCTTTTAAGCTGCTCTCCTCCCTCATTAAAATCCTCACAGAGTTCTGCATCATACAATGGCGACAATGTGAACACTGCAGGGCAGATGCTTAGGTGACAGTGAAGGACAAAGCCTTTGCTACCTATTCTTCTGTATGGATTCTACGCTCAGACTGCAGACTAATTACAATCAATCTTTCATTAAAATGTTTGTTCCTCCATCATCTATACTTGGCGACCAAATCCCATTATACTTCTAGCACTGAGTGAATGTCATGTGTTTAGAATGGCTTATGTAGGAACATTCCAAGTAAAGGTTTAGCATTACAATTAACAATGTCTTATGTGGCCCAGGAATTAGCATAAAAGCCTGAAATAAACTAAGAAGACGTATACAAAGAAGTCATACGCATGCAAGCATCATCAAGCTGAAGATTCTTTCCAAGTGTACAGACACTAATACTGCATTGTTAATATAAGCAACATGAGAATAAATATCTATTATGTTAGGTACATTTGGTACATATAGTTATATCCGAAACAATAATGGCCCAACTCTACAGGAATGAGTAAAGAACCGATTACCAGTCTTTAGATGACACAATGTACTGCCACCTGACTCCTTGATTAATCTTCTGATGGGTAACAGGGTCCTTGAATGCAGACAAAAGAGGTGACCAAACCACGTGTGGTCACAGCCTTGAATTTCCCTGGGAGAGGCCAGATCAAACATTTCAGTCTCTCCGAGATACAATCTGTAAAACCTTACTCACCACATTGTCTGACAAGGATTCAATCAAATGTTTTCAAAAGCAGCCTTTTGTTCACATAGGTGAGGGCTGGGGGTGGGGGAGTAGGGGCACTGGAGGTTGTGTTTCTAAGAACAGTGCTTCTGTGTTGCACTGGTTAAGCAGCACCTTGGTATAATATAACATTCTTCTGTTATACTCACTGCATTGTACAGCAGTATGTACCGCTATTGGAAAATACATTTAAGTCCATCAATAGCTAAGGATCATTGACTTATAGATGATGTGTTTAGAAGCAAGGGTGAGATAGGTTAGTGATTATGTTACTGGACTAATGTATGGGGTAAAATGTGAATTCAAATCCTGCCATGGCAATCTGAGAATTTGATTTTGAATTAATAAAAATGTGGAAAGAAAAAGCTGGTATCAATAAGCAAATGACCATGAATTTGTTGGATTGTGGTAAAAAACCCAATTGGTTCACTAATGCCCTTTAAGGAAGGGAATCTGCCATCCATACCTCATCTGGCCTACATGTGACTCCACTCATTGACTCTTAACTGTCCTCTGAAGTGACCGACTCATTTGTGGCAATTAGTGACAGGGAACGAGTGATGAATCCCAGTTGCTAGCAATATCTATATCCTGAGAATGGATTTTGAAATGTTTGTTTTAGACAAATGAATGACAGCATAACTCAAGCTGGAAATTCTCCTGCTATTGTCTCTGAGCTCTTGCTAGCAGTGGTAAGCAAAATCTGTCTTGTAGTATTGGCAAGATGTCCAGAGGAATGGTTTGGTTTCCTTCTTTAAAAGGCACCGCTGATGAAACTCCCCTGATCCATTAAAACTGAAATGAAAGTTATATGGTAGAAAGAAAACCTTACAGTAACCCAACAGAGCTCCAAACTTATCACTTTTCATAAAAGCAACAAACTGCGGAAGCTGGAAATCCGAAACAAAAACAAAAATACCTGGAAAAACTCAGCAGGTCTGACAGCATCTGTGGAGAGGAACACAGTTAACGTTTCGAGTCTGTATGACTCTTCACCAGAACTAAGGAAAAATAGAAAAGAGATGAAATATAAGCTGGTTTAAGTGGAGGGTGGTGGGGGTGGTGGTGGGACAGGTAGAGCTGGATAGAGGGCCAGAGATAGGTGGAGATTGCCAAAAGATGTCATAGACAAAAGGACAATGCACATTTCTTAGCTAATATCACCACCGTCAACACCTCTTTGTCCTTTTGCCTATGACATCTTTTGGCAATCTCCACCTATCATTGGCCCTCTATCCAGCTCTACTTGTCCCACCCCTCCTTAAACCAGTTTATATTTCACTTCTTTTCTATTTTTCCTTAGTTCTGGTGAAGAGTCATACGGACTCGAAATGTTAACTGTATTCCTTATCATTTTTCATATTCACATCATCCCCTAAGACCTTCGTAACTTTGCCTGACTTCACCCCTTTCACAGCTCGTCCGCTGCTGAAACCCTCATCCATTTCTTTGTTACCTCTAGACTGGGCTATTCCAACATACTCCTGGCGGGTCTCTCACATTCTACCCTCCATAAATTTGAGGTCATTCAAGATTCTGTTGCCCGTCTCTTACTTGCAGCAAGTCTCATTCCCCCAACAGCCCTGTCTTGCTGACTTACATTGGCTCACAGTCAAGCAGAAATCTGAGATATCTGCACTCCTCTAATTTTGACATCTTGTGCATCACCATTTGGTGGCCGTGCCTGGGCCCCAAGCTCTGGAATTCCCTCCCTACATCTCTCTGCTTCCCAACCTCACTTGGCTTCTTGAAGATGCTCTTTAAAATGGGGGGGGGAGGAGAGAACCTTTTTCCTATCATGGGCCATTCACACATAGACAAAATCAGTCACGGGCCATACATGTAAAAAGTAACTTAATTTAATTTTTTTGGAGAGAATACAGAAACATTAAACTCACTCGTTGTTTTAATACGATGGCTGAATTTGAATATTACATTGCTTAGTGTTATTACAGTAATTTATCTGACACTTTTATCCAAAGCAAATTCGTAACGATGATGATAAATGCTATTTTGAAGGTGCGGCTGTCATAGGTCTTTATTTTTAGAAATCTTGCTGTGGGCTGGATGGAATTGAGCAAAGGGCTGGATCCGGCCCTAGTGTCATAGGTTCACCACCCCTACCTTAAATAATACCTCTTTGACCAAATTTTCATTATCTGACCTAATATCTCCTTCTGTGACTCAGTGTATTACTTTGTTTTATAATGTAGCAGGAGAGGTGACTGAACCCTCAGTATCCCGACTTCCGGCTTCCGACTTCAGAGCGTGGTGGGAGACTGGGCCCCACCCACTGCGGGGCATTCATTGCATGACACTAGGGCCCCACCAGCAGAGGTCTTCAGCCTGGGACGTTGCCAGACTGGGGGATCCAGTCAGTCTGGAAGCTCCCCTCGGAACAGGAGCCAAAGTCCTGAAGGGGCTTGGGGTGGAGCCTAAACCCAGTGTGTGGGCTGAAGACAGCTGGAAGTGGGGCCTGAGCTAGGACTATGGGCTGGAGTAGAAGGAGGCACCAGAAGGCTTGTGGGGACAGGGGGGTTGGGGGGAGAGAGAGGGAGAGAGACCAGGACTGCAATCAGTAGCTGGGCAGCAAACAAGCCTGGTGAGTCACTGCATTGAGGAGCTGAGGCCCAGAATAGAACAGAGATCTGGAGCATTGGGGTGAATATCTTCCGTAAATAGTTTGTTTCTTGGAATTATGCTTTCCGTTGAAAGTTTATACAGTTTTTATGCTGGTGGAATAAAGGAACCTTGTTTTTTTAACATTCATGCAGCCCGTGTGCTTAAACCTTACATTACAATAATACTTCTGTGAAGTGCCTAGGGACGTTTGATTATGTTCAAGGTGCTATATGAATTTAAGTTGTTATTTTAAACTGGACCGATCTCTCACCGGTTTTTCAGGGTCAGCCCTGAAATATTATTATTCACAATAAAATGGTGAGACTGTATGAGCAAACAACTTTCAAAGGATTTCCGGGCAATGTGATAGGGATTTCAGCGACACGTAACGGGTCAAAAATGTCATTAACCTCATCGAAATCTCCGTGCTCCTCCAATTCAAGCACCTGAGCATTCCTGAGTTTCAATGCGTCACTCTCGGTGGCTATGCCTTCAGCTTCCAAAGTCCTAAATTCGGGAAGTCTTTCCCTACACTTCTCTGCCTCTCTGTCTCTCTTTAAGACACTCATTAAAACCTTTTTAACTAAGCTTTTGGTCACCTGCACTAATATCGCCTTATGTGACCCCGGTATCAAATTTTTGCCAGATTAGTGCCTGTGAACTGCCTTGTGACATTTTTAACCACGTTACAGGCACTTTGCAAATGGAAGTTGTTGTTGTAAAAAAATGTTTGTGGCAAACAAATTAGGCTATGCAAGAGGAGCCAGTACAACAAGACAAAGACATGATACTGACATTTAAGACGCCTAGAAGTGCCGGTAGCAAAGTGAATGTGAGAATGTGAAACCGGGAGATCCTGCAGAACATAAGCTTCTTTCTTTCTTTTCCCAGCGTGTATTGTCTCCAGCCTATTTACTCTTCAAATGGGGCTGAAAGCAGAACGATGCATTTATAGTTCCTCTATGTGTCAGCAGCAGGGCTTGTGAGGAGTGTTTTCAATTTGTTACCATGCTCTTTGAATATGTAACCATGTTCATAATAAAAGGCGATGTTTGTTTTATGCTAGCTTTTGTGTGCGGCCTCTGTGTAATTGCCACAACAGTACACTCCTGCTAAGTCCACAAATGTGAGTCTCCACAAACTTCAAGGCTCCAAGGTTACTTCAGCAGTGCTAAAACCCAATGCATTGTTTAAATCAGTGGCATTAATGGCATGCACCATAAAGGAAAAACCTTTGCTTTTTTTCTTGAATGAAGGTATCGATATACAATGCACCTTTATCATAATATTTTAATGTTAATGTCAAATTGACTCAAATGCGCACTTTCTATGTATTCATCAGAAAATTGTGAAGGGACCTGTGCTTGATACCTGCAGTAACTCTTCCTTCCTGCTTAGCTCTCACATCCAGAAGCTGAAGAGAAAAATCTGCTACATATTCAATGCAGTAATCCTGAGGAGCATAGTGAGATATTACGTAGCTTAAAGGAATGCAGAATTGCGCACATATGTGAGAAACAAATTGCAAAATAATGACTTTATCTTCTTTCCCTATAAGGAACTATTTGCCAAAATGTTAGAAAAGGAAACATCGTAATATTCCCATATGTGTCTTGGTTAACTTGTAAGTCAGCCATAACGTGTAGAATCAGCCAGGATTTCATCCCAGGAGTGGGAATTGTGATGGATGAGCAGCATAACTTAGTTCATAACTTTGACACTCGAAAACTCCATGATGTCCGGGAGGAGGAGTAGTCCTTACTCACAGCAAGTTCCATTTCCCTATCACACTAGTGTTCACTGACTTATATTGGCTCTTGGTTAAGCAATGCCTCGATTTTAAAATGCATTTCCTTTACAAATCCCTCCATGGCTTCGCTCCTTCCCACCTCTGTAATCACCTCCAGCTCTTTAACCCCTGATTTAATCTACGGCCTACTAATTTGGGCCTCCAGAGGATCCCTGGATCTTTAAAATTCTTTTATAGGATGTGGGCGTCACCAGCAAGGCCAGCCTTTGTTGCCCATCCCTAATTGCCCTTGATCTGAGCGGCTTGCTGGAACTTTTCAGAGGAGAGTTAAAAGACAACCACATTGCTGTGAATCTGGAGTCACATGTAGGCCAGACCAGGTAAGGACTGCAGATTTCCTTCGTGAACACAATCGGTTTTTTTACGACAACCAACAATGGTTTCATGGTCGTCATTGCTGAGACAATTATTACTTGAATTTGAATTCCATCAGCTGCTTTGGTGGGATTTAAACCCTTAGTCCCCAGGACATTAGCCTGGGCCTCTGGATTACTGGTCCAGTGACATTGTCTCCTCCATTGTTCCACCATTGGCAGCTGTACCTCCAGCTGTCTAGGCCTTAAGCTCTGGGATTCCTTCCCTACACCTCTCTACCTTGCTAAGACTCTTCTTAGAACTCTATTTCTTTGACTAAGCTTTTGATCATCTGCTCTAATACCTCTTTATAGATAAAATTTGACACTGAGTCGCATGATGTTCCTGTGAAGTGTCTTGGGACATTTTAATACTTTAAAAGCACTACATAAATACCAGTTGAGGTAGTGGTTGTTGTTATTAGTGTATTATTAGTAGTAGTATTGGAATTACTCTTCTTGTAAATAGTAGTATGAGTAATATATTAGTGTTAGAGTACATTTTAGCTATTAATAGTAGTGTGCCCCATATACTCAAGAATGATAGCAGCCATCTAGGCCAATCCATTATATACATTGTTGACCATAGGCCTCACACCACCACACGCCTAGGCAATTTTCCTATTGATCCCTCTGATGTGGCTAAATTTTCCATCTCTCATACTCCCCCACCCCACACAGACACAGCATTGTAGATCAAAGCCCTTCACTCCTTCTCCCTCCTCAGCTCTCTCTCAATGGCCTGGGTTGCCAAGAGCCACTCGCCAGGCTGCATTATTTTGCGTGAGTCTTCAGTGGATCCCTGTAGCTGCTTTTTCCGCATTCCTCCAGTCCTCTGGAACACACCTGCATTGTTAACCATGTTCATCCATCCTAAGAACCGATCCAGCTCAATGTCGCTAAACATTGATGAGCACAGCCTCAGTTTGGCTGTTGCTGGCTCACCCCAATTCTTCCAGATTAATGATTTTCCGACCACCTAACATGAAGTAAGATGGAAAGCTGTCATTAGTTAAATCTTTACAGCTGCTGAGTGGTGGTCCAGAGTAAAGGAAAGGCTTGCATTTATATAGCGCCTTTCATGACCACCGGACGTCCCAAAGCACCTTATAGCCAATGAAATAGTTTTGAAGTGTGCAGTTGCATTTATTGCAGCCGTCATGGCGGGAAATGTGGCGGCTGGGCCCACTTAATTGTGGGAGAGGCTGCATGTCAGTCTCCTGACAGTGGGAAAACCTCCCACGATTAAATGGAGGCGGGAACGGACTATTGGAGGAAACCTGCCTGCTTGTGGCAGTTGTTGGTTAGGCTCATTATTGAGCCAATTGACACCAATTATCCCTAAACCCACTGGTGGCTCAGGGGTGACATGCAAGTGGCGCAGCTTCCCCATGCCTTCAGAAGGTCACAAGGCAAACCCTCTCGGGTATGGTCGTCATTACTGAGACAATTCCAAATTGTTCCACTTTCAAAGGCACTTAGTGCCCGATCAAGGGACCTGGTGTCGGGCAGGGGATAGGCAGCTGAAAGCCATCCAAGCTGAAAGCTCCTGCCTCCAAATCCTCTCCCCACCCCCGCCTTCCATGAACTGAGATCCCCATCCCATCCTCACTGACCTGTGGCCTGGATCCCTCAGTAATCCTTGGCCTGTCCCAGGATACATTACCGGCTTCTGATTGGCTGGCGGCTCTTGGCGGGTGGGATTTCTGCTTCCCTGGGGTCCTGAATCCTGGGGAAGACCCAATGCTGGCCAGTTATGTGCCTGACAGGCATTTAATCCAGTCGGGCCTCCCCTTCAGAAGTGATGGGCGTTTCCCAAAGGTTCTCCAACCGATGGGCTGAACTTATATCAAATACATCAAATTCCTCCTGATGTCACTATTGTACTGTAGGAAATAGAGCAACCAATTTGCATACATCTCCCAAAAACAGCAACGTGATGATGACCAGATAATCTGTTTATTTTGTGATGTTGATTGAGGGATAAACATTGGCTAGGATCCTGGGGGTAACTCCCTTGGTCTTCTTTGAAATAGTGCCATGGAATCTCAAGTTCACTGGAAAGAGCAGATGGGGTTTTGGTTTAATGTTTCATCTGAAAGACTGGCGATGCAGCACTCCCTCAGCATTGCACTGGACTGTCAGCCCAGGATTTTGCCCTCAAGCCAAAGCAAAAGATTTGTTTGTTTGCATAAATCATGACACCTCCAGAAGTAATTCACTGCCTGTGAAACACTTTGGGATGTTTCTGAGGGAAGTGTTAAGAGGCTATATCATTGCATGTACTTTTCTTTCTATATTGCCTTACAGTCCATTCTACAGCAGAAAGTACTATCATACTGAGTTACTAACTTGAGAAATGGCTTTCTCCATTAAAGTACTGAGGGAGTTCTGCATTGTCGGAGGTGCGGTTTTTCAGATGAGATGTTAAGTCAAGGCCCAGTTTGCCTCCTCAGGTAAAAGAGCCCATTGCACTATTTTGAAGAAGAGCAGAGGTGCTCTCCTCGGTAGGGGCAATGTTTATCACTCAGCCAACATCACTAAACCAGATGATCTGGTCATTATAACACTGTTGTTTGTGGGACCTTGCTGTGCATAAATCAGGCACCTAATTTTTTCCAGTGCAGCGTCAAAAGTATTTGATTGGCTGTGAAGCACTTTGGAACATCCCGAGGTCCTAAAAGGCACTATAGAAATTCAAGTTCTTCCCTTCTTTTCCCTAACACTTGGACATTATAGGATGATTCACCAGAATATAATTTCCCTTTAAGCATGCACAGTACTGCACAAATGGACACAACAAAACTATTAACGTGTGCGTCTGCAGGTTAAATTCTGTAATTAGATAATTGCTGCAGTAGGTGAACAAGTGCTTTATTGCGAATTAACCACTCCATCAACATTTTGAAAGCATTTCATCTGATGAAGTTAAGTCCTTTCTGTTCACCTGAGGCAGGGAACTATGCAGTGTGAGGCACACCCTATGTTTGCAAGTCTATTTTCAATTTTATTGAAGTACTCTCAATTTAGGTTGAAAGAATGGTCTTGAGAGCTAATTAAAAGACTTGATTATTCCCTGGTAAAGATGAATATTGTATTTCTTTTTGCAACTGCCAACAATTTATTCTATAGAGAGAATGGGGTATTTTTTTGCTATACTTATGGAGCAACACAGCATAAAGAGAAAAGACAATTTGAACAGAGCGACAATGGGGCAGTGTCAGGGAAAGAATTTATGGAAGGAAGGAGAAACGAAGACGATGAGAAAAGACTGAATGAAATGAATGCAGCAAGAGAAAGGCACAGGGTAAGATAGGGAGGGAAACTAAGAAGCCTGAAGAGCAGGAAAAGATCCAACAGGGAGGAACTCAAGTGAGAGGAGAATTTTTATACTATAAAATGATAATAAGAAGGAACTGTTTCTAGAGGCAAGAGGGTTGGTAACCAAAGAACAAGGACTCACAATACTGTAATTGACAAGGGAGCCATGGGTAAAACGAGGAGAATATTTTTTGCGCAGCGTGTTATTAAGAAATGAGACACACTGCCTGAAAGGGGAATGCAAGGAGATTGATCAATAACTTCCAATAGGGAATTGGCTAAATACTTGAAAATGAATAATCTTTAGGGCTAAGGTGAAAGAACAGCAGAGTGGAGATTAAATTGCACAGCTCTTTCAAAGAGCTGGCACAAACACAATGGGCAAAATGACCTCCTGTATTGTAAGATAAGTGACTCTACAGTAAAGATGGAGTAACATTAAAGACTCTGCCAATTTTTGTTAAAAGATCACTGGTGAATTCAAGGGAAATCCAATTTGAATCTCATGCCTGAGTTCCCAGTAATATCGGAAGTTGGATCTGCCTAGTCTTGGGGTGCTTTTCCACGTTGCTAAGTGGGGGTAGTGGGTAAATCAATTCTCCCAACAGCTCCCTTCCTGGCTTACTGACACCGTCCTCTAATCATGTTAGAGTTGGCAGAAGAAGGGTGGCTGGAAAAATATTCAAAACAAAATAAAGCAAAGTACTGTGAGTAGAAGCCCATATGTAAGCCATCGACAGGCACCCTGTCCTGTTCAAATAACAAAATAGAGTTGATTGGGCCCTGATCAGCCTTATGGACTCAGCACTGAGTTCAATAATTTCGGACCGGAACCGCTGCCCCTGTTTTGTTTCCTTTTCTTTGCATGTTTCAGTCTTAATCTTGTTTTACTCCTGTTCTTGCATTCAGGACGGCAGCTAAACAGCATTCTGCCGTTCACACCACACAAGTGCCAGGCAATGACAATCTCCAACAAGACAGGATCCAACCATCTCCCCTTGACATTCAATGGCATTACCATCTGTACTAATTATGGTTTTATTTAGTATGTAATGTACCTTTAATAATAATACTTGTTAGGAGAGATCACATGATCTGCAGTAACTCTGCAGTCAGTGTAGAGATAGAGTTGGAGTTGAAAGCACATGTGTTGTTGCTGCTGAGTACATAGTAAATAAACTATGGATGAATTTTTCCCCCCATCAGGGGGTTTTGAGGAGGCGGGCGGGCGTGGGCATGAACCCAATCAGTGCCCCAGGTCGGGGACGTGCCGCCATTTTAGGTGGGCAGGTGTGACGCACACCTGGAACCGCTGAGCACTCCCTGTGCAGGCAGGGAGAGGGGGGATTCCCTGAGATTTCATGCATGCGCGCGAAAGAGCGCCGAGATCTCCCTGAGGCACGGAGGTGCCTCAGGGGGATCGGTTTGACATGTGTAAGTTTAAATAAAGGGAATTAAAAACTTTTAAAACACGTCCCCTCATGTGACACTGCCACATGAGCTGGGACATGTGAAAGAATTATTTTTAAAATTTTTATTGACTTTTAAAGCTTCGCGAAACCGCCCATGGATGAGGTTTCATGAAAAATGCGAAGGCCGCCTGGGCTAATTGAATTAATTACTATTTAAATGGCCTTAATAGGCCTTTGACAGTTCGGCGGGCATGCAGCCGAGTCGGCTGCACCCCCGCCAAACTGAAAATCTAAATGACGCGTGGTGATGTCGGGACGCCCGCCCGACATCACCGCGCATCATTTTACACGTCAGTGAGTGGGCTCCGCCCTCGCTCGCCGGCCGGAGAATTCTGCCCTTAATGTTTCCACTTAAGAAGTGACTACAGATTAATTTTATTACAAATAGGCAATTTGGCGCCCTACAACAAACTGGCGATGAGGATAAAACAGGATTGAACTGAAGAAATCAAGTTAAAAAGAAATCAGCCCTGTGCCTTGCCCAATAATTAGCAAGGTCCATTAGAATTGAAGAAGTCGTTCTCTCTCAAGATGCCACAATTTGGGAGAATTGATCCTTTTGAACCAGCCACAGACAATTGGTCTCAATACATAGAACGCTTCACGTTCTTTTTTCAAGTAAATGAGATTACGGGGGAAGAGAAGAGGTGAGCAATCCTCTTGAGTACTTGTGAGAGCAAAACCTACTGTTTGATTTGAAGTTTGGTGGCACCCAGTGCCCCCGATTCAAAAAATTTTGATGAATTAGTGGACCTCGTGAAGGTCCAAACCAAGCCCTCGATCACTATGCAGATGTTCAGGTTTAATTTGTGAAATAGAGCCCCGGTGAGACAATTGCATGCTACGTAGAAAATTTGAAGCAGTTAACAGAACATTGTGAGTTCAGAACAACTCTGAATTACATGCTCAGAGATCGTTTAGTGTGTGGTGTAAAGAGGACACTATTCAGAAAAGGTTATTGTCCAAAGTGAATCTAGGTTTCAAGAAGGCGCTAGAGATAGCGCTGGCTGTGGTAACCACTGTAAGAGATTCACAAGCAATACAGGTGTGCAAAATGGTGCCATCTTCCATATTGAGCAGGAAACCTCAGCCTAATATGGCGCGAAAAAGCGAGACTCTGTTGAGAAGCGGGAAACAGCCCCCGCTAGCCAAAGAATAAAGAAAAATAAGTTAGCAGTGAAATCTAAGAATAATTTTAATAGAGGTGGAAACAATCAGTCTTTTAGCGATTGGCAGTTTAAAAAAATCGAATGATACTATTGTCACAGAAATGGACATATGATGAGGCAATGCAAGGAAAGATTCAAAAGACTATAAGATTATAAACAAAAGAAGAAGCCCAATAAAATCTACAATTTCACAACAAATTCTGACATTTACTCGTTGATTAATCTGAAAGTTGGAAAGACAGAACCAATATTTATCACAGTGAAAGTAAATGGCCAACCTGTTAGAATGGAAGTGGACAAAGGAGCTTCCACTACAGTAATTGGGAAACATACTTCCAGATATTTGAATAATGGCGCACATCAATTAAGCTTGGCATGAACAGTGGCCAAGTTAAAAACTCATATAGGTGAAGACATTCAAGTAAAAGGCATAAGCAGAGTAACTGTCCATTATGGAAGCCAATCAGCAAAGCTACCACTGTTGGTATTGAGAGGCAGAGGACCAAGCCGTCTAGGATGAAATTGGCTAATGGAAATCAACCTTGATTGGCCACTGAGATTCTAAAAGGAAGCTGGAAGTGTTCCTGTTTTAAAAAAGGTTTGTGTAAGGACTCAACAACCTGACGAAATGCAGGCTGTCTTAAACCAAAACCTGGAAGAACAGCAAAAGAAACTCGAAGAGACCCTGCTTGATGACAGAGTTTGAGACGAGGTGAGCAACCTTCACAGGGAAAAAGAAAACCTGTTGAAAGACCTTCACACACGACAAGAATCCCTCAGGTCAAAGTTTGTACCTCTGGAAAAGTATGAAGAGAAACAGAAAGAATTCAGCACTTCTCTGAACAAACTGAAGAATGAGTTGGCAGAGAAGATACAACAATGTTCAATTTTCCAGGAGGCAGCAAACAAATACAAAAAAGAGACAGAAGAGCTGAAGAATGAGCTAAATGAAGCCAAAGAGGCTTTGGAAGCAAAAATCTCAGAATTTCCCAAGAAGCAGACAGATAATGAAATTTTGGGAGACTCAGCCACTGATCTCAGACAAGTTGAGCTTGCATCTGAGAGAAGTCTGGCCAATAGTGAAGTCAAAAAGAAGGCCAAGATTAAAGTCTGCGCTAGGAAGAAGTCACATAGAATGAAGATACAGAAATATTAATAGGGCCTTAATTCTAGCAGCATACGAATATACTTTCGTACATAGGCCTGGCAATCAAATCGCAAACGCTGATGCCCTTAGTCATTTGCCTTTACAAGATAATGATGAGCTTGTCTCAGTTCCACAGGAACTTGTTTTACTGTTAAATTTCTGAGATTCCTCGCCAGTATATGCTCGACAGATCAGAGGCTGGACAAGTCGGGACCCAGTCCTATCTCAAGTACGAGAACAAGTATTGCATGGTTGGTCACAGGAGCCTGTATCTGATGAAATGAAACCGTACTTTAACAGAAGACATGAAATAACCAGCCAGGATGCATCTTATTGTGGGGAGCATGAGTGATAGTTCCTCCAAAGGGAAGGGGAAGCCTCTTTTAATTGAGCTACACAGTGCCCATCCAGGAATTTCCTGAATGAAGACCATAGCACGCAGCTATCTATGGTGGCCTAGGGTGGATGGTGAAATAGAGAGTTTAGTAAAGTACTGTGTGCAATGTCATCAACAGCAAAAGTTGCCAGTGACAACTCCATTACACCCATGGGAGTGGCCAGGTAGACCCTGGGTGTGGTTACACATTGTTCTCAGGAAAGCTGCAATGTAGTCAATGTTTCTGCTCGTTGTCAATACCCATTCAAAATGTTGGACATATAGGAGGTAAAGTTACCAATGTCAGGAGCTACAATGGAGAACTACATCAGAGTTTTGCCATTCACGGACTACCAGAAGAAGTCATTTCTGATAACGGCACAACAATTATGAGTGCTGAGTTTCAACGGCTTATCAGCCTCAGTGGCATCGCTCATGTGAAAACTGCACCTTACCACCCTTCCTCAAACGGACCATCCGAAAGGGTGGTTCAAATGTTCAAGACAGGCGTGAGAAAGTTAACTGGCGATTCCTTGGCAACCAAGCTAGCACGCTTTCTTTTTCATTACAGGACTACTCCTTACACAACAACAGGTGTCACACCTGCAGAGTTATTGTTGAAACGCTGTCTCAGGATGAGATTGAGCTTAATAATGCCGAATTTAGAGGGGAAGGTGGAAAGGAGTCAGGGAAGCCACAAAACCAGACACAACCGGCATAGTTGCAAGAGGAAATTTACCATGGGAGAGCTGTATACGTGAAGAACCAAAGCCGATATATGGGAAAGGCCAAAGTGGTTACCGGGTGAAATAAGTGTGGTGATTGGGCCTCTATCTTACCACATGGAGGTGGAAGGCCGGATCATCTGTAAACATGTGGATCATTTTGTGAAGAGAGAGACAAATCATCAAGTTATGGTTCCACCAGTGACCATGACCAGGTCTGCTTTTCCTGTTGAAGATACTCAACTCAGGACTGACATGTCTGGTGTTCCTGTAAGAGTTGAGGATACAGAACTGCAAGTGCCACCGAAGCACCTGATGTTCAGGCAACTCGGGAAAAGAGGGTTCCTGACAAAGAATCTGAAGTTGTGGAGCTGCAACTTTCCACACGTACCAGGAAACCACCTGAAAGACTGAACTTGTAAATTTCTTACCCAGTGTAAATATTATGTTGTCTTGAAAAATATGTACTTGAAAATATAATATGTATAGCTGAGTTAAAGTGGGGGGGAAGGGGAATGTACTAATTATGGTTTTATTTAGTGTGTGATATTCCTTTAAAAATAACACTTGTTAGGGAGATCACATTATCTGTAATAACCACTAGTAGGGTAACGCGGGCTGCCTACACAGCCAGTGTAGACTTAGAGTTGGAGCTGAAAGCACACGTGTAGTTGCTGCTGAGTATATTGTAAATATAGTTAATGTTTCAAGACAAGAAGTGTCTGCAGATCAACACTATTACAAATAGGTAACTTGGCCACCCTACAACACCATCGCTGAATCACCCACTGTCAACATCCTGGGAGTTATTATTGACCAGAAACTGAAACTGGACTAGCCATATAAATACTGTGGCTCCAAGAGCAGTTCAGAGGCTAGGAATTCTGCAGGCTGTAACACACCTCCTGACTGCCCAAAGTCTGTCCACCATCTACTAGGCACAAGTCAGGAGTGTGATGGAATACTCCCCACTTATGGGTAGAGTGCTGCTCCAACAATGCTCAAATTGCTCGATGCTATCGGGGACAAAGCAGCCTACTTGATTGGCACCCCATTGACCACCTCAAATGGTCACTCCCTCCACCACCAGCACAGTGGCAGCAGTTTTACCATCTACAAGATGTACCGCAGCAACTCACTAAGCTCCTTCAGCTGCACCTTCCAAACCTGTGACCTCTACCAGCTAGAAGGACAAGGGCAGCAGATGCATGAGAACACCACAATCAGCAAGTTCCCCTCTAAGTGATACACAATCCTGGCTTGGAACTATATTATCGTTCCTTCACTGTCACTGTATTAAAATCTTGGAACATTCTTCCTAACAGCACTGTGGGTGTTCCTATGCCAAATGGACTGTAATGGTTCAAGAAAGTGGCTCACCACCACCTTTTCAAGGGCAATTAGGGATGGGCAACATTTTTTCTTTATTCTTTCATGGGAAGTGGGTGTCGCTGACAAGGCCAACATTTGTGGGGACCCTATAGTCAGGGCTCAGATAGGCGTTTCTGTGGTCTTGAAAGAGACACCAGGATGGTATGTTGCCTCCCTGGTGCCAGGGTCCAGGATGTCTCTGATCGGGTACGGGACATTCTGAAGGGAGAGGAAGAACAGCCAGAGGTCATGGTACACATTGGTACTAATGACATAGGCAGGAAGAGTGACGAGGTCCTGCAGCGGGAGTTCAGGGAGATAGGCAGAAAGTTAAAAAACAGGACCTCTAGGGTTGTAATCTCAGGATTACTTCCTGTGCCACGTGCCAGTGAGGCTAGAAATAGGAAGATAGTGCAGCTAAACACGTGGCTGAACAGATGGTGTAGGAGGGAGGGTTTCCGATATCTGGATCATTGGGATCTCTTCCAGGGCAGGTGGGACCTGTACAAGAAGGACGGGTTGCATCTAAACTGGAGGGGCACCAATATCCTGGCTGCGAGGTTTGCTAGTGTCACTCGGGAGGGTTTAAACTAGTATGGCAGGGGGGTGGGAACCAGAGCAATAGGTCAGCAGGTGAAATAAATGACTGGGAACTAGTGAATATGGCCGGTAGGACTAAGAGGAAGAGCAGGCAGGGAGAAATTACTGAACACAGTGGGACTGGGGTTCTGAAATGCGTTTGTTTCAATGCGAGAAGTATAACAGGCAAGGCAGATGAGCTTAGAGCTTGGATTAGTACTTGGGACTATGATGTTATTGCTATTACAGAGACTTGGTTGAAGGATGGACAGGATTGGCAGATAAACGTTCCAGGATTTAGATGTTTCAGGCAAGATAGAGAGGGATGTAGAAGAGGTGGGGGTGTTGCACTGCTGGTTAAGGAGAATATCACAGCTGTACGACAGGAGGACACCTCGGAGGGCTCATGCAGTGAGGCAATATGGGTAGAGCTCCGGAATAGGAAAGGTGCAGTCACAATGTTGGGGGTTTACTATACGCCTCCCAATTGCCGGCGGGAAACTGAGGAACAATTATGTCGGCAGATTTTGGAAAGATGTAAAAGCAATAGGGTTGTTGTGGGTGATTTTAACTTTCCCTATATTGACTGGGAATCACTTTGTGCAAGGGGTTTGGATGGTGCAGAATTTGTAAGGTGCATCCAGGAGGGCTTCCTGAGACAATATGTAGATAGTCCAACTAGGGAAGGGGCAATACTGAACCTGGTATTAGGGAATGAACCCGGCCAGGTGGTCAAAGTTTCAGTAGGAGAGCATTTCGGGAAAAGAAACCATAATTCAGTAAGTTTCAAGGTACTGGTGGATAAGGATAACAGGAGTCCTCGGGTTAAGGTGCTTAATTGGGGGAAGGCTAATTATAACAATATTAGGCAGGAACTGAGGAATCTAGACTGGAGGTGGATGTTTGAGGGCAAATCAACAACTGACATGTGGGGGGCTTTCAAACGTCAGTTGATAAGAATTCAGGACCAGCATGTTCCTGCTAGGATGAAGGATAAGTATGGCAAGTTTCAGGAACCTTGGATAACGAAGGATATTGTGAGATTAGTCAAAAAGAAAAGAGAAGCATTTGTAAGGGCTAGAAGGCTGGGAACAGATGAAGCCCGTGGAGAATATGAACAAAGTAGGAAGAAACTTAAGCAAGGAATCAGGAGGGCTAAAAGGGGTCATGAAAAGTCATTGGCAACCAGGATTAAGGAAAATCCCAAGGCCTTTTATACATATGTAAAAAGCAAGAGGGTAGCCAGGGAAAGGATAGGCCCACTCAGGGACAGAGGTGGGAATCTGTGTGTGGAGCCAGAAGAAATGGGAGAGATACTAAATGAGTACTTCTCATCAGTATTCACCAAAGAGAAGGACTTAGTAGTCGATTTGTCTAGGGAAGAGTGTGTAGATAGCCTGGATCATGTTGAGATCAAAAAAGAGGTGTTAGGCATCTTGAAGAATATTAAGGTGGATAAGTCCCCAGGGCCAGATGGGATCTACCCCAGAGTACTGAGGGAGGCAAGGGAGGAGATTGCTGGGGCCTTGACAGAAATCTTTGTATCCTCACTGGCTACGGGTGAGGTCCCAGAGGACTGGAGAATGGCCAATGTTGTTCCATTGTTTAAGAAGGGTAGCAGGGATAATCCAGGAAATTACAGGCTGGTGAGCCTTATGTCAGTGGTAGGGAAATTATTGGAGAAGATTCTTCGTGACAGGATTTACTACCATTTGGAAGCAAATGGACGTATTAGTGAGAGGCAGCAAGGTTTTGTGAAGGGGAGGTCGTGTCTCACTAACTTGATTGAGTTTTTCGAGGAAGTGACAAAGATGATCGATGATGGAAGGGCAGTGGATGTTATCTACATGGATTTCAGTAAGGCCTTTGACAAGGTCCCTCATGGCAGACTGGTACAGAAGGTAAAGTCGCACGGGATCAGAGGTGAGCTGGCAAGATAGATACAGAATTGGCTTGGTCATAGAAGACAGAGGGTAGCAGTGGAAGGGTGCTTTTCTGAATGGAGAGCTGTGACTAGTGGTGTTCCACAGGGATCAGTGCTGGGACCTTTGCTATTTGTAGTATACGTAAATGATTTGGAGGAAAATGTAACTGGGCTAATTAGTAAGCTTGCAGACGACACTAAGGTTGGAGGAGTTGCAGATAGTGAAGAGGATTGTCAAAGGATACAACGGGATATAAATCAGTTGGAGACTTGGGCGGAGAAATAGCAGATGGAGTTTAATCCGGACAAATGTGAGGTAATGCATTTTGGAAGGTCTAATACAGGTAAGAATTATACAGTAAATGGCAGAACCCTTAAATGTATCGACGGGCAGAGGGATCTGGGTGTACAGATCTACAGATCACTGAATGGCAACGTAGATGGATAAGGTAGTCATGAAGGCATATGGCATGCTTGCCTTCATCGGCAGGGGTATTGAGTATAAAAGCTGGGAAGTCATGCTGCAGCTGTACAGAACCTTGGTTAGGCCACACTTGGAATATTGCGTGCAATTCTGGTCGCCACATTATCAGAAGGATATGGAGGCGTTGGAGAGGGTGCAGAGGAGGTTTACCAGGATGCTGCCTGGTCTGGAGGTTATTAGCTATAAAGAGGGGTTGGAGAAACTCGGATTGTTCTCACTAGAGCGACGGAGATTGAGGGGAAACTTGATAGAAGTTTACAAAATTATGAGTGGCATGGACAGAGTAGATAGTCAGAAGCTTTTTCCCAGGGTGGAAGAGTCAATTACTAGGGGACATAGATTTAAGGTGAGAGGAGAAGACTATAGAGGAGATGTGAGGGGCAAGTTTTTTACGCAGAGGGTGGTGAGTGTCTGGAATTTGCTGCCAGAGGAGGTGGTGGAAGCAGGTACGATAGTGGTGTTTAAGAGGCAGCTTGACAAATACATGAATAGGATGGGAATAGCGGGATACGGACCCCGGAAGTGCAAAATGTTTTAGTATGACGGGCAATATGATCGGCGCAGGCTTGGAGGGCCGAAGGGTCTGTTTCTGTACTGTACTTTTCTTTGTTCTTTGTTCTTTGTTGCCCAAACCAAATTGCCCTTGAACTGAGTGGCTGGCTGGGCCATTTCAGGAGTCATATGTAGGCCAGACCAGGTAAGGATGGCAGATTTCCTTCCCTAAAGGACATCAATGAACCAGATGGGTTTTGACGACAATCAATGATGGTTCATGGTCACCATTGCTGAGACTAACTTTATATTCCAGATTTATCTAAATGGTTGTTGTTATTATAAGTAGAATCTTACACCAACACCTAGGGCTGGATTTTCCCCTCGTCAGGCAGATGTGGTAGGTGGGCCCAGGAACGGCTGCAATTTCACACTGGCTGGCCAATATACAGCCAGCCAATGTGGCACGCGCACTAAGAGCCTCAGTACTGCCAGGGTGGGGGTGGGAGCGGCCACAGAGCTGCCTCAGGGAGCTGAAGAATTGTAAGTACAAAGATAAACATTTTACAAATGATATAAACGTGTCACCACATGTGACTCAGTCACAAGAAGAGGGACAAGAAAAAAATGATGTTAAAAAAATGTTATTCTTTTTTAGTAACTGTTGGAAAGCTCATCCCGTTCGTGGATGAGATTTCGTTTAAAATACAAAGGCCGCCTGGGCTATTCGCCCGCCCGCCAACTGAACGGTTGAGTGGGCAGCGAAAAATACAACTTAACTAATTACTTAAGGGCCTTAATAGGCCTCTTAATTGTTGGCGGGCGCACTGCTGACTCTCTCATGCACCCACCGATTGAAAGGTCGTGAGAATGCACGGCGGCGTCGGGATGCTTGCCTGATGTCATCACACACTATTTCACTCCGGTTCGGGTCGGGTGCACCTAGAGAAACTTTAGTTTGTTCTAGAAGCTGCCATTACTTCATGCTTGGAATTTACACAGGTATACTTTTACTCAATTAAATTGCTCAGCATTTAACTTAATTTAATTTGTTGTGGTGCCTAAATCTATCATACCTCCCAGTAATTCTCAACATTCCATCATGGGGACATAAGAATTGCTGGCCAAGAAAAGTCTATGATCTAGTTTGCCCTCTACCATCCTGGGAATCACATTGTACAATGATAATGGAGTTGTTGACTAATCATAGCAATCAATCTCCATCAATTATTCTCCATTAGACCCAGACATGACAAGAAGAAAACCCCCAATGGTGAAAAGCTTTAGGAATGACAGATCCAAAGTGTGGTAATCTGAGGTGTAATACACCTCAAGACTCTGTGAGCAGGTTGACCACATGACTGTAAGATCCAAAAGCTGTGCAGCGTGGGCTACCATTGTCAATGTTAGTCTAGAGTAGGGTCTAGCTGGAGAAGCATACATTATATTAATACCCTGTTGCCTGTGTAAATAAATAGTATGTGCTTCATTTCATATTGCTCTCTGCGTCTGCCATGTATTGTAATCGACTTGCCTGCCTGCTGACAGATAAGCATGCAACTGGTTCACAAGCAAAGTGACCCACAGTTAAAACATAACAACTGGCGACAAAGCAAAATACCACCAGTCAACGACACCAAGGAAAGCCACGGAAACTCAACTGTACTGAAGTAGCCGTGCCTGCAGGCCGGTTGTAAGTCCATTACAATTGTAAACCCTCACCGTAGTCATCGAAGCCACTGCTCTCCAATATGCCACAATTTGGCTGCATCAAACTGTTTGATCAGACCACCGATGACTGGTCACATTATACTGAATGCCTCGTGTTTTTCTTTTTGGCCAACAACATATCAGGGGAGGAGAAGAGGCGAGCGATCCTCTTATTGACATGTGGCAGTAAAACATGTGGCCTAATTCGTAGTCTATCGGCACCCAATGCCTCAGATTCCAAGAGCTTTGATGAGTTGGTGAATCTAGTGAAAGGCCATTTCCAGCCAAAACCCTCAGTAACAACGCAGCATTTTAAATTTAATTCAAGGTGTCGCGCCCCTGGAGACAGTCGTTTGCTATGTAGCAGCCTTAAAACAACTGACAGAGCACCGTGAGTTCAGGACGTCAAATAACAACATGGTAAGAGACCAATTAGTTTGTGGAATTAACAAAGACGTCATTCAAAAAAGGTTGCTGTCTGAGACAAATTTGGGTTTCAGCAAAGCCCTGGAGTTGGCACTCACAATGGAAAGCACAGTCAGGGACTCAGAAGAAATTAAGGGAGCACAAAATAGCGCAGTTCTTCACGCTGGGAGGGAGGCACCGGCCAGAAATGGCGCGGAAGCGCAGGGCTCCGCGGAAAGGCAGGAAACAGTCACCATTAACAGACCAGCAAAAAGCAATGGCTTAATGGATAAAAACCACATTTATAACAGCAGAATTGGAACCGCACAGCCTACAAATGAACAACAATTTAAAAGAACCAAGTGCTTCTACTGCCACCAAAATGGGCACATTCTGTGATATTGTAAAGAAAGATTGAAGTCAAAGTTCAAACAAAAAGGCAGAAGTCATGAAATTTATATAATGGAGAAGCCAGAAGAAACAGAGTCAGATATTTACTCCCTGCACAATTTAAAAATGGGTAAAACAGAGCCAATCCACGTGACAGTAGGAGTCAACAGAAAACCCCTTCGAATGGAGGTGGATACAGATGCATCCACGACAGTCATAGGAGAACACAAGTTTAAATATCTGAATGGAAGAGGCCACTCACTAAAGCTGGAAAACTCAGATGCCAGACTAAAGATGTGTACTGGTGAAAACATACGAGTGAAAGGTATATGCAAGGTTCCAGTGCAATACGAAAGCCAGTCTGCAAATCTGCCCATCATGGTGATAGCAGGCAGAGGACCGAGTCTCCTCAGAAGAAACTGGTTAAGAGTGATTAAGCTTGAGAGATTACTGAGATCTCAATTAGAAGCAGGAAATGTTACTGTTTGGGAAAAGGAGCATGTAAAGACTCAACTAAATGAATTCATAGAGCTGATGCTTCAGGACAGAGTTCGGGATGAAGTCAGTAGCCTCCAAGAAGAAAAAAAAACCTGTTGAAGGACCTTCGCATATTGCAAGATTCCCTCAGATCCCAATTTGTACCACTAAAAGGTATGAGGAAGAACAGAAAGAATTCTGCATGTCTTTGGCCGAGATGAAAAATCAATTAGCCAAGAAAGCACAACAATAACTAATTCTCCAGGAAACGACTAACAAATATAAAAAAGAAAAGGAAGAACTGAAGAACCAACTACGTGGAAGCCATGAAACCTTAAAAATAGGGACCCCTGAGTTTTCAAAGGAGCTGACAGATCAGGAAATGCTGGAAGACTCAACATCCGAGTTCACTCAAGTTGAGCTCATCTTGAGCCTAGTCTGGCCAATAGGGAAGTTGAAGGAGAAGCCGAGATTAAAGTCAACGCTGCCGAGATGAAAACCCATCAAAAGAAGACATGTAGGAAGAGAAAGCGAAATTACTAACAAAGCCCCGAAATTTTTTTGACATAACAGGAGGCTGATCATTTCGTGTAGCATGTAGTCTTGCCCAACATCCTAATTCTCAGAACTTACCTGACGGTTGCCTTTCATGTTGTTGAACTAGGAAGGGAGGGGCAGCAGGAGTCCATGCAATGAGCCCTGAAAGAGGGTGAAAACATTCCCGTTGGAGTCTACACCACAGGTGAAGGAACTCCTCTTGCTTTGGAAGTACCTGCAGAACACGTTGAGACTGAGAGAGTTGAAGAGGAAAATTTACTGTGGAGCCTAGTGGACAGATAACTTCTGAGACGGAGGCCTCAGATAATTGGCTATTGAGTTGGATGATCAGCCATGATCATAAAGAATGGCGGAGCAGGCTCGAAGGGCCGAATGGCCTACTCCTGCTCCTAGTTTCTATGTTTCTATGTAAACCATCCGAAGTTGTAGAACTACGATGGTCGACACGTTTGAAAAAGCCTCCTGAGAGACTGAATTTTTAAATAGTTCATTTATGTAAACAGTTAATATATTGTAAAATGTACTTTCAAGTAAAGGAGGAGGGATGTGGTAATCTGAGGTGGAATACACCTTTAAGAGACTGTGAGCAGATTGACCACGTGACTGTAAGACCCAATAGCTGTATAGCGCGATCTACCATGTTAATGTTAGTCTAGAGTAGGGTCTGGCTGCAGAAGCACACATCATGTTAGTGCTCTGTTGCCTGTGTAAATAAATAGTATGTGCTTCATTTCATATTGGTCTCTGCGTCTGCCGTATATTGCAATCAATTCACCTGCCAACAGATAAGCATGCAATTGGTTCATCAACAAAGAGACCCATAGTTAAAACATAACACAAAGTCACCGTCTTCTTCCTAAGCACATTACACTTACCACATGGCAGTACTCATACATTGTATCTCAGAATGTTTATTTCTTAGAGAAATCTATCTCATTTGCATTTGAATGAATCAGTACTAATTACTTTCACCATCTTCCTGTTCCATAGATTACCATTCACTCACTGAAATATTGGGGGGAGCTTTAATCTAAAAACAAGGGGCTTGGGGCAGATGAGATGTTAAGTGTGAAATATCTCTTCCCCAACCCAAACCTGCCTGCAGCCTGCCCACTCCTGGTGTTAACTCAGCCTAAGGGAGGCAAAGGGAGGTGGGTTGGAACTTTAAAACTGATCATTGTGTCTGTGAGCCTCATTATCATTCTATTTTTCAACTTGGACTTTGGTCGATCAACTCAAGTGACAGGAAATGCGTCAGCTTCATCAAGTCGAGGGCTTGGCTGATTCAGGACGTGACTTCCTTACGTACCTTTTAGACCCCAGGTGCCTGTCTAAGAAGAGTCCACGGTCAGGCATCCCCTCACCCACCTTCCCCTGAGGTCCCTGAACTCACCACCGGGTTCTGGACCTCCCACCTCCATGACTGGATCCCCTCCCTCCTCTCTGAGATCGACCACCCTCCAAGTTTGCACTCCACCCCTCCCATGGGCCTACCTGGTCCTGCGGCCTTCAGCACCTGGTCTCTTTCTGCAGATTTTCCCCCGTTTGCTCTGTCAACAAGACAAATTGCAGATCTTTGTTGAGGAGAACGGCACACATCAAAATTCAATTCCTCATGGTGCATAGATAGAAATTCTAGTTACGAAACAAGTTTTTTGAGGAAGATGGTTTAAAGAATAATTGCCAGCATGGATCAAAAGATTGTGGTGGAGTTCAATTGAGTATATTATTTAAGTAATATAGTATATTTAAGTAATGAGTTAGGAATTAAAAACTGTTTTCAATTTAATGACCTCCTACACTTAAAAAAAATACTTATAATCTTTTTTCATTAAAGTTCAATGTGTTAAAAGAAGCATAAATATTAATTAGATCAGTGCTTAACATTTATTATAAGGAAATATTGGGGTTTTTCACCTTTCATATTAAAACAATATTAATCCAGTAAAGTTAGGGAAAGAGGCAATTAGACTTCAGCGAGTTCTACTTGACATTGTGACATTTACTCAAATTCTGGTGTGGGGTAAAATCAATAATGTTCTGCTGATGCTTCCAGCAGGATAAATTTATTATAACGTGGACTAGGCTGAACGTATTTTAACCTCTCTTCCCTATTTACATTGTATATGTCATATAAACAGGTTTTTAAAAAAACTGGAATAAAGAAGATGATGTATCATTGTGGCTAATGAGAGGGAGCTGGAATCAGCCACATGTTGTTAAAGTGCCAGCGTTCACTGCTGGAGGGGGAAATGTAAAGAGGGGAAAATGTTAAGTGCGAGAGGGGAAAGAAAAAAACGAACCAAATTCAACACAGACTAAAAGTTGGAACATCGAGCCTCCCCAGCCTGAATGGCTCAGCCACTGGGCCACCAAGGGAGACCTGAGCAAGGAAGGAGTTACAGTCACATGGCTTAGGCTTTTAAACTATTCAAGCAACCTCCTGACCCACCTCCCCCCATGGCCCCAACCCCCACCCCCCAATTGTATTTTGCTCCTATTTCCTTCCCTTGGTGAGTGCTTTAAAATTCTTTATTTGAAGAGCTTTCGTCACCACACACTTCCCATTTGAGGTCTTAACAGGGCCAACTTGTGTGAAACGTAGGACTGCACAGTCAGGTGCAGGTCGGTATCAAGTCTGTCCACTCCAATTGGTTTGGAAACCCGGAAAGTGAGATACAAAATGCCGTGGCTGAGCTAAAGGGGCACAGTAAGACTGACTCCGGTAACTTTCTAGCTTCTGAGCCACTCCCTGCCTCCCCCACTGCGAGCAGATCCAAATATTCAAAACTCTGCCCATTGTTTCCACAGATTAGTTTTGAATTTACCCTCCTTCATACCTAGGCAGTGACCAACCCCCACCAAAGCACCCCCTCCCCAAATCTCATTCTACTCTACAAGATTAAATAGCTCATCATGGTCTATGTAGTGTAATGGGTTAATAAAATAGATATACTAATGAGCGATGTCGATGATGATCCATCTGTGATATCAGCAGTAACGTGCTAGACACTCGGGAGACAGGATGGAATACTCTGTACTCAAGAGAGACATACCTACTCTGTAACCTGAGTGATCTGTTGAAGGATGAGATCCTCGAGGTTGGTCCATCGTTCCAGTCGTCAGTCGCACCATATGAAGACTTTGTTGTCTTTTTTGAAGAGTCAGCTTTGTTTCTAGCGGTTGAGCAGCATTCAGATCTTTATTCCACTGAAACTACCAATGCAGTGCTCGGTCTATCATTGGGTAACCATAAAGAGGCTTCCAGGGAGACCAACATGCTTGATTACATGTCAGAGTCTATAGAGGATCGCACTGCCAAAAAGTTGGTAGCACCTATTTCCAGGGGTGAAAGTCAATTGATGCCCATACTTCAGCCCCAGCTGAAAATCTTCTTCCCACTAGAGCTGTACATCAGCACAGCAGTTAAGACTGAGTCATCAGAACTTTTAAAGCTGCAGAATCCTGTACAGGATATTTGTATACGAGTTATTTGTCTACAAGATATTCGCCCTCAAGAAATTCATCTTCATATTGTCTTAGAGATTCATCTTATTGTTGAAAATGTTGTTGTCTTATCTTCATATCCTCAGAAACCCTTCCCATTGCCTGTGGTGGAGCAGCCTCACACAGAACAAAGTGTGGCACTGTTAGCTCTGCCTACAGAAAGTAGATATTCTTTCTGAAATCTCATCAGGAAATCATCTCTTCTTCATTTCCTGAAATTATTGCAAGAGCTTTGTTGTTTTTCTTCTCATTGTCCAGATTCTATAGAATCTCAGATCTTCAATACCATTTTGTCTTCAATACAGCAGTGGCTGAGACGGCTGTGAGAGTCTTCATTGGAGTTGAAGATCAATTGTCTTCTCAAGTCTTTCCCCGGTGTGCTTTGAGGGAGCAGAAGATTCCTCAAAGAGTCCTAATTTCTTCTCTTCTCATTTCAGAGAGTCCAAATGTTGATGTCCTCTAGTCTTCTTTCTTGCATCGGTCTTTTGTTGACAAAGGGCTATTGTCCTTACAGTTCAGTGGTCTTAAAGTCTACTCTCTGGTTCCCAGCAGTCCTGCAAAGTTGCTGAACAATTTTGCTGATAATGATGTCCTCCAAGGAACAGAGGAATGCCCACATACCTCCAAGAGCTCTTCACTGGAACACTGAATCCCTCATAACAGTGACTTAGGGAGAGGGAAGAGTAGGAGTTGGACAGAATTTGGAGCATTGAAAAGGGAGTTACAGAAATGCAATGTAAATAATTAAAAACATAGGGTGGAGTTGTTCCAGATTTGCACTAAATGTGGTAGCAGGCAGGAGAAAGAACGCTTTAAACACCGGCCACAATGGCGGCTCCTCAAGCCATATCGTCCCAATCCTGCTGCATTAATCATGCATTCACAGGAAACACACTGGGTCCCTGGCAGGCAGCCTCTCGTTCACCCGCCACGCCATCACCTTGCCGCTTCCTCAAGCCGGGCGCCATATTTTAAGTGCAGCAGCGCGTATACCTCTCAGTACTCCAGCCCAGGACTGCTGCACAGAAGACATGGACCCGAAAGGCAAGAAGACTGCAGCCACCCCGAATCAGTGATGCATCCCTGAAACACTTTTTGGATGCCATGGAGGTCTGCAGTGATGTCCTCTACCCCCGCTCTGGCCGCAGGAAGGGTAGCAATATCACCAATCTGGCTTGCGAGGCAGTGGTAGCGGTGGTCAGTGCCAAAACCCTGCAAAAGAAGACAGACACCCAGTGCCGGAAGAAGATGAATGATCTCCTCCGTTCTGCCAGGGTAAGTCACTCTTTTCATCACTCAACTCTCACACATAAGCCATCACACATCTGAAATGGCCCAGCAAGCCGCTCAGTTCAAGGGACATCACCATTCACTGTCTCACATATACCTTCACTGTTCTCATCCCCCCATACATGCCAGGCATGCTTATCATCTGGCCTAGCAGACGTCCTGCTTATACTCTATCTGTATTCATGCAGGACAAGTTGGCACACAAGAGGGAGAGGTCGCAGACCGGTGGAGAAGTGCCTGACATCAAAGTCCTCACAGACTTTGAAAATAGAGTCATACAGCTGGCTAGCAAAGACCTGGACTATTCCTGTGCTGATGGTGAGGTCGGTCCATAGAAAGGTTCAGCTCACGAAGGATGCCATAGGATCAGGAGAAGTTAAAGTTTGCCCGCTGCATCTCCATGATATAACCCTGTTCACAGAGCGCAAGCGAGCTGCCCTCAGCCACACAGGAGTCAGACATTCACATAAACTATGTGAGAATCTATGGGGTGTCCCCACTGCATATTGTCGTCATCCTCCTGGAATGTAGGGACTAGGGGCATTTGCTGCATCTCCATGACAGCAGCCTTATCACAGAGGGTATGTGCGCTGCGATCAGCCAGACAGAAGCCAAACATTCACAGATGTGATGTGAGAATCTATGGTGTCTCCTCACTGCATGTCGTCATCATCCTCCACAAATCTAGCAGCTATGAGGCCCTCCTGAGCATACCTGCCTCATCTGGCCAGTGCAAGAGCCTCATCGCCATCATCCTTGGCTTCGAAGACCTCCTCACCCTCATCCCCGTCAACATCCTCCTCATCAGAGGAGACGTACAGCTCCTCCATCTCCTCCTCAGCCAGCTCCTCTCCCTGTTGCAGTGCCAGGTTGTAAAGGGTGCAGCAGGTGACGATGATGCATGACACCCCCTGTGGACTGTATTGCAGGGCTCCACCAGACCAGTCCAGGCACATAAACCTCATCTTCAGTATTCCGATGGGTTTGCTCCACCAAGTTGCGAGTTGCAGCATGAGCCTTGTTATACCTTCTCTCTGCTGCAGTCTGAGGCCGCTGCATGGGTGTCATCAGCTACATCCTCTGCAGGTAGCCCTTGTCTCCGAGAATCCAACCTTGCAGCCTCTGTGGATGGTGGAAGATGTCAGGCATCTAAGACCTAGTGAAAATGTAGGAGTCATGGACACTCACTGGGAACTTTGAGCAGACCTGTAGGATGTGTTTGTGGTGGTCAAACACCAGCTGAACATTCAGTGAGTGGAACCCCTTGCAGTTGATGTAGTTGACCGTGTGTTGTGACGGAGATCTGAGAGCCATGTGAGTGCAGTCGATGGTACCCTGCCCCTGTGGAAAACCTGAGATCTGGGCAAATCCCAGTGCTCTTGCACCTTGGCTTTCCTGATCCTAAGTGAAATGCACAAATTGTGTGCCTTCATGAAGATGGCATCTGTGACCTCATGGATGCATTTGTGGGTGGAGGCTTGCGATATCCCACAGAGGTCACTTGTTGAGCCGCTGGCGTAGAAATTGAGTGCGACGGTCACTTTCATGACCACTGGCAGTGGATGCCCTCCATGTCCCCATGGTGCCAAATCCTGCAGCATGTGGGAGATGTGACCGACCAGTTCCCTGGACATGGGCAGTCTTCGGCGACACTGGTTCTCGGTCATCTGCAGGAATGAGAAGCGTGTCTATAGACCCTGGGTCTCGCTACGTGTCACTCAGTGATGGCTCGCCGTGGCTCTTCAGTGGCATGCACAGGAGCCCTAGCCACCTCTTCTTCCTGAGGGTGCTGCTCCTCCCTCTGCCCAGCCAGACATCTCCGTCGATATCTCTCTTCTCCTTCGTCTCTGCTCCCTGTAAGCCCTGAGGCATACAGCTGGGTCACCAGGCTCCATGCTTCTGATGTACTCCTCCTGCAGGATGAAAGGGAGAGAGACATGTGGGTTAGCATGGGCGTAATCAGAACCTGTCTTGGTTAAATCTGAAGGCCCCCTAACACTTCCTGGAGAGTGCTGGCCACCACTTGGATGGCCAGAGTTTAGTGTGCTTCATGGCTGCCCAAAACCCCACCCACCTCTTCCCCACTCCACCAAATTGATTGTTGACAGCTTTGCCCATTGGACTGCATGCTGTGCTCTCAGCACAGGCACAGGCATTCTCCTAACCCGCACTGCGAGGTTGCACTGTTAGCTTGAACCATGGGGGAAACTGGTCCAAACCTGAATGATGACATTGCAAGGGGCTGTGAGCACCTCCACCAGTGACTGCTCCATGGCCAGCTTTAGCGAAGAGATTATACAACTTGCCCAGTCGTCCAACACCTCTACAGTCCACTAAAACGCTCATTAGTTTGCACCCTGTGCCCGAGGGGTGAAAAGCTCTGGAGCATTTGGTGGCACTTTGATGCCTCTCTGCATTGCTTGAGTGGGCAGATAAGCTAGAGGCCCAACTCCAATCATGTCAATGTGGCTGTGCCTGAACTGTCTCAGCTGTGGAGAAATGGTCACTTTATACAAAGTTTCCCTAATGCGTGGCCGCTTCTCTCCCCACCCCCACACCCCCGCATATGCTTGTGTACTACCAGCAACAGCTGTGCAGCCCCTGCACACCCCCCCAACTCACCTTGACTGCAGCGCAGCCCTTGCCCCGGCATCGCACTGTCAGCCAGCCTGTGCCTTCGCCTGAATGTGAGGTCCAACAGGCAACCTTCGCGAGTGCTGTGCAATGTTACTGTGCACTCACTGCCGATTTCTCCTCGAAATGCAGCTCGCTAGGTGCATGCCTTATAAATGCTGTTGTGAAACATGTTGGTGTGCAATCACACCAATGTGCTGAGATGATCCGATGTGGGGGGTCATTCCAGTGAGCTGGGCTTGTAATAATATGCAGATGTATTACAATGAAGTTCCCGATGTGTGGCAGTGGGAAACACGGCCCGTCATTTACGAGGGGAGTGGATGATTGCAAACTGGTTTCACTATGTCATGAAACTGATTATTGGCTTTCCCACCACATTGTCAGCTCACTCCCACTATGACACCTGACACCAGTGGGCATGGAAAATTCCACCCATAGTTTCATATTGTTGTTAAGAAGTTGATAGAATATTTAGGAAGAGGTGTTGTGTAATGGGTTAATAAAATAGACATGCTAATAAGTTATGTAGCCAACGATGTATCACTGGCATTAGTCAGTCATTTGCTAGACTCTCTGGAGAGAGGATGGAACACTCTGTACTCAAGAGAGGCATACCTACTCTGTGACCCATCATCTATATAGTGTTAATAAACCAGTCTCAAGCAAGTCCCGGAGAAAGACTACAGTCTCTCTAAATAAGATAGGCAACACATTCCAGAACCAGCAACCATGCCACCAGTATAGGAAACAGTCTACATTGTCTAATCCCTTTAGAATGCTCAGAACAGCCACCATATTACTTCTCAACCTTCATTTTTCCTGTGAGAGGATGCTTGATATACATAATAACTCTTTATGATCTAATCACTTCATCCTTCAATCATTCTGGCTGCTCTCCTCTGACCAGAAAAGTCTGCCTGACATCCGGAAAATCCTGAAGGACTCATTTCCAGTTTGCTATCTCCCGGACACTTCCCATAGTCGGGTATGGTAGCATGGAGATCATGTTACTTAATTAGTAATCCAGAGGACTGGGGTAAAAATCAGAAGTCATGAGTTTACATCCCACCATGGTAGTTGGGGAATTTAAACTCAGCTAATATGCAAATCGGAATAAAAGAACTGGTATTAGTAATGGTGACCATGAAACTACCAGATTGTTTGTTGTAAAAATCCAACTGGCTCATTGTAACAACAACTTGCACTTCACAGGAGCATTGCGAAATAAAATATGATACAAATCCATATCAGGAGATATTAAGCGAGATGACCAAAAGTTTGGTCAAAGACATAGGTTTTAAGGAGTAGCTTAAAGGAGGAAAGTAAGGTAGAGAGGTGCAGAGGTGTAGGGAGGGAATTCTGGAGCTTGGAGCCTAGGTTCCTGAAGGCGTTGCCACCAATGGGTGGATGCTCAAGAATCCAGAATTAAAGGTGTATGGATATCTTTAAGGTTTTGGGGTTGGTGGAGGTTATGGTGATAGGAAGGGTGAGGCCATGGAGCGATTTGAAAACAAGGATGAGAACTTTAAAATCAAACCATTGCTTAACTAGGAGTCAACGTAGGTCAGTGAGCACAGAGGTGATAGGTGAACAGGATTTTTGCAAGTCATGACAAGGCATAGATGACCTCAACTTTCAGGTGGGTAGAATAGGGGAGCTGGCTAGGAGTGTATTGGATTAGTCAAGTCTAGAGGTAACAAAGACATGGATGAAGGTTTCAGCAGTGGATGAACTGAGGCAGGGCTGGAGCCAGGTGGTCTTAGTGACGGTGAGGTTATGTCTTTAAAAGTGCATCTCAGGGTTAAATATGATACCAACATTCGAACAGTCTCAGGTGGTAGCCAGTGGGAGGGATTAAGTTGATGGCTAGGGACAGAGTTTATGGCAGGAGCCAAAAGCAATGGCTTCAATCTTCCCAATATTAAATGGGGAAATTTCTGCTCATCCAGCACTGAATGTCAGACAAACAGTCTGGTAATTTAGAGACAGTGGAAGGAGAGAGAGAGGTGGTGGTGAGGCAGAGCTGGGTCAACATTTTTTTGGAACTTGATGTTGTGTTTTTGGATGATGTCACTGAGGGGCAGCATGGAAATGAGAAATAGAAGGGGCCAAAGATAGATTATTGGGGACACCAGAGGTAAAGGTGCATGAATAGGGAGAAATTTGATGGTAATTTTCTGACTGCGATTAGATAGATAAGAAGGTGAGTTTCGGTGCTGTGGCTGGGCAGAAACCTGATTGGAGGGTTTCAAACATGGAGTTCCAGGAAAGATGGGCACAGATTTGGGAGGCGACAACACATTCAAGGATTTTGGAGGGAAGGGGGAGGTTGGGGATGGGATGATAGTGTGCATGGACAGTAGGGTCCAGGGTTGTTTTTTTTGAGGAGAGGGGAGATGACAGCAGAATTGAAGGAGAAGGAGCCAACATCTGAGGAGAGAGAACCATTAACAATGTCAGTGAATGTGGGACCATGAGAGGAAGTGAGGTTTTCAGCAATTTAGTGAGAATAGGATCAAAGGAGCAGGAGGCTGAACCATAGAAAAGAAAAGCTTCAGAGTGGGCATGAGGGGAGATAGAAGAGAAACTAGAGATAGATACAAGCTCAGGATTAGGGCAGGGGAGAGCCTTAGAGGAAGGGCAGGCCGGTGGAGTAGGGGAAGGGAGGGACATAGCAGAGCCAGCTGATTGGATTATATTGATCCTTGTAACAAGAAAGTCCATAAGTTCCTCATACTTGATATTAGAGATGAGAGTGAGACACGGGAGAAGAGTTTAAGAAAATAGTGTGCAGTAGAAAAAAGAAGCTGGAGGTTATCTTTGTATTCAGGGATAACCCTGAAATAGGAAACTGTTTAGCAAGTGAGAGTAGGACCTGACAGTGTTTTATGTGGTCCAGCTGGGTCTGGTGGTGAATGGTTAAACCAGTTATGCACCATATCCTTTTAAGACTGCATCCCTTGCTCTTAAGGAAGAGGAGTTGAGGGTTTTACCTGGGGAATGGCCTGGGTGAGAGAGAGTCATGGTTTTACTGGGGATTAGGGCATCAAAGGTGGAGGTGAAGGTGTGGTTGAGCAAATTGGTAACCACAGAAATGTCATGGTGAATGGAAGGCCAAAGGCTAAACAGTTGGGATTTTGAGAGTGCAGTTGTAAATGAGTTGGGGGAGAACCTTTTCAGGGACAATATAGAGAAAATTGATGGGGAAAGCGGGTTGTGGTTGGAGACCGATGTGACAAAGTGATCAGAGATGGCCTTATTGGTGAATGATACTATGAAACTAGCGAGGCCATGTGAGATGGCAATTTTATAGGGGATGGCTGTGAATATGGGTTGCAGAGTTTATATGGAGCAAGACATTAAGGGAGGACAGGAGGGCAATGAACTCAGAGGAGAAAGAACTTGCTGAATTGAGATGGAGGATAAAATTACCTAAGATGAGAAGACACTTGGTGCAAGGGCTGAGGGAGGAAAGCAGTGAAGAAAACTCATTGAGAAAATTGGCATGAAATTTTGGAGGACTGTAGAGAATGAGGGTCTTAAATGAAAGGTGAGGAGGGCTGGAACAAGGTGAGATGCTCAAAGGAGGAGAAAGTGCCAGAGGAGTAGGGGGCAGACCAAGTTGTGATTTAGTGATAAGAGCCACATTACTACTGTGACAGTCTGGGCAAGGCAAGTGGTGGAAGGTATAGCCAGGCAGGGAGGCTGCAGTTAGGAGAAAGATGTCATCAAACCTTCAATCATATTTCCATCAAGGCCATGACGTTGATGGGATCATCCGAAATAAGTTTGTGGATTGCAAGTGAGGAGGGAGATGCAGAGAGGGTCAATGGGAGATGATCGCTGGGCTGCCCATGCTGTTAGCTTATCTGTATCCCATTGCAGTTGATTAGAGTCACCTCACTATTTGCCACACCTCCAACTTTGGTGTCATCAATAAATTTTGTATTTTACTCCATATTCCAATTTCTGAGTCATTTACATATATTAGAAAAGCAGTTGTCCTGGTACTGAATCTTGGAAACACCTGTCATGTTCCAGTATATTATGAACTTTCAGATAATTCTTTAAAATTTTGAACAAAAACAGACTGTAAAAATGTCAAACCATGTGACTTTCGGCAGTATCAGCTCCAGGCGGTCCTGAGACTCAAGCAAATATCTCATTACATATGGACATTCACAGCCATCTGGGAAATTCACATATCCTTTTGTTTGAGGATGGAATGTAAACAATAGGACCAAGCGTTCCAGCTAATTCATTCCTCTGGTTCACTATGGACAAAAACACATCAAAGCTCAATGTGTGTTAAACAAATGTGCAGGGATCCCCATTGACGTCTCATTGTTTTATGATGGTCCCTCATCTGAACCCATACTGGGTAAATTTCAAAGTGTCAAATGACAAACACAAGATGTTTATCAACCTGCCCGCCCAACTTATTTGGAAAAGGAGTTTGGACTTTTAACAGGTCACATGGGTGAGTCAACCATGTTTGTTGTTTGCCTTTGAAATAGCACAAACCAGCTCTGCAGAGACAGAGAGACCATTTGGAAGCCATTGGATTAGCTGCAGTCAACCATGTAGCCAAGGTAATAAGCAGTGATACCTTGAAAGTGGGAGAAGGACTCTCCCCAACTTCCAACTTCAAGTTCACCTGAGAACCAACCTCCAAGAAATTCAACTACAGGCAGCTTCACAGTTTATTGAGGAACCTCTTCTTACTAGACCTTCACTTCAACTAAAAGCATCAATTCATCAAAGAAACTACAGGCCTGCCACAAATGAGAGAATGAGACAAGTATATATTGTAATCATATTGTTTTTTTCTTTATCTGTATCTAGTCTTTGTGTGGGTGTAAGTGTGTGTTAGTTGAGTGAGACCGTTGTGCTTTTTTAAATCTCCAGGGCAAGTGTGGGATAATAAATAACCTTCTTTATTTTAAAACTCAGAAAAGACTTTTTTAAAAATTCATTTATGGGATGTGGGCTTCGCTGGCTGGGCCAACATTTATTCCCCATCCCTATTGCCCTTGAGAAGGTGGTTGTGAGCTGCCTATTTGAACTGCTGCAGTCCATGTGGTGTAGGTACACCCACAGTGCTGTTAGGGAGGGAGTTCTAGGATTTTGACCCAGTGACAGTGAAGGAATGGTGATATGTTTCCAAGTCAGGATGGTGAGTCACTTGGAGGGGAGCTTCTAGGTGGCGGTGTTCCCACCTATCTGCTGCCCTTGTCTTTCTAGGTGGTAGTGGTCATGGGTTTGGAAACTGCTGTCGAAGGAGCCTTGGTGAATTCCTGCAGTGCATCTTGTAGATGGTACACACTGCTGCCACTGTGCATCAGTAATGGAGGGAGTGAATATTTGTGGATGTGGTGCCAATCAAGTGGGCTGCTTTGTCCTGGATGGTGTCGAACTTCTTGAGTGTTGTAGGAGCTGCACTCATGCAGGCAAGTGTGGAGTATTCCATCACACACCTGGCTTGTGCCTTGTAGATGGACTACAGGCTTTGGGGAGTCAGGAGGTGAGTTACTCATTGCACAATTCCTAGCCTCTGACCTGCTCTTGTAGTCAGTGTATTTATATGGCTAGTCCAGTTCAGTTTCTGGTCAATGGTAACCCCCAGGGTGTTGATAGTGGGGGATTCAGTGATGGAAATGCTGTTGAACATCAAGGGGCAATGGTTGGATTCGCTCTTGTTAGAGATGGTCATTGCCTGACACTTGTGTGGCGTGAATGTTACTTGCCACTTGTCAGCCCAAGCCTGGATATTGTCGAGGTCTTGCTACATATGGACACAGACTGCTTCAGTATCTGAGGAGTCACGAATGGTGCTGAACATTGTGCAATCATCAGCGAACATCCCCACTTCTGACCTTATGTTGGAAGGAAGGTCATTGATGAAGTAGCTGAAGATGGTTGGGCCGATGACACTACCCTGAGGAACTCCTGCAGTGATGTCCTGGAGCTGAGATGACTGACCTCCAACAACCACAACCATCTTCCTTTGTGCTAGGTATGACTCCAACCAGCGGAGAGATTTCCTCCGATTCCCATTGACTCCAGTTTTGCTAGGGCTCCTTGATGCCACACTCTATCAAATGCGGCCTTGATGTCAAGGGCAGTCACTTTCACTTCACCTCGGGTGTTCAGCTCTTTTATCCATGTTTGTACCAAGGCTGTAATGAGGTCAGGAGCTAAGTGGTCCTGGCGGAACACAAACTGGGCATCAGTGAGCAGGTTATTGCTAAGCAAATACCACTTGATAGCAGTGTTGATGACCCCTTCCATTACTTTATTGATGATCGAGAATGGACTGATGGGGCGGTAATTGGCCGGGTTGGATTTGTCCTGTTTTTTGTGTACAGGACACACCTGGGCAATTTTCCACATAGCCGGATAAATGCCAATGTTGTAGCTGTACTGGAACAGCTTGGTTAGTGGTGCAGCAAGTTCTGGAACACAAATCTTCAGTACTATTGCCAGTATATTGTCAGGGCCCATAGCCTTTGCAGTATCCAGCGCCATCAGCCGTTTCTTGATATCACATGGAGTGAATCAAATTGGCTGAAGATTGGCATCTGTGATGCTGGGGACCTCCGGAGGAGGCCAAGATGGATCATTCACTCGACACTTCTGGCTGAAGATTGTAGCAAATGCTTCAGCCTTATCTTTTGCACTGATGTGCTGGGCTTCTCCAGCATTGAGGATGGGGATATTTGTGGAGCCTCCTCCTCTAGTGAGTTGTTTAATTGTCCACCACCATTCATGACTGGATGTGGCAGGACTGCAGAACTTAGATCTGATCCGTTGGTTGTGGGATCGCTTAGCCCTGTCCATCACTTGCTGCTTATGCTGTTTGGCATGCAAGTAGTCCTGCATTACAGCTTCACCAGGTTGACACCTCATTTTTAGGTATGCCTGGTGCTGCTCCTGGCATGCCCTCCTGCACTATTCATTGAACCAGGGTTGATCCCCTGGCTTGGTGGTAATAGTAGAGTGGGGAATATGCTGGGCCATGTGGTTACAGATTGTGTTTGAGTACAATTCTGCTGCTGCTGCTGATGGCCCACAGCGCTGTGCATGGATGGCCAGTCTTGAATTGCTAAATTTGTTCGAAATCTATCCATTTAGCATGGTGGTAGTGCCACACAACACAATGGAGGGTATCCTCAATGTGAAGCCGGGACTTCATCTCCACCACAACTGTGTGGTGGTCACACCTATCGATACTGTCATGGACAGATGCATCTATAGCAGGTAGGTTGGTAAGGATGAGGTCAAGTATGTTTTTCCCTCTTGTTGGTTCCCTCACCACCTGCCTCAGACCCAGTCTAGCAGCTTTGTCTTTTAGGACTCGGCCAGCCCGGTCAGTAGTGGTGCTACCGAGCCCACTCTTGGTGGTGGACATTGAAGTCCCCCACCCAGAATACATTCTGCACCCTTGCCACCCTCAAAGCTTCCTCCAAGCAGTGTTCAACATGGAGGAGCACTGATTCATCAGCTGAGGGATGGTGGTATGGGGTAATATGTGGTAATGTTTGACCTAATCCCATGAGACTTCATGGGGTCCAGAGTCAATGTTGAGGACTCCCAGGGCAACTCCCTCCCGACTGTATACCACTGTACCACCACCTCTGCTGGTGGGACAGGACATACCCAGGGATGGTGATGGTGGTGTCTGGGACATTATCTCTAAGGTATGATTCCGCGAGGATGACTATGTCAGGCTGTTGCTTGACTAGTCTGTGAAGCACCTCTCCCAATTTTGGCACTAGCCCCCAGATGTTAGTAAGGAGGACTTTGCAGCGTCGACAGGGCTGTGATTGCCGTTGTCATTTCCGGCGCCTAGGTCGATGCCGGGTGGTCCGTCTGGTTTCATTCCTTTTTTATGACTTTGTAGCAGTTTGTTAAATTGGGACAACTACTCTGAGGGTAAGAAAACACACCCCCCTCACATACTAAACACTGATCATGGACGTTAAGAAAACATATGAATTCTATCCATGACTCACAACTCTCTACCATCCTCCAGCCTGAAAAGCAACCATTTACCACAACTTGTTGTTATCTGTTCTTGAGCCATTTTTTTTTCTAAGTTGTCACTGACCCTCCTATTCCATGAGCCTCAATTTTATTAACCAACCTTTTATGTGGTGATTTGAAGCACTTTTTAAAATTCATATAGGAAACATCCACTGCATTCCCCTTCTCTGTTACTTCACCAGAAACCCAATTAGGTTAGTCAAACACAATACACAAATCATTAGAAGCGCTGCTTAATTAACTCAAATTCCTCTGGGTGCCTGTTAATTTTTTTCACTGACTTTTGCTTCTAAAACCTTAACCACCACTCATGTTAAACTTACCAGCATATTGTTACTGTTGGAATGTCCTTACATCCTTTCTTGAACAAGGATGTCACATTTGCCATTTTCTAATCCTCATATCTAGGGAAGATTAGAAGATTAAGGCAAACCCTTCCATTATCTCCACCCCCACTTCCTCTAGCGAACTGGGATGCAAGCCATCCGGACCAGGCAACCTATCCCCTCTAAGCATCATCGGCCTTCACAGTATATCTGGCCTTTCAATTGCCACCTTATCCATTACCTCTACTATCTCTGCGTCTACTTATATTTCAACAGCATTCTTTTCTTAGTAAACACTAATACAGAGTACTCGTTAAATGTTCTAGACTTGTCCCATGCCTCTAAGCACACATCACTTTCTTTGTCCCTGGTAGGCCCTACTCTACCTCTTACTGTCTGCTTAATATTCGCATGGCACTAGAAAATTTTTGGGTTCCCTTTTACTTAACTGCCATTCTATTCTCATATTCTCTCTTTGCCAGTCTTAGTTTCTTCTTCACTTCCCCTCTCAACTTATTGTATTTGGGCTGGTTGTCTCTAGAAGAATTCACTGACATAAATCATACATCCTCTTTTTTTGTTTCATCAGGATCTCTGTCACCCTCATTATCCAAGGAGCCTGGCTTTGTTTCCCCTACCTTCCCACCTTTTTTGGGATGTAACTAGCTTGTACCTGAAACATTTCACCCTTAAGGAGCACCCATTGTTTGGTTACTGTTTTCCCAATCTGTCTTTGGTTCCATTTTACCCTGGTTAGGTAGTTCTCATCCCATTGAAGGTAGCCTCTTCCAATTTAAAAAAAATCTTTAATGGGATGTGAGCATCGCGTGAAAGGCCAACATTTGTTGCCCATCCCTAATTGACCTTGAGGAGGTGGAGGTGAGCCGTCTGCTTCAAACACTGCAATCCATCTAGTGTAGATACACCCACAGTGCTTTTAGGAAGGCAGTTCCAGGTTTTTGGCCCAACACCAGCGAAGGAATGGTGATACAGTTCCAAGTCAGGACGGTCTGTAGCTTGAAGGCAAACTTACAGGTGGTGGTGTTCCCAAGCATCTACTGCCCTCGTTCTTCCAGGTGGTAGACGTCATGGGTTTGGCAGGTGTTGTCGAAGAGGCCTTGGTGAGTTGCTGCATCCTGTGTGCCGCTAGTGGAAGGAGTGAATGTTTACTTTGGTCGTTGGGGTGCTGATCAAGCCGGCTGCTTTGGCCTGGATGGTGTCAAACTTCTTCAGTGTTTTTGGAAATGCACTCATCCAGGCAAGTGGCAAATACTCCATCGCATTACTAACTGGGGAGTTAGGAGGTAAATTAATCACTGCAGAGTTCATAGACTCTGACTTGCTCTTGCAGCCATAGTATTCATATGGCTAGTGTAGTTAAGTTTCTGTCAATGGTAACCCCCAGGTTGTTGATAGTGGGGGATTCAACAATGTTAATCCCATTAAATGTCAGATGATTAGATTCTCTCTTTTTGGAGATGGCCATTGCCTGGCACTTGTGTGATGCAAATGTTACTTGTCATTTTTAAGTCCAAGCCTGGATATTGCCCAGGTCTTGCTGCATTTGGACACGGACTGCTTCAGTATCTGGGGAGTCGTAAATGGTGCTGAACATTGTGCAATCATCAGTGAGCATCCCCACTTCTGACCTTTGATGGAAGGAAAGTCATTGATGAAGCAGCTGAAGATGATTGGGCCTAGGACATTATCCTGAGGAACTCCCGCAGCAATGTCCTGGGACTGAGGTGATTGATCTTCAAAAACCACAACCATCTTCCTTTGTGCTAGGTATGTCTCCAAACAGTAGTTCTGTTAGTTAGTAGTTAGTTAGAGAATCTAATCATCTGACATTTAATGGGATTAATATTGTTGAATCCCTCACTATCAACAACCTGGGGGCTACCATTTACAGAAACTTAACTACACTAGCCATATGAATACTATGGGTACAAGAGCAAGTCAGTGCCTATGAACTCTGCAGTGACTAATTTACCTCCTAACTCCCCAGTTAGGAACGCGATGGAATATTTGCCACTTGCCTGGATAAGTGCAGTTCCAAAAACACTAAAGAAGCTTGACATCATCAAGGCCAAAGCAGCCGGCCTGACCAGCACCCCAACAACCAAATTAAACATTCACTCGCCCCACTAGCGGCACACAGGATGCAGCAACTCACCAAGGCCTCTTTGACAACACCTTCCAAACCCATGACGTCTACCACCTGGAAGAACAAGGGCAGCAGATGCTTGGGAACTCGGTAGAGTTTTCTCCCGATTCCTCTTGAGTTAGTTTTGCTAGGGCTCCTTGACACCACACTTGGTCAAATGCTGCCATGAAGTCAGCTCTTTTGTCCATGTTTGGACTTCGGCTGCAATGAGGTCAGGTGCTGAGTGGCCCTGGCAGAACCCAAAATGCGTGTCAGTGAGCAGGTTATTGCTGAGTTACTTAATGTAAGTAAAGAGGGTATTTTGAAATTATTGCACAAAATAAATCCAAATGAAGTTCCAGGTCCAGATGAAATCCCACTCTGGATTTTAAGATTGGCAATTGATGAACTGGCTCCAATACTGACCAATCTCTTTCAAGAGTCAACCAACACCGGCTACTTACCAGACCAGTGGATACAAATTAACATCTGTGGTATATTCAAAAAAGGGATAAAAATCAGGCAGAAAACTACAGACTGGTATCTTTCGCCAGCGTCATTTGCAAATTACTTGAACATATTGTTCGTTCTCATGTCATGAAACACTTTGAAGCTCACAAATTTCCTGGTAAATAATCAGCGTGATTTTTGAATGAAAAGACCTACCAAAACATAGCTTTTGCAGACTCGCGATGGCCTAGCTTCAAGTCTCAAAAGAGATGAAACTACTCACATTGTATACAGTAAAGGGTTAACTCTAATGATAGCTACTAAGCATGTGCATAGGGAGCTATGTCACGGTGATGTCACTCACTGAGAAAAGGTGAGTGTGAAGAACCTCAGAGAGTAGTTCCAGCTATGTCTTGATCTTATTGAACCTTTGTAAATAGTTAGCATGTAAATAAATGTTTTTGAACAAGGACCATTGCCTCCAGCAAGACTTCTTGGAGAGTAAGAAGCCAATGAATCATGAGATAAGCCCACAATACATGGCAATACTGGATTTCTCAAAAGCCTTTGACAAAGTTCCACATGAAAAGCTCTTGTCCAAACTTCACTACCATGGGATCAAGGGGGCATTATTAAATTGGATCCAGCACTTCCTAATCAACAGAAAACCGAGCATGGTGTGTGATGCGAAATCATCCTTTCCTAGGGATGTTCTCTCCAAAGTGTCTCTGGGAACTGAGTTGGGACCTTTACTCTTCTTGACATACATAGTCACCTACTATGACCTTCCCAACAAGTTAAAAAAAAAGGATGTGGCTATTTTCAGATGACTATGTGGTTTATGCATCCGGGAAAGCTCAAGATCATATCAATTCGCTGCAAGATGATCTTCTGGAATTGCAAAGATGGCAGGGCCAATGGGAGATGGCATTCAGTACCAAAAAAAAATTCTTTGTCATGTGCATTACCAACAAAAAGGATCCACCTTTAAGTTTAGATAGCTTTAAGTTCTGTAATCAAATTCTCCAACAAATAGATACACAACCATACCTAGGAAGGTTCATCTTAAAAACAATCTTCAATGGGGATTCCACATTCAGCAGAAAACATCCAAAGCAAACAGGGTTCTTGGATTTCTGGGGAGAAACCTTTGGTATTGCAACAAAAAAATCAGAGTTAGGGCTTACCAAACATTTGTTCATCCCAAATAGAAACAAAAAAAGCTGGAAAATCTCTGCAGGCCTGACAGCATCTGTGGAGAGAGAAACAGAGTTAACGTTTCAAGTCTGTATGACTCTTCTTCAGATGCTGTCAAACCTGCTGAGTTTTTCCTGCATTTTCTGTTCTGATTTCAGATTTCCAGCAGCTGCAGTATTTTGCTTTTATCTCATTTGTTCATCTCACCCTGGAGTATGCAAGTTGTGTGTGGGGTCCTTGGACGGTGAGAGATATAGATATGATTGAAGCGATCCAAAGACGTGCTGCACATTTCTGCATGAATCAGTATGGGTAACATACCAGTGTCACATCCTTAATTAAAGATTTGGAATGGGGAGCACTGCAGCAAAGGAGGGAGAAAAACAGACTGGACATGTTCAACAAAATATGGAATGGATTGTTGGGAATTGACAGAAACAAGTACATGGTGCATTCCGGCAGTGACAAAATGCGAGGTAGCCTCCACACAAACCACAAAGACCATTTGTTTCCAAGACAGTGTGTCAACAATCTTTCTTCCCAAGGACAATTGCACAATGGAACAAGCAGCCAAATAAAATAGTCACAGCCCTATCACTTGAAACCTTCAAAGTCCATCTTTTGCTTATTTCCATTTATAAGTTTTTCATTATCTGGATAACTGTGCTACCCATATAAATGTTGGTCTAATACGGATATTAGTCTGTGATGCCAACACAACTGAAACAGAAGCAGAGTAAGTGCTGCTTGATTGCACTGTTGATGACACCTTCCATCACATTTGCCAAAGTCCCAGACTCTTCCATCACCATTCCAGAGTAGACCTATATGCGAACATATGAATTAGGAGCAGGAATAGGCCATTCGGCCCCTCAAGCCTTCTCCACTATTCAATAAGATCATGTCTGATCTGATTGTGGCCACAACTCCACTTTCCCCTACCTCTGATAACTTTTGACTCCTTTGTCAATCAAGAATCTATCTACCTTAAAAATATTCAATGACCCTGCCTACACTGCTTTCCGAGGGAGTTCCTCAGACTCATGACCCTCAGAGAAAAAACTTCTCCTCATCTCCGTTTTAAATGGGAAACCCCTCATTGTTGAACTGTGCCCCCATGTTCTAGGCTCTCCCACAAGGAGAAACACCCTCTCAGCATCCACTCTGTCAAGTTCCTTCAGCATCTTATATATTTCATTAAGGTCAGTATTGTGGTGGTAATTGGGTTTGTCCAACTTTTAGTGGACAGGACAAACCTGGAAAGTTTTCCACATTGTCAGGTAAATGCCAGTGTTGTGGCTGTACTGGAACAGCTTGGCTAGGAGCATGGCTAGTTCTGGAGCACAAGTCTTCAGCACCATTGCTGGAATGTTGTCAGGGCACATAGCTTTTGCAGTATCCAGTGCCTTCAGCTGCTTCTTGATATCATGTGGAATGAATCGAACTGGTTTAAGACTGGCATCTGTGATGCTGGGGACCTCAGGGGGATGCTGAGAGGGATCAACCACTTGGCACTTCTGGCTGAAGATAGTTACAAATGATCCCCCAGCTTGATGGCAATGGTAAAGTGAGGGATATTCTGGGCCATGGAGCTACAGACTATGGCTGAATACAAGTCTACTGCTACTGATCGCCCCCAAAGCCTCATGGATGCCCAGTTTTGAACTGGTAGGTCTGTACTGAATCTATCCCATTTAACACAATAGCAGTGCCAAACAACACAATGGACAGTATCCTTAGTGTGCAGATGCATTTGTAGATTGGAGAAGACAAGGTCAAATAGGTTTTTCCCTTTTGTTGGTTCCCTCACCATCTGCCACAGACCCAGTCTGGCAGCTATGTCCTTTGGGACTGAACCAGCTCGGTCAGTAAAGGTGCTGCCAGGCCAGTCATAGTAATGGGCATTAAAGCCCCCCTCCCAGGGTACATTCTGTGCCCTTCCAAGTGGTGTTCAACATGGAGGAGCACAGATTTATCAGCTGAGAGAGGGTGGGAGGTGGTAATCAGAAGAAGCTTTCCTTCCCCATGTTTGACCTGTTGCCATGAGACTTCATGGGGTCCAAGGCAATGTTGAAGATTCCCAGGGCAAATCCCACCCGACTGTATACCACTGTGTCACCTCTGGTGAGACCGAACTATCGGTAGGACATGGTGATGGAATGGTGATGGAAGAGTCTGGGACATTGGCTGTAAGGTATGATTTGGTGAGTATGACTATGCCTTAACTGTTACTGTCTAAAGTCCCCAGGGCCAAAGTCCCGGGAGTCCATGACCAGGTAAGTTTTGGTAGTCTCAGGGCGGGGGGAGAAGGTGAGGCATGGGAGGTAGACAGAGGGGGGTTCCGGTGTTGGTTGAGAGGCCAAGGTGGGGGCGAGGAGACTCCGCATGGGTCAGTCCTTTTGTGGGAGTAGGGGGTAGGGGAGGTATCCAATGTTAAATGGAAGCTGCTGATGGAGGCATACCCATAAACACTCCCCTGCCCCCTTCCCGCCTGAGGTCTAAACGAGGTTAATTTTTGGGCTCCTACCTCGCCACTGAACTCCGTGAAAATTGAGGCTGGGAAAAAACATGGTCAATAAATGGCCACTTAAGGGCCTCAATTGGGGCAAGAGTGCACGGGCCTCACCCGTCCCAGTGTGAAATTGCAGAGAGGTCGGGACGGGCAGGATCCTGTTAGGAACGCCATTCAACAAATTTTACACTCACCCTCTGCCTACAAACCCGCCGGCAGGAGAACGTAAAATTCTGCCCTGGGTCCATTTGGCCCACCTCGCTCCCCAGTACCAGATCCAGCAATCCTTCCTTCCTGGTCGCACAGAGAACATACTGGTCAAGGAGTTGCTCCTGAATGCATTTCAGAAATTCCTCCCCTGGTGTTTGATGATGTTTTTTTCAGCGATTATTTTTCATTTCTCCTGAGATCTACACTATGTTTTCTATATTTTCGTAGGAATCTTTACACAATCACTATGATTTGCATTAAAAATGGAACTGATTCCACTATTGTATTTTCATTAATAGGCTTGGCCTAATGGGCACAGCCGATGGTTTTGTGCAGAACGAGGGACTTATAAATGAAATATGCTGTAAGTTCGGCACTTTCCTCATGCCCCTGTTTTAATTTCCACTTATTTTATGCCTTTTTAAAAAAGTTCTAGGTTTAATATTGCAATTCTCAGGAAATTTGGACATAAGCTTCAACTTAATTGCTGGTTACAGCAGTTTAAAAAAACCTGGTTTAATAATGGCTTCTTCTCTTTGGGGCTGGAGCAGGAAAGGTGGATCCCAGTTCTGGCCAATTGTCAACAGCTACCCTGTACATCAGTGACGTCATACCACATAGCTCAGGCATTACACAGAAGGGACCTGCATTAGCCCACCATCCATGGAAGTTCAGAGAACTACAGTGGCTTATTGACAAAGTCCACAGACATGCACAGCAGTACCTGAAAGCCAATATCACTCCCCAGAACCATTCCTCAGGCATCTTACAAAGAACACTTCCTAGCAGCCTGTACCTTTGTAACATGTTTACTGCATGTACAACTACATGCTTTCTGTACGCCAACAATGCATGAACATGTCGTTACAGGAGAACAAGGCATTAAAAAAAATTAGAAACATTCTAGCATTAAACATTGAGTGGCTCAAATAGCAGCATGTGACCAGTCCACCAGAAACTAGCTGCATGCATAACGACCATAAAAGAGTTACAGAAACACAATCACTAACAGTTTGTTTATATATTTTAAACAAACAATCTGCTTAGGACAGTTAAAGTTTGACTTGAGCCTATTGATTGGTGAGTGAATGCGTTGGGAGACCTGATATTGGCATGGCATGTATATTTAGTGCCTTAGGCGAAGCTGCACATTCACCAATCAGAGATTCTGATTTATACAAAAAAAATTGTGTAAAACTAACGATTCACTCCTACTCTTTCAAGCACCGGTAATTGGTCAGAAGGGAGTACTCACATTTGTGAGTCACGGTACATTAAACAAACAGGTTATTAGGGTCACATTAGCAGCTCTGTGCTTAGTGCATACAAACTAATGAGATCAAAACCAAAAGATTGCAAAGGCATAATTAAATAGGAACAATAGAAAATGATGTAGTTACAAAAGTATATTACCATCCATTTGAGAATAGATGCTCACATTAGATATCCATTTAATAGCTATGTGTAAGCAACTTGCTATATTAACAGTTATATACCTATATTCCTCACCCCATTCTGCATTAATCACACACTGTACAACCTCTGTGTTCAGAATTCCTAATGGTGGGGTGAGCTGTGTTTACTGATCCTGTGACATGTTTTCTAACAAAATAACAGTTGAAACAAGCCCCTCTTTCACATGCAGCAGGCAGGGTTGAAGTGTGGTAAGTAGCGCTGATATTAAAAATAACTTTTCAAAAGTATGTGGGGCGCAAGACAAAGTAAACAGACACGTAATCTAGCAGCACGTTTCAACAAAATACCTGGGTTTGGAAGGAACAAATGTTACATAATGTTCTAACTACTAAAATTAACAAATTTTGATGTGCCGCTGTATGTGCAATTGTGAGGTAGAAGCAAAGGGTGCTTTTGAGAATACAAAATGAAACCATGTGTAATTTCCATTTTATATCAATGGGTTTTATGTTCAAATCAGAGATTCAAAATAGCTTGATGAATTGCCCATACACACCCACACTAGCTACCCTGTAACAAATTGTGCCATGTTAGATCACGTAAAAATAGTCCATTTTGAAAATATTCGATGAATTATCATTTCTTTTTCCTCTCTTTTGAATTGCATGAGCAAATGAGAAATCTGCATGTGTGAAGAAAGAACTTGCATTTCCATAGCAACTTTCACTACCTCAGAACATCATAAAGTGCTTTTCAGCCAATTAAATCATTTTAAAGCGTAGTTGCTGTTGTTGATGCAGGAAACTGAGCAGCCAATTTGCACACAGCATAGTCCCACAAACAGTTATCTAATAATGACCAGATGATCTGTTTTTTAGTGATATTGGCTGAGGGATAAATATTGAGCAGGATGCCAGGCAGGACACATCTCCTCTCCCGTGGCATCTCTTAAGTCCGCCTGAGAGGAACTTGAATTAAAGTCCGGTGTCATCGCTGGTGGCATATCCAACTGGAGACTTTTGAGCTGAGGAAATGATGTCTTAAAGGTGACGCACACTTCATTGCCTTCTCTTCCAAGTGTTGCTTCTTGCTGTGTTTCTGAGAGTAAAGCATGTCCTTCAGAGCTAAAAAATCACTGCCATCCAGACCTGTATCCCCTGCACAATGCACAATATTTCAGTATTCATTGAACAGGGCTTTCACACAGATTTTGCAAACCATTTCTTTTGAAGTTTCTGATCACCACATGGGGACAGTTTGTGAGGCTTAGTTTCTGCTTGTTCAGGTGCTAAACTATGATGACGGTGGTCTATCTCTGAGTGGGTGGCTTAAGTTCCCAAAAGTCAGATATCTCATTGCTGTTGGAAGGATATTATTTCATATCCATATGTTTGATATCAAACAGTTTACACAGCCACTTCCTCTGTTAAGGATCCAAAAGAATAACACTTAGAAGCCTATCTTCTGAATTACCTGGATAGTTTTGTTTTGAATACGATTGACATATTTTAATGCTCCTTTTTTGTAGTTACTTTCTTCCACCTCTTTCCCTTGGTTTCCACTGTCCCACACAATAATCCTTAGCCAAGAATCCTCAGGTGACAAACAGAACAGAAATGGATACTGCTAATTTTACTTCTTAATTGCCAAATTCTTTACATAAGAATGTACGGGTGTGGGACCAAGCAAAGGCCCAAATCGTCCTTCAAAAAATAAACACTGCAAATGTTTGAAATCAGAAACAAAACCAGAAAAAATGTTGGAAGCAGTCAGTTCTCACAAAGAGTGTTATTAATGTTTTTTTTGTTCAAAACAACCCTTCAGTTTGCTTTTTTTAATGTAAATGTTGAGCCCCTTATTAAATTTCCTGGCTAGTTCATTGTGGCAATGAGCTTCAGAAGCTATAAGATCCCAGTCCTATTCCTGCTCTGATGCCAGTCGGAGCTGATCAGAGTCAAAATAACAGCAGGCACTTTCATGGCCCAAGGGCAGCAAGGAAAAGCATTCTGCTGGTGTTCCCTTGCTCTGAGCAATATACAATGGTCCATGCTGTAATTGTATGAGAGACCCCAGTGTCTCACCCCTTCCTATCTCAGTAACCTCTTCCAGCCCTACAAGAACTCTGTATTCCTCCAGCTCCGGCCTCTTCTGCATCCCCGACTTCCTCCGTCTCACCATTGGCGGCTGTGCCTTCAGCTGCTTAGACCCTAAGCTCTGGAATTCCCTTCCTAAGCCTCTCTGCCTCTCGATCTCTTTTCTCCTTTAAGATGTTTCGTAAAAACTACCTCTTCGGTAAAGCACCCGTCCTCCTGTTTCCTTCTTTGGCTTGGTGTAATTTTTTGTCTGATATCACTCCTATGAACCACCTTGGGATATTTTGCAGTATTAAAGATGCTGTATTAACGCTTGTAGGCGCTGTTCATAGTGCTTCATATGGTATGATGTTACCCTTCTATTCAATAGTCCAGGGCATTCATTATTTAGACTGATATGTGAAGGATGGGCATGTGGGTGAGGCAATGGAACTGCTTGTGGAGGCACTTAAAAGGTAGGAGGAGAATAATTGAAGAAGAGTAAAAAAAAATCTCTATTTTTCCACCTCCTTTTATACCCCTGGCATTGCATAATCCCTCTGTTAGTGGGACTACATGAGTTAGTGGGACTTATAAACCAGTGACTGGTTGGGTAGGAACTTCCCCTAAACTAGAGCAGACAGTAAGATCTCACCAGAGGTACATGATCCTGAATACTCCACCAATGTGAATCAAGCAAAGCAGAGAGAACTAACAACCCAATCCTCTGTGAATCTTTGGAATTTTCTATTCCAGAGGGTTTTAAATGCTATCAAGCCACAGACTGATAGATTTTGGGACATTAGGGAATCAAAGGATATGGGGATAGGACAGGAATGTGGAGTTGAGAAAGAAGATCAGCCATGATTTTATTGAATGGCGGAGCAGGCCCGAGGTGTCGTATGACCTGCCCCTACTCCCATTTCTTTTATCTTTTATTCTTTCATGGGATGTGAGCATCGCTGGCAAGTCATGCATTTGTTACTCATCCCTAATTGCCCTTGAGAATGTGGTGGTGAGCCACCACCCAGAACCTCTGCAGCCCATGTGTTGTAGGAATACCTACAGTGCTTTTAGGGAGGGAGGTCCAAGATTTTGACCCAGTAACAATAAAGGAACGGCGATATGGTTCCAAATCAGGATAGTTTGTGACTTGGAGGGTAACTTGCAGGCATTAATGTTCCCATGCATCTGCTGCCCTTGTCCTTCTAAGTGGTAGAGTTCACAGGTTTGGAAGGTGCTGTTGAAGGAGGCTTGTCAAGTTGCTGCAGTGCATCTTGTAAATTGTACATGCTGCTACCACTGTGTCAGTAGTGGAGGGAGTGAATTAAGGTGGTAGATGTGGAGTTGATCGAGCAGTCAGCTTTGTCCTGGGTGGTGTCAAACTTCTTGAGTGTTCTTGAAGCCGTACTCACCCAGGTAAATGGAATGTATTTCATCATATTCCTACTTGTGCTTTGTAGATGGTGGAGAGAATTTGGAGAGTCAAGAGTTGAGCTACTCACTAAAAAACTACCAAACTCTGACTTGCTCTTTTAGACACAGGCCTGAATTTTTGCTCCAGGGTCCGGAGCACAGAGTCGGGACGATCCCCGTCTCCAGAAACTGGGCACCCTTTGTCTTTACACCCTCCGTCTTTACACCCTCCAAACCAACTCACCCAGTATCCACCATGGGCAGACCACAGGAACCATGCTGAGATTAAATAAAGTCCCTAAGTGTCTATTGATAAATTTACTATTAAAAAATAAACATTCTCATTGATAAAAACCCATTCATTACATTTAAACTTCTTTAATTGCTTATAATAACAAGCATTTCTATTCATAGCCCCATTTCAAAGGTTTTATAAGCACTTCGAGCTGTCAATCAAACTGTGAACTGACAGGCGCCCCATTGTGATAATGATAGATTGTTAAATCAGTCATGTAGCACTAATCCTGCAGTGGTAGCCCTCAGGCCTATGCTAATAGAGTGAAATAGTAAGCACTGTTTTTTTTTACAAAACTGCAGACAGTTTTTTTTCAAATATTTAAAGTGCAGGAGATTTAAATCCCATTACAGCTTGACAGCTCCCTTTCACAGATCCCTTTGATAGCTTCCTTGACAGTTCCCTTTGACAGCTCCAATGATCTTGACAGTTCCAGAGTTTACCCACTTTTTACGCACATTCATGTCCAATTTTAACAATCCCAAAGAGCACTTGACCTCTCCCAAAGGGCACCTGACCTTTCCTGAAGGTGCCTTGAGGCCATATCCAAAAGGTTGCCTGACCTCTCCAAAAGAGACCATACCTCTCCAAAAGATCTGATAAGTTTAGACATTCTCCTACAAGCTCTAATGTGCAAAAGTCATATTTCCCACTCCCTCCTTGCAAAAATCAGATCAGATTGAATGCAGCTGCACTTTATCATGTGCAGCTTACTCTGTGACCACAGATGTGCAATGTTTGACCCCCGCATTCCCCCCAACCCGGAAAAGATGGGCGCCAGGTTCAGGGGTGGTGCTTCAAGATTCGGGCCTCTGGAGCCGTTTTTGCAAAGACTGAAAACCTCTTCTACTGTGAAAATTCAGGCCATAGTATTATTATGTCTTATTATCTTATTAGAATACTTCTTGCTATTTGAATATCTTTAAAGCGATAGCACTCAGCTCTGCTTATAAAGTCAGTCTTCACTCAGAAATAGAACACTCCCCTCTGAGTCAGATGGCTGTTGATTCAAGTCCTGCTACACAACCTGAGCACATAATCTAGGCTGGCAATTCAGTGCAGTACCGAGGGAGTGTTGCAGTGTCAGAAGTGTTGTCTTTAAACTGTTTGCCCTCTTGAGTTGGGTGTATAAAATTCCATGACCTGGTTTTTCCCTGGTGTTCTGGTCAATATTTATCCTATCGAAAATATTGATCAATATTTAACCAACACCACCAAAACCGATTAACTGATCAATGATATCAGTGCTTTTTGGTACACATTGATGTGCACAAATCATCTGCCACGTTTCCTACACTATGACAACAGTGACTACACTTCAAAGGCACTTCATTGGGTGTGAAGTGTTTTGGGATATCCTCAGGTTATGATATGCAATCCTGGGGACTAATATGTGTGCCAGGAGCAGAGATTTACAGTATTCCATCTGTTGTTACTATTTGCTAATGCACCGTACCTGTATATATTGATTGTCTTTGCGAATGGAATCCTTTCATTTAATTATCTACTCACCACCACATTTCTATTGTAACTTTGTCTGGCCTAGCTGAATCTGCTTTATTAAATAAACAAAAAACATTATTTTCTTTATTTGGCGCTCACGTTGGGTTGTGATGAATCAAGGGTCCTTATTGATGAGCAACAGTATAAGAACAGTGTGGTAGAAACAAATAAAATAAGGTGCTATGATCTGGAATACAGTAACTGAAGGTGTTGGAAGCATATTTAACTTTCTCAAAGGAGGAATTAGATGTATAATTTGAAAGGAATGAATTGTGAGGCTGTGGGGAAAGATCAGGGGAATGGGATTAATTGGATAGATCTTTGACACAATGAGCCAAATGGCCTCCTTCTGTACAATAAGATTGTATGTTTATACAATTATTATTTATACAAAAGCTTGGCAGTTAGCTGTTCCCTGGTGCATTCTCTATGGGAATGCCTCTACCAATCAGAGTCCATTTGCCAACCAATAAGCACCCTCTTCTCAGGCAGTATAATTTGTTGTTCCCTCTGAAATTTGGTATTCTTGCAAATCTGTCCTGATGAGTGCAAGATGAAAAACGTTGACAGCATGTCTCTTTTTTCAGTAATACTCAAGTTCTGTACTACCAAGTGACTATTTATAATTATTATACTTCTTGATGAGTCACTGAGCCAAACTTCAGACTCTTTCCATCTGTGTTCTGTGCCCTGCTGTAGACATTCAAAATAATTTATTCCTCAAATGCAACTTCCTTTTCAAAGACTCGAGGCAGAATATAATGCCCTCCCCCATGGCAGGTTTGGTGACAGGACAATCATTTAATCAAGCAGGAGGGTGCCGGGTGGGGTACCCGCTGCCTTCCCACCTCCAACACGATTAAGTCAGTGGACAGCCTCCCTGCCACCACCACCAATTGAGGCCCTTAAGTGGGCATTTAATGCCCACTTAAGGGCCTCATCACACCGCTGCTGCTATTAACCAAACTATGGGTGGGAGTAGCTCACCATGCAGGGAAGATGACAAGCAAACCCATGCGGGTTGCTTGCGGGCTCCTATGGGGAGAGGGGTGTGGGGGTAGTGTAGGTTCCCAGAATGCTTCCTTCAAAGGCACTCAGGAGCCTGGCATTAGGTACAGGGGGGTCCACTGAGAGCTACCCCTGCCTTTGCTGCTGACTTTCCGCTTCCCCTCCCACATGTCCACTATACTGTGACCCTCTACCGCCACCCCCCCTCACTCACCTGTGGCTCAGGATCCAGCGATGGTGCTAGGCCTGAGTTGGGTGTCATACCAGCAGCAGCCACCACTTCCCTGGTGGCACTGCTGTTCAATAAAACTGCCAGCCTCTGATTGGCTGGCAGCTCTCAGCAGGCAGGACTTTTGCCTCTGGGGTCCTTGAACCTGGGAAAGGCTCAATGCTGTCCAGTGCATTTAATTTGGCAACCAGCCCAAAAAGAGGTGGCAAAGGGATCACGATGGCTCTCCAGCTGGCAGCCAAGACCCCCATTTCCTCCATTAATTGTGATCCTCAGTTTGTGATGTACAATACTTCCATGGGAAGAAATTGCCCAAAGGGATTGTCTAATATCATGTATGAAGGCTCGTTTATCTTTTTTCTGCGCACTATCTACACTGGTGTTAACCAGTAATAGCACACAATGTGAAGTAGTGCAAATTGTTTTGAGGGATTGGAATTTCTTCCCTTCAAATCTCTGCACGTTGTCAAGTGTATACTCAAAGTTTGGCTTGAAATCAGATATCTCTGATAAATCCAGAGATTGTGGAACTTTGGGAAAGAAAAAAAAGGTGCATTTATTTAAGATCTTTCGCACCTCAAGATATCCAAAATTATTCTTCAGTCAGTGCAACTGATTAGTTTTGAAGTCACTGTTGGCTTTTATAAATTCAGTCTCAGGATATGGGTGTCCACTAGCATTTATTGTTCATCCTTAACTGCCCTTGAGAAGGTGATGGCAAGCTGTCTTCTCGAACGGTTGCAGTCCTTGTGGTGAAGGTACTCCCACAGTGCTGTTAAGTAGGAAGTTCCAGGATTTTGACCCAGCGACGATGTGGGAATGGTGATGTATTTTCAAATCAGGATGATGTGCGACTTGGAGGAGAACTTGGAGGTGATAAACTTCCATGTACCTGCTGTCCTTGTCCTTCTATGTGCTGGGATTCACAGGTTTTGGGGGTAAATAAATGGAAGTAAATTGTGGCAAATAAATTTGTGCGAAACAAGGCCTGCATACAGTTAATCTGCTTTTTCTGCTGTTGTTTGTCGGACATCAGGAAAGCACCCGTCTCATCTTCCAGTTGTGCCATGGGGTCTTTTAATCTCCACCTGAGAGAGCAATTTGTCATATAAAGTCGTAAAAAGCACATAGCGCAGGATTAAATTAGTTGTGTGTATATAAACTACTACTGTGTCTGTCATCAGTTCATGGAAGCAATTACTATCAAGCAAGTTATAAGTAAAAGCAACGTTGAATGATGTTTTTGGATGAGTCACTTGACCAAAACCCAAAGTATTTCCATGGTTTTTGCACTCACAGTAGACATGTAGCACTCTCTATATATTTATATAGATATACTTGTTCCCTCAATCTAGCTTCATTTTCCATGACTCAAATCGATGTAATGATATTTCATGATTTGTGCATGTTGGCCGGCTGGAATAAACATCTGGCCCCAAATCAGCTGCACCACTTTCTGGCACTGATAATTAGCCCATTGATGTGCACCCTTTACATCTAAGTATAGTTCGAAGCATCTCTTGACACTGAATTACTCAACGGAAAGGGGGTTGCATTTATCAATGAAGATGAGTCCAAATTCTAAATGGCCCCTTCAGGAAGTACTCTCCCAGGAGAGATGCTTAAGGCTACAATTATCAAATGCTTACAATGAAGGATGACTACAAATTACCCTAATAAGGCTCCAGTGCACTAACGCAACCTTTCTTCATGGGCATATGTTATAAAAACCTTTTCATGAAATGTAACAACAATGCAAGCATCCTGGACAATTAAGTGAATGCCTGGATTCGATTAGATTCTTAGAGACAAGAGGGTTGAATTACTGTAGAGATTCTCCTGAACTCATTGGCTGCTGTCACTTAGACAGGGTCATACTCATATTACTGCTGTCTCTGCTTTCAACAGAGAGAATGTGCAAGGTTACGGGGATAAGGAAGGGGAGTGGGACTAGGTGGAATGCTCTTTCAGAGAGCCAGTGCAGACTTGATAGGCCGAATGGCCTCCTTCTGCACTGTAAAGATACTGTGATACTGTGGTACTATGGTAGCTATCTAAGGCAATTTTCTACTCAATCAATTAATCTGCCATTGATTATATTTATTTCTTATCTTTAAAAGCCTCACATGTGAAAGTTTAATCATGCTTTCCAAAAACCAAAAAAGTTCTAAGTTGGAAATTACTGTTGTATAAATGCTTAGAGTCTTCACAAAATTGGCTAGACGGCGAATGTGTGGATCAGAATAATTCCAACCGCACAGGGTTGGATCCCTGTTTCAGCTAAGATAGACCTGGGGCCAGCCTCCTTGCCCACTACCCATAGTAAAAACATGACATAAGCTGCGATTCAGCAACCCTCAAATTGAGGATGCTACCTAGAGAAGAGAGAGAATGTAGGAAATGTCCCGTCACTTTTCTGATAGCAAATTAAAAAAGGAACACATACCAAACTGTGGTGGAGGAGTTAGCAGAGTTAATCTGGGGGGGTAATGGGGGGAGATGGTGGCATTACTGTAGTAGTAATCCAGAGGCCCAAGCTGATGCTCTGGGGACATGGCAGCTGGCAGAATTTGAAATGAATTAATAAAATCCAAAATTGAAAGCTAGTCTGCTATGATCAATTGTTGTAAAATCCCATCTGGTTCCCTAATGTCCTTTAGGAAGGAAATCTGCACTCTTTACCCGGCCTGGCCTACATGTGACTCCAGATCTACAGCCATATGGTTGACTCTTGACTACCCTCTGAAATGGCCTAGTGAACCACTCAGTTCAAGGGCAATTAGGAGTGGGCACCAAATGCTGGACTTGCCAGCGACACCCACATAGAAAAGAAAAGCGAAAGCTTGTTTGAAAAGATAGATTCTAAAAAAGCTTTTGAAGGTGCAGAGAGAAGTGAAGGGGTTTAGGGAAGGGCTCCTAGAGTTTGGGACCAAGGAGAAAAAGAGGAAGAAATTTCATTTATATGGACCTCAGGACACTCCAAAGCACTTGACAGTCAATTAAGCATTTTTGAAGTGTAGTCATAGAAGTCACAGCACAGCAAGGTTCCACAAACAACAATGAGATAATGACCAGATAATCTATTGCAGTGATCTTGATGGAGGAATAAATATTGGTCAGAACACCATTGAGAACTCCACTTTTCAAATAGTGCCAGGCAGGTTTAATGTCTCATCATAAAGCTCTGACAGTGTGGCACTCCCTGGTAGTGCAGTGCTGAGGTATCAGTGTCGATTTTGTGTTTGAATCTCTGGAGTATGGCTTGAATCCACTGCCATATGACTCAGAGGTGAGAGTGCTATCATTGAGCTATGGCTAATCAAGCTAGTTGAAACCTCTGATACCAGGGGTGGGGAGAAGGGAGGGGTGATGCACAGAAGGCTGGAGTTGTATCACTCAGTTAAAATTAGTGTCAGTGTCTGTTAAAACAGCAGTGAGAAGAGTTTGATGCACTCACCTTGCTTGTTAGGATAGCATTGTTTGAAGCAAAATCCAAGGTTAAATTCTTCAGATAGCCCTTATCCTCTAACCTAATACCTTCATCAAACTGCACCTAGAGAAGTTGATTTGAAAATCAGAGGAGTTTTGTTAAACTTATACAGAACCTCAGTTCTGGTCTCCATATTACAAAAATGATATAGAGGACTGGCTGATGTTGCAAAAAGGATTTACAAGGATGATACAAGAAGTGAGAAGCTAAAACTATCAGGGAAAACTGAACAGGTTGTGTCTCTTTTCTCTAAAACAAAAACTGAAGGATGATCTGACAGAGGTTTTTAAACTTATGAAGATGTTTGATAGAATAGATTTAGAGAGGATGGGTCCGATTTTAACTCTGTGCAAGTTTTGAATGGACGTCCAAAATCAAGGCCATGAAATAAGTTACTAATAACTCCAATAAGGAATTCAAGAGGAACTTTTTTTTGTACCCAGAGAGTCATTAGAATGTGAAACTTGCAACCATGTGAGGTGCTTGAGGGGAGAATCATAGATGCATTTGAGGGAATGCTAGATAACCACATGAAGAAGAAGGGAATAGAAGAACAGTTGATAGGTTGAGATGAACTAAGGTGAGCAGAGGCTCATGGAATGATTGACTTGTTTCTGTGCTGTATAATTCGACGTAATTCTATGTAATTGTTTTCAGTAAATTTTTAAGGGATTACTTATCCGTTTTGGAGCAATTTAGCTATCTCCTACTCTCCTTGCATAAGTATTGATATTTTGTAAAGAAACCTGACCTTCCTTACTACTTCCATTAAACTGATTCATCTATATTTCTATGACTGGATTGTACTCCTTTTTTGAATTAAAAGATACGCTGAGTTATCATGTGATTTCCCTGCTCCCCACCATAATTCAGTGGAAACCCTGGAGAAATGGCACCCCGTCCACAAATACTCACTCCCTCCACCACCGACAAACAGTTGCAGCAGTGTGTACCATCTACAAGATGCACTGCAGAAACTCACCAAGACTTCTTGGGCAGCACCTTCCAAACCCACAACCATTAACATTTAGAAGGACAAGGGCAGCAGATACGTGGGAATACAAGCATTCAGAAATATATCACCGTTCCTTCACTGTCGCTGGGTCAAAATCCTAGAACTCCCTCCTTAACAGCGCTGTGGGTGTACCTACACCACATGGACTGCAACGGTTCAAGAAGGCAGCTCACCACCACCTTCTCAAGGACCATTAGGGATGAGCAATAAATGCAACGCCCACATCCTGCAAATGAATAAAAAAAAGAATGGCTGTTCATAACATTTCATTCTGCCAATCTCCTGCAGAAGAGTCCAAACATGGAAACACCAGGTTAGAGTATTTATGGAGCTTCAATAAATTAACAAATGTTTTGCAAGAGTGAATAGGAAAGATTATTTTCTCTGGTTGGAGAATCAGTGACAAAGGATTATCAATTTAAAAATTGCATTGGGATTGTGAGGAAAGGGATTGAAAAATTCTCTTCATACAGAGAAGTAGAGAAGCACTGTTGAGCTATGAGGACTGAATGCAATGACGCCAAGGGCAATCCTGCAATCACTTGTGCCTATTAGCACTTTTTCCACTATCATTTTGTTTTAGACTCCTCATTGTTTGAATATGTCCAAGCTGTAAGTGATTTCATCATCTTCTGTGGGTGCTGTCATGACTGAAGAGTCTGATGCAGGATTGGCCTTGATGTCCACAGAACTGGCAATTAATATTGGCATTGTTGGTGCTTGGGGAAACATCTGTAGCTGTGCCACTGCTGGCCGTCCTCCGGGCACATCAGATGTTGTGAGTTTGACACAGATGGTCCTTGAAGCATACTGAATCAAATTTCAGTGTCTGCCTCCATGTGGGCTGGTCGACAACAGTGTTTTCACAAGAGACATGGCTTGCAATGCTGGAGTTTGTAAGGCTTTTCTTATGCATTTGTTGGCATCTTAGAACTTACAGCAATTCAGCATGTGAATCTCAATGTAATTTATGAATTAACAAAAATGCATCGTCAGCCGAATACACTCCTTGGGCAGAATTTTCTGCTTGTTGGGTGGGCGAGCGCCTGATCTGAACAAGCGTAAAATGACGTGTGATGACGTTGGGTGAGCATCCGAACAACATTGCGCACTCGCGTGATATTTCAGTCGGCAGGAGTCGGAGCCATGCCCCCCATTAATTAAGAGGCCAGTTAAGGCCCTTGACAGCCCAACTGACAGTGATTTAATGTTGCCCGTGTGATTTTTCGCTCATTGCACGGGCAGGTAGGCAGCTCACAATTTGCAAAATCTCATCCACGGGCAGGATAAAAAGGGTCAGCAGCATTGCCAGTGTGAGTAGTGAGCAATTCTGGAGATAGTTTGCTGCTGGTTGCTTCTCAGTATGTGACAGCTTCATCTCTGTTTGGGGCTTCATCCTTCACTTTTCCAGGCTTAATTTCTGGACTTATTGCTGTCTCCAAGGCCCTCTGAGGATTCAGACTGTGTGGATCCTTCCAGGTAACAGACAGCCTTCCCTTACTGGTAATGGGGATTGTGGTCTCCACTGATGGCACCTCCTCTGAGGAGGAAGAGAGTGGCAGAAGGGAGAGGAGGCCAGGTGTCCCAATGCAGCTTCCAGGGAATGACCTGTGGGAGGGGAGGTGCAGGCACAAGAGGCACAGGGCCAGCAGGTAGTCCAAGGTGGAAGGGGCCACAGAAGACGCCACTATTCTGCTGCCAGGGTTTACAGGCGGCAATGCAGCTACCTCAATATGTCTGGGTTGCAGTGCCGAAGGAGGCTCCACCTCTCAAGCGAGATGGTGACCTCCATTTGTCAGATGATCAGGTCTGAGATCAGCACCAACTGTGTGGGTGGACACCCCATGCCAGTGGCTCTGAAGGTCACAGTGGCCCTCAACTTCTATGTCTCCGGCTCTTTCCAGGGGTCAGTGGGGGATCTGTGTGGAATGTCCCAATCAGCTGTCCGCAGTTGTGTCAAGCTGGTGACAGAAGCTTTCTTCATTTCTTTATGGAGGAGATCAGCCAGACTGAGCGAGCCAGAGGCTTTGCAGTGATTGCTGGGTTCCCCTGAATCCAGGGTGCCATCGACTGCACACATGTGGCCATCAAGACGCCAGTGGGTCAGCCAGGAACCTTCGTCAACAGGAAGGGATTCCACTCGATGAACGTGCAGATAGTGCGTGACCACAGGATGCAGATTCTGCAAGTCTGTGCAAGGTACCCTGACAGCTCCCATGACCCGTACATCCTCAGACACCCCCAGGTGCCGAGGCTCTTCAGTGCTCCAGCCCGACTGGATGGATGGCTGCTGGGTGACAAGGGCTATCCGTTGAAGAGGTGGCTTATGATGCCTCTCCACCACCCAAGAACAGAAGCAGAGCAGCGGTACAACAGGAACCATGGCTCCACAAGGGCGGTGTTAGAGAAAACCATAGGTCTTCTCAAGATGCGCTTCCGATGCCTGGACCATTCAGGGGGTGCACTGCAAAACCCCCCAGAGTGGGTGTCACTGATAGTGGTTGCATGCTGCACTCTCCACAATCTGGCACTGGCAAGGGGGAAGAGAATTTGACGCAGCTCCACAGGCTGCAGAGGATGAATCCAGTAGTGAGTCAGAAGAGAAGCACGGTGAGGAGAACACTGAGGGTGTGGAGGCAGACCTCTGTAACCCCCAGGGAGGCAGGCACACCTTGATCCAACGCTCCTTCAGCTAGGCTGCCAAAGCTCTGCTTCCACCTCATGCCAGGGCTGCCGTCTCTATCCAGGATCTCAGAAATAACCCTTTCCTTTGCCCCCAAGATACACTCAGTGCCTGAGAGGAGCCTGCAGAGAAGACAAGCACCAACATGAGGTTGCTGTGAACCTCCCTGCTCACTATTGATGGACAGGCACCTAGCTGGGATACTGGGTGCCTCATCCATCTCACACACGGGCACTGACCACCTGAGGCCATTGCCTGTGTGAGGGCTTGCAGGTCCATGCACAACCCCAGGAACCCCTGATTCTGTTCCTGGAGCAGCTTCTCCATGAGAGTCGCCACTCTCTCAATGGAGGAGGCAGTGCGTTTGGCCATGAGGGTCAACACAGTGGCACTCTCTGCCTCTGCCTGCACCTCAAGTGAGTGTGAAGTGCCCTCACCGATGTGCACTGTGATACTAGCCATCGAACTAATGCCCACCGAGGTGCTGGTATCTGCGCTGGTGCCTGTTTCAGAGAGCAGGTATGACACAGGTACTCCTGGAGCCTGGTGGTCCTCTGGTTTCAGGGGTAGCTCCTGGAGGTCCTGCAATTGGCTGCTTGGTGGCAAATCTAAGGGAGGAGAAAGACATGTCATTAGTTTAAGTCATCACACTGTCACTGTGCATTCCAGGCATCTTGTTGAGACAATGGAGATCTGCATCATGGTGATATTGTCTTTCCATGATCAATGAGGAATCCAGTCTGGAGGCTCCCATCAATGATGAGACTATGCAAAGTTGTTTTCAGCATCCAAAACTCTCAGCTCAGTGCCCTGCACCCTTATCTTCATCTGACACCCCAGCATCTCCGCAGCCAGTTGACCAAGGTGCATGGCGCCTTTTGAGCTCCAAGACCTCCTGCTCATACCTGGAGAGGAGGAGGAGGTGTGGGGGTCCTCCGCCAGTCCGCAACCTGTCAATATTGTTATGGGTTATCTTCCCCTGAAAGGACAGAGGAGCATTGATTAGTCCACTCTCTACCTGCAGCACCATTGCAGCCTGGCCAACACCACCTGAGGAACACCTCGCAGGGCACATCTGGGTCATGGCCCTCAAGGCACAAGGCTGGGAGTCAAAGCAGCTAGGGCTCACCCCCTTGGCCAGCTCTGGCATCATTGGCAGACTCTAATGCCCCTGAGCTCCACAGGGGGATGGCCAGTCTGAAACACTTCAACACACTGACCCATGCCAACATGGTACTCACCCTGAGCGCAAAAGGTCATTAAACTTCTTCCGGCACTGCACCCAGGTGCACCGCACCACATCGTGGCTGCTCACCCGGGCTGCCACCTCCTCCCATCTCTGGGGATAAGGGTGTCCCTTCTGGCAGCCACCTCCTCCGGGAGGGCGGTGAGGCACTTGTCAGAGAAATGGGGCGCGAAGTGCCCAGCCGACCTCACCTCCCGCCTGTCGTCTACATCTTCGTTTGCAGCCATGTCATTGCAGCAACTCCGACGCGGGTAGCCTCCCTGGGGCTGCCTGCGCCATTTTTGAACCGGCTGCTGGGTCACCATTGGACTCAGTGGCCGACAGGCCCCGCCCCCGCCCCCACCTGCCCCTTCTTGAACATTCTGCAGCCGGCGCTCACGCAGGGCGGGCCTTAATTGGTCCGCCAGTGTGAAATCGCGGTCACTGACCGGTCACAGGCAGCAGTCAGCTTCCTGACCACTCCTGCTTGCCCCCATCAAGCCTGCCCGACAAGGGCAAAATTCTGCCCCTTATTTCAGTGGTGACTGTATCACAAGCACAGGTCAAATTAAGTCAGTTAATGCATTCATACCAAAGAAGCTGCAACCAATATGGAACAAACTGTTTCATGTAAAGACAACAGCTCAGTATTCTCAGAAAGTTCCTCTTGAGGATAATAAAAACTGTTTAAAGCTACATTTTAGCATTTGCTACATAGTAATTTTGACTTTGGTTGATAGAGCGAAATGGGTGGTTTCTATTCAGCCACTTTTGCCTCTCTCCCAGTTCTCATTTTGGAAATTAAAAACGAGAGAGAAGTATAATGAGAAGCTGAATCCATATTGCTCGTTCTCACCATCATCTTAAGTCAAAATTAATCATGATATCTCTGGGGACAAACGTTGAGCACAGTCACACTTAGAACTGGGACCCTCAAGAGCCAACGGCTCATCTTAAATACTTTGCCTTAGGTTTGTGAGCAACTAAAAATGGGAGAATGTAACACCTGATTACCCGCCCAGCTCACCAACCTAACAGATTCTGATAGGTCCCAGTCTCGCCACCAGCCCCCCCCACCCACACCCCCCCCCCCCCCCCCCCCGCCACCCAAAATGATCTGATCAGTTGACACTATAAACCTTGATTACCAGCAAAGAAAAATGATATTTCCTGTAAAACACTGACAAGCTGACACATCAGCTTAAAAGCTGACTGTCAACTTAGGCAGCTGATACTTGGCATGTGTGTGTCTTCGTAGAATATAGTCGGCAATTTTGACATGTGCTGCAGCAGTGTAGTGAAAACAACTTCCTCTTCTGTATGTGGTATGTCATAACACTCTAAATTGTCTTCAAGTCAGAGCAGATGTCTAATAGTTCCTGATCTCCATGTTCAAGTTCAAAATCTAAGTCATCCAAAAACCTAGAAGGGCTTGAACTTATGTAGCACCGCTCATAAGCTCAGCCAAGGAAATGCTTTTGCATTGCAGTTACTCTTGTACTGTAAGGGAGGAAGCATGACTGCTAAATATGTGCACAGCAAGATCCCAACAATATCAGTGAGATAAACAACCAAATAACCTGTTTTATTTTTGATGTGCCTGGTTGGGGAATAAATGTCAGTGGGGAGGACACACCAACCTTTCTTCAAACAGTGGCACGGGATTTTTTACATCCCCCATGAAGGGTTTTCAGAGAGTTTGGTTAGCATCGCAATCTGGAAGACAGCACCTCCAATTATGCAGCACTCCCTCAGTAGGGCACTGAAATGTCAGCCTATTTTATATGTTCAGGTCAGTGACTCAGAATGCTGCCCCTCAGCCAAGGCAACAAATGAGCCCTCAGTAGTTTTCTGCAACCTGTGAGTTTGGATCTGTTCTGCAGAATTCTGAGCTCCTGGCAATGTGAAGAGAGCAAATGATTATTTTTTAAGAATGGTAAAATGCTTGATATAACAGACAATTGTTTAAAATTGCTTGCAGATTTTATCTGACAGTCTTAGCTGCTAGCGGATAGTGCACTGGAAGAGGCACCCTGTGATTTTCAATTGTCTGGAGAATTAACTCTTTTGTTCTCTTTGGAAGCCCACCTGTGGAGCTACCAAACTGATCTATTCCATATTTCTGAAAGAAGTTGACCTCATGACCTTTTCATAAGCAAGAGTTCTGCTACCTCTTAGGTATAGGGTGTCATCCAATTTCAATTAAATGATTCTGTCCTGTTGCTTGCCAAGCCTTTAAGGACCTGCCCGGATGCACATTCTTCCTGTGACAGACATCTTGGGTCCTGGAATTTGATTGGCCCTCTCCTGACGTTGAAGCTCCCCAAATGAGATCGGTGGCTGCCCTGCCCAGTTAAAGCCAGGGCCATTTTAAAAAGGGCCTAAGGACAGATGTCCAAAGTACCCAGCTAATTCAGGCCCCTTTTAATGTGGATATCTGGGTCCTGAGATGTAAGTAAGACATTCAAGTTCTTCAATCCATGAGGAAGTGAGGACACACAAGAGGTTTTATGTCTTGGGCAAATGAGCTCGTTAGCCAACCGAACTCTAACTGCATGCCTTCCTATGTACTCATAAATTGCTTCTTGCAATCAATAATGGGGAGGGACTGATATAAGAATAAACACTGATGGTTTATTGAGACATAGGGCAGAGTACCAGATCATACGTGCTCACTCAGAAACCTCCAGAATTAGACTTACAGTTCCCAGTTGCCCACGCTGTGTAGTGATTCGTCAGTGCTGTCACATGATCAGTCCACTTGCAGTCTCTTAAAAGGGCAGGGTACCTCACTTAACCACATCCCTCCCCCTTTACTTAAAAGTACAGCTAACAAGCCTAGAACACATTAACTAACACAATAACTATTTACAGGTCAAGTCTCTCAGGAGGCCTTCTTTGACGGATTGAGCGTCGTTGCCCAACAACCTCAGCTGGTGTTTCCGAGACCCCCTTTTCAGGGGCAGTTGCCCACTATGTCCCTCAGAGGATGATTTCTCCATCTTCCGGGTGCAGGCACATTCATTCCTGCTGCCCCTCCCCTCCAAGCTGAAACAGATAAAGGGCAACAACACAAAGCAATACAGTGATGAGCTACATGATGTGTGAGGAGAGAGAGGAAAAAGGAAAAAAATATTGTTTTGTTTTTCTTTCCGAGGACTGTCAAAATTTCTCTTTTTCTTCTCTTTAATTTCACTGTTGGCTAGACTAGACTCAGGTGCAAGCTGAACATGAATGAACTCAGTAGTTGGGTTTTCCAACAGCTCTTCTGAGAATTCAGGGCCTTCTAGCTTTAAAACTTCAGGGCTTTTATGCAGCTGCTGCTTCAGCTCTTCCAATTCTTTCCTATTCTCATTAATAGTTTCCTGGAGAATCGCAATCGTTGCTCCTTCTCAGCTAACTTGTTTCTTAACTTGGCCAGAGACAGGCTTAACTCTTCCTTTTCTTCTTTGTATCTTTCTCGTGGCACAAATTAGGAGCTGATTGAATTTTGTGACGCACAAAAGTCCTTTAATAGATTTTCCATTTCCTTTTGAAGGATGCTGACTTCAACTTAAACTCCGTCCCAGTGTAACACTTCCATGGGCTTCTCCCGTTGGGTCTTTGCACACTCATTTTTTCTTATAGCAACCCTTCTGGTTTCAAATTGGGAAATTAGCGGGCCCTCAAGATTTATCTCTCCCAGCCAGTTCCTTCTGAGGTGACTCGGTCCCCTGCCTGACATTACAAATAGGAGTAATTTTACAGACTGTTCCTCATACTGCACCTTGACTTGAAATACTCTTTTCATATTTATTTCTACGCCTGTGTATGTCCTCAGCTTTTTGTCAAAAACTTCAAACTTCAAAGGATGGGTTCCTTTACTCAGATATCTAAATGTTTGCTCTCCAATGATGGACATCAACACTCCTGTATCAACTTCCATCTTAATGGGTTGTCCGTTAACTGTAATGACTACTTGGATTGGCTCGGTTCTACCCATTTGAGGTTATGTAACAAATGGATGTCTGATTCTATTTCTTCTGGATCTTCCATGAGGCACATTTCACCATTTTTCCTTCCGCCTTTCTTGTTGTTTTACCCTTTCTCTGCGGTGCCATAGCGATGGCAGAAAAAGCCCTCGACTTGTTTGAGTTGTTGTTCGCTCACTGGAGGCCTGGATGTATTTCTCTCATTCATTTTGTGGGTTTTCACTGCAGTACCATCATTTTACAATGGTCTGGAGCTAGACAGTGTTTCCCATCATTCATGGAGTCTGAGGTTTTCACGCCTTTTGCCAGATTGCCCCACTCAGCCAGATGGACGTCACCATTTGTGTATCTTTTATAACTTCGGAATTTCTAACAGCAGTCTCCATTGTGGTAGCTGATTCTAATACCTTATTGAAGTCTAGACTAGGTTCAGCTAGCAAACGCCTTTGAATAGTATCATCTCCAATCCCGCATATCAGTCGGTATCTCAACATATCACTAATGGACATTCCAAATTTGCAATGCTCAGTTAATGCCTCTAAAACGGCCACGTAGTCAGCTATTGTCTCCTCCGGAAGCCTGTTCCTTGAATTAAACTTGAAGCGCTGCATAATAACTGAGGGCTTTGGTCTCAGGTGGCTCTGTACAATTTTTATTAACTTGTTGAAAGTCTTCGAGTCTGGGGCGCTGGGTGACATGAGGCTGTGGATCAGCCTGTATGTTTTGCTCTCGCACGAGAACAAAAGAATCACCCTCTTCTTCTCCTCCCCCGCAATGTCATTAGTGGTAAAAAAGAACATTAGGCGTTCAACATACTGAGACCAGTCATCTGAAATGGGGTCGAATGGATCGACACGCCCGAACTGCAGCATCGTGAAAGACTGCAAGGAGACTGTGTCGGAGATTAATCGCACCGAGGCATCATTTCATACGTAGAATACAATGAGAGCTATTGTACGGTCTCAAAGCAGAATACACAAAGACTTGCTTAAAAGCATTTTACAACCAATCAGTAAATTTTGTACATCTCAATCCACTTATTTGCATAAATTTACTGACCAATCCATGTTCCAGTATATTTCCATTCCTACACCGCAAGCGCAGTTGTTTATAATTTGGCTATCACAACTTTGATTACATTTGGCCCGAGAGGGAGACACATGGAATGTCTCAAGGCCCATCCTGCTGTAGTGGTCAGGCAAGATGGTATTGTTCTTCAAGGTTGCAGTATTTTTCTTTTAGGCCTAGGCATTTAATTCAATTTCTCCATTAACCCTTTTAGTACTAAGTGGGCTCCCTATAGTTGTCTAGGCCACGACAACTGTGCTTCCGATAGGCTTTCCAGGTAATGACGAATTTAGGTGTTTGGCTTACTGCAGATTCGCCTTCTCTCTGGGGTCTCTTATTATTTTCTGTCCATAGCCATCTTTCATGTATTTACCCTTTTAAGTCTATTGCTGCTTTAAGAGCGGTCACCATTTTAAAAAAATTCTGTCTCTGCAGCTGTCGGCTTTTCTCTGCTGGGATTCACACTCTTTTCAAGTTTTGGTGGGATCCCCATGATCGTGTTTCTGCAGGGTTTTTATTTTCATTTTAAACTGCAGCACTGCTTTCTGCTCCGATTGCTGGCTGTCGCCTATTTTACAAGTTAAGTATAGATGCTCTTTCCAACGCTTTGCTCACCCATCTTGTGGACTCACACTCAGGGGTCTTGCAATGTTTTTATCCTCATCGCCACTTTTATGTCTTGGGTAAATGAGTTAATTGGCCAACCGAACTCTAACTGCACACCTTGCTTGCAATCAATAACGGGGGAGAGACTGATGTAAGAATAAACAGTGATGGTGTGTTGAGACATGGGGCAGAGCACCAGATCATATGTTCCCAGTTACCCGTGCTTTATAGTGATCTGCCAGTGCTGTCACACGATCAGTACTCTTGCATTCTCTTAAAGGGACAGGGGAACTCCCTTTACCACAAGAGGCCAGAGTCAGAGGAATGGAGGGTGATTTGGATGGGAGTGCTTGCAGTGCTGGAGGAGATTACAGAGATTGAGGCTGCTAAGCCATCCAGGATTTAAAGACAAAGATGAGAATTTTAAACTTGAAGCACTGGAGTCCAGGAGCCAATGTGGATCAGGAATGACAGAGGAGATGAACAAACAGAACTTGCTGTAGGATAGGATAGGAGCAGCAGAAATAGAAAAAGCCTATGGAAGGTGGAAGTTGGGATGTTACAGGGGCAGGTTAAGAGAACACAGTGATCAATTATAACTGATGGAATTTAAAAAACAAATGAGCAAAAAGGGTGGTAATTTTTACAATGGATGATCAGATTTCTATTGAGATCTTCATTGAAATATGTGAATCAATGTCCCTATATCAGCTGTCAGCCATTGCTCAGTGGTAGCACTTTCATCTCTGAGTTAGAAGGTTGTGGGTTTGAGACTGCAGAAGCTAGAGAACAAAACCTCGTCTGGCACTCCAGTGAGGGAGTACTGCACTGTTAGAAGTGCCACCATTGGGTGTTAATCTGAGGCCCTGTCTGCCCTCTCAGGTGGACACAAAGTGTCTCATGGCACTAACTCTAAGAAGAGTAGGGGAGTTGTTCCTGGATTGCATTTAACTCTCAACCAACATCACTAAAACAGATCACCTGACCATTATCATATTGCTCTTTGAGGCATCTTGCTGTATGCAACTTGGCTGCTGGGTTTTCTACAGTACAACAGTGACAATGCTTCAAATAATACTTCAATGATTGTGAAGTGTTTTAAGATGTCCTGAGGTCATGGAAGGTGCTATGAAAATGCAAGTTCTTTCTTTCTGTAGCAGGAGCTGATGGATAGGCCCACAGAGACAGACATATGAATTGTATTGCACTGAGCGCTCCTAATGAAAAAAGTGGAAATTCAGTCATCAGGATTCAGATCTATATCCTGCTGATTAGCAATCGAATGGCCATGAACAGATGTTAATGAAAGCACACTGATAATTGTTAAGGTAAAGTGAATTGACTTTTGAGAATATGAATCCAGACGACGTATTGCATTTGCTAAATATTTGCTAGGATCTTGTATCTTTTATGAGGATGGCATAAGTCACTGGAGGCTATCTCACCACTGTTCTTTCATGAGGTATGAAGATCTTTCAGAACCATTTCTCCATAAAGAAAGAATGCCTGGAGCACTGTCACAACTGCTTCATCTTTAGTCTATGGCTTGAATTGTTCTAACCCGAGCAATCACTCTTAATGTGATACCTTTGTTTCTGTATCCTAGCCACTTTCCGTCTGAGGAGACAAGCAGGTCACATGCTCACAAACCTCTTCTGATGGCTGCCACTAATACATGTACAAGACTGGTGCAAATTTGCATTGGGACACAGGAGCAGAAGTAGGCCATTCAACCCCTCGAGCCTGTTCCACTGTTCAACTCATGGCTGGTCTGTGCCTCAACTCCATTTATCCACCTTGGTACCAAATCACGTTACACCCTTACCTAATCGAAATCTGTCAACCCCTGCCTTGAAAATTCTACTTGAGCCTAGCATCCGAAGCCTTTTGAATGAGTGACTTTCCGATTTTCACGAGCTTTTATTTGGGGAAGTGCTTCCCGATTTCATTCCTGAACAGCCTAACTCTAATTTTAAGATTATGCCCCTCCCCCTTGTTCTCCATTCCCTCACCAGAGGAAATAGTCTCACAGCAACTACATAAAAGAATCCCTTTTAAACAATTCAATTGCGATCACTCCTCAGTTGTCGAAATGCAAGGGAATATAAGACTAGTTTATGTAACATGTTCGCATAATTTAACCCTTTTAGCCCCAGTATCATTCTGGTGATTCATAAATGCCCCTGAACAAGGGAAATTAGGGATGGGCAACAAATGCTGGCCTAGACAGCAACACCCACATCCCATGTACGAATATAACAAAAAAAAAAATCTGTGCTGCATTCCTCCAAGATCAATATCTCCTAAGGTGCGGTGCCCAGAGCTAAATGCGATACTTCAGCTGGAGGATCTGACTAAATTTGTCCTTTGTTTTATTTTCCCTGGAATTCCCTCTCAAGCACCAACCATAATAAGAATCCTCTGTCCTGGGATAGCAGCTTCTGACTTTGAAGACTTTGCATTGTTAAATATTCTGTCGCTGTGCTGAGCCAGCAAGAATGAAATGATGCACAATTTATGTCTGCTTGTATTAAACATGCCACATTGATCTCCAATTTCTGGTGTGTATGGAGCGAGCTTCAACTGTGAGTTGAGCCCACCACTGGGAGCTTAAACAGTTGGATTGGAGAGAGGGGAGGGGGGTTAGTGGGGTGGTGATCGGTGGGGGTGGCTCCCTGAACAGATGTAACAGTGTAAAGGATTGTATCATGCATTTAAAAGCAAATTGACTTACTGCACAATTAAAGGGAATAGTATTAGGATTTGGAAGGGTAGTGATTATATTACAGGACTACTTATGTTAACACTAGCTTATGTTAATAATCAGAGGATGCAAGTTCAAATCCCACCTGGTAGTTTGAGAATTTGAATACAAGTTAAAAATGCTGGCATGATTTCAAAAGGTGGCCATGAAGCTACCGGATTAACATGAAAATTCCAACTGGTTCACTCATGTCCTTTAGGAAAGGAAATCTACCGTACTTATCTGGTCTGACCTACAAGTGATTTCAGTCCCACACCGATACGATTGACTCTTAACTGCCCTCTGAAGTGGCCTAACAAGCCACTCAGCTGCTATGGATGAACAGAAAGTGCTGGCTTTTGCCAACAATGCCCAGAGCCTGAGAATGCATTGAAGAAAATAAGAATATAGGCTGCAATGTGCGGAGCTGCCGTAGAACATCAACGGGAAAGTGGCGCTGCTGTAACAGGAGATGTGCCAATGAGGGCACTCCAAGGCAACCTCCTCCCAGAAGAGGAGCTCAGTGTGCCAAGAAGATGCCAGAGATAGGCGACTACAGCTATGGGGACAGGATTGTAATACTGGGACTATTTCCATGCAACCAGAGAAGGTTAAGAGGAGGTTTAACTGAATTTTCTTTTAATATTGTGAAGGATTTTGAAAGGGTGAGTAGGGATAGACTATTTCTTCCGTGATCAAAGGTGGTTAATTTAAAATTGCCACTGAGAGAGAGAGGAGACTGATCAGGAAAATTGTCTTTACAGAGAGGGTTGCTGGCCGTTGAATACTTTGCCTTAGGAATGATTGAGGAGAAGACCACAGTACCTTTCAACAGAATGTTTGATAAATATTTGAAGGAAAGCAAGATACAGGGACATGAAGAGAGAGCAGGCAGCTTTGAATTGCTCCAGCAAAATGTCAGCACGTATATGATGGATTGAACTGCTATCTTGTGCGTTGAAAATTAATATGGTTCAGAGTCCTTTCTAAAGGATTAAGATTCCTGAATAAACTATTGAATTTTGTATGCAACTTTAAATTATGAAAACATGAGATGTTAACGTTTGATTTAAAAGGCTGGGAATCATTCATTATTATTAGTTTTTTCAATGAATTGCTTGGAGTTAAAAAGAAAGAACTTGCATTTATATAGCACCTTTCATAATTTCAGGATATCCCAAAGCCCTTTGCAGCAAATGAAGTATTTTTTGAAGTGTAATCACTGTTGTAATATGGGAAATTACTTTAATTGTTTATACAAAAATAATTTATCAAATCATATCTAAAATTCTTAAAAGCTTGATAGCATAAATGTCGGGGGAAAGTTTCCCTAAGTTATGGAATCTATGTCTAGGAGTTCTGGGAATGGTGGGCACTGATTTGGGAGGTGATGACATGTTTAAAGGCTTTGGAAAGCAAAGAAAGATTGAAGATGGGGCAAGTGTGCAAGAATGGGGCAGGGGGTGGGGTTCAAGGGTTGTTTTTTTTGAGGAAAGGGGCGATAATGGCTGCTTTAAAGGAGAGAGAAGCAACACCTGAAGAGGGAGAACAACTAACAACGTTGGTTAACACTGGGACCAGGAAGGGAAGTTGGGTAGCTGGCAGTTTAGTGGGAATAGGGTAAAGGGAACAGTAGGTGGGTCACTTGGAAAAGCTAAGCTCAGAGAGGACATGAGGGGAGATTGGAGCAAACGTAGAGGAAAATGTGAATTGAGGATGAAGGTGGGGGGAGCTTTACAGGAAGTTTAGCCCTTTGCTAGTGGAAGCGAGGAAAGTGGTGGCTGATCAGCTGGCCTTGATTCTAATGTTAAAAAAAGTCCATGAGGTCTTTGCACTTAGTGTTGAGCTTGAAAGCGAGAGGGGCTTAAGAAGGTGGTTTGCAGTTGAGAAGAGAAGCCAGAGGCCATCTTTGCATTCTAGGATTATCTGGGAATAGTGAGCAGCTTTAGAAGGCAAGAGTAGGACCTGATAGTGTTTTATGTGGTCCAGCCAAGTCAGGTGGTGAATGGTTAAACTGGTTGTCTGCATTATCAATTCCCTTGGGCATAAAGGACCAGAGATGAGGAGCATAGCCAAGGGAACACACAGGGCGACAGGGAGCAACGATTTTATAGGGACTAGGGCATCATGGATAGAGGTGAGGGTGTAATTCTGCAAATCAGTACCTGCAGAAATGTTGTGGTGAACAGAAGGCCAAAGGCTAGACAGTTAGGATTTTGAAAGTGCAGTTGTAATTGCATTTACCAAAATGATGCCAGGGATAAAAGGGTTAAGTTATGAGGATAGGTTGCATTGATTGAGTTTCCATTCCCTTGAATTTAGGAGACTGAGAGATGATTTAACTGAAGTATTTAAAAAGGATTTGATATGACAATTAGAGACATTTCAGCTGCTGGCGTGTCCAGAATGAGGGAGATAATCTTAGACCGGATTTTCCTGTGGGCTCAGGAAAGCCTGACATGCGCGCTTTTCCCACCTTCCAAAATTCACACCTGGCCCATGTGTGACTTTGCCTGGGACTTTTGTCTTTTCACACACGACTCGCTGTGCATTTTGTGCACCACGATGGAATCCATGACAACAATTACACAATGCAGGTCAAAGCAAGGGTCTACTTACCTTTGAAGGGCAGGTCCCTATGATGAATCACTGCATTAAAACGCCTGTACATTACAATACAACACCCAAATACACCAATACACCATTCAAAGATGTCACGACACTCCTTAGCAGGCTTCCATCATGAACTCTCCAAGGAGGTGTGATTTCTTTAGTCCAAAACCCACACCAGCACAGGAAATTAGTGAATAGGAGGAAATACAATTGTCCTGTGGTCCTCACAATGGGAACCCCAGGGTCAGAAGAGGTGCATGTGCATTTTGCACCCAAGGCCTTCCCAACCCTAAAAAAGGCTACGCCAAAATGGCATGGGCTCAAAACAGCAGAGGAAAACTATTTTTCCAGCAAACAAAAACTAAGTTCAGCGTTTTGTGACCCGATTCACACCTCCACTGGGGGGAAGAAACCTGGACCAGATAATTCAAGGTGATGTCAGGAAGCACTTCTTCACACAAATGGTCATGGAAATCTGCAACCCTCTCCCACATAAAGCTATTGATGCTGGGGTCAAGGCTAAAAGGCTATTAAGGGATATGGAACCAAGCTGGGTAGATGGAGTCAAGCTACAACTCAGTCATGATCTAATTGAATGGCAGAACAGGTTTGAGGGCTGAATGGCTTACTCCTGTCCCAATGTCCTAGTGAGTATTTCTGCTGCAGCAGGGTTAACATATGTGTTTAAGTACCTCATTTTAAAGGTCCTTTCACATGCCTGACAGTACGTTCTAGTTTATTTTGCTTCTGTTATTGTGCACAATATTTTGTGCCATTCATGACTCCTCAGACACTGAAGCAATCCATGCCCATATTTAGCAAGGCCTGGACAACATTCCGGCTTGGGCTTATAAGTGGCAAGCGACATTTGTGCCACACAAGTGCCAGGCAATGACCATCTCCAACAAATGGGAATCTAACTATCTCCCCATAACATTCAGTGGCATTACCATCACTGAATCCCCACTATCAACATCCTGCATATTACCATTGACCAGAAACTAGCCATATAAACATATGGACTAGCCATATAAACACCATGGCTACAAGAGCAGGTCAGAAGCTGGGAATTCTGTGGCCAGTAACTCACTTCCTAACTCCCCAAAGCCTGTCCACCATCTACAAGGCACAAGTCAGGAGTGCGTTGGAATATATTCCAAAAGAAAGCAAAATACTGTGGATGCTGGAAATATGAAACAGAACAGATAATGCTGAAAAAACTCAGCAGGTCTGGCAGCATCTGTGGAGAGACAAGCAGAATTAACGTTTCAAGTCAGAATGACTCTTCTTCAGAGCTAAAGAGAAGTAGAATTGTGATGGATTTTATACTGTTTAGGAAGGGGTGGAGCAGGTGGAATGAGATAGAATGTCAGGGGTAGGTGGGAGCTAAGGAGGGATTGACAAATGTCATTGACACAAGACAAAAGGAATGTTAATGGTAGTGTTAAAGACTAAAGGAGGTGCTGATAGTGACATAAAGGTAAGATAGCAGGATGTATTAATAGCAGAACAAGGGATCAGCACTCTGTGAAAGTAAAACGTAAGAACAAGTGACAGATTGCCCTGTGGGGGGAGTTGGGAAAAAGAAAAATTGGATTAAAACGCTTCGTGCTCACCTTCCATAGCTCTTTTTCTGGTACATCAATGACTGTATTGGTGCCGCTTCGGGCTCTTGACTGGAACTAGAAAAATTTATTGATTTTGTTTCCAATTTCCACCCCTCTTTCACGTTCACATGGCCCATTACCAACACTTCCCTTCCCTTCCTTGACCTCTCTGTCTCCATTTCTGGCGATAGACTATCCACCAATATTCATTACAAGCCCCTGACTCCCACAGCTACCTCGACTACAGCTCCTCACACCCTGCTTCCTGTAAGGCCTCCATCCCATTCTCTCAGTTCTCCCGCCTCTGCTGCATCTGTTCTGATGATGCTATCTTCCAAAACGGCGTTTCTGACGTGTCTCCCTTTTTCCTGAACCAAGGGTTCACCCCCACTGTGGTTGACAGGGCCCTTAACTGTGTCTGACCCATCTCCCACGCCTCTGCCCTCACCCCTTCCCCTCCCTCCAAGAACCATGATAGGGTCCCCCTTGTCTTCACTTTTCACCCCACCAGCCGTCGCATTCAAAGGATGATCCTCCGCCATTTCCGCCAACTCCAGCATGATGCCATCACTAAACACATCTTCCCCTCACCCTCCCATCAGCATTACGTAGGGACCATTCCCTCTGTCTCATCTTGGCCCACTCCTTCATCACTCCCAACTCCTCATTCCCTCTCCACAGCACCTTCCCATGCAATCGCAGAAGTGCAACATCTGCCCCTTTACCTCCTCCCTTCTCACCATCCAAGGCCCAAACACTCCTTTCAGGTGAAGCAATGCTTCACTGCACCTCCTTCAATTTGATCTACTGCATTTGTTGCTCCCAATGCACACCTCTACATTGGGGAGACTAATCGTAGACTGGGTGACTGCTCTGCGGAACACCTTCGCTCAGTCTGCAAAAATGACCCAGACTTTCCTGTCGCTTGCCAATTCAACACACCATCCTGCTCTCATGCCCACATGTCCGTCCTTGGCCTGCTGCAATGTTCCAGTGAAGCGCAACGCAAACTGGAGGAACTGCACCTCATCTTCCGGTTAGGTGCTTTACAGCCTTCTGGGCTTAACATTGAATTCAACAACTTCAGACCATGAACTCTGTCCTCCAACTTGACACATTTTAATTCATTTTTCTCTTAACTCCACACCCTCCCCCACCCACAGGGCCATCTGTCACTTGTTCTTATATTTTGCTTTCACAGAGCACTGAACCTTGTTCTGCTATTAATACATTCTGCTACCTTACTTTTATGCCACTATCAGAACCTTCTTTAGTCTTTAACACTACCATTAACGCTCCTTTTGTCGTGTGTCAAAGACAACTTTGTCAAATCTGTCCTTAGTTGTCACCTATCCCTGATCTTCTATTTTGCTTCACCTGCTCTACCCCTTCTCAAACAGTGTAAAATCCATCATATTTCCACCTCTCTTTAGCTCTGAAGAAGAGTCATCCGGACTTGAAACATTAACTCTGACTCTGCGCAGATGCTGCCAGACCTGCTGAATTTTTCCAGCATTTTCTGTTTTATTTGGAATACTCTCCACTTGCCTGGATGAGAGCGGCTCCAACAACACTCAAGAAGCTCAACACCAAAGCAGCCCACTTGATCAGCACCCCATCCACCAACTTAAACATTCGGTCCCTCCACCACCAATGTACGGTAGCAGCAGTGTGTACTATACACAAAGTGCACTTCAGCAAATCACCAAGGCTCCTTCGACAGCACCTTCCAAACCCACGACCTCTCCCACCTAAAAGGACAAGGAGAGCAGACACATGGGAATACCATCACCTGCAAGATCCCCCCCCAGCTACCCACCATCCTGACTTGGAAATATATTGCCGTTCTTTCACTGTCGCTGGCTCAAAATCCTGGAACTCCTTCCCTAACAGCACTGTGAATGTACTTACACCACATGGACTGCAGCGGTTCAAGAAGGCAGCTCACCACCACCTTCTCAAGGGCAGTTAGGGATGGGAAACAAATGTTGGCCTAGCCAGCAACACTCATATTTCGTGAAAGAATTTTAAAAAAACAGGACTCAATGCTGGAAGTCATTTATCTCAAGGGGATGGCAATACAAAGGGGTGGAAATAAGGTTATAGTTACATAAATATCAGATGATTTATTCAGATGTATGTAGTTGGCAGTGTTTAGAGGAGTGTTGTCCCTCATTTATTGGAAAGAATATGATGCTGCTAGACATCATCATCCCTTTTGTCATTTAATCACAGCAACCCTCCACCTTATAACAGATTCTCCTTCCTGTCTCTTCTCTGCCCTTCCTTTTCCCTGGCTCTGCATTATTTGCTTAAAAATAGTTAATGTCTAACATCTTCCAGTACTGATGAAAATTCATCAACCCAGATCTTTGGCCCTGACATTCACGGGTTCGGAGGTAGCGAGTGAGGTCAAATATGGCCGAAGATACCTTTAAGGCCAGGGACATGGGTGTGCTACTGATCTTAGTGGCAGGTCCTCAAGGACATCTTTTGGTTTCCTCTTACCAAATGCTAGCCAACCAAATGTGCAGCCTGGGTGGTTCTGGCAAAATGGAGTGGGGTTGGATGCACCAGTCAGCAATCAGGAGGGGCAGGTATGCCTGCAATTGGGAGGGCTGTGGGGCTGGAGGTTGGGGGCAGAGGCTGGAAATCGGGGCCTGGAGGAGCACTCCTGCTCCCCCTGGCCTAAAAGGAGTGTTGAAACAGCAACTTAACTTGTGGAGCTGGCAGTTCCTGCCTCCGACTGACTGCACAGTTTCCCAACCTGTGGGAAACCTGTGCAACAACATTGTGGGAGCCCCATTAATAAGTTAATAAGTATCCTGCCTTGCTAATATTGGGCGTTCTGATGTTCTGACATCCACCATGATAAAAAATGGTACCACATTGGGGTCAGATTGCACCATTTTTTCACCTCTTCTCCCAGAACCCATTGCCCGACCCCCAAATGCCACATTATCTTCTTCACCCCCATTATGGTTCTCTTACCCGCACTGTCTCCCATTCTCCACACCCCTAAATTTGCCGTGACAGTTGTTTGGTAGCAAACTTTTATGAGGTCATTGTTTATTCACATATGTATTTTATGAAGCAATTGAACATGGAGCTTGTGGGAGCAAAGTGTTGACACATCTCCTTATCAAATACTGTCCGCCCAGCCCCTAGAACTACCTTAGAACTCACTTAATGCTCCAAAAATAGAACATTTATTTTAATATTTGCAGATTTAAGACCTTAATTACATTTTGATCTCTGTGATTCATTGGCAGGACACATATAGCTTAATTATGTTTTAAAATTAGCAGTCAGAAAGGAACAGAGGTGATATGTGTGAAACTGCTGGAAGGCAATAGGGTGCATGGCATCTTTGGTAAAATGCATTTGTATCTGTATCAAGAAAATCATTAAAATGAATGGTACCTGCTTATAATTTGTAAGAGGGTGCATTGACACCTCTGAAGGGAGGTGGAATATCATTCACATAAGAATGTAAGGGATATTGAAATGGCCATATTGGATTATAGCTAATGAACAGATAAGAAAGAAATATATTCTAATATTTCCGACATTACAACAGTAGCTACACTTCAAAAAGTACTTCATTGGCTATAAGAAGCTTTGAGTCATCTGGTGCTCATGGAAGATGCTATATTAAATGCAAGTCGTTCCTTTTTCTCAATGACATAGTGCTGTCTGGCAAATTTGATGTTCTGATTGTGAGCGGCAGCCTTGGCTCGGTAGTATTGCTCTCACTCCTGAGTCAGAAGGATATGGGTTCAACCCCTAATTGAGGATTTGAACACATAATCAAGATTAACAGTTCACTGCAGTACTGACATTGTCAGAGGTGCCAACTTTTGGAAGAAATGTTAACCTGAGATCGTCTGCCTGGTCTTTTTGAATAAGAGCAGGGGACTTCACCTGCTGTCCTGCCCAACATTGTCCTTCAACCAACATGAATAAACCAAATTATCAGGTCATTTATTTCATTGCTGTTTGTGGAATCTTCTGTGCACAAGTTGACTGCTGCATTTGTCCACATTACAATAGTGACTACACTTCAAAAGCACACCATTGGCTGTGAAGAGTTTTGGCATGTCCTTAGTGTTCATGGTATGTTAATTGTACTTATAAGGTCAAGGATATATAGGTGAAAGGCACCGATTGATTAAGCACCTCAAGCGAGTACAAAGACAGACTTGGGCCCAGTGGAGGGCTCTCTTTCTCCAACGGGGACCTGACATGGAGGGTGTTGCAAGCAGCAGTGACATGCAATTGTAGGTTAAGGTGATTCACGGACTCCCAGGCTGTGTGCGTTTTCTGTGGCCAACAGGAGTCTGTGGTCCATGTTTATGTGGATTGTCCAAGGTTGGTTCCCCCCCTTTCATTCTTTGAAGGGGCTGCTCTTCAATTTTTGGTTGTAATTCAGCCCCACCTTCCTGACCTTTCGTCACCAGGCACGGAGGGAGGCGGGGATGGTGGAGGACCTCCTTGTGGGCCGGCTCCTGGGCCTGGCCAAGGTGGCCATCAACAGGTCCAGGCAGCAGGCAGTTGAGGGGGTCATCCAGCCCAACTGCCTGCCCTCTTCCATGGCTATGTTTGCAGCCAGGTGGCCCTGGAGAGGGGGCACAGGGTGTCCACCGGAAATCTTGAGGCCTTCCACGGCCGGTGGGCACTGCAGTGGCTGGAGTGCATCATCATCATCCCAGAAACACCATTCTAATTTGCCTTTGTAAATTTGCTTTTAAAGTTTTGATTTTTGTTACAGTGTCCCACCAAGGGCTGTCACCCCCTTGCATTAGTTTATTTTATTGATCATTTGTTTTATTTCAAAGGAGAGTATAAAGTGAGACTTGCCCCCCAGTGGAGGGCTCTCTGCATGGGAGTCCTCCCCTTTACCATTGAGGATTTGGTGCGGAGGGTATTGCATGCAGCAGTCCCATGCAATTAAAGGTTAAGATGGTTCACAGACTCCCAAGCCGCCTGTATTTTCTGTAACATCGAAGAGTCCGTGTTCCATGTGCATGCAGATTGTGTGAGGTTACAGGCCCTTTTTGATTATCCAAAAGGAATGTTCCTCAAGTTTTGGTTGCACTTCAGCCCCATGCTCCTGATCTTTGGCCACCTGGTGCAGAGGGGGTTGGTGGCAGATCAGATGATCTACTCATGAGTCTCCTCCTGGGCCTAGCCAAGGTGGCCTGGGCAGCGGGCCATGGAGTGTGTCATCAGACCTAACCATCTGCTCCCATTCCGTGGCTATGGTTGCACCCGAGTATCCCTGCAGAGGGAGTATGTAGTGTCCGCTGGTACGCTAGAGGCCTTCCACGGCCGGAGGGTGCTTCAGGGGCCAGACTGTATCATCAACCTCTGAAACAACATTTTAATTTAATATATTGAGTTTAATCTTTAAAGTTTTGTTTTTTGTTACAGTGCCCCAATTAGTTTATTTGTTATGAAAACAGAAAACGCTGGAAAAACTCAGCAAGTCTGTCAGTAAATTTGGAGAGTGAAACAGAGTTAATGTTTTGAGTCTGTATCACTCTTCTTCAGAGCTAAAGAGAAGTAGAAAGGTGATGAAATTTATACTGTTTAATGGGGGTGGAGAAAGTGAAGCTGGATAGAAGGCCAGTGATAGCTGGGGCCTAAGGAGAAATTGACAAAGATGTCATGGACAGAAAGACAAAGGGGGTGTTAATGGTGGTAGTAGTGGCGAAATAAGGTGCTGATAGTGGCATAAAGGTAAGAAAGCAGAACGTGTGAATAGCAGAACAAGGGTCAGCGCTCTGTGAAAGAACATGGAACGAGAAACAGATGGCCCTTTTGAGGGTGGGGTGAGGGAAGGGGACGGTGGTTGAGGAAAAAGGATAAAAAAGGGGATAAAAAGGGGTGATAAAGGGGAGATAAAACAATGAATGAACCAATAAAAATAAAAATTAATAAAAATAAAAATGAGTAGATAAAAAATTAAAATGAATTTTAAAAAGCGGGTGTAGATAGAGGAGAGAGTTCATGGTCTGAAGTTGTTGAACTCGATGTTAAGTCCAGAAGGCTGTAAAGTGCCTAATCGGAAGATGAGGTGCTGTTCCTCCAGTTTGTGTTGGGCTTCACTGGGACATTGCAGCAGGCCAAGGACAGACATGTGGGCATGAGAGCAGGGTGGTGTGTTGAAATGGCAAGCGACAGGAAGGTCTGGGTCATACTTGCGGATACACTGAAGGTGTCCCCAGTGTAAAGGAGATTGCATTGGGAGCAGTGAATGCAATAGACCAAATTGAAGGAGGTGCAAGTGAAGCGCTGCTTCACCTGAAAAGAGTGTTTGGGCCCTTGGGCAGTGAGGAGGGAGGATGTAAAGGGGCAGGTGTTGCACCTTCTGCGATTGCATGCGAAGGTGTCGTGGGAGGGGGGTGAAGTGTTGGGGGTGATGGAGGAATCGACTCAGGTGTCCGAGAGGGAACAGCCCCCATGGAATGCCAACACAGAGTTTTGAGGGGAAGATGTGTTTGGTGGTGGCATCATGCTGGAGTTGGCAGAAAAGGCGGAGGATGATCATTTGAATGCAGAGGCTGGTGGGGTGAAAAGTGAGGACAAGGGTTCTGCAAAGGAGGGGAAGGTGTGAGGGCAGGGGTGCAGGAGATGGGTCGGACACGGTTGAGGGTCTTGTCAATCACAGTGGGTGGTAAACCTCGGTTAAGGAAGTAGGAAGACATGTTAGAAGCATCGTTTTGGAAAGTGACATCATCGGAACAGATGTGATGGAGGTGAAGGAACTGAAAGAATGGGAAACAGGGTGTGAGGAGCTGTAGTCGAGGTAGCTGTGGGAGTCGGTGGGCTTGTAATGAATATTGGTGGACAGTCTATCAACAGAAATGGTGACAGAGAAATCAAGGAAGGGAAGGGAAGTGTTGGAGATGGACCATGTGAAGGTGATGGAGGGGTGGAAATTAGAAGCAAAATTGATAAATTTACCTAGGTCCAGACTAGAGAATGAAGTGGCACCAAAACAGTCATCGATGTACCGGAGAAAGAGTTGTGGAAAGGGGCCTGAGTAGGACTGGAATAAGGAATGTTCCACATACCCCATAAAGAGACAGGCATAACTGGGGCCCATGCAGGTACCCATAGCCACACCTTTTATTTGGAGGAAGTGAGACAAGTTTAAGGAGAAATTGTTCAGTGAGAGAACAAGTTCAGCCAGACAGAGGAGAGTAGTGGTGGATGGGGACTGTTCAGGCCTCTATTCGAGGAAAAAGCAGAGAGCCCTCAGACCATCCTGGTGGGGAATGGAGGTGTAGAGGGATTGGACGTCCATGGTGAAGAGGAGGCGGTAAGGGCCAGGGGACTGGAAATTGTTGATATGATGTAGGGCATCAGAGGAATCGCAGCTGTAGGTGGGAAGAAACTGGACAAGGGGAGAGAGAATGGAGTCAAGATAGGAAGAAATGAAAACAAAATTACCTGGAAAAACTCAGCAGGTCTGACAGCATCGGCGGAGAAGAAAAGAGTTGACGTTTCGAGTCCTCACAACCCTTCAACAGAACTGAGTATAGTTAGGAGAGGGGTGAAATATAAGCTGGTTTAAGGTGGGGGCGGGGAGAGAGAAGTTGAGGGTGTGGTGATTGTGGAGATAAGCAAGCAGTGATAGGAGCAGATAATCAAAAGATGTCACAGACAAAAGGATCAAAGAGGTGTTGAAGGTGGTGATATTATCTAAGAAAATGTGCTAATTAAGAATGGATGGCAGGACACTCAAGGTACAGCTCTAGTGGGGGTGGGGTGGAAAGACTGACAAGGTATTAGTTGTAGATTTAAAAATAATGGAAATAGGTGGGAAAAGAAAAATCTATATAAATTATTGAAAAAAACAAAAGGGTGGGGGAAGAAACGGGGTGGGGATGGGGGGAGGGAGTTTAAGATCTAAAGTTATTGAATTCAATATTCAGCCCGGAAGGCTGTAAAGTGCCTAGTCGGAAGGTGAGGTGCTGCTCCTCCAGTTTGCTTTGGGCTTCACTGGAACAATGCAGCAAGCCAAGGACAGACATGTGGGCAAGAGAGCAGGGTGGAGTCGAAACGTCAACTCTTTTCTTCTCTGCCGATGCTGCCAGACCTGCTGAGTTTTTCCAGGTAATTTTGTTTTTGTTTTGGATTTCCAGCATCCGCAGTAGTTTTTGCTTTTATTAGGAAGAAATGAGTTCCATGGGGCAGGAGCAGACTGACAAGATCAGTCTACTGGGACAGTCCTGTTTGTGGATTTTGGGGAGGAGGTAGAAGTGGGCTTCCGAGATTGAGAGACTATGAGGTTGAAAGCTGTGGATGGAAGACCTCCAGAGGAGATGAGGTCAGTAACAATCCTGGAAACAATGGGTTGATGTTCAGTGGTGGGGCCACCGTCCAGGAGGAGGTAGGAAAAAGTGTCTGAGAGTTGGCACTCAGCCTCTGCGAGGTAGAGGTCAGTATGCCAGGTAACAACAGCACCACCCCCCTTGTTGGCAGGTTTGATGACAAAGTCAGGGTCGAACCTAAGAGAATGGGGTGCAGCAAGTTCAGAAGGAGACAGGTTAGAGTGGGTGAGAGGAGCAGAGAAATTGAGATGGCCAATGTCACACCGACAGTTCTCAATTAATAGATTTCATTTCAGAAACCTTTCGCTGGCTTTCTTTCCAGCTTCACCTGCTCCACCCCCTTAAACAGCATAAACGTCATCACATTTCTACTTCTCTTTAGTTCTGAAGAAGGGTCATACAGACTTGAAACGTTAACTCTGTTTCTCTCTCCACAGATGCTGCCAGACCTGCTGAGTTTTGCCAGTGTTTTCTGTTTTTATTTCAGATTTCCAGCATCTGCAGTATTTTGCTTTTAGTTTATTTGTTAATTAGCTTATTTTATGGGTATCAAAAGACCATGTAAAGAGAGATTTTTGGGACACTGGGTGTTGGTTAGGGAAGAGGCAGATGTTTATTAATGTTGCGTTCTGTGAATACATAAAGTATTAAGTAAAAGATTGATGTTTGGGTTCCTACTTCACAGTCTAGCTTCAGAATGAATTAAGATGGTAGCAGAGGATGGTTACCTAAAGGTGAAGATTGGGAACTAAGGCCAGATTTTTGCTCTCGGGTCGGGTGCACAGAGATGGGAGAACTCCCGGCTCTGGGACCCAACCTTTAAAAATGATTGCCTGCGGTTCTGATTTGATGGGGGAGAGGGATGGCCAGCTAGATTAGAAGTCGGGCCCACTGCCCCGGAACGGTTTTGCAGGCTTCCCGGGTATGGAGGTGGGCTGGATAGAAGATCTGCCTCTGTGCTCTGGCATTTAGTTGTGTTCAATAAAAAAGAGATTGAAACAAAAGACAGCCTTCGCCTCTCACTTCCTCACACACTTCCGTGCCCATCCATGCCAACCTATGTCAACTCACGGTCCCCACCCACCCCACTGGTCGCTGAACCCCTATGCTAACCCATGCCCCTCTACCCAACCCCCATGGCCCCACATCCTCATGGCCCTTTATAACCCCCATGCCAACTTAGCCCCTAGCCCCTATGCCAACTCATGCACCCCATCCATCACCCTTTGCCCTTCCCCCCCTCCATGCCAACTCACCTGGTATTGTTTTGTGATTTAAATGACCAGCTGCCTGCATAAACCGCACGAACCCCAACCTGACTTCAGTCACGTCCCTGTGAAATAGGAAATGCTGTGTGGCGGGACTTAGAATGTGGCGAAAATTTGGACCTAAGGTTTTACCAAACAGAAAATTATCAACTGAGTTAATTTGGTGAAGAATGTCAGAAAGCAAGTGTAAATTATCAGGGTATGATTACCCATCAATGTTCCCTGAATCTGAACCTTATGACCAGTGGAAAAACAAAGTGGAAATCCGGATAGGGTTATATCCGTACGAAAAGAAAACAAGCTATGGCCTTGGCATTGTCACTTTCTAACAAAAGTAAAATCAGAAGCAAAGTATTTTGCGAGCTGATCTCGTCAGTTGGATACTGATGGAGGTTTGGATCTTCTATTAAGCTTCATGGACGAAATTTACAAGAAAGGTGATCTATTGGGCACCTACGAGGCATGTTCAGGCTTTGATAGATTTTGAAAGATGGATGGTCATTCCATAGAAGAACATGCCATGGATTTTAACAGGCTGCGTAAAAGATTGCAGAAATTCAATTTGCAGATTCCTTATTCAGTGTTTGCATTTTAAATTTCTGGATTGTGCCAAAGTGTCGCATATGGATAGGCTCCTGGTCTTAACTGGTGCTCAGTTCTCAGGAAAAGACACCCTTTTGGACCAAATTTCTGCTCCTTTAAAAAGATTTCTGGGGAAGCAGACATTTCCAGTAGCCTTGATGGTGCAAATGGGACATTGTGTGGTGCCATAAAGGATGAAAGAATCAATGGTTGTGGCATTTTGAGGTCGTCCAGATACATGCAGGTGTTGGTACAACAGAAGGGGCTACGCGCAAAAGCAATGAAGATGACAGCATTTGTCAGCAGGGTTTGCCAGATGACAGGATTGGAGTAACAATAATGGACAAATGAATCCCAGGAATACCTTGCTGCTCAGTAAGCCTTTCATGATAGAGGTACAAGTGAAACTGGATGTGGAACATGCTTTAGCTGCAGAATCATTGGGCAGAATTTCACCCATGCCGGGCGGGCTTGGCAGGGATGGAGGGGTGTGCAGTCAGAAAGTTGACTGCTGCCCGTGATTGGGGCCGGAAGGCGATTTCACGCTGGTGGGACAATTAAGGCCCACCCAGCGTGAAACGCAAGCAGCAGAGCTCAGCGCTGCCTGTGCGGGCGGGTGGAGGAGTGCGAGCAGAGCGGGCATGCGAGTGCTTGCATCATAATCTCCCTAAGGCAAAGAGCTGCCTCAGGGAGATGAAGAGGTGTATAAAAAATAAAGAAACTAAAAATGTAATGAAACATGTCCCCTCATGTGACTTTGTCACATAAGTAAGGACATGTTATTAATTAAGTTTTAAAATTTTAATTTTATTTTTATTTGTTTCAGGGAGCCTTATCCCGCCTGTGGATGAGGTTTCCTAAAAGGTGCAAAGGCTGTTTGGCCCTTTCTCCTGCCCCCCAACCATAAGATTGGATGGGCAGTGAAAAATTAAAGTTAGTTGATAATTTAATGGCCTTAATATGCCTTTTAATTGTTGGCGGGCGCGCTGCCAACACTGGTGCACACCCGCCAAACGAAATATCGTGCCAGTGCGCGATGTCGGGATGCTCACCTGACGTCATCGCGCGTCATTTGACACTCAGTCGGGTCGGGCGCGTGACCGCCCACCGAGCTAAAAATTTTACCCATTGACCCTCGTCAATATAGGGTTTTACTTATCAAATGTTTTCGGGGCTATTCTATACAAATGGCTTTCTGAGAATAGTTTTTCCATTGAATGTTATATAAATAATCATTCCATGTGAGATAACATACATTCAACAAAGTGTGACTGAGAAAAGGTTAAGGATTGACCGTGCTAGTGTAAAAGAGGAGGGAAGACTTGTGGCGCAGAGGTAGTGTCCCTATCTCTGGGCCAGAAACTTTGGGTGACCATGGAAGGTGAGTTCATAATGTGGCCACACAGTTGATTATCAACCTGTAAATCCTTCCAATAAACCTGGTGGCAGGCGGTAAGAGTGGGAGTATTTCCTGGTCAGCCATACTGCAGAATGCAATGGCAAACCACTGCAATACTTTGCCAAGCATAATCATCATGGACCAATCCAATTGAAGTCCATGGTCACCGATGCCCCCCTAGGGTATGGTACCTGAGGGAGGAAGAGTGTAGAAGAGATGCTAGAAAGGAAAAAAATCTCCAAGATAAAACTGGTTAACGCAAGTCATCAATTGCTGGATTGCTATACTAAAAGGAATGCTTGGACAAAGAGACTATTGGAGGTCTTAGAAAAATCTCGGATTTTGTCACAAAGCTACAGAAGAAGCTAAACAGTTTCTTCTGGGACGCACTGGGTCGCTGCTGAGGTTCTGTATCTCCCACTTAGGGAGGGTGGTCAGTCGCAGGTGTGCCTTCGCACCCAAGTAGTGACTTTTAGTCTCCAGACCCTGCAACAATACCTCTACGTTGAGCCCCCTCCCCAGTTGTGTGCCCCAGTGACGTATTTCTTCTGCCAGGTGCACTGCCTCAACCATGACCTGCAGCTCCTGTCAATAGACCTAAGGGGGTCTCAATGTCTCCTTACAGTAGCTGCCTGTCTTCTATAGGGAACTGATCGAGGTCTGGAACATGGTTGCCTCTTGCTGGAGTTGTCTCCCATCAGGAGTAGCAGCTATCGTCAGAGAGCCACTGCTCAGGAATCTGCACCTCCATCAATATGGATTCCGATGGCTGGTGAGAGAGGGGGCTCGGGCCACTGGTGTGAACAGAGTCATGTGCTGGACGGCAGAGGAGGGGGCTGGGTGATGCTGCAACAGCTTGCGAGGCCTATGTCTGCTGATGCCACCCAAAGCCTGAAAACGGTGGCGCTCAGAGTTGTAGCAGCTCAAGCATGCAGTGGACTTCTACCTGAACTGACCTCCATTTGGATGGAATTTCATATTGGTCCTGCATCTCGAATCCTCCCTCGGGAGCCGCAACCCCACAATTTGAGCCGTCTCGTGGGAATACCCTTTGTGTCTTTCCATTCTGTGCGGAGGGGTTTCCTGTATGGCCTGCTGCTGCACACCTTGCACTTCCTTGCCTTCCTTCACTGTCAGGACACGCCGTGGTGTTCTGTCCTGCCATCCAGTGGTAGGGGAGGTCCACAGTGGAGGGCTCTCTGTGTAGGAGTCCTCCCTTTTTCCATCAGGGACCTGGCGTGGAGGGTGTTGCCTGTAGCAGTGCCATGCGATTGTAGGTTAAGTTAGTTCAAGGACTCCCAGTCCACATGTGTTTTCTGCGGCCAAGCGGAGTCCGTGTTCCACGTTTATGTAGGTTGCCAGAGGTTGCAGCCCCTTTTTAGTTATTTGAAGGGGCTGCTCCTCAATATTTGGTTGCGCTTCAACCCCACACTCCTGATCTTTGGTCACCTGGTGAGAAGCGGGTAGGGAAGGAGGAGGACCTCCTTTAAGCCTGCTCCTGGGCCTGTCCAAGGCAGTTATCAACAGGTCCAGGCAGTGGGCAGCTGAGGGGAATACCCAACCCAGCTGTCTGCCTCTTCCACTGCTATGTTCGTGGCCAGGTCGCCCTGGAGAGAGAGCACATGGTACCCACCAGTTTGCTTGAGGCCTTTCGTGACTGGTGGGCACTGTGGGGACGAGGGTGCAACATCACCCCCGGAAGTGATATTTTGGTTTAGCTGGCTAAGTTTCCTCTGACGTTTTTGTTTTAGTTACAAGGGCTGGCACCCCCTTCGATTATTTTATTTTATTGGCCACTTGTTCTATTAAAAAGAGGATATAAAGAGAGACTTGGACCTGGCATGGAGGGTGCTCTGCGTGCAGCAGTGCCATGCAATCGTAAGCTGAGGCGGTTCATGGACTCCCAGGCCACCTGTAATTTCGGCGGCCTTGAGGAGCCCGTGTTCCATGCGAACGTAGATTGTGATAGATTGCACCTTTTCCGTCGCTATGCTCGTGGCCGGGTTGCCCTGGAGAGGGAGCATGCTGGCCTTCTGCGGCCGATGGGCACTGCGGGGGCTGGAGTGCATCATCAGCCCCAGAAACATTTCAATTTGATTTTGTAAGTTCCCTTTGACATTTTGTTTTAGTTACAGTGCCCCATCAGGGGCTGTTATCCCCTTCAATTAGTTCATTTTATTGATTTTTGGCTTTATTAAAAAGAGAATATAAGGAGAGACCTGGATCTGGTGTGGAGGGTGTTGCATGCAGCATTCCCACACAATCATAGGTTACCGTTGTTCACACAGGTCACCTGCATCTTCTACGGCCTTGGGGAATCCGTGTTCCATGCATACATAGGTTGTGATAGATTGCACTCAGTTTTTTGTTTTTTGCAGGAGTTGTTCCTTAAGGTTTGGTTGCATTTCAGTCCCATGCTCCTGATCTTTGGCCACCCAGTGCGGAGGGAGAGAGGACCTCCTCGTAAGCCTGCCAAGGTGGCCATTAATAGGCCCAGGCAGTGGGCGGTCAAGGGGATCGTCTGACCCAACTGCCTGCCCCTCTTCCCCGGCTACGTTCATGGTCGGGCATCCTTGGAGAGGGAGCACGCGGTGTCCACTGGCACTCTTCAGACTTTCCATGACCGGTGGGCACTATGGGGGCTGGAGTGCATCATTGGCCCCCAAAACCACATTTTAATTTGATTTAATAAGTTTCCTTTAAAATTTGTCTTTTATTACAGTGCCCCTTTAAGGGGCTGTCACTTTGAGTGGATTGGTTAATTTTTTAATTTGCTCACCTGTTTATTGTTTAACCTCAAAAGATTATAAAGAGGGACTCCTGAGAAGCTGTGTTTTTTTTTGGGGAGGAGGCAGACATTTGTGATGTTACATTCTGTGAATAAATCTAGTAATAAGTAAAAGATTGGTGTCTGATTTCAGAATGAATTAACACTGAGAACCTGAAAGTTGCTATAGAAATCAAGTTCTTTCTTGCTGATAGTCAGAACATGCATAAGTCATTTATTTTATTCATTGCTTCCCCTGGATATGATCTATATATACATTTGACACAAATAAAACTGCTCACTTTCCTAAAAGCAATGAAAATCAAGTTTGGCTTTTAATTGAAGCAGGGGTAGTGAACGATAGAATAATTGAACCAGGGCAGGTGTAATTTAGTATGCATTTTAAAGGTGTACAGCATATCCTTATTTGAACTTCCCATTCTAAAAATTTCTAAGTCCACAGTTACATTGGAAACTGATGGGAGGGTATAACTACAGTGCAACAAGTTTCAAGCACAAATGTGGTGGCAGGATTTTACAATGGAAAAAGTTGACAAAGTGTGCGAATACAAGGCTTATAACATAGACGTGGCTGTCAATGCTCTGTAAAGTGGCAACGCTGTTTAAATTAAGCATATAACTCTCGATTGCTCGCTTTCCCCAATCTTGTTGATTTATTTTTAACTTTTTACATTAAAACTAAATTGCTCAGAAAACTGGAATCCAACACCAAACCTCATTAAGTCAGCATCAAATGTAAATGTGTATGGCTGCCACTGTCTCCTAAAGCTCGAAACAGAGCCAAGTCTGCAAGATGGGAATGTTTCTGGGAAGCTGCGTATACACTGTAAGGCACTGTACTGACTTGGGCCAATATGGCAACAGTTATAGCAAGAAGCTAATCATTTTTATCACAAGATAGCACCTGGATAACTGCTGTTAATTGTTTAGATTTATTTTTTACACATGTAATGAATATTTAACTTGGGAGTAGAGGAGGAAGAATTTATGCATAAATGTTTAGACTTGGCAATTCTAAAAATGTCTAGGTATGTAGTGAACAAATAACTCTTTATACTCAACTTGGTTATTACTTCTCTTTTTTTTGGTGATTGATACAGAAGCTAAGTTAGGGTTTAACTACATTCCACCTGGCAGAACCTACTTAAAATCGAGGTGATTCATTTACCAACCCGCTCCCACTCTATGAACGGCCCAGGTGCGTGCCTGAATCAAGTGAGAACCTGGTGAATCCATGAACATCAGGGTGACCATGATGGATATTGGAGCCAGTGCTATTTTAACAGTTCACAGAGAGAGCATACAGTGGAAGCAAATGGATGTTTGGTAGTACAGAGCTTGAGTATTTCAGAAAAAAGAGACATGTCTAAGCTTTTCGTCTTGCACTCATCAGGACACTTGCAAGAATACCAATGTAAAGGAAAACAATGATTTATACTGTATGTGAAGATGGTTGGCAAGTGGCGTTGCAATGGAGAATGCACCAGTGATGGTGATTGACAGTTTATTGCCAAGCATTGTTTGAAATTTAAAGCAGGTAGCTTGACCCTGATTGGTCAAGGCATTGTCCTGAGGAATGAGTCAGTGAATGGCTGTCACTTATTTTGTTTAGCTGAAACAGGCACAATGTGTGTACATGTTCTTTCTGTCTGCAAAGAACACGGTCCTGTATATTAATATATGTAGCTTCCAGTACACACAAATGCACCACACTGCAAGCCTGACTGACAATCTTAAATTGGTTGTCAGCATAATTCTTAGCACACTGAGGATTATTTAGCAAATGTTGTTCAATCACGGGACCTCATCTAATGTTGGACACTGTGTTTTGAGTTTTGCAAGCACGAGCTGGTTGTGTACAGTCCGTACCCTGCCCGTTGCAAACAGTCACTGGGACATGCTGTTTGATACGATCCGCTAGTCTTAGGGATATACAGCCTACATACCTAGCATCACACTGGCACTGAAATTCATACATCACATTACTCATTTGAGATAGGCAGAACATCTTTTTGGCGTGACGGCAGCGTCCTGTTAGTGGCAAATACCACTCGTGTTGCTACTGTTGGAGAGAGAGTTTTTGTGTGAGTGAGTGTGGGAGAGAGATAATGTGAGTTTGGGCGAAAGTGAGTGTGGGAGAGAGTGATTGTGGGAGAGAGAGTGAGTTAGTGTGGGAGGGAGAGAAAGTGAGTGAGTGAGGGAGAGAGAAAGTAAGTAAATGTGGGAGGAAGAGAGAGAGTGAGTGTGGGAGAGAGAGTGAATGAGTGTGGGAGAAAGAGAGTAAGTGAATGTGGTAGAGAGAGAGAGAGAGTAAGTGAGTGAGTGTGGGAGAGAGAGTGTGAGTGAATGTGGGAGAGAGTGTGAATGAGTGTGGGAGAAAGAGAGTAAGTAAATGTGGTAGAGAGAGAGAGTAAGTGAGTGAGTGTGGGAGAGACAGTGTGAGTGTGGGAGAGAGTAAGTGAGTGAGTGTGGGAGAGAGAGTGTGAGTGTGGGCGAGAGTGAGTGAGTGTGGGGGAGACTGAGTGTGTTAGCGTGGGAGAGAGAGTGTGAGTGTGGGAGAGAGTGATTGAGTGTGGGTGTGTGCGTGTGTCTGGCTCACTCGCAGCCTCAGGATTCCCACTCACCCCCACCCACAGATCAACAAACAATCACACTCACTCATACCCACTGAGGGTGATTGATTGAGAATCAAGACATTGGGAGTGAGCCAGACAGACCTTGTCCCTCTCACACACTAATGGTGATCTTCATACATTACTCTTTTTTAACGATCAATTTATCGTTTTATTTTTGCTCATGTTTAATGTTGTGCCAAGCCTAATTCGTTCTGAAATTTGCTCATCAGCCCCTTGAGTGAGAAATAAAATGGAAATGTGGCCCCGCCCAAGTGAAAAGGTCGGACAAGCTGGTCTATGAGAAAAGGCGGGGGAAAGGGACTAGGTGAGTTGCTGTTGCTGAGACGGGGCATGAACATGACGAGCCAAATGGCCTCCTTCTGTGCTGTAACTAATCTGTGATTGTCTGATTCTATAGCAGGGTTAGTCATACCCATAAGCAGTCTGAGCATCTTGCATTCAGGACTGTGCTTGTACTAATCAATATCTAACTATAAAATAATATAATACAGGGCTGTATAAACATCAGCCCCTTATGATCTGAAGCAGATATTCATGTTTTTTCTAGGTGCCCATCTTTTTTTAAAATTAATCCATGGGATGTGGGTTTCATTGGCTGGGCCAGCATTTATTGCCCATCACTAGTTGCCCTTGAGAAGGTGGTGGTGAGCTGCCCTCTTGAACCGCTGTGGTCCATGTTGCATAGGTACACCCACAGTGCTGTTAGGAAGGGAGCTCCAGGATTATGACACAGTGACAGTGAAGGAACGGTGATACATTTCCAAGTCAGGATGGTGAGTGACTTGGAGGGAAACTTCCAGGTGGTGGTGTTTCCATCAATCTGATGCCCTTGTCCTTCTAGATGGTGGTGGTCATGAGTTTGGAAGGTGCTGTCAAAGGAGCCTTGGTGGATTCCTGCAGTGCATCATGTAGATGGTACACACTGCTGCTACTGTGCGTTGGTGGTGGAGGGAGTGAATGTTTGTGGATGTGGTGGCAATCAAGCGGCTGCTTTGTCCTGGACGATGTCAAGCTTCTTGAGTGTTGTGGGAGCTGCACATATCCAGGTAAGTGGGGAGTACTCCATAACACTCCTGACTTGTGCCTTGTAGATGGTGGACAGGCTTTCAGGAGTCAGGAGGTGAGTTACTCATCGCAGGATTCCTAGCCTCTGACTTGCTCTTGTAGCCACAGTATTTATATGGCTAGTCCAGTTCAGTTTGTGGTCAATGGTGACTCCCAGGATGTTGATAGTGGGGGATTCAGTAATGGTAATGCCATTGAATGCTAAGAGGCAATGGTTAGATTCTCTCTTGTTGGAGATGGTCATTGCCTGGCACTTGTCTAGCATGAATTTTAATTGCCACTTGTCAGCCCAAGCCTGGATATTGTCCAGATCCTGCTGCATTTGGTCATGAAGTGCTTCAGTACCTGAGGAGTCATGAATAGCGCTGAACATTGTGCAATCATCAGTGAATATCCCCACTTCTGACCTTATGATGGAAAGAAAGTCATTGATGAAGCACCTGAAGGTGGTTGGGCTGAGGACACTACTCTGAGGAACTCCTGCAGTGATGTCCTGGAGCTGAGACTGACCTCCAAAAACCACCTTCCTTTGTGCTAGGTATGACTCCAACCAGTGGAGAGCTTTTCCCCTGATTCCCATTGACTCCAGTCTTGCTAAGGCTCCTTGATGCCACACTCGGTCAAATGCAGCCTTGATGTCAAGGGCAGTCACTCTCACCTCACCTCGGGAGTTCAGCTCCTTTGTCCATGTTTGAACCAAGGCTGTAATGAGGTCAGGAGCTGAGTGGCTGTGGCGGAACCCAAACTGGGCGTCAATGAGCAGGTTATTGCTAAGCAAGTGCTGCTTGATAGCACTGTTGATGACCCCTTCCATTACTTTACTGATGATCGAGAGTAGACTGATGGGGCGGTAATTGGCTGGGTTTGATTTATCCTGCTTTTTGTGGACAGAACAATTTTCCACATTGCCGGGTAAATGCAGTGTTGTAGATGTACCAGAACAGCTTGGCTAGGGGCACAGCTAGTTCTGGAGGGCAAGTCTTCAGTACTATTGCCGGAATATTGTCAGGGCCCATAGCCTTTGCAGTATCCATTGCCTTCAGCTGTTTCTTAATATCATGTGGAGTGAATCGAATTGGCTGAAGACTGTGATGCTGGGACCTCTGGAGGAGGCCAAGATGGATTATCCACTCGGCACTTCTAGCTGAAGATTGTAGCAAATGCTTCAGCCTTATCTGTTGCACTGATGTGCTGGGGTCCCCCATCATTGAGGATGGGTATATTTGTGAAGCCTCCTCCTCCAGTGAGTTATTTAATTATCCACCACCATTCACAACAGGATGTGGCAGGATCTGATCTGTTGGTTGTGGGATCACTTAGCTCTGTCTATCACTTGCTGCTTGTGCTGTTTGGCACACAAGTAGTCCTGTGTTATAGCTTCACCAGGTTGACACTTCATTTTTAGGTATGCCTGGTGCTGCTCTTGGCATGCCCTTCTGCACTCTCTATTCGACCAGGGTTGATACCCTGGCTTGATTGTAATGGTAGAGTGGGGGATATGCCGGGCCATGAGGTTACAGATTGTGTTTGAATACAATTCTGCTGCTGTTGATGGCCCACAGCGCCTCATGGATACCCAGTCTTGAGTTGCTAGATCTGTTAAAAATCTATCCCATTTAGCACAGTGGTAGTGCCACACAACACGCTGGAGGGTATCCTCAATGTGAAGGTGGGACTTCGTCTCCACAACAACTGTGCAGTGGTCACTCCTACCGATAATATCATGGACAGATACACCTGCAGAAGGCAGGTTGGTGAGGATGAGGTCAAGTGTGATTTTCCCTCTTGTTGGTTCCCTCACCACCTGCCACAGACCCAGTCTAGCAGTTTTGTCCTTTAGGATTCAGCCAGCTCAGTCAGTGGTCATTGAAGTCCCCCACCCAGTGTACATTCTGCACCTTTGCCCCCCTCAATGCTTCCTCCAAGTGGTTTTCAACATGGAGGAATGCGGTACATGGTAATCAGCAGGAGGTTTGACCTGATGCCATGAGAGTTCAAGGGGTCCAGAGTTGATGTTGAGGACTCCCAGGGCAACTCCCAGGGAACTCCCTCCTGACTGTATACCACTGTGCTGCCACCTCTGCTGAGTCTGTCCTGCCAGTGGGACAGGACATACCCAGCGATGGTGGTGGTGGTGGTTTGTAATTCCAGGTTTTTATTGAATTCAAATTCCACCATCTGCCGTGGCAGGATTTGAACCCAGGTCCCCAGAGCATTACCCTCGGTCTCTGGATTACAAGTCCAGCGACGATATCAATACGTCCATGCCATCTGTGCCCCTCCAATCATTTAAAAGACACACTGAGAAAATATGGCAAGGTCACATATGAATTGTGAAGCCTTATGAAAATCTAGAAGAACAGTTATGATTGCACTTATTCAATCAGTACGAGTTGCCTTCACATAATAACAAAAACTAATGGAAATGCTGTGCTTCCTCACATCGGTGGATTGTGTTGCTTAACATAATCTGTCTTTCAGATCAGATGTTAAAGCACTCTCAGGTTGGGCTCTCCAAATTTTCTCAGCCCGCCCACGACAATACCTGCCGGTGTGGGCCGGGATTCCCCAGCCCTTATTTGTGAGGGGCTGGGGTGTTCTTCCAGTGTTCTTGGTTCATATTTATCCATCAGCCAACATATGATCTGATCATTAAGCTCATTGCTGTTTGTGAAAACGTGTTGGCCGGAATTTTCCAGCCCTGTTGGCATCGGGAGTCATGGCAGGCGGTAGGGGACAATATGGCGAGAAGGCCAAAAATCGGTTTTTTGCCACCATGAAGCCAGTTTGCGATCATCCGCTCCACCTGTCAATGGTGGGCCGCATTTCCCACCACCACACATCGGGAACCACGTTTTTAATATATTTTCATTCAATTAAAAGCCCTGCTCACCGGAATCATCCCTCCCACGTCAAACTACCCACGCCAGCGTGACCTCAGAACGGCGTGCTGCACGACCACCTTTAAAAGGCGTGCACCTGGCACCCTGAACTTTGAGGGGAACTCAGAGGTGAGCGCACACAACCTTGCGCAGTGCTTGCGAGCATCACCCGTAGGACATCAAGGAGGAGATGCTGCACATTCGCGGCAGGCACAAGCAAGTCGCTTTTTCCAGGCAAGTTGCTTTTTGCTGGGGCAAGGGCTCCAGTGCGGGTCAGACTGAAGGAGGGGGGTGGTGGGGGCAGGGGGGCTGGGGGGGCAAGGCAACACACTGAAGGAAATAATCAGGCACATGCCCAGGGTGGGAGGTTGTGGGGGTTGTGGGGATGGGGGGGAGGGTGGGGGAAGCAACCACACACTTGGAAAATCTTGTCAAAAGTGAGCATTCTTCTGCAGCTGAGACCGTTCAGCAGCAGCTCCATTGACATGCTTGGAGTCGGGCCTCTGAAGCTTTCCTGCCCACTCAATGCAAAAACATGAAAGTGCCACCAAATGCTCCAGAACTTTTCATCCATTGAGTGCAGACTGCAAATTAATGTGTGTTTTAGGGGGTAGCTGAACAATTGGTTGACTGGGCAAGTTGTATAATCCCCTTGTGAAAGGAGGCCATGGTGCAGTCACTGGAGGCGACATTCAGAGCCACTTGCAATGTCTTTATTAGGGTTTGGATCAGTATCCATTATGGTTCAAGCTAACAGCTCAGTCTTGCAGTGCGGGTTAGGAGAGTGGCTGCGCCTGAGCTGAGATCACAGCATGTAGTCCAGTGGCCGAAGCTGCTGCCAATCAGTTAAGTGGAGTGAGGTGGAGGTGGTGGAGTTTTGGACAGCCCAATGAGCACACTGCACACTGACCATCCAGGTGGCCAGCATTCTCCTGCATGCGTGAAGGGACCTTCAGACCAAGAGAGGTTCTTAGGGTGCATATGCTAACCCACCTGTCTCTGTCTTTGATCCTGCAGGAGGAGAACATCAAGATCATGGAGCCTGGTGATTTAGCGGTATGCCTCATGGCTTACAGGGAGCAGAGAAGAAGAAGAAGAGTGCGGCGGAGGCGCCTGGCTCAGCAAATGGAGGAGCACCTCCCTTAAGATGAAGGGGCAGCAGGCCTGCTGCGCATGCAGCTGAAGATCCACAGAGAGCTGTCGCTCGTAGGCACCTTGCTAGACCCAAGGTCTATAGACACCATCTGTCATTCCTGCAGATGACTGAGAACCAGAGTCACCAAAGACTGCACATGTCTAGGGAACTGGTCAGTCACATATGCCACCTGCTGCAGGCTTTGGTGCCATGGGAATATGGAGGGCATCCACTGCCAGTGGCCGTGAAATTGACCAAGGCACTCAATTTTTACGCCAGTGGCTCCCTCCAAAGCTCCACAGATGACCTGTGCGGGACCTTACAAGCCTCCATGCACAAGGGTATCAAGGAGGTCACGGACACCATATTCGCTTATTGGGAAGAACAAGAAAAACAAGAAGAGCAGGCAGTTCAAAAGCAAGTGTCAAAATCCAATTCATTGGCACTGTGTTTGATAACATTGTTCAGGAGGAAAGACTACATACAATTCATCTGAAATGTTTAACTCAAGGACGTTAGTGGAGTTACAGAAAATGATTTGCTATTAAAGCAATTATATCAGAAAGCTTATTCAGAAACAGGAGCAAAATGTATTCCAGTATGTTATTACCTTAAGGGAGATACTTTAATGAGAAAATGGAGGCCAGGTCATGTCTCAGCAAATGAAAGCTGGAGTGAGGTGCATCAGATTGTTATCCCATTAGGGTATAGAAATGGGATGCTGAGGATTGCTCATGAAATTCCAATGGGGGGACATTTAAGAATTAGGGAAACACAGGAAAAGATACAGAGGTATTTTTTTTTAACCAGGATTGCATAGGCATGTATTTAAATTCTGAATAACCAGTCATATATGTCAAGTAACAGGGAAACCAAAAGCAGTGATTAAGCCAGTGCCTTTAATCCCAATACCAGCATTTGAAGAACATTTTACTAGGGTCATGATTGATTGTGTAGGACCCCTCCCTAAGACTAAAAGTGAAAATCAGTACCTACTAACACTAATGGATGTGTCAACCAGGTTTCCTGAAGCGATACCTTTAAGAAACATTACAACTAAGAAGATTGTGGAGGAGTTAATTACATTTTTTGCAAAATATGGTTTACCTAAGGAAATATAATCAGATCAGGGGTCAAATTTCATGCCACAGCTGTTTAAGGAAGTAACGAACAGTTTGCAGATAAAACAGTTTAAGTCAACAGCTTATTATCTGGAGTCACAAGGAGCTTTGGAAAGATGGCATCAAACATTAAAAACTATGATGAGAGCATACTGCCAGGATTATCACAGGATTAGGATACAGGAATTCCGTTTTTGTTATTTACTATTAAAGATGCTCCTAATGCATTGATTGGTTTTAGCCCTTTTGAACTAGTTTACGGTCATGAGGTAAGGGGCCCACTGAACTTGATCCATGAGAAATTGGTGGGTCATAATTCAGAAACTATTCTCTTCGATTACGTATCAAATTTCAGGGAAAGATTGAATAGAGCATGTGAGTTGGCTAGTGAATATTTAAAGATATCACAGCAAGTTATGAAAGTGAAGGCAGATAAGAAAGCTAAAGCTCCCAGCTTTGTTTCTGGAGAGAAAGTATTAGTTTTGTTACCAGTACTAGGTGATTCATTAAATGCAAGATTTAGTGGGCCTTACAGGATTGAAAAGAAATTGAGTGAAGTAAATTATTTGATAAATATTCCAGATAGAAGAAAGAAGCAGAGGGTGTGTCATATAAGTACGCTTTATAAGTACTTTGACAGAGAAGAGGAACAAAAAAACGTATTAGTGATGGTGGATGATGAGAAAGAAGTAGAAGTGCAGGACTCTGAAATTGATTTTCCTCTAATCAAATTGGATAATGAGGGGGTGCTTGAAAATTTAAATGAAATATTGAGTTATCCTTCCAAGCAAGTGTCAAAGTGATTTGGAAAAGCTATTACAGTCACACAAATCCATTTGTGGGAATAAATTGGGAAAGACACATTTAGCTATACATGATGTCTCAGTACAGGTTTCATCTTCAATAGGGCAACATCCTTATAGATTAAATCCGGCAAAGTTGTCACAAGTACAAAAAGAAATTGATTTCATGCTTCAAAATGATGTCATTGAGTCTAGTTGCTGTAACTGGAGTTCGCCTATTGTGCTGGTACCGAAACCGGATGGAACGCAAAGACTGTGTGTGGACTATTGAAAGGTAAATGCGGTGACAAAAGTGGATTTATATCCTATATCACGGTTGGAAGATTGCATTGAGAAAGTGGGACAATCGAAATTTATCACAAAGATTGATTTCCTAAAAGGATATAGGCAGGTACCATTGTCAGAGAGAGCAAAGGAAATATCAGCTTTTGTAATGCCAAGTGAACTATATCAGTTTAAAGTCATGCCATTTAGTATGAAGAATGCACCTGTGACATTTCAAAGACTGACAAACAAAGTGATTGCAGGTCTAAGCAATTGTGCTGTTTATATTAAAGATCTAATAGTTTTCAGTCCTACATGGGAGGAGCATTTACAGCATCTGGAAGGATTATTTTCTCGATTACAAGAAGCTAATTTGGTGATGAAGTTGGCTAAAAGTGAATTTGCAAAAGCGCAAGTTATGTATCTAGGCCATACTACTGGACATGGTAAGGTGATTCAGAGAGATGTGAAAGTCAAGGCTTTCATGGATTTCCCAGTGCCTACAACAAAACGAGAAATTTTTAGATTTCTGGGCATGAGCGAGTTTTACTGGAAATTTGTACCAAATTTTAGCAGTGTGGCTGCTACACCGACTGAATTATTAAAAAGGACAAGAAGTTTCAATGGACACTGGAGTGTCAGAAGTAATTTGATAGTTTGAAAACTGTATTAACTATGACACCAGTTTTGGCAGTACCCAATTATGCCAAGCAATTCAAGTTGGCCATTGATGCAAGCGATATAGGCATTGGGGCTGTACTGTTACAAGAAGATGACACTGGAATTGAAAAACTGATAGGGTATTTTTCATGAAGCTGAATGTACAACAGAGAAGATATTCAATTATTGAAAAAGAGACCTTGGGTTTGGTGTTAGCGTTGCAGCATTTCGAAATTTATGTTGCCAACAATTCACCAGAAACAATTGCTTATATAGACTACAATTCTTTGAAGTTTTTGGACAAATTTCGAGACAAAAGTGCAAGACTTTTCTGGTGGCGTCTATTATTACGACCATTTAATCTACGGGTTATACATATTGCTGGTAGAGAGAACCTGTTCACAGATGCGTTATCAAGAGTTTGAAGCTTAAAGGAAAATGGGACATTTTTTAAAAACCTGGATTCTGAACTGGAGTGATTTCTGTTGATACCAAGGACTTGTGTATATATATTGTTATGTTAATGCATGCATCTGATAGTGTAATAAGTATAGGAAATAGTGTGAGATGGGTTATTAAAAAAATGAAGCCATCTTTTAGAATTCTTCGATAGGGAGGGGGATGTCATGAAGCGATATTAAGGTGTATAATGTTATTGGAAATTATTTTAAATTGGACTTGTATTAGGGTTTGTGTCTGTGGGTGTTTTAATTGGATTAAAGCCAGCTAGTCTGGACGCTTTGATGTATAGTAGTTTTGAGATGTTAAACAGTAAGGAAGTTAAGGTAAAGAGGACATTTGCATTTTGTTGAATAAACCATTCAAAGACTGGGGGTGAAATCTTGCACATAGCTAGGAGACACCAAGAAATATGTTTATATTATTGATAAAATTGGTACTATGAAAGGCATGTTAGAAGAGGTAGAGTTCAAAGGGCCTGGTGATACAATGAGAATGTACATTCAAACGGAAGGCTAGATATGTACAGAAAAGAGTTTTGTGTGTGGAAGTCAGAGGCATGTAATATCTAAGCCGCCTATAAGCCTACAGCTGTCTGCGAAGGAACCAAATTGAAAGGAACCTCATTTTGAATTTGTAAGATAAAATGTGCTTTGCCTGGTGTCTGTTTGAGTCTATGGGTTATTGTTGCCTTAGTGAAGGTTTACCTGGGAGTGATTAATTTGGGGATTTGTTTAAAAGTTATTATGATAGTAATTTGTAGACATGTGTATGTATTTAATCCCTTGTAAATTAATAAATGTTTAATCTAATTTATATAAATTACCTCTAGAGGCTTGGTGGTTTCATTTCTGAATTCAGAGCTGCATCTCAAACATACCAACTGAAAATATAGGTTATGACAGTTGTTTAAAGTTTCCCTCTGGGATTTTAAATAACTCAGCCTCTACCAACTGCTGTGTCATAACAACATCCACAACTCCTATAACCTTAGCAGGTCTCAGATCCCTGACATCTGACAGGGTCCAGAGAGGCTGCAGGGTTGGGTTCCTTGGGGACAAGGGCTACCCACAGAGGACGTGGCTGGTGACACCCCTGCGGCAGCCTCAGACTGCAGCAGAGAGACAGTATAATGAGGCTCATGCAGCGACCCGGACTTTGGTGGAGCAAACGATAGGCACTTTGAAAATGAGGTCCCAGCGCCTCAATAGGTCCAATGGAGCACTTCAATACAGTCTACCGAGAGTGTCGTGCATTATCGTCACTTGCTGCTTGGTCCACAACCTGGTGCTGCAACAGGGGAAGACCTGGCTGAGGAGGAAATGGAAGAGCTGTATGTGTCCTTCGGTGAGAAGGACATCGAAGGGGATGACGATGATGAGATCCTCGAAGGTGAAGATGAGGCCATTGCCCTCATAGCCACAAGATTTATGGAGGATGACGAGATGCAGTGAGGACAGTCCTGGCATCCTCACCTTACATCTGTGAACGTTTGACTCCTGTGTGGCTCATGCAGCGCACATACCCTCAGTGCTCAGGCTCAGGTCGTGGAGCCACAATGGAGGCCCTAATAGCCATAAGATTCCAGGATGATGACGACATGCTGTGAAGATACTCCATACATTTTCACATTGCCTCTGTGAATATCTGACTCCTGTCTGGCTTAGGGCAGCTCGCTTGCGCTGTGTGAACAGGATCATATCATGGAGATACAGCTGTTAAACTTTAAATGCATATGATCCTTTGTCAGCTTTCAGCACCTGTCCCCTTCAGGAGCACAGCGCCATTGGTCACAGATGATGAACAGATGGGGCCCAGCCCCACCTCAAAGGTGTTGAGAGCACACAGAGAGAATGACGGAACTCTGTGATGCCTGCCCACGACATTCTGGCAGCAATGACCAGCACCATCGAGGTACAGGCATCAGTAATGTGTCCAGTCAGTGTGAAGCTGGACCATCACTATTAGGTTACACGCTGCACAGGGAAGAGGCCCTGGACTGAGACACCTGCCTTTATCTTGTGCAGGAACCAAGGCTTCACATCTGAGTGACACGAACACTGCTCATCATACCAAGGAGCCATAGGCAGGGAGACATTCTTGAGAGTTTATTTACAATAGTGAACATTATATACAAATATTAACATCTGTGCCCAGGCTGTGTCATTACATCTTCTTAATCTTCCTAACACTGCCACTACATCTTGATGCTCCCCCGACATCCACAGCGGAGGTGGAGGCAGCCTGCTAATTGCTATGCCCTGTCTGTGATGATCTTGACAGGCGTCCTCTGGAGGGCCGAGACCTGGAGGGCCCCGGCCTGCTTTCAGGGTCCTGCTGTGTGGCAATGGCACCCTCCTCGGCCTGTGGAGCTGGAGCTGGTGGGGGTCACAGGAAGAGGGGATTCGGATTGGCCGGATGCTCCCGAAGTCACTTGCGTGGATGGCCCCGGGGTGTGCACCTGACGATCCTCCTCCCTATGGGTGCCCAAGGGCCCCTTGCTGACTCCTTGAGGAGAAGGGGAAGCTGGAGTGAGATGGAGCTGCCCCGCACCCCTCTCACGTTGACTTTGTTGAAGGCCAACTATGGTGTCAGCGATGGAATTCAGTCTTGCACTGCTGTGCAGGCTGATGTCCTGGACCAAGGTCTCCATGACAGCCACCATCCTACCAGTGTTGACCTTGGTGTGTTGGCAAGCCAGTGCTGTCACCTCAGACTGAAAGTGGGTGGACTCCTCCATTGTGCCTTGCAATCTGAGGAGTGTAGCTGACATCCCTTCCTGATGTTCCCGAGCTTGACTATGCAGCTGCAGCAACTGAGATATGACCAAGTCCCAGAGGCTCATCATCTGACTCGGACTCAGCAAATTTCTGGCCTCCAGCAGTCCTCCAAGTGCCAGACACCTGAGAAGTCCCTGCCGTTGCCTGCTGTGGATCAGACAGTGTGATGTGCTCACCAGATTGTGACCCTGTGGCTACTCTAGAACTAGGTCCCACCGAGGTGTGTGTCTCTGCGCTGGTGGAGGATGTGGATGGGCGCTGTGACGCGGCTTCAATGAGGGTGTCATCAGATTTTTCTTCCAAGGTGTCTTCAGGGCTTGAGTGGAGGACCTGGCTCGTGAACCCCCTCGGCTTCTTCCTGATGTGACTGTGAAAGCAAAGAGAGATAATTAGTGCATAACAGGGGACTGCAGAACAGGAGAACTAACTCACAGCATGGTTGTCTGATGGGTGTTGCACTGCTGGATCCTCACTTGGCTGAGCACCACCAACCTCACCATCAGCACAGGAATGGTCCAGGTCATCGCCAGAGAGCTGGATAGCCCTGTTTTCAAAGTCTGTGAGGACCTTAATGTCAGGCACTCCTACACCAGTCTGCAACCTCTCCCTTTTGTTGTGTGCCAGCTTGTCCTGCATGAATATAGATAAAGAGAGTGTAAGCAGGACACCTGCCAGGCCAGATGATAAGTATGCCTGGCATGTGCGGGTGGTGAGTAGTGCCATGGATGGGATGAGGGCACGATCCGCAGGCCAGATGAAGGTGTGTGTGAGAGAGTGAATGGTGATGTCCCTTGAACTGGCAGTGAATGAGATCCCTATGGATGTGTGATAGGTTTGTGAGTGTGTGAGTTGAGAGTGATGAGAAGAGTGACTTACCCTGGCAGCACAAAGGAGATCATTCATCGCCTCTTTCGGCACTGGGTGGCTGCCCTCTTTTGCAGAGTGTTGGTGCTGACCACCACTGCCACCACCTGCCATGCTGGATTGGTGACCTTGCTTGCTGGTCTTCGCCTTGAGCAGGGGTAGAGGGCTTCATGGTGGGCCTCGACCGCGTCCAGTTGTCGCCCAAGGGAGGTGTGACTAAATTTGGGGGCAGCATGTTTCCTCCCTTTGGCAGCCATGACTTTGCAGCACCTTCCGATCCCTTAGAGAATGCTAGCCCCGTGCCGGGCGCCCGGATTACTGAAGGCCTCAGGGGACAGCAGGGTGAGCAAATCTGAACCCACCCACCAGCAATTTGGCGTGTTTCCTGTGAATGCATTATTAACGAGGCGGACATGCCGGGAATAGGGTAATACAGCGCGAAAAGCCATCATTGCAGCCGGTGGGTAAAACACCTTTTTTCCCAATCGCTAATGCACCTTGTGCAAACTTGGGACGATTCCACACTGTGCACAAATTGGCTGCATTTTTCCCCTATATATTTTGTTCTTTCATGGGATGTGGGCATCACTGGGAAAAAAAAAACAGTATTTGTTGCCCATCTTGAATTGGGTGGTTTGCTAGACTGTTTCAGAGGGCAGTTAAGAGCCAACCACATTGCTGTTGATCTGGAGTCACATGTAGGCCAGACTGGGTTAGGATAGCAGATTTCTTTCCTTGAAGGGCATTAGTGAACCAGCTGGGTTTTTCCACAGTAATCAAGGATAGTTTTATACTCACCATTACTGAGAGTATCTTTATATTCCAGGTTTGTTAATTGAATTTTTCTAACTACCATGGTAGATTTGAACCCATGCTCTCAGAGAATTAGCTCAGCTTCTTGATTACTAGTCCAGTGATATTACCACTACACCACCATCTCCCCCTTTACTATAAGCGTCGGCTACATTTTATTGGCTGTGAGGTGCTTTGTGATGGCCTAAAGTCATGTAAAGTGCAATATAAATACAAGATCTTTCTTTCAAACAAAATTAATTCTCCTCCCTTCCAGCATTCTAACCTTTTGAGCCCAGTGAAACCTTGCCTTCACCACCAGTGAACATTTCTGTCTGTTCTGATCACTGTGTGATCCCAACACAAGACGATAGCCTGCACCATGCAAACATTGCCAAGCACTTGAGTCAAGGGTCGCAGCAGCACAATGAGTGTATGGTGTTCATTGTTCTCTGGGGTGGGTTAATAAATTGCTTATTGTCTATAGATTTTGGATAAGTAACTTCAGTGGCCAGCTATCAGTATTTCATTTTCATCTTTCACCTAGATGCTTTTTCAAGTTTTAAAAAATTGTATGAATATGCCATGCATTTAAATGTTGGGGTTTTAAAGCAAAGCTATTCCAAATACTCTCTTTTGAAAAATGGTCAAGAAATCCTGAAATATTACATGGATTGTGACATTGTGGATCTGTTTTCCAAGAGTGCTACTTGTAATATTTCTTAATGACCAGAGAGACAGGGAATCGACCATCTCTTGGATACGTAATATTTATAATGCCGGGTGAATCTGGCCCCCATTCCTCGCAAGTAATTGATTGGGACTGGTATTTGGGGCAGCAAGAAGGTTGGCTTCGACACACTTGAGCTGGTGAAGGATAAAACTAGCCAGAGCCCCAAGTCCTGATTGCTACCCAGTGACCCTTACCATAAAGTATGTGTGTGGGTGGTGTTGTCAGGGAAAGATACAAATGGGTGAGGCTATGATACTCGCTGTCTAGACGCAGAGGTGAAGGGTGGCAAAGTACTAGACACCGTGATGCTGTACTACAGCGTGAATCATCGGCAGCGGAAGAGAAGAAGAGAAAGACTTGGGGGCGGGGGAGGGATGTTGTGGCAGTGGGGAAGAGATGGGTAAACAAGCAATGGGCTGGTAGCCGCAATCCAGTTTGTGAATGGTATAAATAGTGTGAAGCAGCATCAGAGGTTTCATGTGCTGTTTATTGCCTGTGCAAGCTTATTAAACTCTTCAAAATCAAATTGAAGACTTAAGTGGAAAGTTTTTTTATCCTTCTGCCCCGACAGCATCATACCATGTGGTTTCAAGGACATGGCTCCACTTTGTGTCTTGCCACTTCAGAGCATGGTTGTCTGGTTGCAGGTGGAAAAACTGGCAGGTCGAGGAGCTGGTTTGTTGTTTTGTGTGGTTGTGTGGTGTTTGGTGTGGGAGCAGTGGTTGTCTGGTAGGAGTGAGCTGTAAGCTGAGGTGTAGACTGACATTTGCCCTGTGCATGAAAGGTAGTGCTGATAGCTACAGTTCATATTTGGTATTCCACCATCACTGCTAGCACTGAGAGATTTTGTAAGACCCCATTGTATAGTTTTTTTTTAATTAACACACAACACAATCATGGCATGATATAAAATAGAATAAAAAGAAAGATAGAACTTGCATTTATATTGTGCCTTTCTTGACTGCAGGATAGCTCAAAGCATTTTACAACCAGTCGAAGTAATTATGAAGTGTACTCACTGTTGTGAAGTAGGAAACGCTGCAGCCAATTTGCACACGCAAACTCCCACAAACAGCAATGAAACAATTACCAGATAACCTGTTTAATTGATGTTGGTTGAAAGATAAATAATAGTCAGAATACCAGACAGAACTTCCCTGTTCTTCTTTGAAATCATTCCATGGGACCTTTTATCTTACGAGATGGAGCCTCGGTTGATGCCTCATCCAAAAGACAGTGCAGCATTCCCTCAGTACTGCACTGGAGCATAAGCAAAGGTTGTGTGCTCAAATTTATGTAGTGGGTCTTGGACTCCTGACCTTCTGACTCGGAGCTGAGAGTGTTCCTACTTTTCTGAAAAACAGAAGTCTACTGGTTCAGTGCTGTATTCAAAAAACAACCTGAATGGATTTTCCCTCAACTTCTGCCTGCTCCAGCTAACCTCATTAATGTTGGAATTCATCCCTAATCCACCAGCTAGGGAGTGAAATGCTCTAGAGTGCATCATCTGAACACAAACTCCCCAGGAACAAATCATTTTTAAATAGAGTCAAACAATTAATGATAAAATTAGAGCAGAGAGTGGAGTGCTGGAAAAGCAGTACAAGTTGACCTGCCCTGGAAGAGAAGGGCAGGTTTCGATGGAACCTTTTAACATAGGTTACCTTTATAATCACCTTTATAATTGGAGGCTCACTTTGCAAGAAATGAATCTTGATGACATTGATGAAGAGCTATGTTGATGGAAAAGTGCCAAAGATTGCCTCAGATGAGCTTCACTGCCTTGGCTTCATTCAAAGGTACCAATGTTTGTCCAATCTTTGAACAGTGTTGAGATAAAACATTTTCTTTTTAAACAAACTACCATGAGACATGCTATGCACCATAACCAGGGGATTGGAGCTTCACCAGTGATCCTTTTTTGATTTGTAGGGTGATGGTGAAGTTTTTACAGAGATCAGAAGAATTTAAATAATTGGAACAGTTACACTGTTTAATTATTGACTAATGGAACTTTGTGTCTGACATCCATCTGATCTCCATGAAATCCCGCTGGAGTCCAGCTGCCTCTTAAACTCAGCGGAGATATTCGGTAATGCTGCCAAGTGGAAGTGATCTGTTTCATTTCAGCAACATGTCTATTGCATCATTAATAGCACCACCTTGATCTAGTCCTTTCATACACAACGGTAGTTTACAGACTCCCCACTCTGGCTCTGCTTGATTGACCATTTCCTTTCCATTAAGAAACCAACCTTCTTGCTGCACAGCTGAGACTCAAAATATCAGCACTTCATTGCTGTACATGGGACTTTGCTGGATACAAATTGGCTGCCCCATTTCCTACATTAAAACAACAGCAATAACTTGAATTTAGATATAGCACCTTTAACATAGTAAATGGCTTAAGGTGTTTTACAAGACTAAAATTTGACACTAAGAGTCACTGTAGCCCCAAAGGCTGCTCTCTCATTAGAGATAGCGATGACTAGTGGTGAGTTTAACCTGAAGGTTACCATTGCCCCAGGTGAGGTTGAGAAGGTGGGGCCTTCATGGATAACCTCAGCTGGTATAGGAATTGAACCCATGGTGTTATTACTACTCTGTGTCACAAACCAGCCACCCAAGCTAACCCACTCCCTACCATGTGAAGAGAAATGAGCATGAAAGCAAAATTCTGCAAGTGCTGGAAATGTGATGAAAGGTCACCGGCCTGAAAAGTTGGACGGAATTTTCCAGTCCCCCATCATGGTGGATAGGGCCGGAAAATTCAGAGTGCAGCCAAAAGTCAGTTTCCCGCTGGCTTTAAAATGGATTACAGTTTTCTGCTCCCATATGTCGTGGCCGGCTGAGGTGGTTGTAAGGGACAAGCTTGACTTGGGGTGGGGGGGGGTAAGCTAGACAGATGCAAGGAGTAGACAAAGACACGTGATTGGAGAAGGGTGGTCCCTGGAGACTATGAGGGAAGGGGTGGACAGAGACATAGGATTGGGGGGAGAAGGAAGGAAGAGGGGGGGGTGGTGGGGGGGGACAAGTCTGAGGCAGTCCTGGGGCTGTGCACACCAAACTACAAGGCTGTGCCTCTCACACATGTCTTGGTCCCAGTCCAGGGAGGGGGAGACCCTGGCCATCCTGTGTCAGTCATGCACAGCATGGTGTGCAGGGAGTGGTCAGTCCCTCACACATCTCAGTCCTTGGGGTTGGTGGCTTGGTATTGGGCCACAGATGGCAAAGTCACAGCTAGGGAAGGCATCCACAGCCTGTAAATGGGAAACTAGTAACTAAGAGGAGGCATTCGATAGTCTCATGATTGGGGTAGGCAGTGGTCTCGGTAGGTTGCTATGCATAGGGCCTCAAGATGGGGGAGGGGGTGAGGTCGACATGGGGCTTGGGGACATGCATAGAAAATGGTTCAGAGGGGAGGATAGGGATATCCACAAGAATCATGATGGGCTCCAGGGTTAAAGGGGGAGGCAGGAGAATGATTGGAGGGAAGGGAAACCTGCACATGATGCTCTTCTGGTACAAAGGAGGGACTTGGGCAGTGATGGGGTTAGGGGGGTGCGGGAGGGATGTTGGAAGCTGGTCTCATCATAGGACTGGAGCAGCGCCATTTTGACAACTGATGGAATGGCACAATTGAAAAATAACCTTGAAAAAATTCGCCAGTAGTTGGCTCCTCGCTTGTGCAAGGAGTCAACTACTGCACTTTTGGGCTGATTGAAGAAGCACCCTAATAATTTCCACCTCAGGACATGGATAACAAGGCTCAGCTGAGAGATGTTAGGAAGAGTCAAATGTCAAATGAAGGATTTGGGCACCTTAAGCCATGGTGCACATTCTTGAGAGAACCCATTAGGGCTTGGGGCCAAATGTAGATTGGGTATGAATGACCATTTGGCCCTCTTAGGAAAGGTCACAAGGATCCAACTGTAAAGGGGCAATGGCTAAAGAGCATGTGCAAAAATATCCAAAGATCTATACACATTGCAGCTGAGAGGTTCAGGCTTTACACGGCTCAATGATTTCAGCCATTACTTTATTGCAAAGCTAGGCTCAAGTATACTCTAAAGGAGGCAGCCTGACGGAGCCCTGACTGAGGCTGATTGCACTCATCCAGATCCTACCCCTTGTGTGAAAGTGCTGATATGAGGGGAGACTCAGTTACCACTGAACCTTAAGGTTGTGAACAGCTGTAAGGGCAGATCTGGAGATGGAATGCCTGGAATGAGGGCAGCCCAAGGACTTCACGCTGACTCCCTGGCTTGGCGAGGGAAAGTGATCATTGCAAGGTAATGTTCAATCATTTCACTGATCAGTTTTTCCACAGGGACGAGGAAGAGTACAGTATTGAGGCAGCAGGCACCACTACCTTTTTCATGGCTCTCATAGAGCTAAGGAGGAGAAGAAGGGCCCGTCGCTGTCAGGTAGGGCAAAGGGAAGAGCCTCGCCCTGAGGAACATGGGCCAGTGAGGCCCCATGAAGACCGAGAAGCTGGGGTAGAGAGACCAATTCCACAGAGGTGCTTAGCGCAACCCAGGGTGTACAGAAGACACCTTTCATACTTTCAGATGAGCGAGAGACCGTGCCATAGATGCCTTCGCTTATCACATCTGCTATATTCTTTGGGGGGATCTGATGCCACATGGGTTAGGAGGGCATACATTGCCAGTGGCTCTGAAGGCAACTTCTGCACTCAACATTTGTGCAAGTGGCTCCTTCCAGGGCTCCACTGGGAACCTCTGCAGAATACTGCAATCCTGTGCTCATAAATGCACCCGAGAGGTTACCAATGCCCTATTCAGTAAGGCACACAGTTATGTCCAGTTCTCCCTGGACGAAGCCAGCCAGGCTGCCAGAGCAGTGGGATTTGCAGTGACCTCCAGCTTCCCACAGGTGCAGGGTGCCATCGACTGCATATATGTGGCATTAAAAGCTCCCTGGCAGCAGCCACTAAGATTTATCAATAGAAAAGTCTTCCACTTTCTTAATGAGCAGCTGATCTGTGATCACCAAAAGCAGATTATGCAGGTCTGCATGAGGTATCCTGGGAGCTGGCACAGCTCTTACATCCTGAGTCACTCACCGGTGCCACAGATCCTCAAGGGTCCTCAGCGCGTTCAGGGTTGGCTCATCAGTGATAAAGACTACCCACAAAAGACATGGCTAATGATGCCCACCCGGCAGCCACAGATTGCTTCAGAGGAGAGGTACAGTGCGGCTCAATCTGGGACATGTTCCTTGATCAAGCGGAACATTGGCATGCTGAAAGTGCATTTCGGATGTCTGGACTGGTCAGGTGGCGCTCTCCAGTACTATCCCCAGAGGGTCTCCTGGGTCATTGTGGTTTGCTGCGCTCAACGCAACCTGACACTACAAAGGGGGGATGAGTTGCCAGATGAAGAGATGGAAGAGCTACACATCTCCTCCAATGAGGAGGATGTCGAGAGGAATGAGGTTGATGAGGTCAAGGGCGTTGAGACCTCAGTGGTAGAGGCCATAGCATGAGCCAGGCAGGACACACACACCCGTGAGATACTTATAGCCACAAGGTTCCAGGGCAATGAAGATAAATAGCTCATATGAGCCTCATTCACCTGTGCCCTCCTTGCAGGCTCGACATTAACACCTTCTTTGCTATCCTCAGCATCTCAATGAAGGACATCAATCTCAGGATGAATAGTCACAATCTTGTATAACAACAGCCTCATCCTTGGGAGGCTAGGCAGCCTCTGGAGCATGTGGCCATTCTATAATGGGATAGGAACTCCACCAGCACTCACTGTGAAGCAAGTAGACATGGTGCAGTCCTTTCAATCATTGCGCCAACATTTCACTGCAAACATCAGTGCATCCATGGCAGTATGACTGGAGCATTGCAAGGCACCTTAAGGATGACAATCATCAATTACTGGTTCTCTCTTGACTGTCTGAGGTATGATCTGAATCTGGACTGTAACACCTCCCACAGACCATCTATTATGCAAGAATAAAGCTCTGGTCTCATCCTCATACTGAGTCCCCAGCATGAGATCGTTCTTTAGGTCATAGTGATCTGTCAATCTCAGTCATGGATGTGAGGCTGCGAGTCAGGTCACCTTCGTGTGCAGAGAGAGAGCTTCAGCAGCACCATTGTCTGATCACCGACAAGCACTCATCACCCAGCCTTGGCATGGAGCTTCCCAAGTCCCTGTCCAGCATTGGCTTGGCATCTGTGGCCCAGAAAATGTCAACATTGCATTTAGGCATTGCTTAGTAACTTAATTGATCATAAAGAGCACACATCAGATATACTGGAACTTCACTCTGATCCCATTTGATTCCTCTACATTTTCATTCTAGCAGTTTCAGACAGACACAAGGAAACCTGGCACACTGATGGCATTCTCACAGTCAGATAACCATGCCGATTGCCCATCTGAGAGCTGGCTCAAGGATTATGTCAAGCAGCACTAGCCAGACCTTCAGTTGCAGAGCGACATCCTCCCATTTAATAGCCTGGCATCTGGGCCTAGGCACACACCTCTAATCTCACATAGTCATGGCTGTCTATCAAACATTTCATTGTCAAGTGCTAGCCAGGTCCATAGCTCTGCACCATGCAGGCAGTGAATGGAAACCACTATAGGGGTGATGTCTAGCTGTACACGCAGTCATGACCTCACACTACAGGTCACCATGAGCGCCTAAGAACCCCCCCCGACTATGACTTGAAATGTAACCCACACTCAAGCCTGACAGACATTACATGGAGGCCATTGAAAGATGCACCAAGATTGACTCCAATGCGGGTCGCCATTAAAACCTATCAGAAACATATAGACCAGACTTTAGTGCAGCAGCATCAGAAAAATAAACCAAACTGCAAAATCTATACTCACGAGGTCACATGATATGATCCTCTGACACCAGTCTAAGAAATGCATTGCCCAACTCCATGTTGATGAAGCAAGAGTGTTTGCTCATGTGGCTGCTGTGGACAGGGAGGTGACTCACTGTGCAGAGATTGTGTGAGACACCATAAGCTGGAGGCACATGATGGGAGATAAGTGAGGAGTGGGGTAGGGGCACCTGTTTCATTTGGATGACCTCAGAGCATTGCATCAAATAGAAGAGCCATTCACTAGATGAGAATAACCGATAAGCAAATATATTTACAGATGTGCAAAGTTTATACAGTGAGTGAACACCCATACCACCATTGTGCTCTCAGCACTTCTTAATTTTCCTACCCCTACTGCTATGTCTAGGTACGTTCCCGACATCCGCAGCTGAGGTGGAGGTGGCCTGCTGACTGCTACACCCTGTGGTCTGAGGTGACCTTGGCGAGCGTCCTCTGGAGACCCAAGACCTGGAGAACTTCGGCCTGATTAGGGCCTCCTGCACAGGGGCTGGTGCACCCTCCTCGGCCTGAGCAGCCGGTGTTGCTGGGACCACAGGCAGAGGGGATTTGGAGCAGCTGGACAGCCCAGGAGAGTCCTGAGTGGAGGTCTCCGGGGTGTCCAGCTGACCCTCCTCCTCCCTGTGGGTACCCGAGGGCCCCTCCCTGACTCCTTGAGGAGAAGGGGCTCATGGAAGGAGGTCAAAGTGCCCCATCCCCCTCTCACCAAGCCACTGATGAATTCCACTCATGGCTAGAGCGATGGTGTGCACGTCCGAGCACATATCGGCATAAACTGCTGGAGCAGGGCCTCCATGGCAGTCGCCAAACTTCCAATGGTGCCCGTGATGCACTGACATGTCAGAGCCATGACATCAGACTGAACATGGACGGACTCCTCCATCCTCTTCTAATTTGGCGACGGCCTCTAAAAACCCTGCCTGCTGTTCCCCTGCCTGCTGTTCCCCTGCCTGTTCAATCCTTGCCTGCTGTTCCCCTGCCTGTTCAATCCTTGCCTGCTGTTCCCCTGCCTGTTCAATCCTTGCCTGCTGTTCCCCTGCTTGCTGTTCCCCTGTCTGTCTTTGGAGCTCCAACATCTCCCTGAGGGCCGATTCCAGAGGCTCGTCACTGGACTTGGACTCAGCAGGAGCCTGGCCTCCAGCAGTCCTCCGAGTGTCGGAGACCTTGACTGTCGCTGCCTCCGCCTGCTGTGGACCTGAATCTGTGTTGTGTTCACCAGATGGTGACCCAGAGCCTGCTCTAAAACTGGGTCCCACTGAGAAGTGTGTCTCTGCGCTGGTGGAGGGCGCAGGTGAACACAGTGATGGATTGACATCTAGCAGGTCCTCAGGATCCTCATCCGAGGGGCTCTGGGGGCTGGGGCTGATGGGCTGGCTGGCGGTGTGTCTCCTCCTTTTCGTGCTGGTGGCTGTAATCGAGAGAAGAGATAATTCGTGATTGGCTGAATAGTCACCTATATTAAAGAGCATTCACAGTTCCATCAGGTGAGCAGAGACTAGTGGATGGGCCTCACTGGCTTGTTGGGAGATGCCTATCTCACCTTCAGTGAAGGAGCAGTCCCTGCCCTCACCAGCCAGTACTGCCACCTGAGCTCTGGGACCCCATTACATTCTGGGGTCTCTCCCTGTTGTAGTGGGCGATCTTTTCCTGCATAAAGACAGATGGACAGACAGTGAGCAGGATGGATGCAAGAGCAGATGATAAGCTTGCCTGCCTTCTGTGTGTGCTGAGTGGACCTATGTAAGGGCTGAAGGCGTGACTTGTGCAGGATGTGACAATAGATGAAGATATTAAAGTGTGTGCGAGAGAATCAGTGGTGACGTCCCCTGTGCTGGTAGAGTGTGAGATCCCTGTGCACTGTAACCCTGCGAATGCCTGATAGCCTAATGAGAGTGAGAGTTGAGGGTGAGGAGAAGGTTGACTTACCCTGGTGGAGTGGATGAGATCATTCATCCTCTTCCTGCACTAGAGGTGGTCCTCTTTGGAGGGGGCGCAGGTGCTGACCACCCTGGAGACCTGCTCCCAAGCCTTGGTGGTGAGGTTGGTGAATCTCCGGCTCCCACCACGGTGATAAAGCATCTTCCACCGGTCCTCGACTGCCTGGAGGAGTGCTTCCAGTGCCTTGGTTGCACAATACTTGTCCCTCCTCAGGGTTATTCCGGTAATTGCCATGACAAGTTCTGGGTTGCAGAGAGTCATTTCAATATGGCACCCAGACGTATGAGCACAGTGGAATTTTATGGCCCTGTCGCGGAGGGGCACCCCGCTGCCTGGAGGGGCCATAAATCCCATCGCCGGGAGGGGCCGTAAAATTCCGCCTTAGGAGTTAGGGTATGGACAACAGAGTCTCAGGTGTGGTCAGGTCTGTGGGTGATGGAACATAGGCCAGCCAGGACAGTCACAGCGGTGACTACAATTCATAAGTTCTCAACTGACTGTGAAGTACTTTGGGATGTCCTGAGGTTGCAAAAGATGCTATGTAAATACAAATCTTTTCTTTCTTTCCAATACCTGACTAAACCTCACCTCTTCCTCCACATTTCAGGACAGGAGCCTCCATCCAACAGAGACCTGTCTCCAACCCTATGTAAACGTCAATGGAAATTACCGGTTAGTTTAAAATAATAAAAATGTTTAACCACCGAAGCAAAGATGTTAAGTTGTTCCTCAGGACAGCAATGTCTCAGACTTCTGTGTTTATGTGAAGGCACAAGCAGTATCTATGACCTTGTCTCACCACCTCTGATTACTGGTCATAGTGTCAACTGGGAATAATTCCTCGGTAAATCTGCTGTGCAAATCCTCATTGAGTGTCAGTGATACTGAGTGTCCTTAAAAAGATTTGCTGCCAGTATAAAAACAGATCTGAAACTAAATTTATAAATCTATACCAGAATAAAGCTGTCCATAATTTTGAAAAATGCAAAGCAGTTATTTTAAGTCAAGATCTACTCTCAGGGTTCAGATCAAGCATTTAAATAGAGTTTTCTCTATGTAATAATTCTGAGGATTCCTTTCTCCTTGCTTTGGACATTGATGAATCTGGATGCACAGTACAATTGTGAGAGAATGAAAAACCTGACCCAATCCAAGCTGCGTTCAGCAATGGATAATGCCTGTAATTCCACAATGGGAGAGACCTGTACAGAGCATGTACACTGTGAGAAATGTTCACTGTTTTCTAATGGGAGCGATACGTGCAATGTGTATACATTGTGGGAAATGCTTATCTGGCTAGACCAGCATCGCCTAAGACATTCATTCAATTTATCTGGGAGATTCTCCCAGGGTCCCTCAACAGATTTCATTTAGACATATTTAGGACAGAAGAAGAAATAAGAGCAGGATTAGATTTTAATCACATTTATGGTTTGTAAAATCTTAGAGTTAACAACATTGATCAGATACGCTGTCTATGTCCATCTTATTATTGATCATTCTTTTTATAGTTAGAACTCCCTGTTTATCAAGGCAGTGGATAAGAGAGATCTATTCCCAGATCGCCTTAAAGCTGATCTAAATCCAGCAGCTGGATATTGTGCCAGAGCAATCCTGGGAGAGCTATCTTCGGCTTGGCATTCCTCCATAACACGGAAGTTCTAAGCAATTCAGGGCATGGTGTCTGCAGGAATTAACTTGTGTACCATCTCTGTTCAGGGCTCTGTAATGATGGTCCAACCTGTGGAACTGCAATGAAGAGACACTAGAGAAGAACAAAGCTTCAGTGGTGGCAAGAATGGCAAAGAAGTTGAGAATAAAGACAGAGAGTAGATTTGGATTGCACATTATACATTATGGTGTGCTTTGTTACTAATGAATATTCACTAGGGAGGGACTACTGGCTGTCTGATAATTAATGCTCATAAAATATGATAGACGATATTCAAATTTGTGCAGGTAGTTATCGATTGTCCCTCAATTCGTGGATGATATCTACTACAGGTTGTAGGTTTCTGCCATGGGTGACTGAAGAGGCCAATTTTTTTTTATTCATTCGTGGGATGTGGGCTTCGCTGGCTGAGCCACATTGCCCATCCCTAGTTGCCCTTGAGGAGGTGGTGGTGAGCTGCCTTCTTGAACCGCTGCAGTCCATTTGGTGTAGGTACTCCCACAGTGCTGTTAGGAAGGGAGTTCCAGGATTTTGACCCAACAACAGTGAAGGAACAGCGATATATTTCCAAGTCAGGATGGTGAGTTACTTGGAGGGGAACCTCCACGTGGCGGTGTTCCCATCTATCTGCTGCCCTTGTCCTTCTAGGTGTAGTGGTCGTGGGTTTGGAAGGTGCTGTCAAAGGAGTCTTGGTGAATTCCTGCCATGCATCTTGTAGATGGTACACACTGCTGCTACTGTGCAATGGTGGTGGAGGGAGGGAATGTTTGTGGATGTGGTGCCAATCAAGTGAGCTGCTTTGTCCTGGATGGTGTCCAGCTTCTTCAGTGTTGTGGAAGCTGCACTCATCCAGCCAAGTAGGGAGTATTCCATCATACTCCTGACTTGTGCCTTGTAGATGGTGGACAAGCTTTGGGGAGTCAGGAGGTCAGTTACTTGTTGCAGGGCTCCTAGCCTCTGACCTGCTCTTTTAGCCACAGTATTTATAAGGCTAGTCCAGTTCAGTTTGTGGTCAATGGTAACCCCCAGGGTGTTGATAAGGGGGATTCAGTGATGGTAATGTCATTGAACATCAGGGGCGATGGTTGGATTCTCTCTTGTTGGTGATGGTCATTGCCTGACACTTGTGTGCCAGAAATGTTACTTGCCACTTGTCAGCCCAAGCCTGGATATTGTCCAGGTCTTGCTCCATTTGGACATGGACTGCTTCAGTATTTGAGGAGTCGCGAATGGTGCTGAATTCTTGATCTGCAGACCTTTGGGCACGTGGGGCAGGACATCCCATGAGGGGCAGGATTTGTTTCCTTTTCTTCCCTTCTTTGCCATCACTCCGCCCCTTCATTTTAGGCGTTGGGATTGCAGCCTGATGTACAAGTTGTTACCACTCTGAAAGATTGGAAGCAAACTCCTTCTAGTCATTAAAGTCAATGCCACTGTACTTCAAGGAGAGCTTCAAAGTGTCTTTGAAGCATTTTCTTTGTTCCTTGGAACGTTGGCCATTTGAGAGTTGAGAGAACAGGGCTTAGCTGGGGGATGGATTTTGGCCATCCGGTCAGTGTCCAGTATATCGAAGTTGATTGTGAATGCTTGAGGAGCTGGCTTCACAGACAGTGGTTGACAAAGACTAACAAATTCCCAGGGCCTGATGACATATATCCTTGGGTGCTTGGAAAACAAGAAAGGAAGACAGTAGCATTAGAATTAAATTTTGTCAGCTTTGTTCAGGGACAGTGGTGCCTTTAATCACATTAAAAGTTTTTTCTGGTAAGCAAGAAAGTACTTGTATTTATACAGCATTTCTTTTTATCCTTTTGAGCATGGCATCGCGAGAGCCATGGAACTCGGGTGAGGGGGTCGGGACTCAGAACTCATCCAGGTCCCACTCTGAAAATCTGGCCCCATGTCAGCATTTAAGAATGGCTTAGAGAGGTGATTAAAGGAAACAAGGTTAAAGTGAACAGACCGAGAACACAAGATAGGACTAATGCTTGTGTGGAGGGTAAATGCCAACATTGATTAGTCAGGCAGAACAGTCTGTTTTTATGTTGCAATCTGTATGTGATTTCTTGCAGATCAATCCTAATTGCATAATTAGAGATTCAGGTCATGACTAAAAGGTAAACTCATCTACTGTGGTAGGGTTTCAAGGTAAAGTCTGGAAATGGACATGAAATTGGCTAAAAGATAAAGACAGTTAAGAGATTAATGTCAGGATGGAGGCTGCTGAGTGGAGTGCCCCAGGGATTGGGGTTGGGATTACTAATGTTTCTAATTTACATTAATAATTTAGATTCAGAAGTCTCATACACTGGCCAAGTGTGCAGCAATATAGGAACATGGGTACAGGAGAAAGCTATTCAACCCAGTGGGCCTGCTCTTCCATTCAAGTAGATCATGACTGATTTGGGGGAGACGGTGGCATACTGGTAATTTTACTGAAGGCCCAGACTAATGCTCTCGGGGCATAGATTCAAATCCTACCATGGCAGCCAGTGGAACTTAAATTAAATTAATAATATCTAGAATTGAAAGCTAGTCTCAGTAATGGTAACCATGAAACTATCATTAATTGTTGTAAAAACTCATCTGGTTCACTAATGTCCTTTAGGGAAGGAAATCTGCCATCCTTACCTGGTCTGGCCAACATGTGATTCCAGACCCACAGCGACGTGGTTGGCTCTCAACTGCCCTCTGAAATGGTCAAGGAAGCCACTCAGTACCAGGGCAATGAAGGATGGGCAACAAAGGCTGGCCTTGCCAGTGACACTCACACACCATGAAAGAATAAAGGTAAAAAAGATCTACCTTTTTCTTATTCATTCGCGGGATGTGGGCTTCACTGGCTAGGCCAGAATTTACTGCCCAGCCCTAGTTGCCCTTGAGAAAGTGGGGGTGAGCTGCCTTCTTGAACCTCTGCAGTCCATGTAGTGTAGGTACTTGAATGGAAGAGCAGGCCCACTGGGTTGAATAGCTTTCTCCTGTACCCATGTTCTTAAATTGCTGCACACTTGGCCAGTGCATGAGACTTCTGAATCTAAATTATTAATGTCAATTAGAAACAGTAGTAATCCCAACCCCAGTGCTGTTAGGCAGGGAGTTCCAGGATTTTGACCCAGTGACAGTGAAGGAACGGCGAAATATTTCCAATTCAGGATAGTGTGTGGCTTGGAGGAGAACTTCTCGGTGGTGGTGTTCCCATCCATCTGCTGCCCTTGTCCTTCTAGATGGTAGTGGTCGTGGGTTTGGAAGGTGATGTCGAAGGAGCCTTGGTGAACTTCTGCAGTGCATCTTCTAGGTGGTGCACACTGCTGCTACTATGCATCAGTGGTGGAGGGAGTGAATGTTTGTGGATGTGGTGCCAATCAAGCAGATTGCTTTGTCCTGGATGGAGTCAAGCTTCTTGAGTGTTGTGGGAGCTGCACTCATTCAGGCAAGTGGGGAGTATTCCATCACACTCCTGATTTGTGCCTATTAGATGGTGGACAGGCTTTGAGGAGTCAGGAGGTGAGTTACTCATCGCACGATTCCTAGCCTCTGACCTGCAATTGTAGCCACAGTATTTATATGGCTAGTCCAGTTCAGTTTCTGGTCAATGGTAACCTCCAGGATGTTAACAGTGGGGATTCAGTGATGGTAACATCATTGAACATCAAGGGGCGATGGTTGGATTCTCTCTTGTTGGAGATGGTCATTGCCTGGCATTTGTGTGGCGCAAATGTTACTTGCCACTTGTCAGCCCAAGCCTGGATATTATCCAGGTCTTGCTGCATTTGGATAATGGACTTCACTTACCTGCTTAAGCTCCACTTCAATAACATTTGTGCCACAAAAGTGGCAGACAATGACCATCTTCAATGGGCAAGAAGCTAACCATCTCCCCTGAATGTTCAATGGCATTACCATTGCTGATTTCCCCACGATCAACATCTTAGGAATTACCAATAATCAAAAACTGAACTGGGCCAGAAATATAAATACTGTGGCTACAAGAGCAGGTCAGATGCTGGGAATTCTGCAGTGAGTAACTCACCTTCTGCCTCCACAAAGTCTGTCCATTACAAGTCAGGAACATGATTGAATACTTTTTGTTTGCCTGGATGAGTGCAGCTCCCCAACTCAAGAAGCAGCCTGCTTAATCAACCACCCCATCTGCAACCTTAAGCATTCACTCCCCCCACCACAGACACACCATGGCTGCAGTGTGTGCTATCTACAAGATGCACTGCAGCAACTCACCAAGATTTCTTTGATTGCACCTTCCAAACCTGCAACCTCTACCTCCCAAATCTAGAATTGAAAGCTAGTCTCAGTAATAGTGACCTTGAATCTATCATCGATTGTCGTAAAAACCCACTTGATTTACTAACGTCCTTTAGGGAAGGAAATCTGCCATCCTTACCTGGTCTGGCCTACACGTGATTCCAAACCACACACCAGCCTGACTTGGAAATATATCACGGTTCCTTCACTGTTGCTGGGTTAAAATCCTGGAACTCCATTTCTAACAGCACTGTGGGTGTACCTACACCACTTGGACAGCAGCGGCTCAAAAAGGTGACTCACCACAACTTTCTCAAGGACAGTTAGAGATGGGAAACAAATTCTGGCCTTGCCAGTGATGCTCACACCCCATAAACGAATAAATTTTTAAAAAATCCCTGATACCCCAATTCAACAAAAAACTTTTGATCTTAGAAAATGGGACAGTGAAGGATGCAGACTAAAGACTGCAGTCTGGGAATCACAAAAGATGAAAATGGAGGAACAATGTGACAAAACATATGTAAATAAGCATAAAGGACTGTAACTAGGAAGAACATGGACAATAAAAGTATTCCGTGAATGGTGGTGAAGTAGCAGAGAAACATAAATTGAAACATAAATTAAGCACATAGTTGATTTGATGCTGAACATGCCCAACTAATGAAGAAAGCAAGTAGAATACTGAACTATGTAGAGACAAACTCTGCCCATAAAGAGTGAAAGCAAAGAAAGACTCCTCCTTTCACACCACAGGACATCCCTAAGCAATTTACACTCAATTCAATACTTTACAAGTGTAGTCACTGTTGTAATGTAGGAATGTGATAGACAATTTGTGCACAGAATTGTGCAATAAACAACAATGAGATTATTGATCAGCCAATTTTCACATAGTAAGCTCCCGCAAACAGAAATGTGATAATGATGAGACAAGCTGGGTTTTTTTTGTGATGCTCTTTGATGGATGCATATTGGCCAGAACACCAGGATAACACCTCTGTGAAATGGAATCTTTGACATTCACCTAAGAGGAAAGACATGGCCCAGTTGAGGCCCATGGCCTCATCTGAAAAACAGCATCTCCAAAAGTGCTGCCTATTTTCAGCACTACACTGGAGTGTTAGCCTCAGTTTTGTAATAATGGCCTGGAGTGAGATTGAACCTACAGTCTTCTAACTCAGAGGCAAGAGTGCTAACTGAGCTACAGTATATAAAATATACTTAAAGGCTGGCTAGAGACAAGGCCACTGGAACATTTAAGAAATGATTGGGTGACATTGTGGGAGACTGGCTGGTTTCTCAGGATTAATGAGCTGAGATGGTGGGGGTGTGTGGTGCCGGGGTTGGGGGGGGTGGTGCAATGAATAACCATCGTGACCCATATCTCTTTTTTGAATAAAGAAAGGGTCCAATAAGAATTGGCTGGAGAGAGAGATCACCATCCCAGGCTAATTGTCTGAACACTCACGAAGAGCAACCAGGATTTGATCAACTCCCTCAGTAAGTACATTATTTATTTATTTATTCAAGGGACGTGGGTGTCGCTAACCAGGCCAGCATTTATTGCCCATCCCTAATTGCCTTAGAGAAGGTGCTGGTGAGCCGCCTTCTTGACCCGCTGCAGTCCAAATGCAGTGCAAATATGGAATAATGATTTAGTGCTCACAGTGACCTGGGTGAAAGTGCATTTATTACAGCCAGGAAACTCCACTGGTACATTTCTTTCATTCTGCACCCAAGGTTTCAATTGTATTCCAGACAGATACAATGAAAACCTAATGTGGTATAACTGAAGTTAAGCATGTATGAAATGGTGGCTATCGCCATACTCTTATACTCATCATCCAACATTAATTGACAATAAATTGGCTCATCAGCGAGCTCATAAATTTGTTTTGAGGAATCAAAATATCTCAATGATCCAGTAGGAATCTTCTGAGCTTGTGGATGAGTGGCAGTAATCAAGATGCAGTTGAAGCTGATGCTAAGCACATTCCTCGGGATACACATATATATAATTAGAGTGCAGCCCTGAGTTTCTTTTTATTTTGTTAGCCCTTCAGCAATTCAAGAAGCAAGTTAATCATGCCAGGGAAACTAGGGATGGGCAATAAGTGTGCCCTCCCTTGTGTCATCCAATCCTGTGATCAATTTTTGCAACTAAAGAAAATTGGACCTGGCATGAGCGCACCCCACTAACTATGGTCAAAAGGTTATGGGTGGAGTCAGCAGTGACATTACTGTCAATTATGTTAAAATGGGGACAGTGCCCTAGTAGATTTGTTCTGGACTAGCAATCCAGATATTCAGCTAAAAAAATATAGGGGACAGCCATTCCCAAGGGCAATGGCTTGACCAATCAGAGTCAACCTGCCTGATTTGAATTTAAACAAAGCTTGGCAGTTAACTGTCAGTCATCAGTTAACTGTTGCATTCTCCATGGCAACGCCTCTACCATTCAGAGTCCACTTGCCAACCAATCAGCTCTCCCTTCTCATGCAGTATAAATTGTTGTTCCCTTTACATTTGGTATTCCTGCGAATTGTCCTGGTGAGTGCAAGACAAAAAGCTTCGACAACGTGTCCTTTTTTCAAGCACACTCAAGTTCTGTACTACCAGACAATTTATGTAAGAATATCCAAGTGATCACAGTGATCATTGTAACATTAGCTTCAGATATCTATGGAAAAGGACAATGAGCAAGCCAGAATGAAAATATTTGACTGGAGGTGGGACAATTTCAGATTCAAATTGAATCTGACCCAGGTAAATTGGAATCAAAGATTGGTGGCAAAAATGGAACAGAACAATGGGCTTTTAAAGAAGAGACTCTTTTTTATTCATTCACATGATGTGGGCATCGCTGGCTAGGCCAACATTTATTGCCCGTCCCTAATTGCCCTTGAGAAGGTGCTGGTGAGCTGCCTTCTTGAACCGCTGCAGTACATGTGATGTAAGTACACCCACAGTGCTGTTAGGTAGGGAGTTCCAGGATTTTGACCCAGTGACAGTGAAGGAATGGTGATATATTTCCAAGTCAGGATGGTGAGTGGCTGGGAGGGTAACCTCCAGGTGGTGGTGTTCCCATCTGTCTGCTGCCCTTGTCCTTCTAGATGGTAGTGGTCATGAGTTTGAATGGTGCTGCCTAAGGAGCCTTGGTAAGTTTCTGCAGTGCATCTTGTAGATGGTACACACTTCTGCCACTGTGTGTTAGTGGTGGAGGGAGTGAATGTTTGTGGATGTGATGCCAATCAAGCAAGCTACCGTGTCCTGGATGGTGTCAAACTTTTTGAGTGTTGTGGAAGCTGCACTCATCCAGGCAAATGGGGAGTATTCCATCACACTCCTGACTTGTGCCTTGTAGATGGTGGACAGGCTTTGCGGAATCAGGAGGTAAGCTACTCACCACAGGATACCTAGCCTCTGACCCACTCTTGTAGCCACAGTATCTATATGGCTAGTCCAGTTCAGTTTGTGGTCAATGGTAACCACCAGGATGTTGATAGTGGAGGAATCAGCAATGGTAATGCCATTGAATGTCAAGGGGCGATGGTTTGATTCTCTAGTATGGAGATAGTCTTGGCTAGTACTTGTGTGGCGTGAATGTTACTTGCCACTTGTCAGCCCAAGCCTGGATATTTTCCAGGTCTTACTTTATTTGGATATGGACTGCTTCAGTATCTGACGAGTCACAAATGGTGCTGAACATTGCACAATCATCAGCGGCCATCCGCACTCCTGATCTTATGATGGAAGGAAGGTCATTGATGAAGCAGCTGAAGATGATTGGGCCAAGGACACTACCCTGAGGAGCTCCTGCAGTGACGTCCTGGAGCTGAAATGATTGACCTCCAACAACGACAATCACATTCCTTTGTCTTAGGTAAGACTTTGCTTTTTTTTATTCATTCACGGGATGTGGGCTTCGCTGGTTGGGCCAGCATTTATTGCCCATCACTAGTTGCCCTTCAGAAGGTGGTGGTGAGCTGCCTTCTTGAACCGCTGCAGTCCATGTGATGTAGGTACACCCATAGTGCTGTGAGGAAGGGAGCTCCAGGATTTTGACCCAGCGACAGTGAAGGAACAGCAATATATTTCCAAGCCTACAACCAGTGGAGAGCTTTCCCCCCTGATTCCCATTGACTCCAGTTTTGCTTGGTCTCCTTGATGTCACACTTAGTCAAATGCTGCCTTAATGTCAAGGGCAGTCACTCTCACCTAACCGCTGGAGTTCATCTCTTTTGTCCATGGTTGAACCAAGACTGTAATGAGGCCAGAAGTGCCCCTGGCAGAACCCAAACTGAGCGTTAGTGAGCAGGTGTTTGCTAAGCAAGCGCTGCTTGATAGCATTGTTGATGACCCCTTCCATCACTTTACTGATGATTGAGTGTAGACTGATGGGGCGGTAATTGGCCAGGTTGGATTTGTCCTACATTTTGTGTACAGGACATACCTGGGCAATTTTCCTCATTGCTGGGTAGATGCCAGTGTTGTAGCTGTACTGGAATAGCTTGTCTAGGGGCATGGCAAGTTCTGGAACACAAGTCTTCAGTACTATTGTCGGAATATTGTCAGGGCCCATAGCCTTTGCAGTATCCAGTGCTTTCAGCCGTTTCTTGATATCATGTGAAGTGAATCGAATTGGCTGAAGACTGGCATCTGTGATGCTGGGGACCTCCGGATGAGGCAGAGATGGGTCATCCACTCAGCACCTCTGGCTGAAGATTGTTGTGAATGCCTTGTCTTTTGCACTAATGTGCTGGGCTCCTCCATCATTGTTCACCACCATTCACGACTGGATGTGGCAGCACTGCAGAGCTTAGATCTGATCCATTGGTTGTGGAATTGCTTAGCTCTGTCCATCACTTACTGCTTATGCTGTTTGGCATGTAATTAGGTCAATGCAATGCACCCAGATGCCAGGCAGTCCATTTTTTATTGGCTTTGTAGCGGTTTGATACAACTGAGTGGCTCACTAGGCCATTTTAAGAGTCAGGGATGTGTACGACTGATGTCAGGTTGATAATACAGGTGAGAAGCAGGCAGAATATAGAACGTTCAGAGGGGAAATGAGAAAGGGATTATAAGAACACAGATCTTACGAACTAGGAGCAGAAGTGGGCCACTCAGCCCAAGGCTGTTCCACCATTCAATAAGATCATGGCTGACCTGATTGTAACCTCCCGCCTACCCCTGATAACCTTTCACCCCCTTGTTAATCAAGAATTTATCAAGCTTTTGTAACCTACTAAAATAACGCATATTGTAAGTCACTCCCCTTTTTCTGTCTCAGAGGTTTACTCTGGGTATCAGCAACTCAAGACTCCTAAATTATTATTTGTGCACAGCACGTTTATTCGGCACTCAAAAAAAAAAACCTTCTTACACTCAATAAGACTTATACTCATGCATCCACATGTGCAAGGTTGCCTGGCCTTGTCCGAGAGTCAGAACGAAAGGAGTAATCAGTTCTCTCCTTCCGGTCTCCAAATCTACTTTGTCCTGAGCTAGCTAGCTATCATCTCGGGGCACAGTTTCTTATACCCTGCTCAGTGCTCGCTGCCCACATGATTGGCTCTAGATGGGCTGAACCTGCCTTCTCGAGGCTCAGTGATTGGCCAGTTGTCTCTTGACAGCCTCATCAAGTTTTTGATCATCTTACATAGCTAGATTTCAGTCCTCCAGCCCTCACATGATTAACGAGACAATAATCTCATCTCCACCAACTTCTTGGTTTCCAAGCAACTAGCCCATATGGCATGTTCGTTACAAATTTAACAATAACTTTAGCCTTATCAATTTAATATTTAATCTTATCTACAGCACCATCTTGCAGGTTTTCGTCCATTCACTTCCTTTAACAATAGCACAGTTACACCACATTATTCACGTTACAGGCTTGGAATCAAGATAGCCAGACCTTGGGAGTTAAAGATCACTTAAACTTTGATTACTGCAAACAAACTTTACGCCAGTCCTTAAAAGTTAACAGGATCAGTTGAACTCCACATTACAGATTCAGCATGTTCCACTCCCCCCTCCCCTCTTCTTCAGACACTTGTTTCTTTGTCTCAGCTATTTGTTATTTATGTACATCAATTCCCCCCTCACCAGGTGTCATACCATTCACGGGGGCAATGGGAGAAAGGAGGGGATCGCTTACACTCTGCCTTAAAAATATTCAAAGACCCTGCTTCCACTGTCTTTTGAGGAAGAGAGTTCCAAAGACTCACGACCCTTTGAGAGAAAAAATTTCTCCTCATCTCTGTCTTAAATGAGCGACGCCTTATTTTTAAACTGTGACCCGTAGGCAAAGGGAGATAGTGAGAAGAGACTGACAACTGACATAAAAGAGAATTCAAAAGTCTTCTATTAGCATAGAAAACATCAAAGGGTAGTAAGGGGAGAGGTGGGACCACTTATGGACTAAAAACAAGATCTACATATGGAGGCAGAGGGCATAGCTGAGGTACTAACTTAATCGTTAGATCTGCCTTTACCTAGGAAGAAGATGCTGCCAAAGTCACAGTGAAAGTGAAGGTAGTTTAGGCACTGGATGGGATAACAATTGATAAAGTGGAGGTATTAGTATAACTGGGTGTGCTTAAAGTTGATAAGTCAGACCTGAAGGGCTGAAGGGATGCACCCGAGGACTCTGAGGAAATTAAAGGTGGAAATTATGGAAGCGCTGGCCAGAACCTTCCTATCCTCCAGAGGACTGGAGAATTGCAGATGTTACACCATTGTTCAAAAAAGGGTGTAAAGATAAGCCCAGCAACTGCAGGTCGGTCAGTTTAACTTCTGTGGGGGGAAAGCTTTGAGAAAGGATAACCTGGGACAAAATTAACAGTCACTTTGGAGAAATGGAGATTCATTAAGGAAAGTCAGCAAGGATTTGTCACGGTTGCTGTGGTGTACATGGACTTCTAAAAGATCTTTGATAAAGTGCCACATAATATACTTGCCAACTAACTAAGTTGAGGCTAATGGAATGAAAGAGACTGCAGCTGCATGGGTATGAAGAGAGTGAAAGGAAATAGAGAGCAGTAGCAAACAGTTGTTTTTCAGACTGGAGGAAGGTGTTTCCCAGGGATCAATACTAGGGTTGTTGCTTTTCTTGATATATATCTGTGGCCTAGACTTGGGTGTACAGGACACAATTACAAAATTTGCAGATAACACAAAACTTGGAAGTATTGTGAACTGTGAGGAGGATAGTATAGTTGAATGGGAGACACATGGCAGATGAAATTTAATGCTGAGAGTTGTGGAGTGATACATTTTGGTAGGAAGAAGAGGAGAGGCAATATAAAATAAAGAGTATAATTCTCAGGTGCTGCAGGGACAGAGAGATCTGTGGGTATATGTGCACAAGTTATTGAAGTTGTCAGAGCAGGTTGAGCAAGTGGTTAATAAGGGCATATGGACAGGATCCTCAGCTTTACAAACAGAGGCATAGAGAACAAAAGCAAGGAAGTAATGATGAACCTTTAGAAAACACAGGAATGGCCTCAATTGAAGTATTGTGTCCAATTCTGGTCACCACACTTTAGGAAGCATGTGAAGGCTTTAGAGGAGGTGAAGAAAAGATTCACGAGGAGGGTTCCGGGGATGAGGAAATTCAGTTACATGGATAAATTGGAGAAGCTGGGACTGTTCTCCTTAGAGAATAGAAGTTTGAGAGGAGATTTGACAGAGATATTAAAAATCATGAGGTGTCTGGACAGAGTAGATATAAAGAAACGATTTCCTTTCGCAGAGGGTTAAGAAGCAAAGGACACAGATTTAAGGCAAATGGCAAGAAAACAGCAGCAATATGAGGAAAAAGCTTTTTTACACAGCAAGTGTTAGGATCTGGAGTGTATGGTGGAGGCCAATTCAAACATGACCTTTAAAAGAGATTTGGGTGAGCATCTGAAGAGAGGATCTTTTCAGGGCTATGGGGAAAGGAAGGAGGTGCAGGGTGGGGGGGATGGTCAGGTGGGACTAACTGTGCTGCTGTTGAAGAGAGCAGTCATGGACACAATGGGCCAAAAGGCCTCCTCCTGTGCTGCAGCCATTTGATGATTCTATGGTTCTATATCTGTACTGCTAATTCTGGCCTCTTGAGCATCTGCAATTTTCATCATCCCACTGTTGGAGGCGCGCCTTTATCTGCCAAGGCCCTTATCTCTGGAACTCACTCCGTATGCCTTGCCACCTGTCTATGTCTCTTTTCTTCCTTAAGACACTCTTTAAAATCTACCTCTTTGACCAAGCCTTTTTAATATCTCCTTAAGTGACACATGTCATACTTTCTTTTATAACACTCCTGAGCAGTGCTTTGGGATATTTTATTACATTAAAGATGATATATAAATACAAGCCTTTGCTGTTGACCTTCATGTCACTTAAGGGTATCAAGGAACGTGGAATAAAGATGAGTAAATAGAGTTGAGATAAGGATCAGCCATGATCTACTTGAAAAGAGGAACAGGCTTCACGTTACCATGTCATGTGTTCAAGCCTCACTATGCCAAGCTGTGAAACTGAATTCAATAAATCTGGTAAATGGTGGGTTGGTATCAGTAAGTAAAAAAGACTGTGGCAGTGCTGGATTGTTAGGTGAGCAGAAATCTTCTCCAATTAAATATAGGGAAGACTGAAGCCATTGTCTTCAGACCCACCTCAAACTCTGTTCCCTAGCCACTAAGTTCAGCCCCCTCGCTGGCAACTGGCTGGGGTTGAACCAGACTTTGCAGCCTACATATCATATTTGACCACAACATGAGCTTTCAACCACATATCGGTGCCATCATTAAGACCACCTATTTCCAGAGCCTTGACAGATGAAAGCATGGCCACAAATGGTGGAACAGTTGAAATTAGGGATGCTTAGGAGGCCAGAGTTGGTGGAGTACCGAAATCTTGGAGGGTTGTGGGGCTGGAGGAGGGAACAGAGTTTGAGGTGGGCCTGAAGACAATGGCTCTGTGACTCTGCCCCTTCCTCAGTCCATCTGCTGCTGAAACCTTCAGCCATGCCTTTGTTACCTGTAGACTTGGGTATTCCAATGCACTCCTGGGCATTCTCCCACATTCTAACCTCTATAAACTTGAAACCATCCAAACATCCAAAGTTCTGCTGCCCATGTTCTACCTTGAATCAAGTCCTGTTCACCTATCACCCCTGTGCTTGCTGATTGACATTGGCATTGAGCATGCCCTGTTTTTAAAATTTTTATCCTTGTCTTTTTGAAGCCCTCCATGGCTTCGCCCCTCCATTCCTCAGTAATCTCCTCCAGCCCCACAACCCTCCAAGATTTCGGTACTCCACCAACACTGGCCTCCTGAGCATCCCTAATTTCAGCTGTTCCACCATTTGTGGCCATGCTTTCATCTGTCAAGGCTCTGGAATACCCTCCCTAAGTCTCTCTGCCTCTCTTTCCTCCTTTAAGATGCTCCGTAAAATTTGCCTCTTTGACTAATCATTTCATTATCTGACCTAATATATCCTTAGGTGGCTTGGTGCCAAGTTTTGTTTTACAATAGACCTGCAAAGTGGCTTAGGATATTTTACTGCATTGAAGGCACTATATAAGCTCAAGTTATTGTTAATGTCAATACATAATATTTCCCATCCTACATGTAATGCCTCCTAAAAGGCCTAGCAAGCCATTTGGTTGTATCAGGCTGACTAGGAATGGGTAACAAAGTGTTAACACCTTCACTAAAACAGGGGAGAAAGGAATCTGTTACGAGCATGTTATGTTTGTGTGGTGCTTTGCCAAGAGTAACTATCACGTACCCTCCATTTAGAATAACAAAATAAAGCAATGGCCACTGAGATCTTACAGTGATAAAAGCAGTTACTAAACACAAAGCTCACTGATCATTCTGTGGGTGTTACTCCGTTACTGTGGGTGACAATCCAATACTTAATGGTAATTGTCACCCACCTGATGTTAAATACAACTCTAATTAAATGTCGCCCATTGAGTAAACCACCAATTAAATCAAATTATTAGCAGGCAGGTCTCAAGGCACTTTTTTATTATAGGAGCGCAGTCACTGGGAGACACGCAAGTCTGCCTTTGTGGGCCGCATTCCATGCTATAAATGCCACCATGATTGGGCAATAGATGGCATCATAGACCCATGGAAATTTGGCTCTACAAATGAGCTGTAAAATTAAGGGAGTTTCTTCAAAAGGTAGGAGCCAGTTATCTCAATTGACTAGATGGCTGTTGTATGGTTCAGAATAACGTCAATAGCGTAGGTTTGATTTCCATTCCGGTTGAAGTAGACTTGAGTTAGGCCTCCTCACCCCGCCCCTGAGAATGGAAGGCAATGGCAAACCACCACTGATAAAAAACTGCCAAGAAAACAATTCAAGATGAAGCATCAGAAACAATGACCCAAGGACCTACCTTCGAGTAGAGCACACATGAATAAACGAATGAATCACTTCAAACGGTGTAACTACAAGGAACTGGTGCACCAAGATCCTAGCAGCAGACCAATTGGAACTGTGTGGGACTGGCAGCTGACTTGTAGCCAGGAAACAAGCCCCAGAAATTTGGCCTCTGCTACTGCTCCTATGCCACTGAATCTAAAACTCCCTTCCTAGTTGCTCATTCAGTCTTAACCAAATGCCTTGGTTGATCCAGAACTAAGCTTCAAAAGCCAGTAATTATTACAAAGATCACTTATTCATATCCCTGCATTATTGCCTGTCTCTGCTATTGTAGCCCTTATCCATGTTTTTGTCACCTTTAAAAAGCAACCTTGGCTCAGTTAGGTAGAAGATTGTGGGTTCAAGTCCCACTTAAGAACTCGAGCTCAAACACCATCCAGTGCGGTACTGTCTGAGGTGTCATCTTTTGGATTGGCTTTATTTATTTTTATTTAGCATGTGCATAGTCGCAGAGCCAAGCAAGAGCCTTGTCAGCGGCTAGATGGAGCTCTTTAAGCCTGCCTTCAAGTTTAGTCAGCGGACACTCCTCGACAATGTGATGCTGCAGCTTGGATGGTCTTGATGTTCTTGTTGTGCCACTTGTCAATACCCAGCCAAAGCCAGGGAAGCCAATGATCCTCCTAGCAAACCGAATTCAACAAGTCTGCACTTGAAGAACCCCAGTATCACGGAATCACAAACCGCCAGCAATACAAAATCCTATGGCTCCTATACCATTGGACCCACACATCGCATCCTACACTCAATGTTGAAGGACATCTGAAGCCAAGACACACCTGGTCAGCACCCTCATCTAACCACATGGCATCAATGTGATCTATATTCAAGAAACACATCATCTAACAGATGACGCTGGAAAGTACAAGATAGACGGTTTAGACCTGATATGCCATATTGGATGAATTGTAAAATCAAGACCCATCTGCCCTTTCAAGTGGACATAAATAGCACTATTTCAAATCAGAGCAGGGGAATTCTCCTCAGCATTCCAGAAAATATTTATTCCTCAATCAATGTCACAAAAAAGCAGATTATCTTGTCATTATCACATTGCTGTTTGTGGGAGCTTGCTTTACAAAAATTGACTGCTGTGTTTCCTACATTACAACAGTGACTACACTTCAAAAGTATTTCATTAGCAGGAAAGCGCTTTTGGACATCCTTAGATGCAAGTCTTTCTTTCTCAGCTCAATCTTCTCCAATTCCCTCCTTGCTACTTTCCAATACTCTGTCCTCCAAAAGCTCCAACTTCTCCAAAATGCAACATCCATTCCATATTCCTCAGTATGTTTCAATCATTATACCCATCCTGCCTATTCTTTATTAGCTACCTGTCCACCAACATGTGAAGTATAAAGTCCTCATCTTCAATGATCTCCTCTTACTGCCCCAACTACCACAGTCTCTTCCAGCCTTAAATCTCCTCCTACCTTTTTTTAATCTTTTAACTCTGGTCTTTTGTGCACCCCCCTTTATCTTCATCCCAATATTGGTTAGAGATTTTAGCCACTTCAAATCTTCCCTCTGGAACTTGTTCCCTAAACCCTAGCATCTCTTCCCTCCTTTAGCAAACCCTCCTGAGACCTATCTTTCTGTCTAAGATTTTGATGCCTTTCCTAAAGGTTGTCCTTCAGGGCCAGGCCATAATTCCTCTACCATTTTGCATGTGAGAACTGCTTTGCAATTTATTTTACATGAAAGGAGTCGTATAAATTCAAGTTGCTCTTCTAAGAAGGGAGTACCACAAATTGAAGTTGATCTCCCTACACAGGAGAGAAGCCATTGAACAACATAAAAGCACATTGAGAATAAGCAAGACTAATATTTCCTTTACTTTTTGAGAATCAATGAATAAGTTATAGATTTTAGCAGCTCTCAGATATGGGATTTTATTATTTAGGGGGATTGAAAGGTCAAAAAACAAGATTTTCTAATTGGTTATCTCACTTTATTGCATTAAAAAAGAACAGTTTCTCAGCTAATTGTACCATATAACCTTATTTGAGAAACATAACTCAGAAAAAAGGATGATCCTGGATTTGGGGGATTTAAAGCAATTAATTTTTCATTGACAACTTCTTCTTTGAATCCTTCCTTTGGATACCTCCCTTGAATACTTTCATTCCTAAAAATCACTGTCAGCCCAGTGATATACTTATCTCTCCTTGAATCAGTTGTTGAGTTGGTGTGTTACAGTTCACTCAGAGAATCCGAATTGCTCTGGCAATGTACACTTTTACGTGCATGTTGTAGTCCGGAGCTATGGATAGTGATGGTAGAGGCTCCAACGTTCTTTCCATCACATGACAGGCCAGGGCAGATTCGTCCTAGATTTGCACTAATTGCAGTTGCGGGTGAGAAAAAGGACATTTTCCCCGCTGGCCACAATGGCGGCTTTTCACGCCGTATCGTCCCAGTCCTGCCTCATTAATCATGCATTCACAGGAAAGACGCCGGGTTGCTGGTGAGGCATCCTCTCATTTGCTTGCCCCGCCGTCACCTCAGGCCATCAGTAAACTGGGCGCCATATTTAAAGGCTGCCCCTGCACAGAGCGAGCACTCTTCAAAGGATAGGAAGCTGCTGGGAACTGATGGCTACCACAGGGAGGAAACATGCTGCCCTCGGATTTAGTGACGCCTCCCTCAAGCGCCTACTGATGCAGTGGAGGCCTGCAGCGATGTCCTCTACCCTCACTCTGGGCAAAGGCCACCAAGCAAGGTCAGCAATCCTGCATGGGAGTTGGTGGCAGCGATGCTCAGAGCGAACGACCTGCAAAAGAGGACAGCCGCCCAGTGCCACTACAGGATGAATGGTCTCATCTGTTCCGCCAGGGTTATTCACTCTTCTCATCACTCTCAACTCACACACTCACCAACCCATCACACATCCACAGGGATGTCACACTTCAAGGGACAACATCACTAACTCTCACACACACCCTCACATCTCCATCAGGCTCATATCCTCTGGAGCTCGTGTCCTCATCCTGTCCATGGCTCCGCTCACCCAGTGCCATGTGACCTGTTCACACTCTCTCCATCTGTTTTCATGCAGGAGAAGCTAGCTCACAACAGCAGGCAGAGGTCCCAGGCCAGGGGTGGAGTGGCCCACATTAGGAGGACTGCTGAGGAAGAGACATCTGTGAGGTCCAAGTCAGATGATGAGTCTCTGGATTCGGCGTTCCAACTTTTCGTGGAGAGTCAGCAGAAGGCAGGGGGCCATCACACAGAGCAGTTGGAAGCTCTCAAAGGAGCGGCATGTGAGTCGGATGAGTGTGTCTGCCTGCTGTCTGGTAAAGTGGTGCCCATGTGTGCATATGGAGGTCTCCATGGGAAGGGTGGCAGACAGCATGGAGATCCTGGTCCAGCAGAATGTGGAGATGCATGCAGACCTGCACTCCATCGAGGTATCCATGGGTGAGTTCCTGCAGTGGCAACACGAGAGGGAAACGGGGCACCTCGACATCACTCCAGGTGCTCCTTCCCCTCGAGGAGTCAAGCTGGGGCCCTCGGGCACTCAAAGGAAGGAGGAGCGGCAGCTGGGCACCCCTGGGTCATCCACTCAGGAATCTCAGAGGCTGTCTGCTCCTCCAAATCCCCTTTACCTGCGACCCCTTTAACCTCGCCCCCTGTCACTGGAGAGGGAGCAGCTGGCCCACAGGAGGACAGCCAAAGCAAGCTGGGGCCTTCAAAACCTGAGCTCTCCAGAGGATGGAGGCCAAAGTCATCAGAGGCAACAGGGCCAACCATTGCACAGGCTGTCCCCACCCCTGCTGCAGATGTCAGGGCAGCACATAGAAGTGGTAGGCCTAGAAAAGTGAAGAATTTCTGATCACGTGGTTGGATGGCTAAACACATTTTGTCACTTTATAATCTTAAAATATGTTCACTTTCATTGACTAATGTTTAATGGTGTCTTTCATTTTCATATACAGGCTTCGCAAGCCCTGCCCCTGCGACCAGCAACCTGCCCCACCCCCCCAACCCCCCTACCCGCCACCCCCCCTCCCCACCCCCAACAGTTCAGCTGCACGCAGCCGGCCCACAAGTAATTCTGGCGGGAGAAATGTGTGTGTGACAGGACCTTTTGGAGCCTCGCGCAGGCACTCCCCCACACATGTGGATCCTTTCTCCATCACACTCAACTCAATGTTGTGAGCATTTTCAATGCTGCCTGCTGGGGTTCACTTTCAGTTGTCCATCTGAGCTGATCTGCATCTCCGCCCACCCACTGATCACACTCCCATGCAGCACCTGATCCCACCCAACACGAGACTCTGCTCACTTTTGATTTTAGAAGCATGGGACTGGCGAAGTTTGTCTTTAGCTCCCCCATCCTTTCCCTTCCCCTAGTCACCCATGTCCTTTCCCCCATCACTGTCGACCCCCTTCCATCACCTTCCACCTCCCCACCATCACAAACCAGGCACAACCCTTTTCTTTCCAGGATGTCCAGGTGAACATCCACATTCCCTTCCTTCCCGAGAATCCCACCCCCATCCACATTGACCTCCTACACCCCCCCTTTCCCACCCCCAGGGTCCGTGTCTACTTCCGAGTCCCCACCAACCGCCCTCACCATCCCTTCTACCACTGCTGTCACACCCTCACTCTCTCACACTAACTGCTCATTCTGCCCGCTCTCATTCTCACTATTCCCTCCTACCACGCTCACCCTCATTTCACTCCCCAAGAGGCAGTCATTGACTCCACAGACCCCTCCCTTGCACATTCACCTGGACATCATCTCCCCCCTTACTGCTTCCTCCACCCTTCTCATTTCTCCCCCAGGACTCCTTCCTCCACCCTTATTCCTTCTTCCCACGGACCTCTTCCTCCCCCCCAGACTCCTTCTTCCCCATGGACTCCTTCCCCCCTCTGAAGCCCTGACCCCTCTGAACTCCTTCTTCCCCCCGAAGTCCTGCCCCCTCCATACCCCTTCCACCCTCTGAACTCTGTCCTTTACATCTTTCTCCCTCTTACACCTATCTCCCCAGTTGCCGCATACTCCCCCATTACACCCTCATCCCCTGTTACACCCTTCTCCCCCTCTCCCAACCTCAGTGTCCCCCAATACCATCATTCTCCTCGACCAGCCTCATCCCTCTGGTACACCTTCCTCTCCCAGTCGAACCTAGATCTCCCTCTTCCACACCCTGGTACATCTTCCTCCCCCACTCACAGCTGGACATTCCTCTCCACCCCCTTGATGATCATTCGTTGTATGCTGGCCAAGACGCTGATGACCTGAAGTAGATCCTCAACAGTGAACTTCCACCTTGTATGAGCTGCTTTGCGGCAGAGCCATGACCATGAGAATCCACCCAGCATGCGATACACGGTCCCATTGCTGGCGGCCTCCATCATCTTCTGCTCCTCAGATGTCCGCAATGTAAGCAAGGCCCTGGTGGTAAGTCCCAACTTCTGCACGTCACACTTGTCAAGGCGTGTTTTCCTGCTGATGTGGGTGATAAATTTGATGTGGGGGGATGATTCTGGAGAGCAGGGCTTATAATTATATGCAGATATATGAAAATGAAGTTCCCAACATCTGGCAACGCAGCTCACCATTGGCCAGTGGAGCAGATGATTGCAAACTGGTTTCATCACAGCATCAAGCCGATCTTTGGCCTCCCTGCCATATTGTCCGCTCGTGCCCGCCGTGACGCCCAATGCCAACAGACATGGAAAATTCTGCCCCAGGAATCTTTCCCGCTCTTACCGCCTGCCATTGGTATGTATTGGAAGGTTTTTCAGGTGGACAATCAATCTATTTGGCCAACAAACTCCTGGGGTGGGACTGGAACTCGGAGCTTCAGTCTCAGAGGCAAGGATGCTACCAATGGCGCCACATAGCAATATATAAACATGTTGTTTGTCTTCATTTATCACTCTTCAGTAAAGAAGGCACCATGAAGTCCATATCAAAAAGTCCAAATTCTTCACAGAATATTGAAATGATTATTGGAATTTGTTTTATCAAGTTACTGTGTTGTCTTTCAGTAGTTTCACAGTAGTTCCTTGCTTTGTGCCCACTATCTAGATGTCAGTTTTTTAATAAATGGCTCTTGCAAACAATAGATGACCCAAACACAAACACAAAATACTGCAGAAGCTGGAAATCTGAAATAAAAGCAAAAAATGCTGGAAATACTCAACAGATCTGGCAAGATCTGTGGAGAGTTAACTTTTCAGGTCAATAGCGTTACATCAGAAATGGAAAAGAATGCAACAGGTTTTAAACAAGCAGAGAGCGAGGGGGGAGGGGAGGAAAGAACAAAAGGGAGAGTCTGTGATAGGGTAGAAGGGAGCAAAGATTAAAGAATAAAAGGCATCATGGTATAAGGCAAAAACAAAAAACTACTGCGGATGCTGGAAATCCAAAACAATCCCCCCTGTACATTGTGTGCAGTGAATACAGAATAGTAAATTGAAAGAAGCACACGTAAATCACTGCTTCACCTGGAAGGAGTGTTCAGAGGGTGAGAAGGGAGGAGGTAAAAGGACAGGTTTCGCATCTCCTGCATTGTACAGGAAGGTGCTGCTGGAAGGGTGTTAGAGTGATTGAGGTGTAGTCCAGGGTATCTTGGAGGGAACAACCCCTTAAAAAGTTTCAAAGGAGAAGAGAAAATGTGTTTGGTGGTGACGTCACATTGGAGGTGGCAGAAAATGCGGAAGATGTTTCATTGAACGAAGAGCCTCGTGAGGTGGAAGGTAAGGGAAAGGAAAAGTCTATCCTGGTTCTGGGATGGAGGGGATGCGGTGAGCGCAGAAGCCTGGGAAATGTGACATATGTAGTCAACAGCCCTGTCAAACATGATGGGGGTGGAGGGGGAGTGGCGGAGGGGTTGGGGGGGATGCTGCAATCCTCAGTTGAGGGAAAAGGAAGAAATATCAGGAGCTCTGGTATGGAAAGTTGCATTGACTGATCAAATGCAGCAAAGACAGAGGAACTGGGAGAAAGGAATAGAGTCTTTACAGGAAGTGAGGTGGAAGGAATTGCAATCAAGGTAACTTGGGAGTCAATGGGCTTATAGTGGAGATATTGGCTGACAGCCTAGTCCCAGGCATGGATAACAAGAAGTTAAGGAAGGGAAGGGAAGAGTTGGACATGGACCTCGCCAAGGCAAAGTTCGGTTGGAATTTGGAAGCAAAGTTAATGAAATTTTCCAGTTTGGGGTGACAACAGTCACCATTGTACTAGATAAGGAAGTGCAGGATTGAAACAAAGAATGTTCCGCATATCTCATAAAAAGACAGGCATAGCTAGGACCCATATGGGTTCCCATTGCAACAGCTTTTACGTGGAGAAAGAGAATGGAGTCTAAGGAATAATTGTTCATGTGAGAATCAGGTGGAAGAGGTAGGTGGTGGATGGGAACTGGTAGATCCTCCATTTAATGGAAGAAATAGGGCCACCCTGGTGTGGAATGAGGGTGTAGAGATTTTGGGTATCCATGGTAAAAAGGAAATGCTTAGGCCGAGGACACCGAAAACTGTTGAAGTGGCAGAGGGCTTTGAGAAACTCACAGATGTAGATAGGAAAGGACTAGACAAGGAGCGACAAAATAGAGTTGGGATGAGAAGAAATTAGTTCCATGAGGCAAGTTGAGGCTGAAATGTTGGGCCTACCAATGCAGTCCTGTTTGTGGATCTTGTGAAGGAGGTAGAAGCAGACCAAGGTTATTACCTAGTAACCTTGCCTTATCCACCTATAGACTTGACTATTGCATTGCTCTTTTGGTTGACCTCTCATGTTCTACCATTCACAAACCTGAGCTCACCCAAAACTCTGCTGCCCATATTATTTTTATATTTTGTTCACAGGATGTGGGCATTGTTAGCAAGATCAGTATTTATTGTCCATCTTTAATTGCATTTGAGAAAGTGGTGGTGAGCTGCCTTCTTGAACCACTGTAATCCTTGTGGTGTAGGTGCTCCCACGGTGCTGTTAGGTACGGGGTTCCAGGATATTGACCTTCGAGCAATGGAGGAATGGCGATATTTTACAACTCAGAATGGTGTGTGACTTGGAGGGGAACATGGAGGTGGTTGTGTTTCTATTTGCCTGCCACCCTTGCCAAAGTGGTGGTAAGGTCATGAGTTTGGGAGGTGTTTTTGAAGAAGCTTTGGTGTGTTGTTGCAGTGCACCTTGTAGATGGTACACACTGCAGCCATGGTGCGCCAGTGGTTAGGGCAGTGAATCGGGTGCTGATCAGGTGGACTGCTTTATCCTGGTTGGTGTCAGGGGTCATGAAAGTATAATAATTTTCATAATATTTTTCTGGTTTATTGTAAAGTAGGTTTTACGGGAGTAAGTAGTTGGGTCTGTCTGTGTGTGATTTAATTATATTTGGAGGCAAGTAGACTGCAAGCTTTGACTCATCAAAAGAAGCTAGTTGCTTGACATGCTAATGAGTAAACATGGATGCTGTCTTAGCATGTAAGGTGTGAAGGGGATTTGTATTTTAGATGGATGAAGGGAGATTTGGATTTCAAAGCAATTTTAGTTTGTTTACAACTAAGCCAGATAAGCAAGGCTGAGGAATGTGTTTATTTTTCCCAAGGGTTATTGACAACATATAGTGACAACATGAAAGTTTTTATTTTATGAGGGAAATACAGTTTCAAAGACTTATGAAGCAATAGAATTTACATGTTATGAAGAGAAAAACATATACAAAGACGAATGAGGCTATGTGTCAGGAGAAGGCATTATGAGGTCTAACAGAAGTGTGTGGAATAGCCTTAATGAAGCCTCCAGTATTTGTGCATAAGTCTGCTGTCTACCAAAACTGAAGCTGGAGAAAAGTCATTTGGAATTCCACTATCCAGGGTATGGTGTTAAGTTGCTGGATCTGTTTAAAATCTAAAATCTATTTTTGGATTGTTTCCTTAAAGGGGTGTAACAGGGAGTCAGGCTAATTAGGAATTTTAGGAGTTATTATAGTAGTAATTTGTAGTCCTATATATATGCTTGAAATCTTTTCTTTTGTGGACTTATTACTTCTGAATTCAGTGCACACATCTCGAAATAAATACAAATTGCAAAACCACTGTGGTAGCGCGATCAAGTTACCCTTGTGGATTTGGTCCATCTGGCACACATCATCTGCCACATCATAACAAATTGTGGGGGTCTTTGTGGGATATTTGAAATTTCTTGATTGGTTTGGAGTTGATGAATTTTAAGGTTATGAGTGTGAGAAACACTTTGAAGGGAAGGTAGATAGTCAGGGAAGAGAAGGAGTAGGTGGAAATTTCCAGGAAGTTGTGTTTCTCAGACTAAAAAGGAAGTTGCTGAGGGTAGAAGTGACACTCGAAAATTGAGATGTTTTCATTGTAATAAAGTTGGGCACACAAAGTCAATATATTGGAAATTACAGGGAAAATCTGTTGCAATTATTGGGATACAGAAAAGTTCTGGAAGTAAAAGTACTGTGGGTTCTGAGGTTCAGGCACAGGAAAAACCAATGATTTGTGCACAGGTAAAGCAGGAAGAATCAGTGATAGATAAAAAAGTGGAAATGTGTTCACAATTTACCCAAGGGATTTCTGAGGAGCAGGTTGCAGAAATGTTTAAAGATTTTGTATGTGAGGGGGAAGCTTTTCCATGTGTACAAGGTGGAGCATGTAAAGATATTAAAATTTTAAGAGGCACAGGGGCTGGTCAATCCTTAATGTTATGGGATAGTAATATTTGTTGTTCAGAGGGAGTATTGCAGGAACAGGTGATAATAAGTGGGGTTCATGGAGATGCTAAACCTGTTTTATTGTGGAAAGTAAATTTAAAGAGTAAGTGGAAAACAGGTGAGGTGATTGTTGGAGTAGTGGAAAAATTGCCCATTGCAGGGGTTCAATTTATTTTAGTTAATGGTACAGCTGGGTCACAGATGTGGGTGATGCCTATGGTAGTCGAGCAGCCTATAAAGGTGCTTTCAACAGAAGTGTTGCGGAAAGAGCATCCTGGATTGTTTCCAGATTGTGCAGTACTGAGATCACAAGCTCACAGGTTGAAACAGGAAGAAGAGGAATTTAAAAGTCAGGGAAAACATGTTGAAGTTCAATTAGCTGATACAATCTTTGATTAAATTGTTCAGGAAGAAAGAATGGAAGATATTACAGGGTGAGGTATTTAGCTCAAGGCGGTTGGTAGAGTTACAGCAAAAGGATCCACATATAAAACAGTTATATCAGGCAGTTTAGTTTAGCTTTTTTTTAAATCTCCAAAAATCTTGGTGGACTTATTACTTCTGAACTCAGTGCACATCTCAAAATAAATACAAATTGCAAAACCATTGACAGCATGATCAAATTTCCCTCGTGGACTTGATCCGCCTGGCACACATCATCTGCTGCATCATAACACAGGTTTCTTAAGTGTTGGTGGAACTGAACTCATCCAGGCAAGTGGAGAGTACTCAATCACACTCCTGACTTGTTCCTTGCAGATGATACTAATTTGCATCAAGCCCTGTCCACCCATCAGCCTGTGCTCGCCAACTTACATTGGCTCCAAGCCCATCAACACCTCAATTTTAAAATTCTTATCCTCATGATAAATTCCCTCTGTTGCCCCTCCCTATCTCTGTAATCTCCTTCAGCTCTACAACCCTCCAAGTACTCCGCATTCCTTTAACGCTGGTCTGTTGTGAATTGCCCCATTTTCGTTGGCCCACCATTGGAGGCTGTGATTTCAGCTGCGATGGCCATAAACTGTGGAAATTCTGTTCCAAACCTCATTCCCAGCCTACTTGACCCCTTTCTTTAAACTGCTGCTCAAAACCTATCTTTTTGCTTAAGTATTTTCCTTAGCTTTGCTGTTAATTTTTATCTAGCTATGCTCTTGTGAAGCATCTTGGGACATTTTGTATTTTATAAGTATATATAAATATATACTTATATATCAACATAAAAGTACATACGAACATGTGAACATACGAAGTAGGAGCAGAAGTTGGCCATTCGGCCCCTCGAGCCTGCTCCGCCATTCAATAAGCTGATCTGTTTGTGTTTTGAATTCCACATTCCCATCTACCCCCAATAACGTTTGATTCCCTTGCATTACAAGAATCTATCTGCCTCTGCCTTAAAAATATTCAATGACCCTGCCTCCACCGCCTTTGGAGGCAGGGAATTCTAAAGTCACACAGCCCTATGAGAGAAAAAAATTCCCTCATCTCTGTCCTAAAAGGACGAGCCCTAATTTTAAAACAGTGCCTCCTAGTTCTGGACTCACCCACCAGGGGAAACATTCATTCCACGTCCACCTTGTCAAGACCATTCAGGATCTTATATACTTTAATCAAATCACTTCTCACTCTTCTAAACTCCAGTGGAAACAAGCTCAGCCTGTCTAACCTTTCCTCATAAGACAACCTGCTCACTCCAGGTATCAATCTAGTAAACCTCCTCTAAGCCGTTTCCAACACATTTACACCCTTCCTTAAAGAAGGAGACCAAAACTGCACACAATATTCGAGATGTGGCCTCATCAATGCCCTGTATAACTGAAGCCTAACATCCTTACTCTTATGTTCAATTCCTCTCTTAAAGGATAGTGTCCCATTAGCCTTCTTAATTACTTGCTACACCTGCATGCTAACTTTTTGTGACTCATGCAGTGGAACACCTAGATTTTTCTGCCCCTCAGAACTCTATAGCCATTCTCGATTTAAGTAATACTCTGCTTTTTTATTCTTCCTGCCAAAGTGAACAACTTCACATTTTCTTATATTATACTCCATCTGCCAGATTTTTGCCCACTCACTCAACCTATTTATATTCTTATGTTCTCTTCATAACAAACTTTCCTACCTGCCTTTGTGTCATCTGCAAATTTAGCTCCCATGCCTTCACTTCCCTCATCAAAGTCATTGATATATATTGTAAAATATTGAGCCCCCAGCACAAACCCATGTGGGACTCCACTCATCACACCCTGCGGGACCCCCCACCGTCATCGCAATCTGCCAATCAGAAAAACACTCATTTATGCACACTCTCCGGGCAGAATTTTACCAAATTTGCACTAAGCATGGTAGCGGGCAGGTAAAACAGCATTTTACCCGCCGGCTGTGATGGTGGACTTTCATGCCATATCGTCCCAAACCCACCTCATCATTTATGCACTCCTGGGAAACACGCCGTTTCAATGGTGAGCAGGCTGTCATTTGCCCGCCCACCATCACCCTGCCACTGTATCACGCTGGGCGCCATGTTTAAAGTCCAGCCAAAAGCACACATCTCAGTTCTTCCAGCTCAGCACTGCTGCATGGAAGACATGGCCCTGATACTGAAGAACACTGCAGCCCCCAGGTTCAGCGACATGTCTCTCGAGCACTTCTTGGATGCCGTGGAGGCCCCCCCAGGATGTCCGGTACCCCCGCCCTGGCCACAGGATGGGTAGCAATGTGACCAATCCAGTTTGGGAAGTGGTGGCAACGGAAGTCAGCACCAATGCCCTTCAGAAGAGGACAGCCACACAGTGCCACAAGAGGATGAATGGTAAATCACTCTTCTCATCACTCTCAACTCACACACTCACAAACCTATCACACATTCACAGGGCCCTCACTCACTGCCACTGCAAGAGACATCACCATTCACTCTCTCACACTCACCGTCATTGTCCTCATCCCGTCCATGGGACCATTCAACACCCACACAGCCAGGCATACTTATCATCTGGCCTGGCAGGCATCCTGCTTATACTCGCTCCATCTTTATTCATGCAGGACAAGCTGGTTCACAACAAGAGGGAGAGGTTGCAGACCGGTGGAGGAATGATCGAAATTAAGGTCCTCACAGACTTTGAAAACAGAGCCATCCAGCTGGCCGACAAGGATCTGGACCAGTTCTGTGCTGATGGTGAGGTCAGCACTGTTCTACCAAGTGAGGATCCAGCAGTGCAACATCCATCATACAACCATGCTGTGAGTGATGTGTCCTGTTTCACAGGCCACTGCCATGCACTAATTATTTCCCTTTGCTTCAATGGGAAATCTGCCAAACAGCCAACAGAGTTCGTGACCCAGGGCCTCCAGTCAAGCCCCGAAGAAACCTCTGAAGAGGAATCTGGAGACACCCTCTCTGAAGACCCGTCACAGCGCTCACCTACACCCTCCACCAACACAGAGACACACACCTCGGTGGGACCTAGCTTTAGAATAACCTCAGGATCACAACCTGGTGAACACATCACACTGTCTGATCCACAGCAGGCAGCAGGAGGGACTTCCCAGGTGTCCGGCACTCAAAGGACTGCTGGAGGACAGAACGTTGCTGAGTCCGAGTCAGATGATGAGCATCTGGACTCGGTCATGTCACGGTTGCTGGAGCTGCAAAGACAAGCTCGGGAACATCAGGAAGGGATGTCCGCTGCACTCCTCAGATTGCAAGGCACGATGGAGAAGTCCATCTGCCTTCACTCTGAGATGATAGCGCCGGCATGCCAATGCACCGAGGTCAACACTGGTAGGATGGCGGCCGCCATGGAGACCTTGGTCCAGGACGTCACTCCTCCACTGCTGTGCGGGCTCAACTCCATCGCTGATGCCATAGTTGGCCCCCAACAGTGTATATGCGAGAGGGGTGCCAGGCAGCTCGATCTCACTGCAACTACCCCTGCTTCTCAACGAGTCAGCCTGGGGCCCCCAGGCACCCATAGGGAGGAGGATCCGCAGGTGAACACTCCGGGCCCATCCATCCAGGTGACTCCAAGAGTGTCCAGCCCATCCCACTCCCTTCTTCCTGTGACCCCCCAGCAGCTCCAGCTCCACAGGCTGAGGAGGGTGCCACTGCCACACAACAGGACCCCGAAAGCAGGCCGGCGCCCTCCAAATCTCGTCCCTCCAGAGAACGCCCGCCAAGATCATCACAGACAGGGCATCACAGTCAGCAGGCTGCCTCCACCTCCGCTGTGGATGTCCGGGGAGCACCAAGACGTAGCGGCAGGGTTAGGACATTTAAGGAGAATTAGTTGCAAAGCCTGGGCTCAGGTGTTAATCACCTGTACCTACTGTTCACTGTTGTTAATAAACTCCCAAGAAAATCTCCCTGCCTATGGCTCCTTGTTCTGATGAGCAGTGTTCTTGTCACTCCAATGTAAGGCCTTTCTGCACAAGATAAAGACAGGTGTCTCAGTCCAGGGCCTCTTCCCTGTGCTCTGTGCAGCCTTCAGACCAAAGTGATGGTCCGGCCTCACACTCCCTGGATACATTACTGATGCCTGCACCTCGATGGTGCTGCTCATTGCTGCCAGAATGTAGTGGGCAGGCGTCACAGAGTTCCATCATTCTCTCTGTGTGCTCTCAGCACCTTTAAGGTGGGGCTGGCCCCCATCTCTTCAGCATCTGTGGCCAGTGACGCTGTACTCCTGAAGGACTCAGGTGCTGAAGGCGGACAAAGCATCAGATGCTTCTAAAGTTTCATGGCTGCGTCTCTATGATATGACCCTGATAACAGAGTGCAAGCGAGCTGCCCTCAGCCAGACAGGAGTCAGACATTCTCAGAGGCTATATGAAGATCTATGGAGTGTCCTCACTGCATGTCGTCATCATCCTCCTGTAATCGAGCGACTATTAGGGCCTCCACTGCATCTCCATGATAGGAACATTCTCACAGAGGTATTCACGCTGCCATAAGCCAGACTGGAGTTAAACATTCACAAATGCAATGTGAGAAACAATGGGCTCTCCTTACTGCATGTCGTCATCATCCTTCAGAAATCTAGCAGCTATGAGGGCCTCCCGAGCATGCCTGCCTCATCTGGCCAGTGCGACGGCCTCATCGACATCATTATCGCCTTCGAGGACCTCCTCACCCTCATCACCGCCAGTGTCCTCCTCATCGGAGAAGACCTCCAGCTCCTGCATCTCCTCCTCAGCCAGCTCTCACCCCGTTGCAGCGCCAGGTTGTAAAGGGCGCAGCAGACGATGACGATGTGTGATACCCTCTGCGGACTGTATTGCAGGCTCCACCAGACCGGTCCAGGCACTGGAACCTCACCTTCAGCATCCCGATGGTCTGCTCCACCAAGTTGCGAGCTGCAGCACGAGTCTCACTATAGTGTCGCTCTGCTGCAGTCTGAGGCCACCGCACGGGTGTCATCAGCCACGGCCTCTGTGGGTAGCCCTTATCCCCAAGGAGCCATCCCTGCAGCCTCTGTGGACCCTGGAAGATTCCAGGAATCTGTGACCGGCTGAGGATGTAGGCATCGTGCACACTCCCTGGAAACTGTGCAGACCTGCAGGATGTGTTTCTGGTTCTCGCACACCAGCTGCACATTCAGCAAATGGAACCCCTTGTGGTTGATGTAGTACACCGTGTGTTGCGATGGAGATCTGAGCACCACATGAGTGCAGTTGATCGCACCCTGCACCTGTGGGAAACCCGAGATCTGGGCGAATCCAGTTGCTCTTGCATCCTGGTCCCAGGCGAGTTGCAAAAAGTTGTGTACCCTCGTGAAGATGGCATCCATGATTTGTGGGTGGAGGCTTGTGAAATCCCACAGAGGTCACCTGTGGAGCCCTGAAAGGAGTCACTGGTGTAGAAATTGAGTGCCGCTGTCACTTTCACGGCCACTGGCAGTGGATGCCCCCATGTCCCCATGGCGCCAAATCCTGCAGTAAGTGGTGGATGTGAGTGACCAGTTCCCTGGACATTCGCAGTCTTCGGCGACACTGGTTCTCGGTCATCTGCAGGAATGGCAGGTGGTGTCTATAGACCCTGGGTCTTGCTAGGCGATGGCCAGCGATGGTTCGCTGTGGCTCTTGGGCAGCGTGTGCGGGAGCCCCTTCTTCCTGAGGCTGCTGCTCCTGCCTCTGTGCAGCCAGGAGCCTCAGTCGCTCTCTCCTCTGTTGTCTTCATGCTCTGTAGGCCATCAGGCAAACAGCTAGTTCACCAGGCTCCATGATCCTGATGTACTCCTCCCACAGGATGAAAGAGAGAAACACGTGGTTAGCATGGGTGTACTAAGAACCTGTCCTGGTTAAGTGTGACGGCCCCTTACCGCTTCCCAGAGAGTGCTGGCCACCACTTGGACGGCCAGAGATTAGTGTGCTGCATGGCTGCCCAGTTAGCTTGAACCATGGGGGAGACTGATCCAAACCAGAATGCAGACATTGCAGAGGCTGTGAGCGTCTCCAGCAGCGACTGCTACATGGCCAGCTTTAGCAAGGAGATTTTACAGTGTGTGCAGTCCAATTGCTCTGCAGTCCACTAAAATGCTCATGAATTTGCAGCCTGTGCTGGGGTGGTGGGTGGCCGGAGTGGCGGGGGGTGGGGGGTGGGGGGGGCTGGGTTTCCAGGGTGGGGAGTGGAGGTGGTGGTAGGGGGGAGCTCTGGATAACTTGGCAGCACTTTGATGCCTCTGCATTGCTTGAGTGGACAGATGAGCTAGAGTCCCGACCCCAATCACATCAATGTGGCTGCGCCTGAACTGTCTCAGTTGCAGAGGAATGGCCACTTCCCTCACCCACTATCCCCCCCAATCCCGAATGCTTGTGCGCTATATTCAATGTCAGGGCTGCCCTTGCCCCCCACCAGTCACCTCAGAGGCAGGGCTCTGCTTAATCACCACACCCACCCCACCCTGCCACCAGTCTAACAGACCTACAGCAAGGCTGCACTTGCCCCGCACCCCCCTCACAAGTTGCCTCAATGGCAAGACTGCACTTGCCCCCCGCTCCCCCTCACTCTCAGAAGTTGCCTCCAAGGCAGGGCAGCACTTGCCCTCCACTCCCCCTCACCCTCAAAAGCCACTTCCAAGGCAAGGCGGCAGTTAACCCCAACACCACCCCCCACCCCCCGGCCCCGCCCGTGCCCTGAAGCCTGCAAAGCAACAGGCAACCCTGGCAAGCTCTGCAGAATGTTGCTGTGCACTCACCTCCAGTTCACCCAAAGTGCAAGCCGCCAAGTGCACGTAGCCTCTGTGCTGTTGTGAAACACGTCAGCGTGCTTTCCCACCAACGTGGATGGACAATCCAGCTGGAGTGCTAGATCCTGGCAGGATGTCCTGTAGGGATATGCTGATGTACTACAATGAGGTTCCCGATGACCAATGGCGGAGAACACGGCCCACCATTAGTGGGTTGGGCGGACAATCGCAGACAACTGCCATTGTGAAACCAATTGCGCCATATTGTCCGTTCACGCCATCTATCATGCCCACCACCAGCAGCACAGAAAATTCTGCCCTCTGTTTCTGCCAGCCAGCCAATCTTCTGGTAATATGTTACTCCTACATCTTGCGCTTTTACTTTCTGCAATAACTTTTGATGTGGCACCATATCTAAATGCCTTCTGGAAATCTACATACAGTACACCTACAGGCTCCCCTTTATCTACAGTGCATGTTACTCATTCAAAGAACTCCAATAAATTGGTTAAACATGATTTCCCTTTCACAAAACCATGCTGACTCTTCCTGATTACCTTGAGTTTTTCTAAGTGTCCAGCTATAACCTCCTTAATGATCAACTCTAACACCTTCCCCACGACAGATGTCAAGCTAACTGGCCTATAGCTTCCTGTTTTCTGCCTCCCTCTCTTCTTGAATAGAGGGGTTATATTTGCTACTTTCCAGTCTGATAGAACCTGTCCAGAATCTAGCGAATTTTGGAATTGGAGTTAACACCAACACATCTATTACCTCATTAGCCACATCTCTTAAGACCCTAGGATGAAGTCCATCAGGACCTGGAGACTTGTCAACCCGCAGCTCCATCAGTTTGCTCTGTACCACTTTCCTAGTGATTGTAGTTTCACCAAGTTCCCCTCTCCTTCTACCTCTGATTTACAGCTATTACTGGAATGTTTTCTGTATCCTGTATAGTGAAGACAGGATAAAATATTTGTTCCTTTCATTCGCCATTTCCTCATTATCTACTATTAGCTCCCACTGTCACTCTCTAGAGGACCAACTCTCACTTTACTTACTTTTTTCCTTTTTAAATACTTGTAGAAGCGCAGTGCTGTAGTTGTATTGTCACTGCCCTAGTAAGAAACCTAGAGTCATACTCTGGGGACTTGTGATTTAATCCCACCACAGCAGATGGTGAAATTTGAATTCAATAAAAGAAATTGAAAGTCTAATGATGACCATGAAACTATTGTTGATTGTCATACAAACCAATCTGCCCAAGCTAATAACACCCTTATCCCATCAAATGTATTTTTTAAAATGGCTTTTACATTTGCAGCTAGCTTTCTCTCACACTCTAATTTCTTTCTCCTAACCTTTTAGTCATTCTCTGCCGTTCTTTATATTCTGCCCAATCATCTGACCTGCCACTCATCTTTGCACTGTTATATGCTTTTTCCTTAAGTTTGATGCTTTCCTTAACTTCTTTAGTTAACCACAGATGGTGGGTCCTCCCCTTACAATTTGGCAGAGATATACTTATTCTGAGTATTCTGAAATATCCCCTTAAATGTCTGCCAATGCCTCTCTATTGATCTATCCCCTAGCCTAGTATCTCAGTTTACTTCAGCTAGCTCAGTTTTCATGCCCACATAGTTGCCCTTATTTAAGTTTAAAATACTAGTCTTAGACCCACTCTTCTCCCTTTCAAACTGGATGTAAAATTCAATCATAATGTGGTCACTGCTACCTATGGGCGCCTTCACTCTGAGGCCAATAATTAATCCTGTCACATTATACAAAGTCCTCGGCCCAACCATCTTCAGCTGCTTCATCAATGACCTTCCTTCCATCATAGGGTCAGAAGTTGGGATGTTTGCTGATGATTGCACAATGTTCAGCACCATTCGCCACTCCTCAGATACGGAAGCAGTCCATATCCAAATGCAGCAGGACCTCAACAATATCCAGGCTTGGGCAGATAAGTGGCAAGTAACTTTCATGCCACACAAATGCCAGGCAATGACCATCTCCAACAAGAGAGAATCTAACCATCACCCTTTCACGTTCAATGGCATTAACATCACTGAATTCCCCACTATCAACATCCTTGGGGGTTACTATTGACCAGAAAATGAACTGGACTAGCCATATAAATACTGTGGCTACAAGAGCATGTCAAAGACTAGGAATCCTGCAATGAGTAACTCACTTCCTGACTCCCCAAAGCCTGTCCACCATCCAAAAGGCACAAGTCAGGAGTGTGATGGAATACTCCCCACTTGCCTGGATGAGTGCAGCTCCCACAACACTCAAGAAGCTTGACACCATCCAGGACAAAGCAGCCCGCTTAATTGGCACCACATCCACAAACATTCACTTCCTCCATCACCGATGCACAGTAGCAGCAGTGTGTACCATCTACAAGATGCACTGCATGGACAGCATCTTCCAAACCCATGACCACTACCATCTAGAAGGACAAGGGCAGCAGACACATAGAAACACCACCACTTGGAAGTTCCCCTCCAAGTCACTCACCATCCTGACTTAGAAATATATTGCCGTTCCTTCACTGTCACTGGGTCAAAATCCTGGAACTCCCTTCCTAATAGCACTGTGGGTGTACCTACACCACATGGACTGCAGCAGTTCAAGAAGGAAGCTCACCATCACCTTATCGAGGGCAACTAGCGATGGGCAATGAATGTTGGCTCAGCCAGCGAAACCCATGAATGAGTTATAAAAAACCAAATCTAATATAATCTACTCACAGGTTGGTTCCAGGACATGCTGCTCTGAAAAAAGTATCTCGAAAGTATTGTGTGAACTCTTCATCCAGGATACTACTGCCAGTCTGATTTTTCCAGTTTATATGTAGATTAAGATCACTCATGATTATTGCTGCCCCTTTAATCACAGGCATCCAATATTTCTTCCTATATACTTTATCCTACATTGTGGTTACTGTTAGGGGGCCAGTAGATCTCTCCCACTAGTGACTTCTTTCCCTTATTATTCCTCATCTCCACCCAAACTGATTCTACATCCTGATCTGAACCAAGATCACCTCTAACCCTTTCACCAATGCCATCCTTGATCAAGAGTGCTACCCCTCCACCTTTACCTAGCTTCTTGTTCTTCTTGATTATCAAAGGCCCCTCAATATTCAGAACCAAATCCTTGTCATCCTGCAGCCATGCATTCATAATGGCTAGCAGATCATATTTATTTACTTCAATGTGCGCTATCAATTCATTTACTTTGTTATGCATGCTATATGCATTCAGATATCGGGCCTTTAGTTTTGCCTTTTTGTTATCTTTGTAACATCTAGTCTTGATTATCGGTGTATTCTTAGGTTTTATCTTTCTGTCCCTTCCTGCTATTCTCCGACCCTCATTTCCTATATTATTGTTATGGTCTCCTGCTTTGAATCTACTCCTTGATTTGCCACATCTACCCAAGCTTGATCCTTCACTGCATCCACCCCCACATGCCCCCCCTCCACCACCACCACCACCAACCTTGTTTATCTTAAAACCCTCTCTACTTCCCTTGTTATGCAATTCACAAGAACACTAGTCCCAGCATGGTTCATGTGTAAACCATCCCAATAGTACAGCCCCACTTTCCCCAGTGTCCCACGAACAGAAACCCACTTCTCCCACACCGATCTTTGAGCCACGCATTCATCTCTCTAATCTTATTTGCCCTATGCCAATTTCCATGTGGCTCAGGTAATAATCCAGAGATTATTATCTTTGAGGTTCTACTTCTTAATTTGGTGCCTAGTTTCTCATACTGACTATACAGAACCTCCTTCATTGTCCAGCCAATGTCATTAATACCTACATGGACCACGATGAGTGGATCCTCCCCTTCTCAATGAAAGTTCTTCTCCAGCCCTAAGCAGATGTCCCGAACCCTGGCACCAGTCAGGCCTTCTGGACTCTCGCTCTTTGCTGCAGAGAACAGTGTCAGTCTCCCTCACGATACTGTCCCCTACTACCACTGCATTTCTGTTTGCTCCCCCCATTTGAACAGCTTCCTGTACTATGGCCAGCCTGCTGATCCACCTTGCAGACCTCGCTTTCATCCATACAGGTTATGAGCACCTCAAACCTGTTTGACAATTGCAAAGCCTGAGGCTCCTTCACTACAGTCTGCTCGGTCCCATTATCTGCCTCACTGACAGTCACATCCTCCTGTCCCTCACTGCTGACCAAAACAGGTGACCATATTCTAAGTATAAAATATATAAATATATTTATATGTATATATACATATACAGTATATAAATATGTAAAAACATTTATTTGTATATATGTTATACATGATATATATAAATAATATATATATAAACAAGGCAAAAACTTACTTTTATAAATAAAATATATTTTAATATATAAAATATATAAATGAAAGCTGTTGTTGTAGACAGAATGTTCATACAAGAAGTTAAACTATTAAAGAGACTTTCCCAGAAGGATCAGTGCTGAAAGAACTAATCATCTGCTGCATTTACTAGAAATGTAAAGAACTTGTGGAACAGTAAAACTGGATTAAGATAGCTGTAGTAATTATGGTTTTGTTAAATGTTGAACTATACCTTTAAGAATAGTCCTGTGATGTAATATCACATGATCTATGTAAGGCAAATGTATTAGCAGCGCGGGTTACCTCCATAGTCAGTGTAGAGATAGGGATGGAGTTGAAAGCACATGTGTAGTTGCTGCTGGCTGTATTGTAAATAAATTGAATGTTTCCACTTAGAAAGTTGTTTGCAGATCAACTCTATTACAAATAGGCGACTCGGCCACACTACAACAAATTAGCAACAAGATTAAATCAGGATAAATCAAGATAAATTGGAATCGGTACTGTACTTAGCCCAGCGATTGTGAGTATCAACGTCTGTTTAAAATAACAGAACGCATACTCACCCAAAATGCCACAATTTGGTAGAATTGATCCCTTTCAGCCAGCCACAGACAATTGGTTTCAGTGTGTAGAACGCCTTGCGTTATTCTTTCAAGCAACAAAATTACAGGGGAAGAGAAGAGGTGAGCAATCCTCTTGAGTACTTGTGGGAGCAAAACCTACAGTTTGATTCGAAGTTTGACAGCACCCACTACGAAAAATTTCGCAGAATTGGTGGACCTCGTGAAGGGACATTTTCAACCCAAGCCCTCAGTCATGATGCAGAAGTTCCAGTTCAATTTGTGGAATAGCACCCGGGTGAGACAATTGCTAGTTACATGGCAAAGTTGAAGCAACTAACAGAACATTGCAAGTTAGGTGAGACTCTGAATGACATGCTCAGAGATTGTTTAGTGTGTGGTGTGAAAGAAGACACTATTCAGAGAAGATTTCTAGCTGAAGTGAACCTGGATTTTAAGAAGGCATTAGGAAGAGTGCTGGCCATGAAAATCACTGTCAGAGATTCACAAGCAGCACAAGGGGTGCAAAATGGCGCCGTACTCCAATCAGGTGGGAGCAGTCAGCCGAAAGAATCAGCTAAATGAAGTCAAAGAGGCTTTGAAAACAAAAATCGGAGAGCTTTCCAAGAGGTGAGCAGGCAATGAAGTTTTGTGAGACATTGCTACTGAACTAAGACACGTTGAGATTTCACTTTGATGTAGTCTACATGGACTTTAACAAGGCTTTTGATAAGGTCTCTCATGGCAGACTAGTCAAGAAAGTAAGAGCCCATGGGATCCAAGGCAAATTGGCATGTTGGATCCAAAATTGGCTGAGACGTAGGAAGCAGAGGGTGATGGTAGAGGAATGTTTCTGTGACTGGAAGTCTGTTTCCAATGGGGTTCCGCAGGACTCGGTGCTGGGGCCCTTGCTGTTTGTGGTGTACATAAATAATTTGGACTTAAATGGCGGAGGTATAATCAAGAAGTTCGTGGATGACACAAAAATTGGTAGGGTGGTAAATAGTGAGGAGGATAGCCATAAACTGCAGGAGGTTATCAATGGACTGGTCAGGTGGGCAGAGCAGTGGCAAATGGAATTCAACCCTTAAAAATGTGAGATAATACACTTGGGGAGAGCTAACAAGGCAAGGGATTACACTATAAATGGTAGGACCCTGGAAAGTACTGAAGATGAGGGGGACCTTGGTGTGCATATCTACAGATCACTGAAGGTGTAGGATAGGTAGATAAGGTGGTTAAGAAGGCATATGGGATACTTGCCTTTATTAGCCGAGGCATAGAATTCAAGAGCAGGGAGATTGTGCTGGAACTGTATAAAATGCTGGTTAGGCCACAACTGGAGTACTGCATGCAGTTCTGGTAACCACATTATAGGAAGGATGTGATTACACTGGAGAGGGTGCAGAGGAGATTTACCAGGATGCTGCCTGGGCTGGAGGGTCTGATTTATGAGGAAAGATTGGATAGGCTGTGGTTGTTTTCCTTGGAGCAGTGAAGGTTGAGAGGGGACCTGAAAGAGGTGTATAAGATTATGAAGGGCATAGATAGGGTGGGTAGGTTGGCACTTTTTCCATTAGTAGAGGAGTCAATAACCAGAGGGCATAGAGTTAAGGTAAGAGGTAGAAGGCTAAGAGGGGAGTTGAGGAGAAATCTTTTCACCCAGGGAACTGGAACTCACTGCCTGAAAGAGTGGTTGAGTCAAAAACTCTCGTAACATTTAAGAAATATTTATATATTCACTTGCATTGCCATAGCCTCCAGAACTATGGGCCAAGCACTGGAAAATGGGATTAGTGTTGTCAGATATTTGTTGGCCAGCATGGAAACGATGGGCCGAATGGCCTCCTTCTGTGCTGTAAATGTCTTTGAGTCTATGAGTCTATAAATCTGGCTGACAGTGAAGTCAAAATGAAGGATGAGACTAAACTCGGTGGTGGAAAGAAGACGACAAAAAGGAAGAAGGTTCCGAAAAGTCAATAAAATGGTGGCTGGTATCACCTATAAACACTCGAAGGAGGCAATAAACAAATTATCGAGCTGTGCCTACTTTGATATTATTCCAGTCCCTCACAATGGTTTGCTGGATGATGATGCTGAAGATAAAATCAAAGAGGTACAAGTTATTTTCAAGGCCTTATCTGGAAAGAATTCTAGATGCTGTAGACAAATATGAAGAAGTTAACAGGTGATTCATTGGAGACCAAGCTTGCACGCTTTCTTTTTCACTACAGAATGAACCCCACATGACGACAGGAGCCACACCTGCAGAATTGTTGATGAGACACCGTCTTAGGACAAGACTGAGCCTAATATTTCCAAATTTGGAGGGGAACATGGAGAAGAGTCAAGGAAACCAAAAAGCTGCACATGACTTGCATAGTCGTGAGAGACAGTTTACTGTTGGAGAAGCAGTATATGTAAAGAATTTCGGTGGAGGACCGAAGTGGTTACCGGGTAAAGTAAGTTCAGTGACCGGACCATTATCATACCACATGGAAGTGGAAGGCTGGATCACCTGTAAGCATGTGGACTATTTAAGGAAAAGAGAGACGAAACAACAAGATATGGTTCCACCTGTAACCATTACTGAACCAGCGTTTCCTGTTGAAGATGTTCAACCAAGGACTGACATGTCTGATGCCTCTACCAGAGTGGAAGACACTGAACTGCAAGTGCCCACAGAGTACCTGATGTTCATGTAGTTTCAGAGAATGTGGTTCCTGAAAAAGAATCTGAATGAAGTCATGGAGCTGCAACATCCCACACGTATCAGGAAACCACCTGTAAGACTGAACTTGTAAATCTCATGGCCTGTGTCAATATTATAATGTCATGAGATAAATATACCTGTAAATATAATATGGACAGCAAAGTTAAAGGGGAATGGAATGTAGTAATTATGGTTTTGTTAAATGTTGGACTGTACCTTTAAGAATAGTCCTGTGATGTAGGATCACATGATCTGTGTAAACCAATGTGTTAGCAGCGTGAGCTACCTCCACAGTGCAGAGATAGAGATGGGGTTGAAAGCGGACATGTTGTTTCTGCTGGCTGTATTGTAAATAAACCTAATGTTTATTACAGAATGGCCAGGCAGAAATGGCCTTTGCAAAGATCACATCTTTGCTTATCCCATTACATCTCCCTTGTGTCAGGAACCATCTTCCTCATTGCTACTTAATCACTCCCGTCTCCTATCCTATCATGCACCTTTCCTTTTGTGCTTTCCTCCCCTCCCTGCTTTCCCTGCCCCTGTATTTGCTTTAAATCTGTAACTTTTGCCAGTTCAGATGAAAGGTCATTGACCTGAATCAGTGGCCAGGGTTTTACTGCCCCCCTGAAAGTGGGCTGGAAGGCGTGGGGGGTGTGGAGAGGAATGGTAAAATTGTGGAGGAATGTGTTGATTCGGCCCCCCTATGCAGCTTCACTGCTGGGGCATTTCACAGATGGTTCAACTGGAAGTGGGGAACAGATCGTGGTATCAGCAAGTGTGGGCTTGGAATCTGCTTTCTACACCAATGGAGGGGTCCCCATTCTCCTCAGAAAATTCAGCCTATTAACTTTGCTTCTTCCTCCACAGATGCTGTCTGACCTGTGGAGTGTCTCCAGCATTTTCTGTTTTTACACCGTATGGGGTTACTTCACTCTTCTCCTGAGATCTTCTTCCTGCAGGGCTTGGGGTGATTGTTATCTGTCAATTCAATCCACAAAATTCTCCACCAAGAGTCCTCCAGCACTATCGTCCATGTTCTCGGAGTCTACCCTGTTCTGATATCCCAGCAGTCTCTCTCATCAACAGTCAAAATCTTCCAATTATTTATTTCACTTTAAACTCCATATTCACATTGACATAAATCAAATGATTCAATGGATCAACAAGGGACTAGCTTTTGAGTATATCAAGATCATAGTTAACAAAAGCATGTTATTACAAAAGATGAATTAAAATGCAATGTTATGGAATACCCTTAGAAGTACAATGATACAAATTCTTGAAGGAGGCACTTTAAAATATAACTGTACAACCTTAACATTGGTGACACACTGCTTCACACTGTTACAAACACATCCTTTCTGTCAGAGGGACAATGGTGTTAATTAGATTCAAGGCAACAAACTCCTTCTTAACAATTAATCAGCTACAAACTGCACTACAAACCTGACAACCCAACACAAAGCCCTTTTCTTATTTAACCCTTGACTAACTGCTGCTGTCTGTTCTTATGCAACAATTGGACCTACACTCCTTGTCATCAAAGCCTTATAATTTTCCATTTAACACGATTCTGCTTCATTATTATTAAGTTGTGTCTGACCCAACAGGGCACAGTGAGGACCCTCAGTATGGTGTTATGGTAAAAGAAGGGAATGCGCTGTTTAAAGAGAACATTTTAACAGACCATCTTGCTGGGAGGAACTAAACTCTGATACTTCTTGAAGAAGAACAGGGAAGTTTTCCCCTGTGTCTTGAGCAATATTTACCTCTTGGCCAACAGGTTACCCTGTGTATTATTACATTGCTGTTTGTGGGATCTTGCTGTGCACATATTGGCTGCCGCTTTTTCTATATCGCAACAGTGACAACACTTCAAAAGTACCTTCACTGGTCATGAAGCACTTTGTTATGCACTGAGGGTATGAAAGGTGTTTAATAAATGCAAGTCTTTCTTTCTATACCACAGATACAAGCTAGAAACCTACATTTCATTGGATACCAACGTAAAAACATAATATAGTAAGGGTGTAAATTGCAACTTTATTTTTAACATTTGCTGTGTAAAACAAAAAGTCGCAATGACTTATTTTCTTTTAATAAAGAATTGTAAAATAAGCTGTTCATTTTTCTTGCTGCTGTATGGAATCCATTTTGCTTCAATGTCACTGCCCATTTCAGATTTAAGAAGGAAAATATTCCTACTTCCCCACCCCCTACCCTCTACCACCTCAATGCTTTCAGTTTTTGCCTTGATCTGGCACTTGTGCACTCTTTTATCCCGTGAGCTCTCACTTCCTTAACATATGCGCGTCGAGAGTCACCTTGCTGTGTGCCAAATAAGTTGTGACAAAAAGTTGTCTGATGTGAAATGTCAAATTATGGTAATGTTAGTGCTCCTTTAAATCAAGTGCATTTTTATAATGCACCTGGATTATTTCTTTTTAAATTAAACACTAGTCCAAGTAATTTAAATACACCAGATTTTTGCATTATACAGGAAGAAGCAATGAAGCTCAGTTAAAATCCCTAATGGAATCATATTTCCCTAGTCTTCTCTGCTTGCTTGTCCTCTTCCTCTGACAGTAGTGAACAGTTCCAAATGCACCAACAGTGTCCCTACATCTTTCCACACTTCATGCATAAACCTGGATGATGGGTGCCCACAGGCTATTTGAATTTGACTATGCTGGGCGCAGGGGTGGATGGTGCGGGTGTATCTCCACAAGAATTCTCCCAGTATAGATTTTTCTGGGGTTTTCATGGCTGTCCCCACACTCACGGTGTTTCCATTTACCTGATACGGAGCATAAAATGTCTCACCATAGAGGCATATCCCACTTATGCACATCCAGAATACAGGCTGCCAAGAACCAAAGTCTAGAGACATCCCCCCCACTTCCCCATGTGTCTGCAGGGACACCACAAGAGTTTAACCAGTTCAAGCCATGTAGTCTTTCAGCCCAGAGCACTGATATGCCTCCTATCGCTGGTTTAGCTAGGATTGCCCTAGGGTTTCAGTTTGCTGGAGCCAAGTGCGAAGGATCCCAAATCCGAGTTTATCCTTTCCAAGCCCCATTAATGAGTCTTGCTAGCCAGTCAACTGCTAATGGAGCACCTTAGACTTGCCTGGTTGAGATGTGGGGTGAATGACCCTGCCACTTTGGTTGAAAAGGGCATTTTCATGGAGCCTCTCCCTCCTGCTAGTTGCCTAATTGTCCATCACCATTTTTAACTGGATAGGGCAAGGTTGCAAAGCATTGCCTTGTTCTGTTGGTGTGGGACCACTTAGCTGCATGTAAATTGGCTACTTTTGCTATTTAGCCTTTTTGTAGTTCAGTAGTTTAGCTTCATTACATTCATACATCATTCTAAAATAGGGCTAGTTGAACTAGTGTTGACCTCCTAACTTGATAGTGATTAAGGAGTGAAAGACGTTGCTGACCATGTGGTTACAAACAGTGATAGTTTACAATTCTGGTAGTTCACAATGCCCAGTTTTGGTCTGCTATATCTGTTCTTAGCCTGTTCCACTGCTTATGGTAATAGTGCCACACCATATGATGAAGGTTGGCCTTATGGAGGAGTCAAGACTATCTTCACAAGGGTCATGGTGTGGTCACTTCTCTAAATGTTATCATGGACAGACATACTTGCAACATGTAGATTGGTGAAAATAAGATCAAGTCGAATACTTCTTAATATTGGTTCCTTCGCCAGCAGATACAAGGCCAGTTTGACAGCCATGTCCTTTGGAGTTCAGCCAGGCTGATCAGTGGTGACACTGCCAAGCCTCATTTGGCGGACATTCAGAACACCTGCCCCCATACCAGGCCTGTCCCCAACCAGAATATATTCCATGCCCTTGCATCTCTCAGAGCTTTTTCCAAGTGATGTTCAACATGAGATGCTATTCATTTATTGGTTGAAGGGCAGTGGGAGGTGGTGATCAGCTGTAGGTTTCCGTGGCCATGTTTGACCTGAAGCCATGAGAATGCAAGAGATCAGATCTCACTGTTGAGACTGCCAAGTCCACTCCCACCTGTTTATACAGCACTGTGCCCCCAGGTCTGGTGCATCTACTTGCCGGTATGACAGGACACCTCTAAGGATGACGAATCTGGGATATTGGCTAATAGACTCTGTCAGGCTGTTGCTTAGCCAGTCTGTGGAAAAGTTCTCCCAACTTGGGGACCAGTGCCCAAGTGTTAATGAGGAGTCAAGTGGCCTGAGGTTCTCTGAGTCTTCGCCTGACACGATGTCTGGGTCTTTAGCAATAGGTCTGCCTAATTTTCTTTTTCTTGAACACTAATAATTGTTTACAACTGGAGACTGGAGTTACATATGTTGTGTTGTTATCTTGATATAAAGGCACCAATCACTCATAAGGGATTTGGTAAACGTGTTTTAATTTATTTAGACTAGGCACATGAGAACAGATATACATGGATAGAAAGCTTGAAGACATCAGCAGCAGAGTAGTGTGCATGTGCTTTGCTCAAAAGCAAAAGTGAAATTAAGACTGGATCGCATGACACACTTCCCATCTGGTGATGTCATGCTGCCACCCCTTAAATGTATATTACAACAACATATAGGCCAGACACATAGGAGTGGCAGACTGTCTTCCCTGCAGGCTGAACCAATTGAGTTAGTAACGACAATATGGAAGCTTTCATAGTTATTTTTCTGCTGCTAACTCTCAGATGGCCAGACAATTGGAGTTCAAACCAAACAATGAATCTATTCACATTTCTTCCAAGGATGTGTGAAAGTATCTGCAGCCTTAGCCATAAAAGAATTATTCTGTAAGGTAAAATTGATCCTAATCCTGTCACATGAAAGAAAAAGGTTGAATTATGAGATGTTGTTCTTGAGGTTTATGCTGAGCTTCACTTGAACAATTTACAATACCTGCAACAGAGTAGGGACGGAAGGGTGATGAGTTACAGATGACTGGGGTTGAGAAGTACGTATGGAAGTCCTGTGGGAATTTTCCAATAGGGAATTTTTAGGACCTCTGGAGAAATGGTTGGTATTAAACAGCTGTTAAGACTCATTCCTCCAGACTTTCTTCCAAAATTACGATGAGGCCAGGAGAATTCCATAGAAATTCTCTCACTCAGTCTTCATTCAGAACTGAAAAATAAGAAACAGGCATGTGTATTCATGCAATCAAGAAAAGTGGGGGAGGGTGAAAAACAATACATCCAACTTACCATGAAAAACACCCTGAGACATAGGGGCAGAGGAGACCATTCAGCCCCAGCAGCTGGTTTGCCGTTCAGTCAGATTATGGCCAAGCTGTATTTTAACTCTGTTTTCTCACCATTTCTCCATATCCCATGATACCCTTGTGGTGGTGTGTTACAGTTTACTCAGGGAGTCTAGGTTGCTGTGGCAACATGCACTTTTAAATGCATGTTGTAGTCTGGAGCTATGGATAGTGATTGTAGAGCCTTCCACCATATGGCAGACCTGGAATCTCTCCCGTTCTTACCGCCTGCTATTGGCGTGAGTTGGAAGGGTTTGCAGGTTAATAGTCAACCTGTCTAGCTGCAACAAGTCCTGGGGTGGGACTCAAACCCAGAGCTTCTGGTTCAGACTTAGAAACGCCAACCTGTGCTCCACAAGACCAATACCCAACCTTGATACCCTTACCTAACAAAAATCTTACAACCTCAAGACTGATAGTTCAAATTGCCCCCTAGTACCCACAGCCCTTTGGATGAGAAAGTCCTAAATGCCCACTTCCCTTTATGTGAAAAAATTATCCTTGATTTTATTTGTGAATGACCTAGCTCTAATCCTGAGGTTATTTCCCTTTGTTCTAGATCCCCTCATCAGAGGAAATAGTTCCTCTGTACTACTCTATTGAATCCTTTTATCCTTGTAAACATCTCTATTAAATCATTCCTTAATCTTCTGTGCTCAAGGGTATATAAACCAAATTTATACAACCTGTCCTTGTGTTGAACCCTTTAAGAAAGAAGAGAAAGACTTGTATTTATATAGCGCCTTTCACACCTCAGAATGCTCCAAAGTGCTTTACAGCCAATGAAGTACTTCTGATGTGTAGACGATGTTACAATGTAGGAAATGCAGCAGGCAATTTGCACACAGCAAGCTCCCACAAACAGCAATATGATAATGACCAGATAATCTGTTTTAGTGATGTCGACTGAGGGATCAGCATTGGCCAGGACACCAGAGATAACTCCCCTGCTCTTCTTGGAAATAGTGCCAAAGGATTTGTAAATTCCATCTGAGAGGCAACACAGGGCCTCAGTTTACTGCCTCTAAAGACAGCACTTTTGACATGGCAGCATTCCCTCAGTACTGCACTGGGGTGTCAGCCTACACTTTTGTTCTCAAGTCTTTGGATAGGACTTGAACTCACAACTTTCTGACTCAGAGGTAAGGTCTCATTCTGGTGAATCAGGATTGCATCTCCTCCAAATCCAATATATCTTGCCTGAAGTGCAGATGGGGTCTAACAAAGATCTATACAACTGAAGCGTACTTTCCTCCCCTTTGAATACCAGCTTCTTGAGATAAAGTTCCATTGACCTTTTTGATGGACTTTTTGTACTTGTTACATACGTGGTCAACAAATGATTTCTCCTCCTCCATGTTTCCTAGTCTCGCATCATTAAGAAAATATCCCCATTTGTCTTTCTTTGATCTAAAGTGGAGTTGCCCACATTGAACCCTAGCTGCCACCATTTTTCCCATTCACTTATGCCTTTGAACCACTGACAACAGTGTGATAGGATACAAGAATTTTATTTGCAGGAGGAAACGTGAAGTCATAGACTGTACCCAAATGGCCAAACATTCCCTCTTGCTCAATCCCATTACTTAGATCGACAGGAAAAAAATTCACTGCTCAGTCTCCAGTTGGCTTCTGAGCAGCAAATCATGTGAAATAAATGCTGGCAGTTGCCATGGTCTTTTTCAAGCAGTCCACATTTTTAAACAAAAAGGATAATAGAGCGTAGAAGATACGATCCATACAGGGCTACTGATATGTGTATCATCCCAAGGCACCAGGGTAATCCTGTAATGAGCTCCACTTTGAGTCTTCCTAGGGGACACAGTTAGAACTCTAAGATGCTTCAGGTGCCGGGATCAGTCTGGCTAGGATCTTGAGGGTTCACGTGGATTGCTGCACAATCTTGTCTTACAAAGTGACCATACAATGAGGAAGAAAACACATATAAGTGTCAGGACAATGAGGAAAAAAAGCACCAGGAGATCATCTCCACCTTTTGTTTCTTGGGGCCATAAGGCAAGGATTTGGCAAATAACCCATTATCAGCTGCAAGAGGCATCCATGTCCGTTTGATGAGGCTGATTTTCTCTTGACGTTCACATCTGTCCACTGTATGAACAAAGACATTTCTGAATGCACATAAACTCAGGTCATTCCCATTGCCCGGTTTGTGTCCACCATCACTTCAGCTTCCTTCCTATTGCTATTACTGGGCATTCCACACTAGAGCACATTGCGTGCACACTGGGAATATCCAACCACAGTTCGAATCAGAGTTGTAACCCCGAGCAAAGTAGCAGCAGCGTGAAATAGTCAGGTGTGGTGGTGAGGGGCAAATCTAGGAAGGAATCCTTTCAGGCTGAATTCTAATGTTCCAGCCTGCTCACATGGGGGAATGTCAGTAGCGTGTCGCGAACCTATTCATTTCAGCAATGCGCTTATCAGTGATAACTCAGCCATGGGATCTGCACTTGAATTCTGAATTTCCCGATAAGTTGGGATCGGGTGGCGGGCATGATGATGACCTGCTGTAGCCTGTTTCAGTTTCACTGCAAGGCTGGAGGCATTCCAGAAGTGCCTAAACTGAGCCAGCAACTGGTGGCCATGAAACTATCATCAATTGTTAGAAAACCCATCTGGTTCACTAGCCGTCCTTTAAGGAAGGAAATCTGCCAACCTTTCCTGGTCTGGCTTACATGTGACTGCAGACCCACATCAATGTGGTTGACTCTTAACTGCCCTCTGAAATGGCCGACCAAGCCACACATTTCAAATGCAATTAGGGATGGGCAACAAATGCTGGCTTTGCCAGTAATGCCTACATCCCATGAAAGAATAAAGAAAGAAATGGATAAATGGAGGGTGAACATGTAAAGGTTGCATCAGACTTCAGATGTCATAATATGGGCTGTAAGGATTTGCAGGGAGGTTCTGTCCTCTGTGGATGGGAGGAAGAAGGTGGCTTAGATCATTGTCTGCTTTGTATTGATTTCTGGCTGAACAAGCCAGAAGCTTACACTATGAGTGACTTGGACATAGGCTGTACTAAGTTTTTCTTAAAACTATTTATTTACAACTATTTACAACCAAGGTCTCATGGTAAGTAACATTGCTCTCTTTTCACAGACTGTTCTGTGTCCAGCTCTCTTGGTCATCTGATCTGATGTTATGTTTACATCATCATTAACATCATTGTCTAATTATCATAAACATTAATCCTTTACGCTACAGGGGGCAGCCTTAGAGAACAAGCAGGTATGGCTAGAAGTGTGAGGGGAAGTCAGCAGCAGGAGAGTAGTGCTCTCAGCTCAATGTCCTGATCAGGGTAGGAAAAGTGAGTGATGTTCCAAATTCAAGTGCAAAACCCCCTCACTCTGCCTCCCCCAGCCTTCTCCTGCACATCACTCCTCAGACCAATGCACTTAGCAGTCGAACTCATCCCTCTTTGTTGAGCTACTTCCTGCATCCCCATTTGACCAGCAGCACACACCCTCACCTTATTGCAATGTGATACCCATCACTCACAGGGACCCTCAACAAATGCTGTCCTTCAGTCCTCTCAACACATTCCACAGCTCACATTCATGGGTCTCTTCTTCCTCTCCTTACAGAAGAGAGCACAGAACGCCAGGGAGGGCAGAGGACCTGGGTTGGCTCCACCCTGACAAAAGTGAAGAATGAGGAGGAGGAGGTGTTGGAGATAAGCTGGGTCTACACATGTCTGGCCATTAGTGATGGAGGGTGGGGATCTAACAGCTACCTGGTAATAGAATTAAATATAACACATGGTGTACAACACTCTCATGTAGACTTTATGTCACAACCACTGAAATAATCTGAAGAATGACTTAGAACCCTCTCAGATTGTCAGTTCTAATTCATGTCTTTCAGCTCTCATGGGTCTCACAAGGATCCCTGAACATCTGCGCCGGAGGAAGATGAAGACTCCTTGTAGAAGTCGCTCACTCTGAGGAAATGCCATCAGATGACTCCAGCACACCTTGCATCACCTCAGACGTGGCCTACACTACAGATTGTTGGTTGTCACATGGTGAATCAGACATCAGAACTGAGCAGGAGCAGATGTCAGAGACAAGGACAACAGTGGTGAGTCCCTAGGTCAGAGGGTGTAGGACACACCAAGCTCTGCTCAATGAGACACAGATGCTGAGTCTTGAGAATCTTCAAGGAAGAGGATTATTAGGGAGCAGCAGCAGAAAATATATGAGATTCTGTCAGCCTTTCCAGAGGCACTGCGGACAACTGGAGAGAAAATGGGGGAATCCATCTCCACCATGAATGCCATGATGTCTCAGGCCTTTGTGCTGATGTCTATGTCCTTGGAAAGAATGGCCACATGCATTAATGTTCAGCTGATGTGCAACCATCGAATATCATCTTTTTTTCATTCTCTCACAGGATGTGGACATTGCTGGTGAGGCCAGCATTTGTTGCCCATCCTTAATTGCCCTTGAACTAAGTGGCATACTGGACCAACTCAGAGGGCAGTTGAGAGTCAACCAAATTGCTGTGTGCTGGCAAAAAAATCTTATGGCACTATCTCAAAGAAGACAAGCTGACATCACTGAAACAGATTAAGTGGTCATTCTTACATTAGTGTGTGTGGAATCTTGCAGTATGCAAATGAGCTGCTGCATTCCTTTTTTTAATTTGTTCATTGGATGTGAGAATCACTCACAATACCAGCATTTATTGCATATCCCTAGTTGCCTTTGAGAAGGCGGTGGCGAGCTGCCTTCTTGAACCCATGTGGTGCCACCACACCCACAACACTGGGGCTGGAATTTTCATTGGGGGTTGGAGTGATATACTTCTCAAAAAACTCTACCACAATTTTGCAGTGGCTTTAATTATACCTTTTGGAAGGCATTGATTCATCTTGTTGAAGTTACTCCACTATCCTGCTACTTCTGAATTCTGAAGTGACCTCTGGAAAGCTTTAGTTTTCTTTGCTTCAGTTATCATTATCAATGATAGTGCCCTAACCCTCCCCCCAACCATCCACCACACTCGCCCCTACCCCACCCCACTCCAATATTTCTCAGCTGAAGGCTGCTTTGGGGAAACGTTGATGTTGATTTCTTTTCGACATGACTTGATAATACTCAATCGAGGCCCTGAGGCTTCTTGTTGCACTGTTCCCTTGGTGTGATTCTGTCATCTTCACTTACCCAGGGGAAGTATCTCACTCAGTGCCTTGAATTATACTTTGCACCCTGTGGAAATCTTCCTTTGGCTTTTTTCTGAGCCTGGCAAAATGTGGTTCCCTGAGGACAAGAAGGTTTTCTGGCAACAATGATGCTCTAAGCCACTTTCCAAATAGCAATTTCCCCTCAGAATCTGATTAAATGAAGGTAATAATGACTGGATCTTTATAATCCACAATATGCAAAAAGACTTTGAAAGTGGGGGAGGGGAAGGATTCTGCTGATAGCCTGCAGTAACATTGTTTGGCAATTCTCTGGGGTTATGAAGAACCTTTGACCTCAAGCTAAAGAAGCTTTCGCACAGCCTCAAATTCCACTTCTTCTATGTTTACTGTATCTACCAAGGATATAAGTCCAAGCAGTTGTAAATCCTAATAGTGCATGCATAATGATGGCATTACCGTCACTGAATCCCCCACCACCAACATCCTGGGAGTTACCATTGACCAGAAACAAAACTGGACTAGCCATATAAATACTGTGGCTACAAGAGCAAGTCAGAGGCTGGGAATTCTGCGATGAGTAACTCACCTCCTGACTCCCCAAAGTCTGTCTACCATCTACAAGGCACAAGCCAGGAGTGTAATGGAATACTCTCTCACCGCCGCACAGTGGTAGCAGCGTGTACCATCTACTAGATGCACTGCAGCAACTCATCAAGGTACCTTCAACAGCATCTTCTAAACCTGAGAACTCTACCACCTAGAAGGACAAGGGCAGCAGATGCAGGGGAGCACCACCACCTGTAAGTTGCCCTCAAGCCACATACCATCCTGATTTCGAACTATATCATCATTCCTTCACTGTCACTGGGTCAAAATCCTGGAACTCCCTCCCTATCAGCACTGTGGGTGTTCCTACATTACATGGACTGCAGCAGTTCAAGAAGGTGGCTCACCACCACCTTCTCAAGGGTAATTAGGGATGGGCAATAAATACATGCTAAGAACAAATAGAAAAAAAGAAGTTGGCCACTTAGCCCCTTGAGTCTCTTCCACCATTCAACAAGATCATGAAAATCTGTGACCTTAATTCATATACGCACCTTTATCTCAAAACTGTTAACACCTTTCGCTAAAAAAACCCCACTTGAAAATGTGGGGAAAGTCAGAATAGCCCTTGAGCATTACCCCAATCAAAGTGTACCCCATGGAGAACTAGAGAGTAAGAGAGACAGCCAGAGAGAGAAGACCGAGGAGACAGAGAATCTGTGATGGTGTGTGGAAGATCCTAGCACCTATAGACCTGCTATAGACAAAAATGGAGTGAGTCTTTGGTTTATTAGTAGCATCCAACCTCTCAGCCAGTTGAAAGGTTTGAGCCTCACTCCCTCCAGTCCGGGAAAATGAACGCTAGGATAGCTTTGTGTTCCTGCTTTGATGTTCTCTCTATGACCAGGCAAACTCTACATCAATGCAAAAGCAAAATACTGCAGATGCTGGAAATCTGAAATAAAAACAGAAAATGCAGAAATCCTCAGCAGGACTGGCAGCATCTGTGGAGTGAGAAACAGGATTAATGTTTCAGGTCTGCGATCTTTCATCAGAACTGAGGAAAGTTAGAAACATAATAGATTTTAAGCAAGTCATAGGTCAGGGATGGGGGTTAAGAAACAAAAGGGAAGAGCATTCACACTGGAGGTAGTGGAAGTGCGGAGAATATTCTGTTGAATACGAAGACTGGTGGGGTGGAAGGTGAGGACAAGCTAAGTTGAAGCTATCATTGCTCTGGGAGAAGGAGAAAGGGTGAGAGCATTAGCACATGAAATAGATCGGACATGACGAAGGTTCCTGTCAACCACTGTAGGGGGTATTCCTCAGTTGAGGGAAAAAGAAGACATATCAGAAGTGCTGATGCAGAAGGTTTTAACATCTAATCAGATGCAACGAAGATGGTGGAACTGGGAGAATGGAATAGAGTGCTTACAGGGAGCAAGGCTTGATGAAGTATAGTCAAGTGTACATTAGCATGAGTTGCATGCACTCTGTGCATATTGTTATGGTGTGAAAAATTATAGAAAGACGATTGAATAAGCTAAAAGTTCGCAATTACAGTGATAAATATGTGTTTTACTTTAAGAAATGTGTAGAGTATTTTAAAAGGAGTGTCGGAACGATGCCACTGACTGTGCCACCTGGTGCACTTGTCTGTTTCTATGGTGACATGTTAAAAAAATCACAGCATGGAAGATCATGACACCTGTAAAATTTCTGCCAAATTTTAATTTGATCACACTGGTGAATTTTGTATAGCGTATTAATACTGACATTTTTGCTATGTAATGCATTTGTTGCACTCCTTTGTCTGACAGGGCACTGTTGTGTGAAATAGTAGCCCAATTACCATCATATCGTAAGTTAAAAAAAGGCATGAAACTTCACAAAATAAATCCATGGCAAAATGCACCAATTCTTGTCAAAATAAACATCTGAAGACAGCACTGTGGCAAAATGGTATCCATGGAAACCCCCATTTCATGCCACTTTTTGAGAAGTGCACATTTTATGGGGTATATATTTAAAGTTTCAGTGTGACTGAACATCATCTGATGCTCCACATCAGTCCTTAACATTTACAAATAGCAACACAAATACCGGTGAGTGATGCAAGCCCTTGAAACAACTGTAGTGCTGCACTGGGACAGCAAGCAGTGATTTCCAACTTGATTTTTGACCTTTATCAACAGTTTACACCGGTGCACTTTAATTTCATTTTTAAAATCACTCTCTTCAGGCCTATATTTCTGACAGCACTTGTCTAAATTTATGGGATTTTTTTTGACAGCATTGGATATCACTTCATTTTCCACAGAAGCTTAAGCATTGACTTTTAAATTGCAGCACAGAGCAAGACCATTCAGTCTATCATGTCAGTACCATTGCTAGCCCACACCACGAGGTTTCTAATTCTGTTGTTCTGCTTTGCCCTTGTACACATTATCCTTTTCCCTTTTCAAGTTTATTTTTATTTAATTGCTTCTTCAATGACTTGAGCTCTATGTCTGGACAGCTCTAAGAAACACAATTCAGCCTTGAAACAACAATTTGCATTTACATAGCACCTTTTATGCAGTCCAACAGTCTGCAATTTGCCATAGTCAGCAAGGGATCATGGGTAGCTCCCTTTGCTTAGAGAGAGACTAGCGGTTATGGTTTGAGAGGCATCACTCTATATCAAGCATGGCTGACCAGGAATCTCTCCCGCTCTTATCATCTGCAATGGGCACATTGGATCAACTATTTGGAAGCATCAAGAATGCTTCTTCCGTGACCAACAAGTCATAGAATGGGACTTTAACCCTGAGCTTCTGGCTGAGAGAAAGGAGCATTACCACAAGACCTCCTCTTTGTTATTTAATAAAACATCCCAAGGTGCTTCAGAGGACAGCTGTCAAGTAAAATTTGACACTGAGCCACAGAAAAAGATGTTAGGGGAGGTGACCAAAACCTTGATGAGAGGTTTTTAGATTTTAAGGAGTGTCCTACAGACAGAGAGAGACATAAAGCAATGGAGAAGTTCAGAGAGGAAATACCAGAGCTTTGGGCCGAGGAAGCTAAAGACAGCCACCAGTGATGGGGTGAAGAAAATAGGTGATGCACAAGGTGACAGAATTGGAGAAACACAAAGAGCAGAATCTTATGGACTTTGTTTCTGAAGGAGCGTTGGGACCATTTCCAGGTTGGCTATCTGCCCTCTGAGTAGTGGGTCTTCTGGGGTAATTTTTTGGGGGCCACTCAATTGAGGGTATCTCCAAGATTGTCATCCGATCAGGTGAAACGGGCAGCCTGAAGAGCCAGAAGCCCGAATTGAGGGCTAAGTATTCCGCGGGGCACCGGCAGCACTCATTGACGATGCTAGGCATTGTGGCTAGCTAATTTGCAGATACAAACTGAGGGGAGAAATGGTTCCCAGGAAGGTAAGGGTAGCCCCACAATTCATGGATGTGGCATGAAGCCGTGGTGGAAGCTATGAGGGCCAGGAGGCAGGTGCTCTTTCCAGATGACGACAGAAGGAGATCAGCCAATCAGGCTTGGTTGGAGGCCGCAGAGGAGGTGAGCAATCAAAGTGTGATGTGGAGGAATTTTATCCAATGCATGAAATTCTCCAATGACCTCTTGAAGGCCAACAAGTTGATTGCCTTGCCACTTTCTGGCAGTCATCATTCTCTCATATACTCCATATATTTCTCCAGCAAGTCTTATATTTGATGTTCTCCCTTTGCAACCACACATCAGGTGTTTACCCATTTTACCCATGGTCCACATTCATGAACAGCGATGACACTCACACTCAACGTGCAGATCTTGCACTCCCCATCCCACAGCAAGCCCCCTAAAATGTTGTACCTACATCCTAAACAAGGGCTTAACTAATAAGAGACCTCACTCTCTAAATTTTCTTATTGCAATAAATCGTAAGAGAGAAGCAGAAGCAAGGGTAAAGTTGCATCCTTGACCTTCCTGACATCAATGGAAGAGGATGCCCTACTCTGACATGTGCCTTATGTGGAGACCAGTTCACCAATTTGAAAAATAGAATGATCAGTGAAATGCAAGGACTCAATCTCTCTCCATGCAGCACCGGTGATTGTCTTTTATCTCCCACAGGGGCATTGTTGGAGGCACAGTGAGAGGTAAGAAGGCAGTGCAGTCCTGGCAGGATGAGCAGTACCTTCAGGAAGTTTTGTCATCGCGCCCCCTCAGCTGATGAATCAGTTCTCCTCCATGTTGAGCACCACTTGGAGGAAGCACTGAAGGTGGCAAGGGCTCAGAATATACTCTGGGTGGGGGACTTCACTGTCATCACCAAGAGTGACTCAGTAGCACCACTACTGACCGAGCTGGCCAAGTCCTAAAGAATATAACTGCTAAACTGGATCTGCAACAGGTGGTAAAGGAACCAACAAGATGGAAAAACATACTTGACCTCATTCTCACCAACCTGCCTGCTGCAGATGCATCAGCCCATCACAGTATCGGTAGGAGTGACCACACACAATCCCGGCAGAAATGAAGTCACATCTTCACATTGGTGATACCCTCCGTTATGTTGTGTGGCCTACCACCGTGCTAAATAGGATAGATTTTGAACAGACCTAGCAACTCAAGACTGGGTCCATGAGGCACTGTGGGCCATCAGCAGCAGCAGAATTGTACTCAACCACAATCTGTAAACTTGTGGCCCGCCATATCCCCCCACTATACCATTACCTCAAGCCAGGGGATCAACCCTGGTTCAATGAAGAGTGCAGGAGGGCATGCCAGGAGCAGCACCTGGCACACATAAAAATAAGGTGTCAACCTGGTGAAGCTATAAAACAGGACTACTTCCATGCCAAACAACATAAGTGATAAAAACAAAAAGCTAAAAGCTACTGCGGATGCTGGAAATCCAAAACAAAATAAAAACAGAATTACCTGGAAAAACTCAGCAAGTCTGGCAGCATCGGCGGAGAAGAAATCAGTCAACGTTTCGAGCCCTCATGGCCCTTCAGCAGATAGACAGAGTTAAGCAATTCCACAACCAATGGATCAAATCTAAGCTCTGTAGTCCTGCCACATCCAGTCACGAATGGTGGTGGACAATTAAATAATTCACAGGAGGAGGAGGCTCCACAAATATCCCCATCCTCAACGATGGGGAGCCCAGCACATAAGTGCAAAAGATAATGCTGAAGCATTCACAACAACCTTCAGCCAGAAGTGCTGATTGAATGATCTATCTTGGCCTACTCCGGAGGTCCCCAGCATCACAGATACCAGTCTCCAGCCAATTCGGTTAACTCCACAGGACACCAAGAAACAACTGAAGGCACTGGATACTGCAAAGGCTATGGGCCCTGACAATATTCTGGCAATAGTACTGAAGACTTGTGCTCCAGAACTTGCCATGCCTCTAGCCAAGCTGTTCCAGTACAGCTACAACACTGGCATCTACCAGGCAATGAGGAAAGTTGCTCAGGTATGTCCTGTACACAAAAAGTAGGACAAATCCAACCCACCCAATTACCGCCCCATCAGTGTACCCTCAATCATTGGTAAAGTGATGTAAGGGGTCATTAACAGTGCTATCAAGGCGTAATTGCTTAGCAATAGCCTGCTCAGTGATGCTCAGTTTGAGTTCCGCCAGGGCCACTCAGCTCCTGACCTCATTACAGTCTTGGTTCAAACATGGACAAAAGAGCTGAACTCCTGAGGTGAGGTGAGAGTGACTGCCCTTGACACCAAGGCAGCATTTGACCGAGTGTGGCATCAAGGAGCTCTAGCAAAACTGGAGTCAATGGGAATAAGGCAGAATAATCTCTGCTGGTTGGAGTCATTCCTAACATAAAGGAAGATGGTTGTGGTTGTTGGAGGTCAATCGTCTCAGTTCCAGGACATCACTGCAGGAGATCTTCAAGGTAGTGTCCTAGGCCCAACCATCTTCAGCTGCTTCATCAATAACTTTCCTTTCATCATAAGGTCAGAAGTGGGGATGTTCGTTGATGATTGCACAATGTTCAGCACCATTCACGGCTCCTCACATACTGAAGCAGTCCATGTCCAAATGCAGCAAGACCTGGACAATATCCAGGCTGGGGCTGACAAGTGGCAAGTAACATTTACACCACACAAGTGCCAGGCAATGACCATCTCCAACAAGAGAGAATCTAACCATCACCCCTTGACATTCAATGGCATTACCATCACTGAATCCCCCACTATCAACATCTTGGGGGTTACCATTGACCGGGAAATGAACTGGACTAGCCATATAAATACTATGGCCACAAGAGCAGGTCAGGGGCTAGGAATCGTGTGACAAATAAATCACCTCCTGACTCCCCAAAGCCTGTCCACCATCTACAAGGTACAAGTCAGGAGTGTGATGGAATGTTCCCCACTTGCCTGGATGAGTGCAGCTCCAGCAACACTCAAGAAGCTCGACACCATCCAGGACAAAGCAGCCCGCTTGATTTGCACCATATCCACAAACATTCACTCCCTCCACCACTGACACACAGTAGCAGCAATGTGTACCATCTACAAGATGCATTGCAGGAATTCACCAAGGTTCCTTAGACAGCACCTTTCAAAACCACGATCACCACCATCTAGAAGGACAAGGGTAGCAGATAGATGGGAATACCACCACCTGGAAGTTCCTGTCCAAGCCACTCACCATCTTGACTTGGAAATATATCGCCATTCCTTCACTGTCGCTGGGACAAAATCCTAGGACTCCCTTCCTAACAGCGCTGTGGATGTACCTACACCACATGGACTGCAGCGGTTCAAGAAGGCAGCTCATCACTACCTTCTGAAGGGCAATTAGGGATGGGCAATAAATGCTGACTCAGCCAGTGATGTCCACATCCCCTGAATGAATAAGAAAACCACACTTTGGTGGGTTCAGCATCACAGATAGAAATAGATTAAAACAAGGTGAGGAGCACTTCATATACGAGCAGGAGCCGATGCTGGAGGCAAAGAGAGCAATGGAGAGTCCCCATCAGATGCCTGAGGATACTTCCTGCTCTGCTCATTAGGCACAGATGCTGAGCCTCGGTGGTCACAGAAGCAGTGGGTACTTGTGAAGCAGCAAATGGAAATTTGTATGTCTCTGTCAGTATTCCGAGGCAGTACAGTCCCTAACAACTAGGGCAGAACTTTTTCTTCGGAGTTTGGGTGCGGGCCCTGCACACCAATGAATAAAATGACGCGTAGTGACGTTGGGCGTGTGTCCCGACGTCACCGCGCATCATTCCGATCTTCCATTCGGCGGGCGCACACCGGAGTCAGCTGCGCGCCTGCCAAACTGTCAAAGGCCTGTTAAGGCCATTAATTCACCAATTTAACTAATTGACAGGGCTGCCCATCCAACCTTAAGGTTGGCAGGCAGGCAAAGAGCCCAAGCAGCCTTAGCGTTTTTCATGAAACGTCATGCACGGGCAGGGTGAGTATTCATGAAGGTTTTATTAAATAAATAAAAAATGTTACACCTTTCATAAACATGTCACAGCTCATGTGACACTGTCACATGAAGTGACATGTCTAAATAATTTTAGTTTTTCTTTGTTTTGAACTTTCAAATTGAATTTAATCTCCCTGAGGCAGCTTTGTGCCTCAGGGAGATTTCTGCACTCTTTCGGGCACATGCGCGATAGAGCGCAGGCCCCGACTCACCCTCCTCCCCCCACCCACACAGGTAGCGCTGAGCGCTACTGAGCACGCGTCACACTAGGTGGGCCTTAATTGGCCGGCCCACATAAAATGCCGGCGCGCAGCCGATCGCGGGCGGTGATCGGCTCCACACCCACCCATGCTCACTCCACTGGCCCGCCCGACATGCAGAAGATTCTGCCCTTAAGGTGGAGGAGTCCATCAAAGCTATGAATGCAGTGATGACTCTGCCATATGAGCATATGACCACCATCACAACCTCATGGACAGTCGTATGTAGCAAGACACCCAATGGATGCCAGCACTCAACAATGCCCTCCATATGATGGTGGCCACCTTGTGGAGCATTAACTAAACAATCAACCAGATGAGTGAGCACTATTTTCAAATACAGCCAAGTCCTTACCCACACTAGGTTAACAGGGAGTTGCAGGTTGGACCCATGATGGCAGATGTAGACAGGGATGTTGGGATTGGGGGCTCTTCTGAAGGTGGCCCCAGGTCACGGCCCTTCCCAGCAGCCCCTCTCACACAGGCACAGTAGCTGCCACCTAATCTCGTGATGAACGCTGTCCCTGCGCATATGTAGGTGGGGCTGCCTGTGGCGGGGCTCTCACAGGCTTCACAACCCAGCGAACGTCCCTCATGGGCATCTCAGTTGTCAGAGCCTGGAAACGAGCTGGCTGCCTCCAGCCCTGCTGCAGCCACAGGGGTAAGAAGCACTTGGAAATGAGGGAAAGAGGATGCTGAAAATAAAGTCTTAGTGCACAAAAGGATTCACTTGGGGGCAGCTTCAAATGTTAATGAGGAATGATAAACTTTTATTTCAAAGAGCCATGTCTTGGTGGTCCCTGGGAAATGCCATTGTGTACTTTATTTCCAATCTCACATTCACAATGGGTAGGTTAAAGAAGGGGAGTGACATCAAGCTGTAGTTTGTCAATGCAGGGCAAAGGACATAACTGATTGCTCGCAGCAGACTAATGTCATTACTTAGACCATAAGAATTAGGAGCAGGAGTAGGCCATTCAGTCCCTCAAGCCTGCTCTGCCATTCAATAAGATCGTGGCTGATCAGTTTGTGGCCTTAACTCCACTTTCCTGCCTGACCTCCATAACCCTTGACTCCCTTGTAGACCAAACATCTGCCTAGCTCAGCTTTGAATATGTTTAATGACCCAGCCTTCCAATGATCTCTGTGGAAGAGAATTCCAAAGACTAACAGCCCTTTGAGAGAAGAAATTCCTCCTTATCTCCATCTTTAATGTTGCAATCCTGTCACAATGAAGTGCATGCTCTAGTTGTAAGTGAGAACAGCTGTAACTAACTGGGGAAAGGTTAGGGCATTATTCTTAAGGATAGATAAGAACCGGTTTGTGCCTGTGTGGGGGAAGGTAATGGGAGCCTGTGCCTGTGTTCCCTGGATTTTGTGAATAAATCTATGTTAAGGAAAGACTGACTCCAGATTCCCCCTTTACTCAGTTAATGAGCAACAACTTATAACAACTGGGAGACCACTTATCTTTAAATCATGCCCCCAAGTTCTAGACGCCCCCATGAAAGGAAACATCCTCTCAGCATCTACCATGTCAAGCCCTCTCAGAATCTTTGCTTGCGAAAAGGGGATGGTGTGTGCACCTACAGTGTGAGTGGCAGGGCAATGACTAGCACGAGGGCAATGATGGTCCCGCTGCTCTCAGTTGAAGCATGCCAGTATGAGGGCATTGTGGGCTATGGTTTGCTCTATTGTGGCCCTGGTAGATAAAAGGCACCTACTGAACCTTTTGTGTGCCTCTGTAGTGAAGTGATGTACTGGGGTCAGTAGCTACATCTTCAGGGAATACCCCTCATCATCCAGGAGCCAATCACTCAGGATCTGTGGTGATATTCAGATCTAAGGCATCTGAGACTGCTGGAAGATAAAAGCCTCATTGCAGCTCCTGGGAAACTTTGTACACACCCAGCAGGAACCACCCCCCAACTTCTGATTCACAAATACAAGTACAAATACAATACAAATGCTGTTCTGATGGAGGTCTGAGCACCTCATGGGTGCAGTCAATTATGCTCTGGACCTGAGGAAATCCTGCCACTGAGGTGAATCTGAAGCCCTCTGGGCTTGACTGGGCACATCCTTGTCAAAGTTGATGTACTGCAATGCCTTCTGAAACAAGGCATCACTCACCTGGCTAATACGGTCCTGGGCTGTGGATTGTAAAATTCTGCAGGTGTATGCGGCTGAACCCTGGAATGAGTGGGATCCATAAAGGTTCAAAGTTACAGTCACCTTGACCACAATAGGCAAAGTGGACCTTCTGTTCCTAATGACATTCCTCCATTAGGAGCACAGGCCAGCAACCACCTGACATGGCAGTCATGGCCTCTGGAGGCACTGCTGCACTGACAGGTTGAAGAAGTTGACCCTTGGCCTATAGCTCCTGTGGACAGATCTTCAGCCATCCCCTCTGCTGCATCCTGATGCCTGTACCTATGATGAATGCCGCAGCTGCTGGTCTTCTGGGAGCTGCTGCCCTGCTGCTGTGGATTCTGAGCTGCAGAGTGCTGCAACTCCTCCTCAGGTCCACCCTACCTCCGAGTACATGGAACCTATATTGCCATGCATGCTCATAGGCGTAATAGTCATTACAGCTACTTAGCTCTCTGACAGCTCTCAATGGAATGACAGCAAGTTCCTCTTGCAGTAAACTCTCTAAAATACTTACTTCAAGGAGTTGTCCCCGTCAACACTGGCCTTACAGTATGGCTGGCCTATTGATTCCTGGTTTCCTCCTTTATACAATGATGGCAGCTTAAGACCTCAATGAATTCCTGCTCTGCACTCACCTTCTCTAACTTGCCAAGTTGCCATGATGGTGTGTGACCCATGTGCCATTGAGAAAGAACAATTGCACAGGTAAAGTGGCTCTTCATTGGCTTCTGAATTATTCGAACTGGCTGCACATTTCACCCACCAGGGTTCCTGACCTTACTGTCAACCTGCTTTGGGAAATCCGGAGGGAGGAGGAAAAACGGCAGGTACTGGCCCAGCTGTTATTGCAACTTTCCCAGCCTGCCTCCCCCTGATCCTGCCTCCAACTGCTTGGTAAAACTCCACCTAGTGTTCTGGGAGGGTTGTAGAGCTCAAAGAATTTAGGTAGATAGGTAGGGATGAACCCATGAAGAGATTTAATCAGTAGAATGGAGTTTTATAAATTTGAGGTGCTGCTGGTCTGGGAGCCAATGTAGGTCAGTGAGCATATTACAAACAGCATCACTGTTCACTTATGACTCTGAATAAAGTGATAAAATTGAACACATGTTGTTATTCCCATTGTGTCAGGAAGGACAAGCTGTCAAGACCAGAATTTTTTTTTGCGACAACATTCTTCATTTTTACCTTGCTTCTTGTTTTCATTCTTATTTCATTCCTTCTGTTCATTCTTATTCCTCTTTCATCAGGTGCGTTGACAAAGATATTCTGGTCTTCTTAACAGACTCAAGAAACAAAGCTGCTCCATTCACTACAGGAATTCCTTTGAGTTGTGTCCAAGTCCCAATCATCTTCTGCAGCTTCATAATGGTCTGGGGATGTTCGCTGATTATTGCACAGTGTTCCATTCCATTCACAACTCCTCAGATACTGACACAGTCACTGTCCACATGCAACAAGACCCGGGCCAACATTCAGGCTTGGGCTGACAAGTGACAAGTAACATGCGCACCACACAATTGCCAGGCAATGACCATTTCCAACAAGAGAGAATCTAACCATCTCCCTTTGACATTCAATGACATTCCCAATGCTGAATCCCCCACTATCAACATCCTGGGGGTTACCATTGACCAGAAACTGAACTGGATTAGCCATATAAATACTGTGGCTGTACAGTAGGTCAGAAGCTGGGAATCCTGTGGTATGTGACTTATTCTTACCTGAAAAAAGCCTTGCAAACATCTATAGGGCACAAGTGGGATGGAATACTTTCTACTTGACTGGATGAGTACAGCTCCCACACTTAAGAAGCTCAACACCATCTCGGACAAAGCAGCCCGCTTGATTGGCACCCCATCCACCAGCGTAAGTATTCATTCCCTCCACCACCAGTGCATCATGGCAGCAGTATGTACCATCTGGTAGATGTGCTGCAACAACTCTCCAAGAATTCTTTGATAGAACCATCCAAACCCACGACCTCGACCACCTTGGAAAACCAAGGCAGCAGATACATGGGAACACCGCCAACTCCAAGTTCTCCTCCAAGTCAAACACCACCCTGACTTGGAAATATGTTGCTGTTCCTTCACCTTTGCTGTGTTAAATCCCTGGAACTCCTTTCCCAACAGCACTGTAGGTGTATCTACAGCACACAGACTGCCGTGGTTCAAGAAGGCAGCTCACCAACATCTTCTCAAGGGCAATTACTGATGGGCAATAAGTGCTGTCCCAGCCAGCAACACCTTAAACCCAAGAAAGAATAGAAGAAAAGAAGCCCAGGTGCCAAACCTCATTTTGCAGGCATTGGAGTATCATTCATTATGCAGGAGCTAAATTGTGAAGCGTACCTTTTAACCTTTCAAATTGTTTCCTAATTGACAATGAACAGAATTTCCCTATCTGAAGGGCCTTTATGGGTTGAAGTTCCTCTGTATGCAAATCTTAGTGCACTGTTCATACATTAATGTCAAATATCTTTCTGCTGGAGTTTCTGGTCCATTCAAAATAAATAATTAACAATTCTATAATTTTAGTTCAGCTGTAAATTCATACCTATGACAGATTCTTAACAATTGAAGTCCCAAAATAAGCATGTAATCTAGTTTGGCTCTTGATCAGCACTGAGGCAATACTGCATTTTTGGAGTTGATGTCTTTTTTGATGAGAGGTTAGAGTCATATTCGACTCAGATTAACTCTGTTTCTCTCTCCACAGATGCTGCCAGACCTGCAGGGTAATTTCAGCATTTTCTATTTTTAATTCCCAGCTTTGTTTCTTTATTCATTCATGGGCTATGGGAGCCATTGGCTAGCCCAGCATTTATTGCGCTTCCTTAATTGCCCTTGAGAATGTGGTGGTGAGCCGCCTCTTGAACCGCTGCAGTCCATGTGGTGTAGGTACACCCATAGTGCTGTTAGGGAGGGAGTTCCAGGATTTTGACCCAGTGACTGCGAAGAAACGGCGATATATTTCCAAGTCAGGATGGTGTGTGCCTCTTCAGGTTGCCCTAAGAGACCAAGACTCAAAGAAGAGCCAGGAGTTCTCCTAGTGCCATGGCTGACATTCTTCCCTCAACCAAAATCAAGGCTTTATCAGGTTAGTCATTAATTTTCTCTTTGTGGGACCTTGTTGTGCAAAATCTATCTGTTGCATTTGCCTGCTTAATGACAGTTACTACACTTCCAAAATAAGCTAATGGTTGTAAAATGTCTTGCATGTGTTCTTTTTTCGTTAAAATAATGAGAATTTAATAATACCTCATTAACTACTAATACCTTACCACTAACCCTTTTATGATTATGTTTGTGTGAAACAGACATTTAAAAAAATCATTGTTTCTCGTAATTTATTTGTTTACCTGTTGTGGCTTGATCTCAATGAATGGAGGAGGGATAGTTTCCTTATGGTGGGCATTCAACTCTTAGTAGAAGAATTGTTCATGCAAGGTAAACAATATACGATGAACAATATGGGGTCCCAACACTTGTCCCCCAGCAGTTTCATGGCAAATGTTGTTTATCAAATTAATACAGCCATTCAGAGCAAAGCTGTGCTCATCACTGTTCAGGAAGGTAACAATCAGAAGACTGTTGACCCTTGTAAGAAATGAACCATTCAGCAATCTATATGAGCTGAGTGAGAACTTAGGCATCATCATGATGAAACAACCAGGCTCTGAAAGTGCCTCTGATAATACAGGATAACCTGCGTAACAGTGTGGCTGTGTATTGATAATGGAATGAGGATGGTAGCCTGGATTGCATCACCCTTTTCCCCAGGCCATTACTGAAGAACATGTGATAGGATGAGATGAAGTAAGATTGGAGACAGCTTGTGTGGATCATAAACCAGTGTCAACCTGTTGGGTCAAATGGCCAGTTTCTATGCCATAAATTCTATGTATTTCAATGTAATTCCAAGTAATATGCTAAATGCTTTGACAATATAAGACTAGAGGGTATATTACAGGCAAATCTGGCCTTCGATTTCTGGGCCAGGAAGTCCACAGATGGTGGATGACAGGAAATGAAAAATCAGACTAAAGTAGAATTAGCATTTGTCACATCTCAAGCACTGAGCAACTTAGGAACATAATGCTGTGATTGTTGCTATAGTGTTTTGTAAGGGATCTACTGTCCAAAAAGGCATGTTATGTCCCTAGCCGGATAAGTAGTGCCTTGATGAGATGCCCATCAGTAATGTCATAAGTAGAAAACTATATGAACAGGACTTAAAACTTAAGCCAGTTAATTTGTCCTCAATTTTATCCCTTTCCTCATTTCTTCTTGCACCCATTGGAAGACTCAGTTCCTCCAAATAGAGTACTCTCCATTCCTCCACTGTTTCCAAACAATAATTTGAATGTTCAGCAGCCACCTTGCAACAATGGTACTGGTACCACTAGGGGACCACAGAGGGTACCACTATCGATGCTCACAGGAAAACATTCCACAGACAATTCAGATTTAACTAATTTGCGCAGAAAGTGATGACTATGTGGAGCAGACTTTCCAAGGAGATGATAGGAGCAGACTTTGTGGACAAGGATAGACAGGATTTATATAGTTAATTTAGGAAGTGGGCAGTTGAGAAATGTTCATTTTCCCAGTTCACAATTTCCCTGTTTAAATTTTTTACTTGCACATTTCAACATTCAGTTCAAATGCTTTTGAAATGAACTCCTAAAAATTAAGCATCCTTTATTGTTTTAGGTATTGTACTGATAGTTCCTTGCTGTTTGTCTATGCTTCTGTGGAATTAACTATTTGTTAAAAAATCTGTTTGATGGTTTTAGCCTGGATACCATGGGCTTATCATGTACCTACACCTATATAGTCTTCAGTGCATCATTTTATGGCAAAGAACTTTGATCCCGTGTCATACAATTCTATTCACATTGTACAGTAGATTGCAAGCTTCATTTTATTGGCTTCTTAGAAACTTTTTATTAACTGTGAAAAGAGTAAGGATTGCTGAGAGAAAGCAAGAATTGTGCAGTCTCACGAGAAAATGCTATGAAATAATCATTAACAGCATCTGTTTGGCCTATATGTAAATAATGCAATGGATTTGTTAAATTAATATCTTTGCTTGCCTTCCCTATGTTACGTATATTTCTGATTAGGGTAGGAGAGTGATTAGACTGATAAAAAAGGTTGTTGTTGTGACTAAAGAAGAAAGCAGGCTTAGCAATTTGCTGTATCTTGTAACTGTAATGTACGAGTCTATATAATCCTTCCTATGAGTTATTGGTTATTATGATAGTTATTATGATATGTCGCCTGTTAACCTAAAGCTGTTTAATTAACACATTCCAGTGAGAACTGTCTCATTCCAATTAACCATCCTATTTAGTGGAAATCACGCTTGACTGTTCTGTTTGTGTAGCTCTCTAACTCAGCTATCTGCCCAGGTTGCCGGTTGTGACAAAATGAATCTCTGTTGCGTTGATATTTTTAACTTGTATTCTTTATTTTTAAGGACAGTATGAGACAGGTATATGTCCTACAATCATGCAAGGTACTTCTCAAAGTAAAAGCCACAAACTTAGAAACCAAACAGGCTGGAAGAGGGTAGGCTTCATATGGTGTGAGTTATTATTGAAAACACAATAGGGAGTCTAAAGCTAATTGGGATAATTAGCTCCAGATTTCACACTGCAGGCGAAACATCATATGCTATTGTTAAAGACTAACTATACATTTGATATTGATAAGAGAAATGCAGCCTTTTATTTCCAGATATCTTCAGATGATGTGGAATAAAATATCTGTTCTGACTTAATGCGAGTGGTGAACCTTCTCTAGGCATCACTTTACTGTTACCAGAAATGTTCTGTGGTTAAGCTTCTGCTTTCAGTAGAGAAGCTAGGCCATTTGTAAAGTTGTGGTATATTTCACAATGTATAAAATGAACTTTTGCTTTAAAGTCAGTGGGTATATCTTGACTTTGAGTGATGAGGCAAAATGGGTGATGGCGATTAAAGGTAATGGAGCTAAAATTTGGGAAAGATGTAAAATTGTCTGACTTGGTGGGAATTCTTTTACATTATTGCACAAAGTGAAGATGTACCCTTACATATGCAGAGAAAGTGATTGAGATAACTATTAGTTTATGAATCAAGGAGAACTGAATGCTACACCACTTACATAGATATTGGACAGGAAAAGGTTAAATTACTCTCCAGATCTTGAGAGGAATCGGGTGCATTTATAGTTGTGGCCAGTGAAAGTGAACATGAGAAAATTTCTGGCATAAAAACCAAAAAACATGACACTGGCACTTCAGTCAACCAAGATTGTGGTAAACTGTAAGATTCAGACAGTCTTCCAGCGTACTAACAGATTTGGGTCTTGGTAATATGTGACTTTTCAGCTTTTTCGTCACTAGCAGAACAGTTACATCTCACTACTGCTTTGCAAGCCTTATAGCAACCTTCTCAGCCTGCCAGCTTTCAATGAGTTGGAAAATTGAGTTTTCCACTAATGAGAAACAAATTAACCAGCTTCAACACTAGTCATCCTACCGAACTGAGTGAACAGTTGTCTTTCCAAACCATGGGATAATATAAAGGAATTCATTGAGGAGCCAGCAGTGCCATGCCACTGAAGTTATAGGCATTTTAAAGTGGCTGGACAGCTACTTTTTTTTTGCCTTGCCATGCAATATGTCCTTAAATGAAATAGGTGGCATACAGACTTTCCCAAGCCTCTTCTCTGCCCTTCTCCTCCCCTAAGAGGCTGACGGCTCCCACTGTGAGAGGAACATCAATCTTAGTGTGCTGTAATTGGCTTTGGCAAAGACTTCATCCTCTCAGCTCCTACTCTAAGCTGGCCTTATCAGAAACAAGTGTTCAAAACCTATATTGTCCAATTCCCAACAGTTGCACATGTCAACCAATACATTTGAATCCCTATTCCAGTAATAAAATTCAGATGGAATTGCTTCCAAGTTTACTTTGATTTCAAAGAAGAGCTGGGGAGCTCTGCCTGGTGTCCTGGTCAACATTTATCTCTGAAGTCACTAGTTGCTGGGGTGTCCATAGTTGAGCCTGGAGGTCATACCACCCTGTCATCTTACTATTGTTGACATAAAGTGTTTAGGAGTTAAAGATTAACTTCCTAAACATTACTAAATTGGAAGAAAAATAATAGGAGCATTAAAAAAGAGGTGTTGGAGATGGGAAGAAAAACTGTTTGACCAACAGTCAAGAATCATCCACTTGTCTAACAAAGCAACTAAAGACTTTTCAATTGGCTGCGGAAAGGCAGTTCATCACGAAGTTGGATAAGTTGTGCAACCAATGGCTGGGGTTTGGGAGGTAAAGGAGCTGGAAATGGGAGGTCATGTAATGAAACATCCAAGACTATGCCCAATCAGAGACATCAACATGACTTCAACTCTCTACAGACATCAACTCTGGTTTTTTTAGGAGTGACGCTTTATGCCCTTTAAGCAAGTTAGGCAAAGAATCTTGAGAGTTTTTCAGTTTGTGTCACATTTAGGGTATGGTGGGATTGGCCTGTTTTCTAATTGTAGGTTGTGTTTGAACAATGCATGGCCTGGCTGCATAGGTGCAGTCAAAATGGATAAAAACGCTGTCATTGCAGTCTTTCCATCTATTACCTAGAGCATTCTCAACCAGCAGTTTGACATCATGATTTCTTTCCCATCTGTAAGGGCATTATTTCCCATCCATGCACTTCCAGGAGCATGATTGAAAATGATGGCCAAACTATATATTATGTATCATAACAAGGCTATGATTGATGTAAAAAATAAATCCAATGCTTCCTTGCATGTATCTGCAGCTTATAAGCAAAGCAGCTTGATGCTGATGTGAGACTAAGTTCTAGCTCTAGGGCTTTATGGTGCTTTGAAGGCAGTAAGTTTACATTTGCTGCATTAAACCAGCTTTGCTTGCTAGTGAGGTTTATTATTGGTGTGTATTATTTAAAAGTTTAAGTTTGTTCTATGTTGCAGTTTGTGCCTTTCCTCTCCTACTGTTGCCTGCTGCTCATTTCAGAAGGGTTGTAGGGTTTTGTTGTAGCTACTGTTAACATTGGGTTGACTGGTATGTTTCTGTGGGTCAGGGTTAGTTTCACTGGGATCTTTTTTTTTGGGGGGGGTGGTGCTGTGAGGCAGAAGCTCAATTGGACTATATTGCTCATTGTGACAGTTGGGGAACCTCAGCCAGAGAGACTGGGTTGGTGCAACAAAAATTGAACCAGCCATTTGATCCTGTAGATTCAAAGACTTGCATTTATATATGGTCTCAGGATCTCCCAAAGAACTTTGCAGCCAATGGATTCATTTTGAAGTTTCTTTGTTGATTTAATAAAGGAAACACGGAAGCCAATTTTCACACAATAAGCTCTCACAAACGGTAATGAGATAAGTGACCCAATCATTTTTTTAATGAATTTAGCGGGGGTGGGGGGTGGGGGCAATTGTTTGGTGGGATATGAGAAAGAACTCCCTTGCTCACCTTCAAAATGATATCAAGGGATTATTCCCTCTACCAGAGAGGTCATACAGGGCCTTGGTTTAAATCTTATCTGAAAGAGGGGCACAGATGGAGTGCAGCATTCCCTCAACACTCCCTCAGCACTGCACTAGAGTGTCAACCTCGATTTTGTGCTCAACTCTCCGGGGTGGGAGTTGGACACACCACCTTCTGAATCAGGCAAGTTTCTATGTTGTTTTAAGGGGTTAGGCTGTGGGCAAAGAAGGTGGTAGGAGGAGCTGATCGGGCTTTGGTGCTTGTGGCTGTAACCTTCTCCGGAATGAGATCAGCCATGATCTTATTGAATGGCGGAGGAGGTTGGAGGGGCCGAGTGGCCTACTCCTGCCCCTAATTCGTATGTCCATATGTTCGTATTATCCACGGCCAATGCAGAGGGAAAGTAGAGCAAACTTTGTGTCCCAGTCAACCCAGCCTGCTAAGTCACTTCCCTGACCTTCACTGCATCCGAGGTAAGCAGAACAAGCTGCCCTGTTGCAAACTAGCGCAGGATGGGCTTGGGGAGCCACAACACGAGAGAAATTTGCTGTGGAAACGATTGGGGGCTGTCGATGACTAAAGACTGCAGGTTTCCTTCGTCCACGCTATGTATATAACCGTGACAAGTATTTCACAGTGTGGGTCGAAGGTATATGGGGAATGCTTGTGAACAGAATTTGCAGCCCATTGTCCTGATCTCACTTGTCCCGGAGATGGGGAGATGGCTGCAGTCACTGATTCCGTTTGAAATGGTCTATGTAAAACTCGGGCACAGCACAAGCAGTCCTAGCCTTTTCTAGGAATTTCACCCATGCTAGGTGCATGGAAAAAAAGTTGGAAAGCCGGCTCAAAGGCAAGTGGACTCGGTTCGATGATGAAGGCAGCAGCTTTCTGCTGTTGCGGGAGAGGTTTGCTGCAATTAAGGTAGAATTCGGCACCTCATGTAACGCAGGGAACTGTACGCAGCCTGAGCGGTGCATTGTTACACACACACACACACACCTTGAGAAGTCTTTTACAAACGGAATTACAGGTCTGGGAGGCCGAGTAGAGGACGCAACAGATTCCACCTTTCCAAATGCATTCTGAGAACAGGAAAAGTTTAGCAGAAACGGCGAGAGGAACAGCAAACCCTCTGGGGTCAGTCTAGCGAAATAAGGGCAAAATAAAAACAATCAATGCTTTCGCCGGTCCCTTCGCCCCGCGCTTTGACATACACTTCATAGGTTAACGGTGCAAATCTCAACAAAGGGAGGGCAGCTCAGAGCTGCTGATAGTCAAATGAGATGCTTCTGTTTTCTGGGCTGATTGATATTGCATTTGGTGGGGACGAAGGAGGAATTTCTGATAACTAGTAAACCGTACCCCCCGCACCCCCCAACCCCCCGTCCGACTCATTCCAGGGACGGGAGATTGATCAAATAGCCACTTTACGCACTCCTCGGACCATTCAACAGATCTCGGACCGTTTAAAGGCTAAAAGCGTTTGAAAATTCCCTGGCGATGGTGGAACAGTTCTGTTTACAACCCCCCTCCCACCCCGAGGCAAAAGGAGGGGGACTTATTCCAATGCAGTCAGCGGCGGCCTCCCTAAACACACAGCGCTGCCTTTTGGCTTGTAATACCGCTCAGTAAATGGCCTTTGTATGGCGCACTGTGCAAACACCAGCCGGCTGTCTGCATTGAGTCCAAACCAAAATCCTACAAGTGCACACAGATAAGAGGCGTAATGAAATATTCAGACAAATGCTTGAAATGGGAGCATTTATTGCATCTCTATGAGAGCCTGTCAGTTCAGACATGTCCTGGTTGGATAATACAATAATAACCCCTTGATTTGTTAAACTCAGACACTTCGGAGTTCATAAAAAAAAGTTTGTAGCTTCCTAGTGCGCTGTAAACAAGATTTATTTGTCTGCATCCACCAATGAAAACGTTGTTTGTAAAGGAGGATTAGCAAAATTAAAGAGGGAGCTGTGGAGAGAGACTGGACGTGGGTCTGGCTGTGTGAGGAGGGCGCCAGTAAAATGATCTTATTGTTTGACTCAAACAGGATGCTGAGCTTGAAGGACACTTCCTTCATTGCAACTTTGTTTAACTGAACTCTGTCCGTGCCTCAAAACGGGAGAGTTTCTCCCGCTCGAGGCAGAGCCCACTGTGTGTAAACATTCTCAGAGAACACAAGCTTTCCTTGGTAAAGAAAGAGAAAGAGGCGAGCGGGGGAGATAGAGAGGAAGAGGGATGGAGAGGGAGTCACAGAAAGGGTAAGACGCAAAGTCAAATAGAGAAAGACAGAGAAAGAGAGAGATGCAGATGGTGGCAGAGGGAGACAGAGAGAGAGAAAGAGGGAGATAAAGGGAGACCGAGAGAGAGCTACAGATGGAGGCAGAAGGAGAGAGGTAGAGGGAGACCGAGGGAGATACAGAGCGAGATACAGAGACAGAGAGAGAGATAGAGGGAGATAGAGGGAGACACAGACAGAGTTACATTTGGTAGAAGGAGAGAGGTAGAGGGAGACAGGGAGGGAGATAGAGAGCGAGATACAGATGGAGGGACAGAGATAGAAGGAGACAGAGAGTGATACAAATGGAGGCAAAGGGAGAGAGAAATAGAGGGAAATGTGGGGAGAGAGAGATACAGATGGAGGCAGAGGGGGAGAGAGATAGAGGAAGACGCAGAGGGCAAAACACAAAGGCATATATATAGATAGATAGAGAGATAGATAGAGGCATAAAGATAGAGAGCGCGAGAGAGATACAGATTGAGACAGAGAAAGAGTCATGTACAAAGGCAGAGACCCACACAGCGGGACAGAGGTGGACAGAGAGAGACAGCCATCGGAGAGACCGAGAGGGAGACACAGGGAGAGGCAGAGCCGAAGAGAGAGAGAGACCGAGAGGGAGAGAGGGAGATAGAGACCTGCACAATGAGAGGCAGAGAGCCAGCCAGAAAGACTGTCAGACAGAAACACAGAGAGACAGCGAGAGAGAGAGAGAGAGAGAGAGAGAGATTATAAACATACAATGCTGTGTGAACCCAGCTGTATTGATTTCGTTAAACAAGCGGGAAGTCCAAGCAAGTGGAACGATACATATTTACACTGAAATGTGTAACAAAAACAATAGATTGATTTAGGGCATGGCATAAAGAATCACAAATAAAACCAGTTTAACTAGCATTCACAAGAAGTGCAACAGAAAGTAACTCGATTGAGCGATGCCACTTTACAGAACACACGTTCATTCTTGTACAATATATCATCTCCCTCTGAGTGTCTTTGCCCATATTTGATAACAGGTCAGCGGTGATCTGTGCAGTGTCAAGTCTTTCAGAATATAAAAGTTTACTTTTTCCTCTTCTTGCAATCAGCTGTTACCGGGGCTGTGAAACATTTCTTCATTTGAGAGCTGAGAGCTGATTTAAACTCAATGGCAGTGTCGATGCGAGGGTGCCACGGCCCCCGGGGTTAGGGGAGAGACAGTGAGGTGAGGACAAGTGGAGGAAAGGATCTGATGAGAGAGGCGCTATGGGGAGGTGTTCCCGGGAGCTGTGTGTGGAGGGCCGGCTCTGCGAGCTTGTCTGTGGCCGGGCCTGACGATCTGCTGTCCGGCCCGCTGTTTACATGTGACACAGAGACATACAGACAAAGACTCACAGACATAGGGACACAGAGACACACAGACACACAGGCACAGAGACTCACGGACACACAGGCACAGAGACTCACAGACACAGAGGCACACAGACATAGGGACACAGAGACACACAGACACAGAGACTCACAGACGTAGGGACATAGACACAGATACACACAGACACAGAGACACACAGACATAGGGACACACAGACACAGGGACACGGTGGCAGACACAGTGATACACAGACACAGTAACACACAGTGACATACATACATACAGTGACACACGCAGTGGCACACACAAAGATACAGTGACACACAACACAGATGGAAGTAGACACAGTTACACAGTGACAGGCACAGTTACACACAGTGACACGCACACAGGTACACACACAGGCAGAAACAGACACGGTGACACATACAGGGACAGAAACAAACTGACATACATACACAAACACAGTGACAGACATATAGACACAGTGGCACAGAGGCACCGTGACACACACACATACAGATAGTGACAAACACAGAGTGACAAACACAGAGACACAGCGACACACAGACACAGGGTCAGTGATACAATATAGACATACATTGAACTAAATAGTCTGACACAGACACAATGACACCCACACACAAACAACCTCATACACACAGGCATAGTGACACAAACACACAGACATGCAGAGTTAATTACACATGACACATGCAGACAGTGGCACACAGACACACATGTAGTTACACACAGTGACACAAAAGGATACACACACAGTGAAGCACACACTGTGACAGACACCGTGAAGCTCACGCAGTGACACCCACACAGTGACACACACGGTGACACACAAACACAGTGACACATACACAGTGACACTCACACACTGACACACAGTAACACAGTGACACATAGTGAAGCACACACAGTGACACAGACACAGTGAAGCACACACAGTGACACACACACAGTGACATGCACAAACATACAGTGACATACAAACACAGTGGCACATACATAATGACATGATGACACACACAATGACACACACACGCACAGTGACACACACTGTGACACAGTGAAACACACATAGTGACAGTGACACACAGTGACACAGTGATACACAAAATGACACACACACAGTGACACACACAGTGACACTGCGACACACACAGTGGCACAGTGAAATACACACAGTGACACACACACAATGGCACACAGACAGGGACACACAGAAACACACAGTGACATACAGTGACACACACACACACAGTGACACACAGAGTGACACACACATACAGTCACACACAGTGCCACACACATAGTGACACACACATTGACACAGTGACATGCACACAGTGCCATGCACAACTGATGGTGACACACACACAGTGACATACATAAGTAACACACATAGACAATGAAACATATACACACACAGATTGACACACGCTGGCACACACAGTGACATATTGACACACACAGTGACATACACAGTGACACACAAGAGTGACTTACAAACACACACAAAGTGACACACACACATGTACGCACAGTGACACACACACACACAGTGAACAAACATAGTGACACACACAGTAACACAAATGCACAAACACCCACAGTGACACACACAGAGTGACACACACAGACACAGTGACTCACAGTGACACAGTAACATATGTACAATGACACAGTGACATACACAAGTACACAGTCACACACACAGGACACAATGACATATACATAGTGACACACAGAGTGAGACACAAACATACCCTCACACATACACAAACACAGTGACACACACAATTACACACAGTGACACAAACACACACAATGAAACATACACAATGACACACACAGACACACAGTGACTCACAGTGACACTGTAACATATGCACAGTGACATACAAACAGTGACGCTCAGAGTGACACATATACACATACAAGCACACACACATTTACACACAGTGACATACACGCACACTCAGTGACACAGTGACATACACGCAGTAACACACAGAGTGACACAAAAACACACTCTCTCTGTCTCACACACACACATATGCGGTGATACACATACAGTTAGACCCAAACATACACACAGTTGCACACACAGTGACACACACACAAACACACAGTGACACATACACTGACACACACACTGACACACAGTTGCACACTTACAGTGACACACACACAGTGACACACACACTGACACAGTTGCACACACACAGTGACACACACATGCATGCACACACACACTGACACATACGCTGACACACAGTTACACACACGCAGTGACACGCACTGACACACACAGTGACGCACACACTAACACACAGTGACACACACAGTGGCACACACAGTGATTCACACACACACAGTGACACATACACTGACACACAGTGACACACTGACACAGTTATACACACAGTGACACACACGTACACACACAGTGACACATACACTGACACAGTTACACACACACAGCGACATATACGCTGACACAGTTACACACACAGTGACACAGACACTGACACAGTTACACACAGTGAGACACACATAGTGACACACACACTTACACACAGTAACACACACAGTGACACATACAGACAGTTACACACACACATAGTGACACACACACAGTGACACATATACTGACACACAGTTACACACTGACACACGCACAGTGACACATACATTGACACAGTTACACACGCAGTGACACACACTGACACAGTTACACCACAGTGACACACACATACGCACATAGTGACACATACGCTGACACAGTTACACACACACAGTGACATGCACTGACACACAGTTACACACGCAGTGACACACACTGACACAGTTACACCACAGTGACACACACATACGCACATAGTGACACATACGCTGACACAGTTACACGCACACAGTGACATGCACTGACACACAGTTACACACAGTGACATACACACATTGACACAGTTACACACACACAGTGACACATACATTGACACAGTTACACACAGTTACACACACATAGTGACACATACATTGACACAGTTACACACGGTTACACATACACAGTGGCACATACATTGACACAGTTACACACACAGTTACACACACACTGACACACAGTTACACACACATGACACACACACATACACACAGTTACAGGCAGTGACAATGACAGATCCTGCTCGCCACACTGGGCTGCTCATTGATCTCCGGCTGCAAATGTTGCACGCTGGGAAATGTTTTAAACGCCTGCGACATGGCCGCTGTCAATTGATGGCTGGAGAATGACAGCCCTGGAGGAGTGGGGGGTGGGGGGCGATCAGACAGTCCGGGAGGGGCTCACGGTGTTCTGGGGCTGGCACTGGCGTTCAGTTCTACCCCTTCTTATTCCCCTCTCCAGCTCCCTAATCTCTTACCTGGGAGTTGGAGAGATGGGGTGGTGGTGCTGGGGGTGGTGAAGAGGTTGCACAGGGAGAGCCCAAGTGCTCTTTAAAGTGAGCCGGGAGAAGGAGGGAGGTGTGAGTCAGAGTGTGTGTGTGTGAGGGGGGTTGCTGTGGGTTCTGAGGTGAGCCAGGAGTGTGCCAGTCTGTCTGTCTCTCTCTCACACACACACACACCCACCCACACACAGCTCATTGTCCTCGCCCTATTGTTGCCTTTTGTTGTTCGTCTCCAGCCGCCTTTTGACCAACTCGGGGATCTCACATCGCCCTTGACAGCAGCAGACAGCACATCTCTCTCTCTCTCTCCCTCTCTCTCTCTCTCTCTTTCTGTATGCGCCACGTCGGAGACCAGAACATCAACAGCACCAGGTACGGTCTCTCCAAACTGCATGAGACTTTGTTTCTTTTTGTCAAAAAAAAACTCTTGTTCCCCCAAATTCTTTTTCCTGCTTCTCTCTGCAAAGCCCCCCCCACCTCCTCCCCTCCTTGATCCAGTCACTGGGAAGCACACACACATAGTTCGCGAGTAATCCCTCCTTTTGACAAGTATCTACTGTTAAACATGCATTCAATCTGCACTCTCTCTACATTTCTCCTTCTGCTTGCGCGTTGTTGAGCTCCGCTTTTAATATTTTTGTTTGGTTGTTGTTGCTGCTGCTGGCTCTCCCTCCCTCCCTCCCTCCCTCCTTTCCTCCCCTCCCTCTTCCCTCCTTCCCAGTGAGTGGATTTCGTTGGGTGATCTGAAAGTGCCCGCGATCTCCTCTTGCCGTTCAATCCCTGGGTCGAGCCGAGGAGCTAAATCGCCGCTTTCCGCCTGGTCCTAGCGGCTTTTAACCCGAGACCGGACGGAGGTTAGCAGCCTGTGGTATAGTTTGCTTTCGGATTTCTTTATTTCCCGTTTTTGTAAAAGAGTTAAAATGTTGTGATTTTTTTCTCTCTCTCTGCGGGGTGGGTGGGGGGTGGGGAACGGGTGCACATTTCACGTGGGTTTCAGTGCTCCAGGCTCGTGTGAAATGTTTTATCCGCTCTGCACGTGGAAAGCTTTGAAATGAGTTATAATAATGAAATAGTTTATTGTACAGGATTTGATAGGGCATTTTAATACGCTTGATCCTAGTCGTTGCTTGGACTCCTGGTTTGCACGGGGGGGATGTGTGTGTGTGTGTGTTTTTAAAAAAGTTCCTTTAAAAAAAGCTTCACACACAAAAAAACTATTTGCCTCATTCTTGCTTTTGTTGGCGCCTATAATGGGACAGCACTGAATGAATTCAGGGTTAACAATGGAGTTGAAATAAGCACAAAGCGGCGCAGAAATGAAGTATTTAGAAAGAGAATTATCATATAGTGTTGAGAACGTAATGAAAGGTCAGAGTCTCGCTCCACACAAGAGCTTATTATGCCAGAGGTCCTCTTTCGTTTTTAGTCTCTCGCTCTCTCTCTCCCAACTCTCAAGACTTTTAGCATCGCTTGTGAAGTCTTTCACCCCCCCCCCCCCCCCGCCTTAATCTTCCCTGTCACCGAGAATTCGAGCTCCGAATTCAATCTCCGTTCCCTCCGTCCGGGTAACAAGATTTTGGAAAGGTAAATGGGGCAGAGAGATGGGCGCGGAACTGAGGGAGGGGGGGGTCACTTTTTAAAAAAAAACATACAGAGCGAGTAAACAAATTCCTGTCATGTAACTACTTGTTTGAGTGATCCTTTCAATTGTGTGAAAGCATCAAAGGGACAGAAAGGAGGGGAATATTTTTTTAAAGTGACGGGAGGGGGAGGTTCCCCTCACCTTGCCTTTATGTTTAAATGTGGATTTTTCTATATATAAAAAACTCCTTGAGAGTACCTTTCGGGAATTTGCATTGAAACAAGTTGTTAAAAGTAGCAAACGGCGCTGCATGCTGTTCGTTCGACTTTTAACTGCTTGAAGCGTCTATGGTTTGTGCTGGTCCCTTTGATCAGAAGAGGGAAACCATTTGAAGCAGAGATGGGAGTTTTTCCCCCTCTCTGTCTCTGATTAAAAAGTTAACTGATGCGTTTATTTGCCCTGTCGTTTTAAGTCTCCGCGATCCCACCTTTCTGCAGCCTGTAAGGAGTGTTTGTGATGCTTCGTTTGGACACTTCACACGGAGAATTAGTCTTCTGCCTGATAGGCATCTGTCTGATCTCCCTCTGCATGCTTTCACTTTTAAGATCTCGCCTTTATTATGTAAAAAAGGCAATTAGAGTTGTATCTGTTTGTTTAAAACAAAATGCCTGTTAATTAGCGTGATCAAAAAACTCTCCCTTGTAGACCTGGGCTGAGTGCTTTGTAGGGACTTTACATGACACACATTGTAATTCGATGCCACTTCTGTTTGCAACCCGGCTCCCTCGTTAGAGAAACAAACTGTGCCTTTTATTGCTAAAGTTTTCAGGATCAGATCCCTGTCTTTCTTTCTTCCGCCCCCTCCAGCATTGCGAGAAGAGAGTCTTGCTGGCTTCTGAAGCTGTGATTTGGCATTTTCGCCCTCGGAGTCAGAAAGGTGAAGGGTTCGAGCCCCGCTCTGGGCAGCACCCCCAACACCACCCTCCCCCCCCCGCTCTCCCCCCTCCTCCGGGAGCCTGCAGTCGGTTTCAAAAATACTGGGGTTGACATCCCTCGGCATGGAGTGACCACAGGCGCTGGGGCCGTGTTACCGCCTGTGTGAGGGGTGTTGGGCCGAGCCACACTGTAGACAGCCCTGGGGTAATAGGAACATGACTTTGAATGCTGCGTTGACATCAGTGGGGGAAATATGTGTCCAAATCCTAAAGATTAGCTGGAGCTCTTTAGCCTTGGTTGCAGCCAGCCTCAGAGACCGTACTCTGAAGGCAAGAACAACCCTTGTGGGAACCAACCTTGAAGCCACTTCAGTTACTGTTCCCTAGTAAGCTCAAGAATCTCATGGTGCTCAGTTTGGTTTAGAACATGCTCCAGGGGCAAATGAACTGACAACATTAACTTTATCCACAAAAAGAGGACCTGAACTCTAAGCTCGTGTACTTTAATAATACAGACAAGGTCTGAAAGCAGAAATATATATAACAGGTTAACATGTGAATCCTTCCTCAGAAACTGGTTTACCATTATTACCGTTACAGATGGTCACTGACCTGCTGTGCAAATTTCACCAGTTTCTGTTTTCATTTCAGATGGCCAACATTTTGTAGTTTTGTTTTGGATTTTCAATTTATTGCATTAATTTTAGTTTTTCCCCCACAGTTTACATAATTGAAACTCATAGAGTCTGGCATGACAGTCAGAGAATCTCTGCAAATGTGGGCAGTTCCCACTCAACCCGACAGACCTTTCTCAGTGAAGCAAGTCCTCCTCTAGATAGGAGTGTGAGACAGGAGAGATTTCTCAGTAATTGCTGACAGTCTTTCTCTGGCATTCATTGGCATGAATTATGCTGATGATAGGGAATCCCAAAGCGCTTTGTGGCCAGTGAAGCACTTTTTAATGGTGATCCTAACTGTTGTAATGTAGGAAATGTGGCAGGAAATTTGAGCACAGCAAGGCCCCACAAAAAATGACAATGTGATAATATCCCGATCACCTGTTTTAGTGATGTTGCTTGAAGGATAAACATTAGCCGGAACATCAGGGTGAACACTCTCGCTCTTCTTCAAACTTGTGCCATGTCCACCTGAGGGGGCAGCTGGGACCTTAGTGTAATGTCTCGTCTGAAAGGTGACACCTCTGATAGTGAAGCACTGAAGTGTCAGCCGCAATAACGCACTCAAATCTCTGGCGAGGGATTTGAGAACACAGTCTTCTGACAGCACATGGGCTCACAGTCTCAGAATAAGGGGCCAACCATTAGGACTGAGATGGGGAGAAATTTCTTCACTCAAAGGGTTTTGAATCTTTGGAATTCTGTCCCAGAGAGTTGTGATGCTCCATCGTTGAATATATTCAACACCGAGTGTGATAGATCTTTGGGTACTAAGGGAATTAAGGGATATCACAGAATAGCTCATTCGGAGCAAGTAACCCTGTGCCGCTCCCCCACCTTCTCCCCATGGCCCTGCACATTCCTCCTTTTCAGAAAACAATGCATTTCCCTCTTGAATGCCTTGATTGAATCTGCCTCCACCACACTCTCAGGCAGTGCATTCCAGATCCTAACCGCTTACTGTGTGAACAAATTTGTCCTTATATAGCCATTGCTTCTTTTGCCAATCTGTGCCCTCTTGTTCTTGATCCTTCCACCAATGGGAACAGTTTCTCTCTATTCATTCTGTCCAGACCCCTCATGATCTTGAATGCCTCTATCAAATCTCCTCTCAACCTTCTCTTCAAGGAAGACTGTCCCAGTTTCTCCAACCTATCCACATAGCTGAAGTTCCTGATCCTTGGAACATTCTTGTGAGTCTTTTCTGCAATTTATTCTCTAATACCTTCACACCTTTCCTAAAGTGTGGCACTCAGAACTGAACACAATACTCCAGTTGTGGCTGAACCAGTGGTCTATACAAGTTTAACATAACTTTTTTGCTTTTATACTCTATGCCCCTTTTAATAAAGCTTAGGATGCTGTTTGCTTTATTAACCTTGCTCTCAACCTGTCCTACCACCTTCAATGCACATATATACTCGAGTCCCTCTGCTCCGGCACCCCCTTTAGAATTACCCTTTATTTTATATTGTCTCTCCACTTTCTTCCTACAAAAATGAATCACTTCACATTTCTCTGTATTAAATTTAATCTGTCACTCATCTGCCCTTTCCACCAACCTGTCTATGTCCTTTTGAAGTTCTGCGCTATCCTGATCTCACTTCACAATACTTCCAAGTTTCATATCACCTATAAATTTTGAAATTGTGCCCTGTACAGCAAGGCCTACGTCATTAATATATATCAGGAAGAGCAAGGGTTCCAATACTGACCCCCGAGGAACTCCACTACAAACCCTCCTCCTGTCCACAAAACATCCATTGACAACCACTATCTGTTTCCTGTCATTCAGCCAATGTTGTGTCCATGTAGTTGCTGTCCTTTTATTCCATGAGCTATAACTTTGCTTACAAGTCTGTTATCAAATGCCTTCTGGAAGTCCATGCACAACACATCAGCAGCATTGCCCTCATCAACCCCCTCTGTTAACTTATCAAAAATCTCCAGTAAGTTAGGTAAACATGAGTTTCCCTTAACAAATCCATGCTAGCTTTCCTTAATTAACCCGCATTTGTCCAAGTGACTATTAATTTTGTCCTGAACTTTTGTTTCTAAAAGCTTCCCCACCACCGAGGTTAAACTGACTGACCTGTAATTATATAGGATTAATTTGAGAAGGTGGAGTTGAGGCAGATGATCAGCAATGATTTGTTGAATGGCAGCACAGACTCAAAGGGCTAAATGGCCTCTTTCAGCTCCTATTTCTAACATTTTCATGTCATGATTCAGAGATGAGAGTGTTGCCAACTGAGACGAGGTTGACCATTTTTATTTTCTTCTGGCCTCTGCTGTGGAGACCTCTCACCTGGTGGCCTAGTCAAGAATAGACCACACTCATCCCAGCTGTGACAGAGGACTTCGAATGATGCTAGTCAGATTGATCACTTTAACCTAAACGTGGCAAAGGAGCACTTCAGACTCAGTCATACAGTATTTGGACTGCCACTGAAGTGAGCCTAAGACTCACCCTGGATTGGACTGCCACTGAAGTGAGCCTAAGACTCACCCTGGATTCAATTGCTCTAGTGATCCCAGAGCAGTTTCCTGGACAGGAAATGTATTGCGGGGAAAACGCTGCTGAAACATTCTGTTACATGGATGCTGTGAGATCATGAAGGATATGAGTAAATATAACATTTAGTCACTTGGTAGTTCAGAACTTGAGTATTGCTGAAAAAAGAGACATGCTGTCAAAACTTTTCACCTTGCACTCATCAGGACAGATTTGCAAGAATAGCAAATTTCAGAGGGAATTGTCGTTGCCTTTGAAATGTAATATTCTAGTTAAATGTAGCGCTATTGACTTGCAGAGTGATCATGAAAGAAAGACTTGCATTTATATAGTGCCTTTTGTGACTTCAGAATGCCCAAAACACTTTACAGCTAATGTAGTACTTTTGAAATGTAATTAATGTTGTAAAGTAGAAAATGTGACTGTTAATTTGTGTAGAGCAAACTCCCACAAACAGCAATAAAATAAATCAGCACTTTTTCTAGGCCAGGTTATTAAGGGTTACAGAACCAAGAACATATAAAAATGGAGTTAAGATAGGGATCAATCTAATTGAATGACATGTCGGGCTCGGGGGGTGGCTGAATGGCCTCCTCTTGTTTAAATGTTCTCATAATATGTTTTAATGACGTTGCTTCAGGGATAAATATTTAGCGGGACACTGGGGAGAACTCCCCTGCCCTTCTTTGAATAGTGCTGTGGGATCTTTTATGTCAGACTGAGGGCATATTCGGCCAAGTTTAATGATCCATCCAAAAGACAGCACCCTCAACTGTGCGGAATCCTTGCAGTAAAGTGTCAACGCCTCTGGAATGGGACTTTGAACACACAGTCTTCTGACTGATAAACAAGAGTGCTGACACTGAACCCGAGCTGGCATTGGCAGAAAGCCTTGATATGGAAAGTCAGTCTAGCTAGCTGAATATATTTCCTTATCTTTAATCAGATCTGATCCAATCCTGACATTGATCCAACCCAGATTCGACACCCCAAACACTATAACATTTCAAAGTGACATTCGATGCAGGGACTCGAACGTGCAATTGTCCGCTTGGGATACCTGTGCTTTCATGGATGTTGTTTTGTGGTGGCATAGCGGACTCAATGTTATCGGCTCCATCTTTGATGTTATTAAAAGCCCTTCCCCATAAAGTGTGAGAGGTACACTGAGTGGTGGCTGTCAGTAGCATTTCATTGCTTTCAAGTAAGGGATTCCTAAGAATGCTTTCACTTTGAAATGCACAGCTGTGTACTGTCAGCTCCTTTAACTCCAGAGGGAAGATGGTCTGCTTAAACCGCTGATTCCAGTTCTTTCTCGGTGCATTTATTCAAGAAAGTCACTCTGTTATCATAGGAAGAGGAGGCGGTCAGTCAACCCCACCCACCCCCCCACCCCAGCCTGTTCCCCCATTCAATCAGATCATGACTGATGTGCATTTCAACTCCATTTAAGACTTTGCCTTAACCACCCCGAACAAAATGAAAGATAGCACCATTAAAAATGTATCCTAAGATAAAGATGCCTCCGATTGTTAAGGAATGTAGGAAAATAGGAGCAGGAGTAGGCCATTTGGCCCTTCGAGACTGCTCCACCACCCTCATATAGAGTAGCATGGTCAATATAGTCGGAAAGAATGCAGTAGGGCAAATAGAAGGTAACCTATGCGATCCTTCCCTCACTTTTGAGTCATGTAATGTATGTGTCTGGATTTATCTAGCTTTGTTTCATAGGAGCCAGCGTCGGGAATTTTTAGAAACTTCGTTCAGCAGATGGTTCATGTTAGAAAACGATCGTGCAATTTGAAAGGTGCAAAGACATTCTGTACTCGAAGTTTGTTTGCATACAGTTTACCTTGACGTGCTCTGCAGTGCTGGTGTAAATTGAAATGGGACTATACCTCATACACAAGCAACTCCCATCTGTCTCAGTTTGGTTATCACTGAGGTATCCACTAAGTGGCGGAGCTGCAGAAGTCTGAGGTCTGCTACTCAGGGGAACGATAGATCCGAGGTTTTAGAATTCACTCAGGCAGATGATTAAGGTAACAACTTGCGTTTATGCAACGCGACGTCCCCTGGAGCTTTGCAAGAGGGTAACCGAACACAAATTGACATCGGACCCAAAGAATGGCATATTAGGTAGATCCAACTACCAGCTGAAGGCGGCTGCCAATGGTAGAGACAAGGGAGCGGGGTCAGATTAATCTTTCCTCCCTTTGGAAAGAATGAATGAACTTGCATTCATATGGCGCCTTTCACAACCTTAGGGCGAGTGGACTTTATAGCTAAGAAAGTACTTTTGAAGTGTTGTCATCATTATAATGCGTGGGAATACAGCAGCCAATTTACACTCAGCAAGCTCCCAAAAACGGTTTTGTGTGAAATGATCCAATAAACTATTTTACTGATGTTGGTCCAGGGATAAATGTTGGACTAGATGCTGGGAGAGCTTGCCTGGCTCTTCATCAAATGGTGCCATGAGATCTTTTAAGTCCATTTGAGAAGGAAGATGAGACATCTGGAAGATGGCATCTCCAACAGTATGACACTGTCTCAGCAAGTTCCCAAAATACCATTCTAGGGTATGTGGTTGGTCACTGGAGTAGGGATTGACTCAATGACCTTTTCACTGAGACGACAACTGCAACCACTGGGCCAAGACGGTCATGTTCCATTCATAACTGTATTCCACTGATGGATAATTTCCAATTTGGAGCTTATAATATTCTAGTGTAATTCTGACTCAGCGCTCCAGACAGTCTACTTTTCATAATTCAAAATTACTTAATGTGAATTGTTTCTTAATTTGAACTGAAATCATACAAAAAACACCTGCCGAGCTGTTTTATTAAAATTGGGTAATTTGAACTACTGGATAATTTGACTTCAAATTAACAGGAGTAGACTGTACACAAGTTACAGTTCTCTTCTTGTGACATGGTAGTATCATAGTTATGTTGGTGGATGAATTTACCCGATGGCCTTAACTAATAATCCAGAGAATGGCCATTCGAATCCCACAATGGCAGTTTTGAGAATTTGAATTCAGTGAAAAAGAAATCTGGTACCAGTAAAAGTGTCCATGTAGCTGTCAGAATGTTGTGAATAAAACCTAATTGCTTCATGAATTTAGGAAAGGAGATCTGCCGTCATTTTCGGGTCTGGCCTATATGCAACTCCATACATACGAACAAAAGAATTAGGAGCAGGAGTAGGCCACTCGGCCCCTCGAGCCTGCTCCGCCATTCAATAAGGTCATGGCTGATCTGATTGTAACCTCAACCCCACATTCCTGCCTCGATAACGTTTCACCCCCTTGTTAATGAAGAATCTATCTAGCTCTGCCTTAAAAATATTCAAAGGCTTCCACTGCCTTTTGAGGAACAGAGTTCCAAAGACTCACGATCCTCTGAGGGAAAAAAAATCTTCCTTATCTCTGTCTTCAATGGGCGACCCCTTATTTTTAAACAGTGACTCCTAGTTCTAGATTCTCCCACAATAGGAAACATCCTCTCTACATCCACACCAGCTGTTATTTGCCTTCTGAATTGGCCTAGCAAGCCATTCAGGGCTGCTCGCTTAGGGGTGGTAAATGCTGGCATTGTCAGTCATGCCAACTTCCTGAGAATTAATTGGAAAGAGAAGTGTTGGTGAAAAGTTTACCATACACATTTGAAGCATTTAGTTACTGCGATCTCTGAGGTCATGTGACTGTCCAGCACTTAACTCGGCAGCTTCCTTCTCTTCAGATTTACACTTGTTTCCATTTAATTTGATTTACTCCAAAATGTCAGTTAAATGGCATTGATTAAGCTTCATTGCTGCTGTCAGGATTGTAAAAAATGTTAAAGAGATGGACTGGTGAGTGTTTTGTCTGTGAACCAGCTCATACATCTTTTGAGAAATGGTGTGGTGCCGTCAGAAAGCTTTCAAATTGGAACTGTCACTTCTTAACAAAAATATGTTAAGTTTCTTGCACTTTGATCAAGTGAACAATAGCACCTCAGAAGTTTGTCCACTGTCCTGCCACTGGATAGCTTAATTTGAAAATAATTGATTTCTGGGCCTCTTGGCTGACAAGAGAAACTTTGGTTTATAAAGAAGTAATTTAAAACAAAGAGTTGTAGATTTTTAAAGCATTGTTCAGAAGGATTATAAGCCTATGGATGAATTTGTAGGGAAGTTACAGAGCATTCGAGCTAACCTTGAATTTTTTTTATGTTTCTCATTTTTTTACATACATTAATGGTGCTGTTAGAGATGTGTGGCCAAACATGAACAATGGAAGCTTGCACTTCTACAACACTTTTCATGACCTCAGGATGTCCCAAAGTGCTGCGTAACCAATGAAGTACTTTTTGAAGTGTAGTCACTGTTGTAATTCAGGAAACACTGCAGCCAGTGTGCGCATGGTAAGATCCCACCAACAGCAATGTGGTAATGATCAGAGCATTTGATTTTTAGCGATGTTGCTTGAGGCATAAATATCAGCCAGGACATCAGGGAGATCTCCTCCGCACTTCTTCGAAATAGTCCTGTGGAATTTCTTATGTCAAACCAAGACGGCAGACAAGGCCTTGGTTTAACATCTCATCTGAAATACAGCATCTCCCACAGCGAGGCACTTGCTCCATACACAACAAGGAGTGTCAACCTAAATTTTGTGCTCATGTCTTTGTAGTGGAGTGTCTCTGCACCTGAATGGTATGTTGCTTTATATTGTTTTCCACAACACGGTACAGGGAGGTAAGATATAAGTATTTTTGTGGTATCAGTACCATATGATACCATATTTAAGGTTGAAACTCCCTCCCTCCTCAGCGCTTGCATGATCTGCCTTTTTGGGGTTGTTTTTCTTTATTTAAAACATTTGATTTGAAAGAGGGAGGAGACTAAATACAGTCAGGTACTGTTGATGTCAGTTTACACGACTGTAAATGAATCATAGAAGCAGAAAGCACAGAAGAGGGCCATTTGGCCCATTGTACCTGTGCCAGCTCATTGAAATATCTATTCAATTCATTCCACTCCTTTTTCCCTGTAACCCTGCAAATTTTTCCTTTTCAACTATGTGCCCAGTTCCTTTTTGAAAGTTACCCTTGAATCTGGTTCCACCACCCTTTCAGGGACTGCATTCCACATCACAATAACTTGCTGTGTGAAAAGAAATCCTCATCTTCTTTCTGGTTCTTTAGCTAATTATCTTAAATGTTTTCCTTTTGTTACTGATCCCCCTTCCAGAGGAAAGTTTCTGTTTGTTTACTCTTTTAAAAACTCCTCATAATTTTGAATACCTTCCAAATCTCCAGTTAATCTCCTCTGCCCTATGGAGAACAATCCCAGTTTCTCTGGTTTCTGTGAAGTGAGATAGATTAATAGCAGATCTAGAAGCCCAAAACTGGGCATCTGTGAGGTGTGTTGGGTTATTAGCAGCAGCAGAAATAAATACCACCAGAATCTGCAACCTCGTGGCCTGGCATATTTGTCACTCCTTGATCACCATCAAGCTAGATGCTCAACAGGCTTGGTCAATGAAGAGCTCAGAGCTACAAAAGGCATACCTGAAAATGAAGTGCCAACTTGGTGAAGTTACAACACTGCGCTATATGATACCATTACCAATGCATCACATTCTGCCACATCTAGTTGGCATAGTTGTGGGAAATTAAGCAATTAACAAGAGGAGCAGGCTTTATGAACAACTCACCCTTAATGATGGTGGAGCTCAGCACATGATTGCAAAAGACAAGGCTGAAGTGTATACAACCACCTTAAGCCAGAAGTGCCGAGTGAATGATCCATCCTCCTCCTGAGGTCCCCAACAACACAGTTGCCAGTCTTTTCTCAATTGGATTCACTCCACATGACATCAAGAAACAGCTGAGCACATGGGACACAGTTAGGGTGATGGACCCCTACAAATTTCTCAGCTGTAGTGCTGAAGAACTGCAATTGGGAACTTAGGTGAACCTCTCGTTCCAATATAGCTACAATACTGGCATTTTGCCCACAATGTGGAAAATTGTCAAGCTATGACCTATCCAGAAAAAGCAGAACCAATCCAACCCAACCATTGATTGCCCTATCTGTCCACTCTCAATCATCAGTAAAATGATGGAAGGAATCATCATCAGAGGCACTTACCAATAACCTGCCTACCACTGCTCTGTTTGGATTCTGCCAGGAACTCAAGATTTCTTAAACTGGCTCCATCCACCTCAATATGAAATCTGCTGTCTGCCTTAGTGAACCCCAATGGCTTCACACTCCAGCCTGATCATGTGTAAACAGATTGGTCTTCACTGGGCCCTCTTTGCATCATTACTTGAGGAAACTGGCCAAGTAGCAAGTTAACTGCTGAACTGCTTTCTGACTTGTCCATCAATTAACATTAGTTCTAAAATGTATGCATCAGTAAATAATTTATGTCAGGCTGCAGTTTCATGTTTACATCAAACACTTTCTAAGTTGTAAATAACACAGAGTATTGGCTTTTAAGACCCTCTTTTATGTCTCATGGAATCAATATTGTCTGTTGCAGATGGCAGTCTGGCTGTGATAGATGAAGTGCTCACTAGCCTCCAGTAACTACGTTGACTTTCATGATTCTTTGTTATTTGACACATTAATATTCTTCTTCAGAAGGGTTTTTACACTACCCACCATAATGCTGACGACAGGACAATTTCTACTTTGCTTATACATTCGATATAGCGACACACTACACAAAATAACCTGACCTGGGAGATGAGAATTTTGTTTTTCGCGCAGCGCGTTGTAATGATCTGGAGCAACGTGCCTGAAAGGCTGGTGGAAGCAGATTCAATTGTAGCTTCCAAAAGGGTTGGATAAATACTTGAAAAGGGAAAATTTGCAAGGCTATGGCAAAAGAGTTAGGGGTGTGGAGAGAAAGTTGGACAAGTTAGATTGCTCTTTCATAGAGTGAGCATAGGCACAATGGTCTGTGTGGCCTGCTTGTGTGTTGTCCAGTTCTATGACTTTTGTTCATTAATGGTGAAAATGCAATAGATTAAGACTTATTTTCAGCTGAAATACATTTGAGAAACAAGTCATTATTTTGCAGAGAATATCTGAAAGACTTCAGCAAATCTTACTGTGTTATACACTTAATTTAGTTAAGGCACCACACAAGCATCAATGCACATATGATCTCCTTTTCTTATCAGCAGTCTAGTGAAGCAACATCTGTAATATAATTTATTACAGAAAAACACTGTTGCAGAGAGGATTTTATGAGGATTAATCCTGGTACATGTGCACATCATGACACTGTTGAATAGATGAGTGCTTATGCATATGTGCTGTACATAGTGAGGGCAGAATCATGTTAGTGCTATGAAGCATCAGGACTATCCTGAAGGATGTTTGGAGGCAAAATATTTCACCAATTAAATCAAAGTGATTTTCAAAGTAAAGGGAGAAGAGAGGGTGGTTATAGCCCATTTCCAAGATCTCAACTCAGTGATTTTTTTTGTTTGTTTAAGGAACCTCTTTACAACTGGATTATTAATCATGGGTTGAATTTTATACAGGGGACGGTGGCCACTGCATTTAAGTAGGGGGAAATCCCGCCAGCATTTGGCCAGCTTGCCCTGCAGCTATTCAATGGTCATCGGGCTTTTAAATGACTCGAGGCGGAAGTGCCAACCCAGCCGGAGAGGAAGTCCCGCTCCGAGAGTTGCCGACCAATCAAATTGCAGACGGCTCTCTTGTCCCAGCAGCTTCACTGGGGGTCTCTCTTGTCCCAGCAACTCTGGCAAGGGATTGGGGGGCTGGGGCCGATAGCGTGGGGAGAAAAGGAAAGGTGTACCTTTTGGGGGCGTAGGCATCTTCCTCTGGACCCAGAGGCCAATAACAGACCACTTGAGGGCCTCAGTTGGCCCACGAGGGAGCAGGTCACCCATGCCTCCTTGCAAAGGATAAAATACCCAAGGGGCTGGGCAGGCGAAGGGCATGGCATTGTCGCCATGGCACCCAATTTAATGCCATCCTGCCCTTGGGGTGGGGGAAATTCAGCCCCATTGATTCGCCAACTTAATTATAATACAATGTAATATTCATAATACCAGGGTGAATTTGCGTTTTGGAGCCCTTTCTTTGAGTTTAAGTTCTACTTAAATATTTTTAAAACTCCCCTCTCTTGAACAAGGCTGAAATTACCTGGCACCCACCGCCAGCCTTGTTACCTGCGCATCTACCTGACGATCTTCCTGCTGCTCTGAACGCTCCTCCATGCACGCTTTCCTCCAAGGTGAGACAGCCAGCCCACTCTGCACTGCACATGTGGCGGCCACACTCTGCTCCCACCTCCCCACTTGCAGCAAGCCCGCCTCAGGCCGCTTCTCATTCACACACTGCTCCATCTAATCCATTTGAAAAGGGTCCTCAACCAAAAAGTTTGAGAATCACTGGATTAGGAGTCCGGAAACAGACTATAACCCCTCTCTGCTCCCTACACTTTGAAAATCACTTTGATTTAATTGGTGAAACATTTTGCCTCCAAACCTCCTTCAGGGTAGTCCTGATACCTCGTAGCACTAATGTGATCCAGCCCTCACTATGTACGGCACATCTGCATAAGCACTCATCTGTTTAACAGCAGCATGAAGTGCACATGTACCAAGATTAATCCTCATACTGTGGAGGCCAGAAAATCTCTGCAGATTCCAGTTTGAGAAATGCTGGCCTAACTGATGTATACAGGCAGCTTAAACCAGGAGGCCTGAGGTGCGCCTTTAACTTGGGTCTTGCATGTGATTTGAATACTCTGAACATAGCTCAGCCATTCCAAAAAGATCAATTTTTGGCAGGCCTGCCTTGCCAGCAGTAGGCCTCAGTTAAACCTCCAGTAATGGTAAGGAGAACAGTGTGAGGTAGGGGTGAAGGATTATTGTGGCTTGGCAGTGGCCTTTAAGTTTGTTGTCTTGGCAGGAGGAACATTGATGCTTGTCCTAACTCTACATTTAGCTATAAAATAATTTTGGTTTATCTTATTACTGGCAGCTGTTTATTAGGCTGCATCCAGATGTTCAACACAGGGAAGCCCAATTTTGTACAGATTGGTCCTAAAACCTGAGATGCTCATTAACATATGCAAGGGGCCCAATGCTTGTTATAGGCAACTGACAAGGCAGTCTGAAAAATTGTCTGACTAAATAAGTAGTCAGATGTATTTCAGACATCCTTGGGGCACAGGTTAATCCCTTTTTTTTCTGCCTGGAGAACAGATCCAACACCGAACAATTTCTACCCCCAGACCTTGCAAATTTTTATTTTCTTTGGTTGGTTCTGTGCCTTCTTCCCTCTGAATTATACCACTCTACACCTCTGAGTAGGAGTGATAGTCCCGCCATTGTTGCTAGAGGGCTGTGCTCCTGCAGCTCGAGTTGAATCTGCTTTCTAATCCCTGCTCCCATTCATCAGAGGAAAACCCTCACCTTGCTCAGCATCTGCTCAGTTGGATTTATTTCATTTGAACACTTAGCTAGAGACTCATCTCTGCTTCAAGCCTGTGTCCTCTTGCCATAGTGCAGGATATCATGATTCACCATTGGTATATCTACATTATTTTGGGCTTGTTGTTGACTCAGAAATTGTCCACAAATTCTAGATTTATCCTTTATTCAAGCAGCAATATATCACATTTCAAAGTACTCCTATAGAATCAACATTGGGTTGTAGTAGGTTGATTCACTTGGTATAATGTTTATGATCCTCTCCATATATCATTATGGCTCACAGTATGTGATAAGCACAAACCCTATATGGAGTGGGGAAAACTATCTTCCAGTTAATTAGGCTTGAAAGAACAAAAATGGTTCAAAAACATTACAAATGTGAGATGATGTTGGATCTCTGAATAGGAGAGAAGTAGAGAAGCTGTTTCCACTTGTGGGGAGTCCAAAATTAGGAGCCAGAAATATAAGATACTTACTGAACACCCATGAAGAAACTCAGGAGAAACCTTTTACTCCAAGACTAGTGAGAATGTGGAACTTGCTTCAGGGGATGCTGGTTATGTACATAAGGGGGGAAGGATAAAAGGATCTATTGATAGGGTGAGATGATGTAGGATGGGAGGAAGCTCATGTAGGGCATAAACATCAGCACAGATGTGTTGGCCTGAATGGTCGGTTTCTGTGCTGTAAATTCTATGTATTTTTCTTTAATTGAATGACATCTGTCTATGAATTACATCTATCCATGATGTCCACAGGATAGAAGGTCAGTTCAATTAGTTGTTCATAGGTAATCACTGTTAACTAGTTACGTACTGAAAGTGGATGCCTGGGGGGTAAAACCATCACATATTCTGATTTCTGTTATGGTTGTAAACAAGCTTTATAATGAGTGGTAATGCCATATAACATGATTCGCCAAGGGGTGGCAGCACATAGGCCTTTGCCCCCATTCACCATGACTTTGCCAAGGGGAGCAGCCACAGAAAAAAGGCTAGTTACATCGATGTACAAGGAGAGGATATTGGGTTTCAAAGGTGTCCTAGTAGTTGGCTGAACAGCAACAATAGACAAAGCCTAAGAGAGCATACAGACACAGAAAGACCTGAGTAGATGGAAAGAAAATAAAAACAATCTAGGGAATAGACCCAAAACATACAAAAACAGAGAACAGGAGAAGACCATCTAGCCTCTCCCTATAGCTGTGATGCCCTGCGCATTACAATACAGATATTCCCAACTCACTCAGAGCCATCTGACCTCCTGGGAGAGGTGAAATCCTAGACTAGCTTTGTAACAAATGGATTCAAATCAGTAGGTAGGAGGAAATGATCGACTCTCACACAGTTTTAATACTGGGGCGATTAAAATTAGTTTGCCTTTTGTGGTTCAAAATGAACCTGCTCAGACAGCTGAATGCAATTCTGTTTGACGTTCATTCACACAAGGAATGGCTGATTCAGATGTAAGGAGTAAAGCTGTGCTTCTGTGCATTATCCACATGTAAGTCCTTGACTTGTGATATAATTGCAGTAGGGTGTATGGAAGGCATCACTGCCACGGTAAATTCTAAACAAGTTACGAATGTCTTTATGGGCTTATTTCGAATTTGTGTGGAAGTCAGTTTGGAACAAATCACGTTTTGTTTAAACAAAATATTAACTAAACATGCCCTGTTCTGTATAGGGTGTTAGATTCTGCAACAGAGCTTTATTCACGCTGAATCTAAGTTAACAGCTTCTGTGGTAAATGCAGTTTCTGCTAGTGATGAAATTGGAAGTTCGAAGGGTGCCAGATGTATACTGATCAGCTACACTGTGAGGTACATTTTTGCTGTTGTTGAAATCTGGTGTGGATTATACAGAACACTGTAAAGCTCTTCTGTTCTTGTTGGAGACCTTCTGATTTAGAAGCTCACTCCTGTTACGCAGATAAGGGCAGTGTGTGGACTCGGAATGACACCAGGTTCTGCCCTTGGCTTGCCTGTAGGCATCTATTGGTACTGGATTGGGTGCTGTGTCATTCCTGAACTGCCACCCATCTGGCACCTGTGCAGCTGGATCTCTCAGTCTGAGGTGTGTAGTATTGGAAGTACTGCGCAACTCCGGCCTGCTCCCAGTGGTCACAGGAGTATGCTATACCCGATTCACTCAGGAACGCAGGCTACAAGAAGGGCAGAACTCTAGCCAGCTGGGAGTGTGCAGTTTAACTGCTTCCCCACCAACAACTTGCATCGCTGTGGCACCTTCAGCATAGTAAAATGTCCCATGGTGCTTGACAGAGAATTATCAGACAAAAATTGACACTAGGTCAAAGAAGGAGGCATTAGGACAAGTGACCAAAAATTTGGTCAAAGGGGTAGGTCTTAAGGATGGTCTTAAAGGAGTAGAAAGATGTGTAGAAGTAGGAGGAGGAAATTCCAGAGCTAGCACCTAGATGGCTGAAGGCGAAATGGTGGAAGGAAGGAAGAATAAAAGAGAAGCATATTATCTAAATGGTGAGAGATTGCAGAGCTCTGAGATGCAGAGGGATCTGGGTGTCTTAGTGCATGAATCACAAAAGGTTAGTATGCAAGTACAGCAAGTAATTAGGAAAGCTAATAGAATGTTATCATTTATTGCAAGGGGAGTTGAATACACAAGTAGGGAGGTTATGCTTTAGTTATACAGAGCACTAGTGAGACCACAACTGGAGTACTGTGCACAGTATCGGTCACCTTATTTAAGGAAGGATGTAAATGTGTTAGAAGCAGTTCAGAGAAGGTTTATCAGACTAATACCTGGAATGGGCAGGTTGTCTTATGAGGAAAGGTTAGACAGACTAAGCTTGTATCTGTTGGAGTTTAGAAGAGTAAGAGGTGACTTAATTGAAACATATAAGATCCTGAGGGGTCTTGACAGGGTGGATGTGGAGAGGATGTTTCCTCATGTGGGAGAATCTAGAACTAGGAGTCACTGTTTAAAAATAAGGGGTTGTCCATTTAAAACAGAGATGAGGTGAAATTTTTTCTCTCAGAGGGTCGTGACTCTTTGGAACTCTCTTCCTGAAAAGGCGGTGGAAGCAGAGCCTTAGAATACTTTTAATGCAGAGGTGGATAGATTCTTGGTAAGCAAGGGGGTGATGGGTTATCGGTGGTAGGTGGGATGCAGATTTCCGGTTACTATCAGATCAGCCATGATCATATTAAATGGCGGAGCAGGCTCGAGGGGCCGAATGGCCTACTGCTGCCCCTTGTTCATATGTTCATATGGAGTGAAGGAAATTGGGGTGGACAAGAGGTCAGAGTTGGAGGAACACAGAGATCTGAGGATTGTGGGTCTGGAGAAGTTTGCAGAGATATGGAGGGTGAGGCCATGGAGGGATTTGAACAATAAACAACTTCTGAAGATATACTCAGCTTCCAGGACATACCCTTCTGGGAGCAGAGACAGCTGGACCTGCGAGGGACACTTCTGCCTCGACTCGGGCAGCGGGCTAAGTTTGAAAAAACTCCAGGAGTGACATCACAGGAAAACTGTAAGTTCATTGGTTGGTGAGAAGCTGCTGTTAGGGAGTGTGTTTAAATAGCTTAAAAGTAGAAAAACGCGTCATTTATAAAGAAGTACCTATAGGGAAGTAAAGTTAAATGAAGTCAAAGTGAGATAAAGTAATAAAGTAAACCAAAGTAAGATAAAGTTAGTGTAAGTGTAGTAAAGTTAAGTTACTAGTAATTTATTCTACTCATTCTACCTACTCTGAGTCTAATTAATAGTTTTTAGAGTTACGGGATGGTAGGTCAGCTTGGCCAAGTGGAGTGTACATCCTGCGGTATGTGTGAAGTTGTGGACGCGCCATGTATTCCTGAAAAACACACCTATAGGAAGTGCCATCAGCTGCACAAGCTTGAGTTCTGGGTTTCGGAACTTGAGCGACTGGAGTCACTGTTGTGTATCCGTGAGGCAGAGGACTACATGTTTAGCACGTTTAGGGAGATGGTCACACCACAGGTCAGAAGGGTACAGCCAGAGAGGGAATGGGTGACCGCCAGGCAGTCTAAGAGAAATAGGCAGGTAGTGAGGAGTCCCCTGAATCTATCCTGCTTATTCATTGGTTTTCCATTTTGGATGCTGATGAGGGCAATGTTCCCTCAGGGGAATGCAGCCAGATTGAAGCCTGTGACACCACGGGCGGCTCAGTGGGGGAGGAAGAAGAATGGAAGGGCAATAGTGATAGTGGATTCCATAGTCAGGGGATCAGATAAGCATTTCTGTGGCAGTAAACATGACTCCGGGATGATGTGTTGCCTCCCTGGTGCCAGGGTAAAGGATGTCACGGAGCGGCTGCAGAACATCCTTCGGTGGGAGGGGTATCAGCCAAAAGTCATGGTCCACATTGGTACCAATGACATTGGTAGGATGAGGGATGAGGTCCTGAAAGCAGATTTCAGGGAGTTAGGAAGGAAATTCAAAAACAGGGCCTCAAGAGCAGTAATCTCAGGATTAATCCCAGTGCCACATGCTAGTGAACATAGATATAGGAGGGTTGATCGATTAAATACATGACTGAGAACAGGTGTAGGAGGGAGGGCATCAGATTTCTCGAGCATTGGGACCGGTTCTGGGGCAGGTGGGATCTGTACAAGCTGGACGGGTTACATCCTAACAGGACTGGGACTGATATACTCGCAGGGAGATTTGCTAGTGGTGTTGGGGTGGGTTTAAGCTAGCTTGTCAGGGGGGTGGGAACCTGAGGGGTGGCCCAAATTGGAAGAAAGTAAAGTTGCTAACAGGAAGTAGTAGTGAGACTAGAAGGCAGGAGAAACAAAGCAGAGCATTGAGTAAACTTCGAAATCAGAATGATATCAAAAAGACAAAGTTAAGGGCACCCTACCAGAATGTGCGCAGCATTCACCATAAGGTAGATGATCTAAAGGCACAAACAGAGGTAAATGAGTATGATATAATCGCCATTATGGAAACATGGCTGCATGGTGACCAAGATTAGGAACTGATTATTCAAGGATATTCGACGTTTAGGAAGACAGACAGACAAGAAGGGAAAGGAGGTGGAGCTGATAATTAGGAATAGTATCAATGCATTAGCAAGGGAGGATCTCTGATCAGGAGAACAATGTATGGAATCTGTTTGGGTGGAGCTAAGAAACAGCAAAGGGCAGCGGACATTGGTTGGAGTTGTTTATAGGCCACCAAACAGTAGTGATAATGTGGGGCATGATATTAATCAGGAGATGAGAGAAGCATGAAGCATGGGTAATACAGCAATCATGGGTGACTTCAATCTGCGTATAGACGGGTAAACCAATTGAGCACTAATGCTGTGGAAGACGAGTTTCTGGAATGTGTTAGGGATGGTTCTCTAGAGCAGTATGTTGAAGTGCAGACTAGAGGACAGGCTATTTTAGATCTAGTATTATGTAATGAAAAGGGCCTACTTAATAATCTTGGTGTAAAAGAACCTTTAGGGATGAGTGACTACAATATGATAGAATTTTACATTATGTTTGAAAGTGAGGTAGTTCACTCTGAAGCAAGGGTGTTAAAGTTGAATAAAGGAAATTATGAAGGCATGAGGGACAAAGTGGATTGGAAAAAAATACATTTAAATGTATGACTGTACATAGGCAATGGATAATCTTCAAAGAACTATTACATAGCTTACAGCACCTATACATTCCTTCAAATTGCAAAACCCCCCAAAAAAGCCAGTCAACCATGGCTGACAAAGCAAGTTAAGGATTGTATAAGCTTAAAAGAAAAGGCTTATAAAGTTGCCAGAAGTAGTTGTAAACCTGACGATTGGGAGGTTTTTAGAATACAGCAAAGGAAGACCAAGAAACTGGTAAAGAAAGGGAGAATAGAATATGAATGTAATCTAGCAAAAAACATAAAAATGGACTGTAAAAGCTTCTATAGGTATGTAAAAAGAGAACATTTGGCTAAGACAAATGTGGGTCTATTACAGGCAGAGACAGGAGAATTCATAATGGGGAATAGAGAAATGGCAGAGAAACTAAATGATTACTTAGTGTCTGTTTTCACTGAGGAAGGTACAGGAAATCTCCCAGATTTAGAGATGCAAGGGGCTAGGGAGAATGAGGAGTTGAAGTAAATTAGTATAAGTAATAAGGTTGTATTGGAGAAATTAATGGGACTGAAAGTTGCTAAGTCCCCAGGACCTGATATTCTGCATTCCAGAGTGTTGAAAGAGGCTGCTATAGAGATAGTGGATGCATTAGTGATCATTTTCCTAAATTCTATAGATCCTGGAATGGCTCCTGAAGATTGGAGGATAGCAAATGTCTCCCCACTCTTTAAGAAGGGAGGGAGAGAGAAAACAGGAAACTACAGACATGTTAGCCTTACATCAGTAGTAGGGAAAATGCTAGAGTCTATTGTAAAGGACGTGATAAATGAATACTTGGATAATCATGATCAGGTTGGGCATAGTCAGCATAGGTTTTCGAACGGGGAATCATGTTTGACGTACTGGTTGGAGCTTTTTGAAGATTGTTACGAACAAAATTGATAAAGGAGAGTCGATGGACATAGTATACTTGGATTTTCAGAAGGCTTTTGATAAATGCCCCCACAAGAGGTTGATTAGCAAAATAAAAGCACATGGGATAGGAGGCAATATACCAGCATGGATTAAGGATTGACTAACAGGCAGAAAACAGAGAGTAGCAACAAACAGGTCATTCTCACATTGGCAGGCTGTGGTCAGTGGGGTACCGCAAGGGTCAGTACTTGGGCCCCAGCTGTTCACAATATATATCAATGATTTGGATGTGGGGACCAAATGTAATATTTCCAAGTTTGCAGATGATACAAAGCTAGGAATGTGTGTTGTGAGGAAGATGTAAAGCAGCTACAGGAGGATTTGGACAGACTTAATGAGTGGGCAAGAACATGGTAGATGGAATATAATGTGGAAAAATGTGAGGTTATCCACTTTCGTAGAAGGAACAGATGTGGAGAGTATTAACTAAATGGTAAGAGATTAGAAAGTGTAGATGTACAAAGGGACCTGGGTGTCCTTGTCCATAAGTCACTGAAAGCTAACATGCAGGTGCAGCAGGCAATTAGGAAGGCTAATGGAATGTTAGCCTTTATCACAAGAGGATTTGAGTACAGGAGTAGTGAAGTATTGCTTCAATTGTACAGAAGCTTGGTTAGACTGCAGCTGGAGTACTGTGTGCAGTTATCTCAGAAAGGATATTATTGCCATAGAGGGATTGCAACGAAGGTTCACCAGACTTGTTTCGGGGATGGTGGGACTATCTTATGAAAAGAGGTTGGGGAAACTGAGCCTGTATTCTCTAAAATTTCGAAGAATGAGAGGTGATCTCATTGAAACCTACAAAATACTTAAAGGAATAGACAGGGTAGATGCAGGTAAGATGTTTCCCCTGGTTGTCGAGTCTAGAACCAGGGGACTCTATTGCAAAATAAGGGGGAAACCACTTAGGGCCAAGATGAGGAGAAATTTCTTTACTCAGAGGGTTGTGAATCTTTGGAAATCTCTACCCCAGAGGGTCGTGGAAGCTCGGTCATTAAGTATGTTTAAGGAGGGATTGATATATTTCTGATTAACAATAACGTAAAGGGTTATGGGGATAGTGTGGGTAAAAGGCATTGAAGATCAGCCATGATCGTACTGAATGCCGGAGCAGGCTTGATGGGCTGAATGGCCTTCTCCTGTTCCTATGTTCCAGCTGCAGTGAGATATCAATTACGCTGCCTTTTTGGATGTCCGAGTGATCCTAAAATCAGCCCAAAATCTCACCTTCCTATGCAGTGCACCTAGGCTAATTCATGCTAGAGGCTTCCATGGGTCACAGAGGCATTGATTAGGACTTCTTAACCTGGCTTTAAACCTGACACCAGATCCGATCGTTCTGCCCGCCACACATTTTCCTCATTTTGTGTTTGACTTTGAGCCCTCATAAAGTCCTGGCTTGCACAATACCAATCTTTAAATGAGATGTTAAACCAAAACTGAAAAGATTCTACAGCACTATTTTCTCCAGTGATTTGGCCAATACTTATCTGAACAACATTACTGAAAAACAGATTATCTGGTCACTTATTACATTGTTGTTTGTGGGAGCTTACTGTTCACAAATTGACTGCTGCATTTCCTACATTACACTTCAAAAAGTATTTAGTTGGCTGTGAAGTGCTTTGAGACATCCTGAAGTTCCTTCCTTATCAATGCTGGAGAACATTTGCCAGTGTGGACCTTCATACAATGCGGCGGTGGTGAGTTCAATCAGGGAGTCTGAGTTGCTGTGGCAACGTTCACTTTTACATACATGTTGTAGCCTGGAGCTATGGTAGAGGCTCCAACTTTCTTTCCATCACCAGGTTGACAAGGAATCTCTCCCAATCTTATCGCCTGCTTTTGGCATGTGTTGGAAGGATTTATAGATTGATACTCAACCTATTTGGCCTCATTACGAACACACCTTCCTTGGCCATCAAGCCCTGAGGTGGGACCCAAACCCAGAACCCCTGACTCAAAGGCAGGGACACTACCCGCTGCGCCATGAGGCCTCCCACATGCAATGTACCTACACGCAAATGGTAGCAGGAAAAGAACATTAAATCACTAGTCCACCTGCTTTAATACAATATCCTGAGTATAGATTGGAGCACTAGGTGTTAGCAAATCTGAATTGAATAGAAAATGGACTGTTAACTGGAACATGAATAAATTAGTTGAGTCATGGCCCATTATGAACACTTCCCTCCTTACCTGAAGCATATTGAACAGAGTTAGCGAAAATTGAAAGTGTCCATGTATGGTGCACTTAATGTAAACGAGGTGACGTTTAGTAGAATATATGATGTTGACAGCACACATAATGGCTAATGTTTTGCATTGTTAATTGAAGTAGGTAATTGAGCTGGCAAATTAAATATTCATATAATTTAATTTAACCATTTGTTTGAGGCCATTAAAACTGTCATGTTTAACGATTTACTGATGTTGATCAACTTACACTGTCATTTTTTTTTTCAATGAACTGTTCAGAGAACTGAGTCTTGCTTATAGGTATAGCAAACAGAAATTCCCCACACTGCAGCCATGATGTGAGTGTTTGGTTTCGTACCCACTGTCAGTTGTTAGTGACCATGGATACAGTTGTATCATTAGTCAAAAGAAATGGATGATGAAGAACACTGTAAGAACAACACAGCTGTTCTTTGTTTATGCTGAGAATATAGTAACATGGCACAAAGTGTGCTTTGTTGTAGATGCCCTTACCTTTATTTCTGGCTTGAGCAGCATGCTTCATCTGCTAACTTGCAGATTGAAAAGTTTTTCAGACAGAAGGAAAGACAGACTTGCATTTATTTAGCACCTTTCACAATTTCGGGATGTCCCAAAAGACTTCACGGCCAACAAAGTGCTTTTTTTTTGAAGTGTCATCGCTCTGGTATTGTAGGAAATATGGCAGCCAATTTGCGCACAGCAAGGTCCCACAAACAGCAAGGAGATTAATAGCTAGATAATCTGTTTCAGTAATTTTGATTGAGGGATAAATGTCAGCCAGGACCCTGGGAAGAACTCCCTGTTCCCTTTCAGATTGTGCTGTGGGATCTTTTACTTCCACCTGTGAGCAGATGGAGCTTTGATTTAAGGTCTCATCCAAAATTGAGAACAAACTATTAAGTAAAATGGGACATTTAAACCCCAATCCTTTTTACACCCCAACACCTATGGAGTGACAACATGCTGTGTGGTATTATTTCACGAACATTGAACATGCTTGTATGAAATTCTTTTGTCTGCTTATTTAACAAAGGCTTTGCCCATATCATTTTAAGCCTGTTAAAATAGCAGACGTAGAGTTAATACAGAAATATTTAGAATTTATATAAAGATATTGTAATACAGTTTCACTCTACCAGTTTTAATATACCAGTCTTTGAAAATCCTCCCACCCCAGTGTCTCATTACGTCAGATTCCTGGTCTGATTCTGAACCTGGCTTTGTTACCATCTGTCCAGTATGCATTTAATATACACTCAAAAGTATCCAAACATTAAGCTTTAATTCACTTTTAAACAAAAACAGTTTTAAGAAAACATTGACGAGACACAGTTCATACTTGACAGGAAGTCAGAAGAAAACTTGTTATGAATCAATACCTGAGGGAGCTTGGTGGAGCACTGGATTAACACATTGTCCTTTCCTTTGGGACCTGGCTTTGCTTCCAGACCAGACTGACTTGATAATAGAGTCTTTGTTATTAAGGCTCCTAAGTGGGCAGTTTTAATCCAGTTCCCAGCAATGTGCAACTCCCCATAATTCTGCACTAAAGCGGCAGTTAAGTTTAGATTCATTTGTGCTGGGATGAATCCAGAATAGAACTAACAAACTGTAAGGCTTATGATTTAGTGAATAGAGCTATATTAGCACACAGAGACCTGGAAGGGGACCTGGAAGTAACAGTTGACAGGCATTTATATAGCGCCTTTCATGACTTCAGGATATCCCAAAGTCCTTTAGAGTTAATTAAGTAGTTTTGAAGTGTAGCTACTGCTATAATGTACTAAACATGGCAATTTTACACACAGCAAGACCTCGCAAACAGCAATGAACTAAATGATCAGATAAGCAGTTTTAGTGATGTTGGTCAAGAGATTAAATTGACAAGGATGCAGGAGAGGACGCCTCTGCATTTCTACAAAATATTGCATAGGATCTTTTACATTCACCTGAGAGGTCAGATGGTCCTGGGTTTAACATTACATCTGAAAGATAGCACTCCCAACTAGCATCTAATATCAGCCTAGATTATATGCTCAAATCTTTGGAGTAGGACATGAATTGACAACCTTCTCACTCAGGGACAAGAGCACTACCACTGAGCTGCTGAAATCAGACAAAGACCAGACAATTAAAAAGGCTAAAGAATGCTGGGAGCAATAGCCAAAATAGCAGAATACGTCTTCCAAAGTTACACTTAGAAACTGTTCCATTTTAGTGACTATGCCACAAAGCATATACATGCATTAGAACATGCACAGAAAAAATCAACAGCACAAATCCCAAGTGCAAGGGAGGTGAGCTGTCAGGAACAATTAGAGAAGCTTAAGCTTTACAACCGCTGTAACAACTCAGCACCTTTAACACAGAAAATTGAACCAAAGAGCTTCACAGTGGTGTATCTAAAAGAAAATGTCAAATAAAAGGAGATATTAGAAGAGGTGATCAAAAACTTGGCTAAAGAGGTGAATTTTAATAAGGATCAAAAGAGTAGAGACAGGGGTGGAAAGGTAAATGGGATTGAAGGAAGGAATTACAGATCATGTTGGTGCATGGCTGAAAGCATGGCAACCAATGGCAGAGTGAAAGGAATATAGAATCAAGGGAATTAAGAAATATGTAAAATAATATTAACCATAGATAAAGTAAACCCAGACCTTTAATTCTCAGGATCGCATGAGACAGCAATAAACAACACAAATAGGACCTTAGGTTATATTAGTAAATCAGTTGGGCTCAAATCATGCTGAATGCTACAATGCTGTGGCTAGTTTGCATCTAGAATATTGTGTATAGTCCTGGCTGATGTGACAAGGGCACCATCCAGGCCCAGAGATCAAAGTGTAAACCACAGCAACAAGCCTGTGGCTCACTGCCACACCTCTGAGTCAGGAAAGGCTATGGGTTCAAATCCCATTCTGGAGACTTGAGCAACAAATCAAGCCGAACACTACAATACAGCAGTGATTCTCAAACTTCTTTGTCTGCAGATTACTTAGGCGGGGCAACAGGCCTTGCAGATCACCTACCCCTACCCACCCACTTTCACTTACCACCACAAAAAACTCATCAATATTAATGGGAACTTATGGAAACTGTAAATATTTCATTCATTTTCACTACTAAATGTAATAAATTTATGTGCATTAATTTTTGTTATTAAATATCAAGTAAATTATTAATTCATGCCAGAAACAAAAGTATAGAGATTTTCATATTATAAACATTAATACTACAAGAGAACACACTTATTTAAAATAATCCAATATGTGTCATAAAATCATCACAATTGTCTTCTTCTGAGAAACTAATACTTACCTCACATATATATTCAATCAACAAAATCAATAGTGGCATGAATTTTATTTTTGTTTTATTATTGCTCACGTTTATGACAATTGATGCCATGCATGTTGGAGCAGGTCTGGCTGTGCAATGCCACATGATTAGTGGGGATGAGGACTCTGACCTGTTCTCTCATATGGCATTCCCCATGGTGGTGTGCATCAGTGACTTGCATTTTGGACCACCTGGATGACCCTCAAACAAGACCACCAGTGATCCATGAACCACACTTTGAGAACCATTGCTATACAGTACTGAGTCAGTGCTGCACATTAAACTGAAGTCCTATCTTCCTTCTCAGGTGAATACGAATGATCCCACAGCACCATTTTGAAGACAAGCAAGGGAGCTATTCCTGGTGTCCTGACCAACATCACTTGTTTCATTGGTTTTAAAGTGATTAGGGATGTCGTGTGATTGTGAAATGCTCTATGTAAATACAAGTTTTTTTAAAAGAGTAAATTACATTTGTGCTGTTGCAGGTTGAACCGATGTAATTATGGACTTCTAATGAACAAGTGCTAGGTAGGGAACAGAGCAGCTGTAATTACTGCAGTACTGGGTCTACTGCTATGTTACACTTTTGGACAATGCCTGTCAGAGATCTAAGCTCCAGTTAGTGCTTCAGTGAAGGATTCTGGTAGCGAAGTGCTCAGAGCCCAAGTACCATCATACCAGCTGTTCAGTGCAGGCAAGGCATCTGTGAAATTGCCTGGGCTAACGGATCCAACATCAATGTGAGGTGGCTGGGGGAAGACTGTGTTTGAGGTCTCCGGCATAGGCCCTTTGAGATTTGTGCTTTGCATTTCTCCAGTGGCAGGCCGGAATCCTGCCAAGTCAGGATGTTTACTGGGGATGAGTAAACAGGCCCTGTTAAATCCAAGCAAAAAACCAAACCATTAAATGTACAATTTCCTCCTGCAGTTCAAGGGTAACGTGAAAGCATGGCTCTGATCCAAGTTTCCATTTCTTTCATTGATAAACATTGTCCAGTTCAACTAACTTGAATGTGGATATGAGCCTGGACTTGGGACTCCAGTTGGTGCCAAATCCAATAGACAAACGGGGAATGATTTGGGTCCACTCGCGTTAGCTGTTCGACAGGACATGGGCATTATAACATAGAGAATAAAGATGCACTTGTGATTCCTGTGCTCTCAGCAGCTGGTGAGGACTGTGTGCCTGCGCAAAGAGGGTACAGGTGGACACAGCTAGGATAAAGGGAATGCAGAAGGAAAAAGAAAGGGAGGAAATGGTGAAAAGATTACATTGATGTAAGAAAAAAACATCTGGATTCAACAGAATGATATATCAGTAAAAGTGTAGGTTCCTGCCGTCCTTAATCTGCAGCAGTCACTTCACATACTAATCTCAAGGCCTTGATTACAGTATAATGTTAAGTTGCCTCTGTAAAATCAGCTCAACACTGCCTCAGATAAATGGCAGCATATTAACTGTTTTTACACCCTGGACTAATTAGGAGGTTTTTTTTAATTGTCTTGAACATCTCTGAATAAATTCATAATGAAGTGTCAGTAATTTATACTTTCAAGAGACTTGTCTACCCCAATTCAGATGACTTGCAATGCAAGACCATGCAATCAATTTTCTGTAATGAATTGAAACAGCAGAAGGGAGCCGAAAACAATCTTAAACATAGTTGTCCGACTTACTAAAAGTCTGCATTGTTAAAATGTTTAGAATGAGAGGAAATGAGAATTATGGTTCTGCTGTTGAAACTGAAAGACAGTTACCACGTAACACCGAAATGCTCTTAAAAAGTGAAGATTGAATCAGTCAGCAATAATAGATATGAATGTCATTACAATGAATCATTTTGTTAGTGCAACACTGTTTTTGTTGCAACCGAAATGCCTAAAAGCTTTCTTTTGCGAGTGGATGGGAGGGGGAGATGTTCAGGGTGAGTGGAGGGAGGTAGTGGGATGATGGGTGTGATGTGCTGTTAAAGGGAAGTTAAAATGATTGAGGCTATTTGAAGACATGAAGAGTTGCATCCTTCTGTGGGCAGGGTATAATTTACAGAGCTGAAAGTGGGAGTGAAATATCTCCTCAATATCTGTGTTTGGCAGCAGAGATGAATGCATACATCAGGAAACAATGTTTACGTGTTTTATTCCCTTATTCTAGCCTGTCAAGCTGTCAAGAGTAAGCTAATGGCCGCCGAGACAGCAAAGCTTGAATGCAAGAATGGAAGCCTGTGAGAGGACTTTGAAGAGAGGGGCTGTTGTGGTGGCCACTTAATTTGAAAGGAGCAGAAATTACGCAGTTTATTAAATTAGATATATGCTCAGATGTGGGTCTAGGATTGGGAGACAGAGACAGTGACACACAGAAGCAGGGTGTACAAACAGCACAAGGAACTGTTTAAACTGGCCGAACGTATGGTGACAGAATATTTCTCTTAAAAAAATGTTCTGAAAATATCTATAACCGATTCAGATTATGTGATACCCTTTTTCCCCTTCAAAAAAGACCTTTGCTTAAAATTTAGTTCCCAAAATGATACCTCCTGATCTGTTCGTTCAGCTTTCTGGGCTGTTGTGCTGGAGACACATTTTAAATTTAATTACTGACGTGTAAATAAAAGGCTGCACAAATGTGAAAGAAAATACGAATACATGTCTTTAATGTCAGAATCGGCTACACATTCTTATTGTAAGTCCTTGAGTTGGGGTTACAAATGATGCCGAGCACAATTACAATGCGTTTTTCAATCATCTTTATTCTTACCCAGGTAGTTACCCACTGATATCCTTTGTTTTTTTCTCTCTCTCTGAAAACCCCTTAAAAGTTATTTTCTAATCCCCAAGAGGCAGCCAGGGTTGTTGGTAATGTGACAGTGTAGTTTACCCTGAATTTAGGATTTGAACGAGGAAAGGACTGTGAACTTTGCGAGGGCCATAGATTGGGGATAGATTCTGCTGGTGGCGCCACAGAAAAGGGTCAGAGTTGAATCAGTTGCGCGACGGGGCCTTGTACAGTCTCCACTCTGCCTGGACTGACCGTATTGGACGCAGAAACAATGGCAAAATATTCGATTTAGATCCTGTGATTTCTGCTTCATTAAACCACCCACTCTCAGGCAGCAGGAGAGGAAATGCGGACCCGCAATTTGTGAATTAAGATGTGAAATGTTATTTTTTTTAAGCGGCTAACTCAAAAGATGTTAACAGGTTTGTAGTCTTCTGTTAATAAACACTTTAATCCTTTGGTTAAACCAGAAGACAAATATTTGAAGCATGTCTATCCGGGTGTCTTAATAGTTCTGCAGAATATTGCAAGTCACTTTTAAATCCCTATCTCTTGTCACTAGGCTTTGGGTCACCTGCTTTAATATCTCCTTATGTGGCTCCATGTCATTTTCTTTTGCCTGACTACTCTGAAACCCCGTGGGATGTGTTTAGTACATTTAAGGGAACTGCATAAATGCAAATTATTCATGTGGTTTTTTTTTTAAAAAGTATATCATTTACTGTGGATTCAACATTCAAAAGCCGGTGGTGGGAGATGTGAGAATAACATGCAGCAGTCTGAAAGCAGGCGAAGTTAGATGGCCTTTTATAAAGCACTAATATCGTTTCTTATTTTAAAAAGGGCCCATGGGTGTGAAAAGTTTAACACCCCCCATCGCCCCCCACCCCCTCCCAAAAGAAAGCCTTGTTGCATATTTTATTCCATGTGGGGTAAATTGGATGTATTGAAAAGGGGGAGATAGCGCGGCTGACCTTGTGTGAATTGTTATTCGCCTTCGACACAGAAGCACTTTTGGCTAACTATTCTTTCTTGATGTTTACACAACCTGGGTAACCGTAACTTCCCATCTGGCAGCGAGCTTTAGCACCAGACTAGTTGTTAAGCTTGTCAAGAGTACTTCAAACCTCAGAGGTGAAAAAAAATAAAGCGTTTTCCAGGTCCCCCCCCCCCCCCACCCCCTCCTCTCTCTGGAGCACAATCCATTTGCTAGCAGGTTTCCTTTAACGCACAATTTCTCGTGCATTTACATCACCTATTGATAGCTGATCTTTAAACTGTTTTATTGTGCTCTTTGTTCCCTGCTCGAGTGGAAACAAAGGCGGACCGGTGCCTGCGAACGGTGGATTTGCATGCGGCCAGCATCACCCAAGGAGAATAATTGCTAATACATATTTATGCGGCACAAATTTGCCATTTGTTTATGCATAAAATTATCAGCACCACAGGCTGTATATCCAGAGAAAACGGTGACCTTTTTAGTTCAATAAACAGAAATAAGCCTTTAGTGCTCAGTGAACGGATTTCAGGGTGGTAGATTTTTTTTTCGCCAGATGATCCTGATATGTAGCTAATAAAATTGGGGTAAGGTGGGAGAATTGTTTCATTCCTCTGATAAGAGTGCGGATTTATTTTATTTTTTTTGCCTCAGTAGCATCCAGCGGGCTATTTTGGGGACTCTCAAAACAATTGAGTGCATCGGGGCCATCCTGTCTAATTACTTCGAGAAAGGGAAGCTAAAGAGGAATTAATGACAGTTGACAAGTGCAATTAATAATTAAAGCAGAGCTGGGAGTCAATGCAATAAGCAGATGACAATAGCTGGGGTAACTGTACATGACAGCTTTCATCCGTTTCAATCCGAAGTGAGCTCTCTGGCACACAGGCCCACTCTGAAAGAGAAATGGGAACAAAGGGCCTGGAATCTGGTCACTACGTGTAACCGTGGGCACCCTATAGCATCCCCCCTAGTCAGCCAGCCCCCCTGTTTACCTTTCACAATCAGGTGTTGACGGGGCTATTTAATATTCATGTTTTGGATTGGAGGAGGGAAACTAAAAGTGAAAGGTTGCAGTGAGCTGAGGTAGCATTTCCATATCAAAGGCAGGGCTTTGGGTCTGAATGGTAATTAAACTGCCCAGAATTTGATCTCTTCTGATCTGTATATATACAACCCCCCCGCCCCCCTCTGTCCTGTTTTCAGGGTGTTGTTGATCAGTCCACACTTACACCGTTTTTATAGAGCGGTCAGCTTTTGACTTTAAACGCACAAGCATTTTTTTGGGAAAAAAAATTCTCTCTACCAAAGTTCCCCCCCCTCCCCTCTGAAATAAAGCAAAGTACTGCGGATGCTAGAAATCTGAAATAAAAACAGAAAATGCGTGCAAAACTCAGCAGGTCATGCAGCATCTGTGGAGAGAGAAACAGAGATAACGTTTCGAGTCCAAAATTTCGCACTTTTTGTTTTTATTTCATTTTATTTTCTGTCCTTGTTTTTTTTAAAAAAAACTAAACTCCAGAAGCTTGAATAAATGTTGACAACTGTAATGTTCCCCGTCCCTATTGTGCTGCCAACGATTGTGTATCAGTTGAAATTATTTGTAGGAACACATGACACAAATAACAGAGTGACATTTGTTTCATGGGGACAAGAAAGCTATCCAGTGCATTTCCACATAACATAAAAAGATTGTTAGTTTACAATGCTGTGTAACTAGGTTTAGTGCTGTGGTTACATCGTGTACAGCATCAGTTTTGAACAGCCCAGCACTTGCTGTACGTCTAAGGGGGTGCTGTGGCAAAATGAACGATTTAAACGATGTCATAATCTAAATCTCTGGTTCAAAAACATATTTTGTGTATGTTATAACGATTCTGCTCCAGATCTTTCAAAATATACTTGTATCTACACTCAGCATATTCAAGTCTGATGTATTCAAATCTCTGATGCACAGCTCTTCTGAATGATTCCTTTCCCTGAATTCACTGAAAGACAATTGGTTGGGATTTGCACAGATACAATACTGTTCCAATCACTTCCAGATAAATTATGAGAGCTGTGTTTTTAGTCCAGCAGGCTTTGTATGAACTTTCAAATGCTATCTCCCATTCCTCTTGTTAAGTTTGCAGCTAATGAACATTTTGTCCCATTTGACCTGTTGCAATACAATACTTCTGCTGTCCTGTTTTGGATTGGAACAGTTCTAATTGGAAGAGTTGAGTAGAATTTCCCTTCTTGGGTTAAATAGCTGATGATGTGGAAGAAACTGCTCTAATCCACTAGGCTTGTTCTTTTATTTATTGTCTTTTTGAAAAGGGGGTTTTCTCCCAACCCTATGAAATACATAACAGGCTATTGAAATAGAGATTTAGGAACAGGAGGAGGCCATTCAGCCCCTCAGGTCTGCTCCACCACTCCATTAGACCATGGCTGATCTGTACTCAATTCCATGTTGTTCCATATCCCTTGATACCATTACCCAACAAAAATCTATCAGTCTCAGGCTTGGAAGTTCCAGTTGATTCCCAGCATTCCCAACCTTTTGGTGTGGGGAGAGAGAGTTCCAGATTTCCACTACCCTTTGAATGCAGAAGTGCTTCCTTATTTCACTCCTGAATGACTTGGTTCTAATTTTGAGATTATGTCACATTGTTCATGATAACTCCTTCAGAGAGAATAGTTTTTTCCCTGTTCACCCATCAAAGCTTTTTGATGTTTCAAATACCTCCATCACATTACCCCTCAATCTTCTATTGCCAAAGGAATTCTAAACCAGGGTTATGCAACCGGTCCTCAGAATGGGACCCCCTAAACCACAGAATCATTCTGGTGATCCAAAGGGGCAGCACAAGAGGTAAGGCTACACCTAAAAATAAAATGTTTCTTGGCTGGGGCAATGATTGGTGTGCCAAAATTCTAGGGCGCCCAATGTGATATTCAGGTGCTAATAGGTGGACCTTGCATGCACTTCCTACACATGCTGGCTTCTTGCTGTGGCCTGATCAGTAGCCTGTGCTAATCAGCGCACAAAGAAAGGCCCGAGAAGTGTTCAGTTTTTTCTTTTGTGGCCTCAGGTGAAGCAGGACACTCTTCCTGCTCCCAAAAATAAGCTCTGGCACACACCACCACCTTTGAAGCCCGCAGTCTATTTTTCCCCCACCCCCAATTGACCGATCAACTGCAAAGACAAATTTGTTTGCCATCCAAAGTTTGCCAGTGTTTAACTGAGGCCTGAAGATGAATTTGGCCACTCAGATCTCAGACCAGCTCATGGAGTAGTCGCTTCTCAGACCTCATGCCTATTATGGGGACAAATCAACTTCTTCCCCTGTGTGTCTAATTTGAACAAGTGCAATTCATTCTATGAGACTCAAATTACAATGTCAATCATCCCATTTGACAGCGAGGCAAATACTGCACTAGAACGATATCTATCCATCATTCAGTTAACATAGAAGCAGAAGAATTGCCAGACGATAAAAGAAATTTAGTTTACCTTCTACAGCCTTGGTAGTTACACAATACAATAATGGGGTTGACTAATCATAGCAATCAATCTCTATCAATTTATCTATAACAGACCCAAACATGAGCTGAGGAACCACCCCTCCCCCCATTGCCAGAGAGTTTTGGAAATCATAGGTCCAAAGTCACCTGCTCCTTCCAAGCAAGCTTTGCATACCACCTGTAAAACTCCCTTGAATAGGTTCTAGGCTTCTGCTATGCAATGCAGAAGGAGAGTAGTCTAAATGCCTTGCATTTTTGACAGGTTTATGATGAGAAAACAGCCAGCGCATCTGTTGGGTTGGCAATCTTGGTTGGTACATGGGAACGCACAGAAATATAAATCATGAGAAGTAACACTCATTCAGGATCCACCAGTTCCAAGGCGTCAAGGCAGCATTGAAGAGACATGTTTCGATACCTTGTATTTACTCAGTATGCAGAGCACCAGAGAGTGGCATGATTGATGATCTCTACTGCTGAAACTCATCTTTGTGGTACTTTTACCAACATTAGAGCAAAGTACAAAGCAAGTAAAAACAGTAATGCCCTTAAACAGATTTCAGAGTGGATTTATTTTGGATAAAAATATATATTTCCAATACTTTTCACCATGAAGCAAAATTTAATGAGATGCTTAATATATAAAAGCTGAAAAATACTCCTAACCTATTGCATAGAAAAGTATGGGAATTGATACAGACGGTTTAATATTGTGGAAAATAACTGTGTGTACTGGTTTAAGACAGTCTATTGTTTAATTGTTTAACTCAGATGGCTCTGAAAATAACCTGAAAAGCAGAAGATATGCTGCCCAGTCATCAGTGACTTAATGATGACATGTTAGATAATTAATCCCATCAGAAGCTGACCCGACCATTTCCTGACCTAGATCCAATCTCCACTATTTGCCCCCTTTAAGAGCAGTGTTGTCATTGAGTCAGAAGGTTGTTGGTTCATGCCCCAACCAAAGACTTGAACACAAGACCTAGGCTGATGCTTCAGCACAGTAGTCGAGGAATGCTGCACTGACAGAGGTGCTACCTTTCAAATGAGATGTTAAATCGAGGCTTGCCTACCTACCCACAGGTGGACATAAAGCCATTGGTACTATTTTGAAGAAGAGCAGATGAGGTCCCCATAGTGTCCTGGCCAATATTTCATCCTCAATAAAGACCTAAAAACCGATTATCTGGCCATTTATTTCATTGCTATTTGTGGGAGCTTGCTGTGCATAAGTTGGCTGCCACATTCCCTACATTACAATAGTGACTACACGTCAAAAGAACTTCATTGGGTGCAAAGCTCTTTAGGACATCCTGAGATCATGTAAGGTGGCTATATGAATGCAAGTTCTTTCATTTTTTTTCTTTGAAAGAAATCAATCAGCCCTGGTGCGGTTTAGACATTTCTGGCAGGGGAGGGGAAGGTAAATGTTGAAGACGCTAGAACTGAGATTTTAATCCCTGGCAGGGGTCAGGTGGTTGAGGGGATGAGACATTTGTAAAACTGCCTGGCCCTCTCAGTGTGAGGCTCGGGAGATTTTAATTCCTGCCTGAGCCTTTCAGGTAGCAGCCAGTGAGAATGGGAATTCAGACAGCAGAATGGCACCATAGGGGACCCGGTGGAGCAGTCACCGGCTACTCAGGTCAATGGTTAGGAGTGGATCAGTAATGGAGATGGTTGGAAGACTGGAATGGTGGGAGGCCCAATGATCCCTTGTGGGTCCTTGAAGCCCACCCTGTCCCACAAGCAAACTGATTAAAAATTAGACATTACGTAGGTCTCTAGGCCTCCTCTGGCCCAGGATCCGTTTTTCTGCCCAGAAATGGGTGGGATTGCTCCCATTTCTAGTTAAAATGGTGGCAGGGTCATAATTGGGTTGTGGCACTCTGATTTTTAAGGTATTCGTAAGATCCCTGCTTGCCTGTACCGCAAAGATGCTGGCAGGTGGGAATGCATAGGAATGCAACAGTATTCACCCCTCTGCTATTTAACCATCCCTAGTCACTCTTAAGATGATGGTGGTGGGCAGCCTTCCTATAACTAAGTAACTTGCTAGGTCACTTCAGAGGGCAGTTAAGAGTCAGTTACTTTCGTAAGGGACTATTGTAACCATCTGCCTACTCTATTCCTGTCAGACAGACAGAGTTAAAATCAACCCTGAAGCGTAATTTCATTGCTGCCATATCTGGGATATTGTTATTTATTAAGATGTTATGTTTGGTATTCATATAGAGACAGATAGACCTGCTGCTAGTGTCATAAAATCTCACTACCTCTCGAGGGTAGCATTACAGTAATGTTTTAACATTAGTGATCCAGAGGTCTGACTAATAATCTGGGAAATGTGAGTTCAAACTTCACCATGTGATTTGGATTCCATTTAAACAACAACTGAAAATAAAAAGTTGGTATTAGGAAATGTGTCCATTAATGTCAATAAACCCAACTGGTTCACTAATGTCCTTCAGGGAAGGAAATTTGCTGTCCTTACCTGATCCGGTCTATATGTGACTCCATTCCTGTACCAACATGGTTGACTTTTAACTGCCCTCCGAAGTGGCCTAGCATGCCACTTAGTTATGAGAAGTCTTCCCATCACCACCTTCTCAAGAGCAACTGGAGATGACCAATAAATGCTGGCCTTGCCAGATATGACCACATCCTGAGAATGAATTAACAGATTGTTAAAATCACTAGCGGAATGTGATCCAAATACTGAAGCTCCAGGCTTCATTTCATTGCAGTGTTTATCCATAATTCCTGTACAGTAAATAAAAGCTATGTGGAAAATACTTGTGCCAAATGTTTGTCAAGTCAGCCACATCCTCCCTAGACCTGTTAAGGTTACTTGAACAGATTGGGGTAAATTCCACGATCTCCCTTAGCCTGGGACCTGACTTGACTGGAGGGCAGTGCCTCTGATTTATGATGCTTCCAATTCTCCAATTAACTAGCTTATTTTTTTGAATGATTCATTTTTAGGATCTGGGTGTTGCTGGCAATATCAGTATTTAATGCCCATCAAGAGTTGCCACGAGAAGGTGGTGCTGAGCCCTGTCCTCACACTGCTGGTAATGATTTGATGCAACTGAATGACTTGCTCAGTTTTCAGGTTTCCTTCCTTAAAGGATATGAGCCATGGGGTTTTTAATGACAACGCAACAGCTTCATGGTCACTTTCACTGATACCAGCAAAGCTGAAGTTCAAATTCTCAAGCTGATATTGGGATTTCAAATCCTGTTGTCTGGATTATTAGCCCAGTTACATAACCACTATACCAGTGCATCCAGGTATGTGGTATATATTTAGTAATGCACATAAGTCAGAGAAATAATTGCTCGTACATGTATGATGGATTTAAGGCAAAGGTGAATGTCCATGTATATTGGCATATTTAAGAAACCCACATAATGCTCTCAATTGTTTGCTTCAACTGTTGAGAGTAAGCAGATTGCATCCTACATCTGTGCTGTTTTCTGACTGCTGTGAAGTTTTATTTCCTTAATTATTCTGATTATTCAATGTTGCGTTCTCTTCCTTGAGCTATAGAGTGCCATTTTTAAGGACTTGATCAATCGTTAATAAACAAAAAGGACAGCATTAGCCAACAGCAGTTGTCCTGAAGCAGGGATACATTTTTTCTTTTAAGAATCTGCACCTTTTAGTCCTATATTCCTGGGATACATGCCCCTGTGGTTGACTGAAGTCCGCCCCCCACCCCATGTTACCCCTACCCGCCTGAGTCAAAGCCTCAAGCGATGAGAAATGCACCGTTACGAACACACATAACTGATGGGGCAGAAGAAGACCAGCTGGCCTGTCAAATCTGCCCCATACTCATGATGCTTGGAGCATAATGACCAGGCAGTTTCCAAACAACCCCACCCATCACACCCCAACACAGCCATGTTTTCTCCTGAGAGAGGCAAGTAAAAAAGAAATAAAATTTCTTAGCAAATCATGGCAAGGATAAAGCTCTTCCTATGGTTCTGTGAGTAAAAGCCCCATCTACCACAGATCAGGGGATCATTGGTTCAGTCCATAGCCTATAGTCCAGGTGACAGGCATAATTAGAATGGCCATCAGTTTATGAGTGTGTGAGAGAGATAGAGCATCTATCCAGTGGCTCTTGGAAAGCAGTGCACGTGAAATATTCACCATTATCAATCTCAGCAGAGTGCTTCAAATCCCGGTAGAGTGCGTACATTTTGGGTATACTCCCAATTCACATGCCCCTCACTTTCTATCCATTAAGATGAATGAATGGTAAACTGCAGCCCATAACTTGAAAAAGAAACCCACTAAGATTCCTGAAGCATGCTCCTAGCACGCAAAGCTCTGTGCTGGTAGTGGCATGTTAAGGACAGAAACCTAGCCCTAGTTTAGGTATGAAGGTGACTAAAGCTGATTTATTATGTTCCACATTTTCTGGCTGTGTGGTTATGGTACTGACCTAATAAATCCAGAGAAGTGTGAGTTTAAATCTTAGAGACTGTAATTCAGTTTTAAACCAGGATATAAAAAGCTGGTGTCATTCAGGGCTATCATGAATCGTGTCAGTGCAACTAGGAATGGACAATAAATGCTGCCTTGCCAGCAATGCCAACATCCTGAGAAAGACGTCTTAAAATGGTTTGTAAGATTATAACTACCCCAGATTGGTTGTGAAATGGTTATGGTACCAGAGTAACGATCCAGAGATCATGAGTTCAATCACATCAGGGCTTGTATTACAATAGAACTCAACAATAGCATTAGAAAAGATTACCATGTTGGTCTGTTGTAAAAACCCAACAGTCTCCTTCAGAGAGTGCCACCCTTACCTCATCTTGCACATTGCCCATGTTATGTGACTGTCTCTCACTCCCGCTGAAGTGATTAGGCAGGCCATCCAGTTTTAAACCAATTACCAGTGAATCAAAAAGAAGCACAACTATCTCAGGATGACCAAGGATGACCAACAGCTATGCCAAAGCCACCCACATCCTTAGAACAGATACAAAGTGAAGCTGACCGCCATGAATCATCAATTTTCCCTGTGTGCCTTTTTACAAAATATATTAATTTGTACTGCAGTCTATTTACATTTGGAGTATATATAATATATATATTTAATTTAATAAAATATTCCATCCTTATTTGTGACACAAACAATTTAGATTTGTTTTCTCTTAGGCGTAAGCTTTGTACTATTAGTCCCAACAGTTCAAGGGGTGAAGGAGTCAATGAGAAATAACCCTCTCACCCAGATATCATACAACTGACCATTCTAACTCTGTACATCAAGAGTGGATGGTGAATTAAAGCATCATGTATTTTGGTCCTAAACTCAAGACAAAGTAAATCCCCATCACATGTACACCATACAGTTTCAAACATGGACTGTAGCGGTTCAAGAAGGCAGCGCACCACCACCTTCTCAAGGGCAATTAGGGATGGGCAATAAATACTGGACAAAATAAACCATGACAAACAAGTCAAAATTACCCCCTCATGTCAGTATTCAGTAAGGTACAAGTTTTCCTATTAAAGTAGATTAAATATCACTTTACTGCATATGCTGAACCTAATGGACTTTGTCTGAACATGTATGTCATTCTATTAACTAAATTTGGGGTTGGAATGCAGTTTCTGATGTCTTTGTATGTGACCTTTCTCCCATTTGTACAGGAGTTTCTGGGGGGCATTTAGTTTCCAAGGAAAGGATGCAGAGCTTGGTTCAAATGATTCTATTTATTTCCATAATTGGACAAAATAAACCATGACAAACAAGTTTGTCAAAGGTCAGTTGCATTGTTATGTCAAAAATGCAGCGGATCTGTCTATCTTTAGTCAGTTAAACAAGAATAGTACCTTGTAGCAAAAAGCTAAATGTTTATATGGCATTAAAAAAGAATCAGATAATGTTCAAATTAAGGATGAATTTGGAGACACTGAGGAAATTGGATTTGGTGGATGTTTTAACTGCTTGTTCTGTGAGCTCTGAGATCCCCAGCACAGCTGATCCTTCCATGGATAATACAAGTAGCTAGCAAAGTGAAATTTCCATTAGTCGCACCAGCCCCTTAGAGCGGGAGGGTGGTGAATAAAAGACTGTTTTTCAGGTAGTCACAGGTCAAGAAGCTGTATAAAGAGATTTTTTACATCCATATCTGGAATATCAGCTTTCGGTTGCAGGTTCAATAAAGGACCAGTTTGCAACCAGTAACAGATAATGTCCAACCTTTTTGTAATACACGTGCAAATCCACTCTGATTTTATTTCTTTGAAACTGTTGATTTTAAATGTGTTGCCTCAAGAACGGATGACGTGTAAGCAAGTTTTATGCATTCTGTTGCACCACAGCAATCTAATGACAGCAGAACACTTCAACCTGTAGTTTAAAACTTTAAATATAAATTTGTTCTTTAATATGCAATTGAATTCAAAGCTGCCTCAGGGTGCATGTTTGGCCATTCTAGTACCTAGCCAGTAGACAGATTACTCAAACCAGCCAATGTTATTGGTTCTTAAACAGGCATTAATTGCTGTTATAGTCCTGCATGCTGAGGCACTTGTTTGTATTTCAGGAGCAGTGCGGCATGGGTTCTTAAAAAGGGGCGGGAGGGGAGGGATCACATGCCACACATATGCAAGAGCTATAATATATGGAACATATTGGCTCTATTGTGGCACCTCAAGCCAAATAAAGCACTCATCTACAGCCTTACACTTTAATTAGGCCTTACCCTCCATTTCACCACAAGATCTTTGGTTTGTAAACCATACCTATATATGAGAGAGATTCTTTGAGGTTTCATGTGGTTTAAACAAAGACTGCTGTGGGAAAAACCTAGAACCAGTGGCAGTATCTTTTTCCTACACTTACATTTTTCCTTCTAGTCGGGCTTGATGCAGTCAACCTTGGCCAATTTCAGCCTGCCTTTCAGTATAAGTCATTGAGGTCATTGGCGGAAACCCAAATACTACCCCCACCTTCAACCCCAACCCCCACACTGATTGAGACTCAGCACAGACATTATGAGGGAAATTTATCTCCATAGTAATTGTAACTGCAGAAGGAACATTGACCCATCTTGAATTCCTGTGGCCAATTTTAATGATATAAGGAATGCAAAGCAAAAGTCAGGAGTGTGATGGAATAGGGTCCACTTTCCTAGATGAGTGCAGCTCCAACACCATGCAGGACAAAGCAGCTCGCTTGATTGGCACCCCATCCACCACCTTAAACATTCACTCCCTCCACCACTGACACACAGTAGCAGCAGTGTGTACAAGATGCACTGCAGGAACTCACCAAGACTCCTTCGACAACACCTTCCAAACTGTGACCTCTACCATCTAGAAGGACAAGGCAAGCAGACACATGGGAACACCACCACCTGCACGTTCCCCTCCAAACCGCTCACCATCCTGACTTGGAAATATATCACCGTTCCTTCACTGTCACTGGGTCAAAATCTTGAAACTCCCTCCCTAGCAGCACTGTGGGTGTACCTACACCACATGGACTGCAGCGGTTCAAGAAGGCAGCTCAAGGGCAATTGGGGATGGGAAGTAAATGCTGGCCTAACCAGCGACACTCACATCCCATGTAAAAAAAAACTAGGAGCATTAATAGGCCATATGGCTCCTCAAGCCTGCTCCTCCATTCAATAAAACTTTTACATCAGCTTCACTTTCCTGCCCTATCCCTATTTCCCTGAATTTCCTTCGAAAACCTAAAATCTATTGATCCCAATTTTGAATAGATTCACCAACTGAACGTCCACATCCCTCTGGGGTAGAGAATTCCAAAGGTTCACAACCCTCTCGGTGAAGAAATGTTTCCTTATCTCAGTCCTAAATAGCCGACTCCTTATCCTGATTTTGTTCTGCTTGTTTATAAATAATCACTCAATTTTCCATTCTTACGTTGGTTTGGCTCATGACAAGTATCGAAAACACTGAGTAAGATGCAAATGCTTTTTATGCCTCTACAACTTGTGGTATTTGCATCTAATTTAAATTGTTACAAACCCAGCCTGTAACATTGACGAACTTAAGGATCAGCAATTGTTTTCCCTCTTTGTGGATCCAATTGAACAGCTCGAAGGCTTCACTTTCGTTCTCAATCACGTTTTCACACCATCGTCAGTGATTGGATTAACACAGGGTTCCTGCACGGAATGAGGAGATCTGCTCCCACTCCAGAGACTTGAGCACAAATCCTGGGCTGAGACTCCAGTGTCATTCTGAGGGAGTGTTGCATTGTCAGAAATTTGCCTTTGAAATGAAGTGTTAAACCAAGGTCCATTCTGCATTTTCGGGTGGCATAACAGATCCCATGGGACTATTTTGAAGAAGACTGTGGGAGTGACCTAGTGCCCAGGTTAATATTTATGCCTCAACCAGCATTACTAAAACAGATCATCTGGTCATTATCACATTGCTTTTTGTGGGAGCTTGCTGTGTGCAAATTGGCTGTCACATTTCCTACATTACAATAGTGACTACACTTTCAAAATACTTCATTGGCTGTAAAATGGCTTGCGACAGTGTGAAGTCATGCAAGGCACTGTATAGATGCATGTCTTTTTTATATGACAGAACTCTTGACAGAACTCTATCATTATGAGTAACTCAACTTGGGATGAGTATTTGTGTCAAGCAATGTAGAACTTCAGAACCATAGTCTAGACCCATTCCTCCTCTCCAAATTGTCAAAGACTACACTCTGTAGCCCCCATGAGAACACCAGTGACCAGCCTCCCTCTCTCATTAGACCGAGCCCATCCTGACTTCCACTGGACCAGCAGAGACCAGCCCTTCTCGATGGCCTATCAGAAACCAAAGGCATCATCCCCCTGTGACAGCACTTGTGATCACTCTTCCCTCCCTCACTCGACCATCTGTGAACAAGGCTCCCTTGACTCCAATTGAACAATCAGAGACCAACCTGCCTTCTCACTAGATTAGCAGAGGCCATTTTCATCCCTTCCTCCAAATCCACAGATTAGACTCATTCCTACTCTACATCAGCAGAACTCAAGTTTACTATCACCTTCCCTCCTTCATTCATGAGCAAGGATCTGCTTTTAACAGATATGTGGTGCAATTTTGACATAATCCACTCAAAGGGAAACTGGTGGGACAGTCCATTTTACAGCTGGCCAGATGTTACTCTTCATTGGTGTGGTATAAAACTGGTGGGTGACCTAATTTGGTCAGTTTTATGTCTGGCTGCAGGATTAAAATTAACCACAACATCTCACTTGGGCTGCAGTTTTTCTTTTTGAAGCACTGCTGAACAGCATCATCTTTATCACAAATGGTTCCAAGGCCATTTAGTTGCAAACAACCAAAATACATTTCAACTGAGCTCTTTTTAGTCCTGTTGCAGCAAATCAATACAAATCCAACAGGACAAGTAGTGACAGTGGCCTTTGAACTGTTCAACACAGCACCATACGGTTCTCTTAGAAGAAGAATTGCATTTCTATAGCATCTTTCACAACTTCTGGATATCCCAAAGTGCTTTACAGCCACTTTTGAAGTGTAATCACTCTTGTAATGTATGTAACATGGTAGCCAATTTGTGCTCAGCAAAGTCCCACCACATGATCTACTTTTAGTGTGGTTGGTTGAAGCAAAACCAGGACACCGGGGAGAACTCCCCTGCTCTTCCTCGAAATAATGCCACGGGATCTTTTATGCTCACTTTAGAGGGCAGATGGGGCTTTGGATTGACATCTGAGGTGACAGACGGCACCTCCGACAGTGCAGCAATCCCTCAGTATTGCACTGCAGGAAAGCAGGAAAGCCCTTTCTGTTAAACTCCCCACGCTGTATGTGGCTATTGTGGTGCTGCTGTAAATCAGTGATGGAAAAGTAAGCTTGGCGCTCATGTAAATCAGAATTTAAAGTTCATTAGGCAGTGTTTAAATCAGCAGCACACTGCTGAACAAAAAGTGCCGTTTTGCACAAGAAACAGTACCAGCCTCCACATTTGGACAACAAAAATCCTCGCCCTGTATATAAATTTGGCCTCATTAGCGAATAATCCAATGACAAAGGCTTCTTTGCTGAATAGAACCTCATCAGGTAGACCATAGATTTGCAACAATTACAGGAAGGAACAGCTGCCGCACATTGTATTGTGACAGTCTGTGTTGCCATATGATATGGCTTTATGGTGCAGATTTCCATTTGTTTGTATTTTTTACTTTTTTTTTGTTTTGTACTATCAGCACAGAAACATGAGAAGAGAAATAGAGGCACAAATCCTTTTTCCACACCATAGTGTGTGATATCATCAAGGCAAACTTTTGGGGCAGAATTGTCACCTCTCTCTCCATTTGATCAGATCCTTGAGCTTTTTTGGCTCATCTCACCATGGTCATAAGAGTCAATACATAAAGAATGAGTAGGGTTTCAGCCTTGCACTCTCAATTGATATTAAACATGTGATTTATCATTTACCTCGGCAACACAGCTGTTGTCTCTCCTGTCCGGATTTTAAAAAAACACTGACTAATTTGAATCGCTTGCAACAAATGAAATGACGTCTCCACAGGCTGTCTCACTTGCCCAGACTGTCAGTGATAAGTCTACGAGATGGAGGTGGTATTGGTTGGAATCATTATTTTGGAATGGGTTGGGATTGGAGGGTGAGGGAGAAACACGCATTGTTTTTGTATAGCCCTTCTAAAATAATTTTAAAAATTCAAAGCCCCTCACAAGAGTGATTATCAAGCAAAACCTTTACACTGAGCCACATAAGGAGAAATGAGGAAAGATGACCAAAAGCCTGGATAGAAACGTAGTTTGAAGGAGCATCCTAAAGGAGGAGAGAGAGAGAGAGAGAGAGAGATAGACAGAGTGATTTGAGGATGGAATTCCAGAGCTTAGCAGCTACGGCACAGCCACTTGTGTTACAGCCATGAAAACTGAGGGTGCACAAAGGGCTAGGAGCGCAGAGATGTTTGAGGGCTGTAAAGCTGGAAGAAATACAGAGTTAGGGAGGAGTGAGGCCATGGAGGAATCTGAAAATAGGGATAAGAGTTTTAAAATTGAGGCATTGCAGAGCAGGAGCCAATGTAGGTCAACAAGAATAGAAAGATGTGATGAGAAGCTATATGAATGAAACGATACATGCACTAATAACAGGGATTGATTCCGGGCAACTCATGTATTGTCAATTGGTCTCCAGTATGCTTTCATTCTCATTTAGGAGCTAACGTCCTTATTTAACCTCCAGTTTCCTCCATTCCCCTCTCTTCTTAGGACATTGACTGCTTTTTGAGGTTCAGTTCCATGGGCACTTCAACCCAGGTGCTCATCATTCATCTAAAGGCCTTGATGATCTTCATCATTGGGGTATCCCACCATGGGGACATCAAAACTGAGTCTGGTTCTGTCCTGATTGAGTGTTTGCATACCGTACTTCCAACACAGGTTTCTAGATAGCAGGAATCCTGGCAGAATTTCCTACCCCTGACCCAAAGTGACTGAAGCCAGTTGCAGCATCCTTTTGACCCAGGTTATGATCAATTTTTACTATAGTACTTTGAGAATTGTAATTGTAATTCCGTTTTTAAAACAAGTCTGGAAATGAAAAAGGTGATATCTATCAGAAATATCGGATTGTTGTAAAAACTCAACTGGTTTACTAATGGCAGGGGATCCCGTCCAGCTTATGTGTGACTCCAGTCCCAAACCAACGTGGTTGACACTTAACTGTCCTCCGAAGTTGCCTGGGAAACCATTCAGTTGTATCATAGTGATGGGCAATTAATTCCAGCCTTGCCAGTGATGCTGATATTCTGAGAACAAATTAAGAAAACAATCCTATCCCTACCCCCATTGCAGCAAAAGAACTGGAAAGGAGAGGTGACTTTTTTTTTGCACAAGTTGTTATGATCTGAAATGCAGTACCAGAAAGGATGGTGGAAGCAGATCCAATTAAACTTTAAAAAGGGAATTGGATATATACTTGAAAAGGAAAACTTTTACAGGGCAATGAAGAACTGGAGATATAGGAGTTGCAGAGAGCTGGCATCGGCACGATGGGCCAAATGGCCTCTTTCTGTGCTGTAAGATTCTATGATTCAATAAATTTGTGTATTATTCCATGCTTAAGAGAATTGTGTTAAGAAATTGTAGGGGCAAAAAACCATCCTCCCATACCCATAGTTACACAGGTTGGCCACAGGAACTGAGATTGTTTGCTCAGCTCCCAACATCCTACAATGTCTTATCTCTTTTTAAATTTCTGCTTGAGTCTTTGAGTCCAGGTCCCCACCCCTTGGCTGTGGGTAGGTGACTTGCTGTAGGTTTGTTGTCAGTAATCAGCCAAGAGGTTAACAAAAAGAAAAAGAGAAATGCAGAAACATTGTACTTTACTGATCTCCTGATGTTTCTCTCCATTCAATGCCACCTCCCCTACCAAACCCCCCCTCCCCAACTGTCTGCTATCACCCCACCCCGAAATGGTGCATTTCAAGCTAAAACTCACCATGTGAGGTATCACAACTTCTAACCCACATCCTGCCACACTGTAAGACTCACTGGAGGTGCCACCATGGTTTCTGGCTTATTTGTTCAGTCATTTCTTCTCCTAACAGAAGTAATGCAATCAGTAAATACAAATAAACAGGCACATAAGGGGCAGTGCCATGGTCATGTTACTGCGCTAATAAACCCAGTTAGAGCATGGGTTCAAATCCCGCCATGACAACTTGATCAGTTCAAACATGTGGGAATAAAAAGCTGCTGCCAGTAAAAGTGACCATGAAGCTGTTGGATTAGCATAAAGTCCCCACTTGATCCACCAACGTCCGTTAGGGAAGGAAACCTGGCAGCCTCCCTCAGTCTACTCTGTATGTGACTCCAGTCCCACAGCATGCAGTTAACTCTTAAAAGCCTTCTGAAGTAGCCAAACAATCCACACAGTTGTATTGTGATGAGAGGTGGGTAATAAATGCCAGTCTTGCTAGCAATTCACACACCCTGAGGAGGAATTAAAGAAAAGCGTTCATCGCGTATTTAAAGCAGCTTGGTCCTTGACTTTAAACTGACTTTGGTTCTTATGATCTAAGACCTGGTTTCTCCTCTGCTGGTGCTGGCATGGCAATTTTCTACAACCTCCTCAGATACAATCTGGGGGCTTAGATTAGGACCCTGATTTGTACGCCCTGATTCTTCCTACCACATTAAAAGAAAAACAGAAGGCCTCTTCTATTGTGTGAGAAGGAACAATACTTCAAAGAAGTATGAAACATTTTTAAGTTGTATAGAAACATAATAAATGTATGAAATGGGGAGAATAGCTTTCAGTCCACAACCCTCACTGCAGACAGCATCTTGTCTGAGTTATAGGAACATCGGAACAGGAGTTGGCCACTTAGCTGCTCAGGCCTGTTCTGCCATTCAGTTAGATCATGGATGATATGCGACCGAACTCCACATACCTGCCTTTTCTTCGTATCTCTGAACACCTAAAAACTCTATCAATCTCAGGTTTAAAATTAACACTGACCTAGCATCAACTGCCATTTGCAAAAGAGAGTTCTAAACTTCCAACACCCATTGCACGAACAAGTGGTTCCAATTATAGTCCTAGAAGCCGTGGGTCTATGTTTTGTACCCTAAACTTTGACACCCCCGCCAGCTGTTTCTCTCTTTCTACCCAACCCGTTCCCTTTACATCTTAAAAATTTTGATGAAATAATTGCTTAACTTTCTAAATTCCAAGGAATAGAAGCCTTGTTTGTGTAATCTTTGCATTCATCATGTTTTGCAGTTTTCTCCATTTGCTCAAACTGAGATAGGGGTGGGGGAGGAGAGGGACAGGGGAGGAAGGCATTTGGGTTTAATGTGCAAATCCAGTTGACCATATCTGCATGTGAAATAACGTCCATTCCTATAAGTTATTATCATTGATCCATTGTAGAGAATCAGGAAGCTGTAGTGTGATTGACATGCTTGTGAGTGACAGCACTTGCTTTCTGTTTCTAAACCACTGTTGTCTGAGAAAAACCACTCAAATATCTAAAAAAAAAGGAAATCTGCTCAAAATACAATTACTGCTAGATAATCAGGCTTAATTGTAAACTTTAAAACTCAAAGTTGATTGCAGGAGAGGCACTTGGGAGTGAGTCTTATCAACGGAAATAAAGTACCTTTTCTTTGTATCTGTTTATAATGCAAATACTGTTACTATGACACATTCACTGTGACAACCATTGTCCCTTGCGTAACTTGAAATGGACATAAGCAAAGAATATACCTCTCATAGGCAGAAATATTGCAGTTGATGGAACAAAATTTGCAGAGCAACTCTCTTCCAAGTTTTGCGTTCAAGTCCCACTCCAGGAACTTCAGCAAATAACCTAGGCTGATACTCCAGTACAGTACTGAGGAATTGTTGCACTGTCAGTCTCTCTTGGATGAGATGTTAAATCTAGTCCCTGGCTTCCGTCTCAGGTTGACTGTATTTGGAAGAAGAGTAGGAATGTTCTCCCTGCTCCCTGCCAATATTTACCTCTCAACCAGAGTCTAAAAAAAAAGACTATCTGATCATCATCTCATTGTTGTGGGATCTTGCTGTACACAAACTGACCGCCGTGTCATCCTTCACCACAACAGGAACAACTTCTTTGGCTGTAAAGTTCTTTGTAATGTCCTGTGTTCATGAAAGGTGCCAAATAAATGCAAGTTCTTTCTTTCTCATTGTAAATGCTATTTCCCACAATTAATCTTATCCATCCTAGGTTGAATATAAGCAATGCAGATCTAGATGCATCTCTCGTAAAGGCGACTTTGGTAGAGTACAACTAAATTTATTTATCTTGCACAGTTGTGGGTTAAAGTGGATGAAGAAAGTGAACTGGTTTTAAAAATTGGACTGGGTTTAAAACTGGACTGGTTTTAAAACTCCCAACCTCACACATATGGTATTTGTGAGTCCCAGTCAGTCATAAATTAATTAAAAGTTGAAGTGATCCATAGTGGAAAGCAGATCATTTTACTGGCAAATAGCTCATTCTTTTGTGCCACTTAGCACAATTTCATTTCTGCCCATCATTGTCTTTCATTGTTCTATTTATCAGAGGGGGTCTGGACAAGGAGCAGGCCAAGGTTTCAGCTAATGACAGGAAGTCTTTAAAGTTTGCCCTGCATTTCATCTTCTCAACAGGAGTTTCTGGACACATCTACTGTTTGATCCCCACAGTGAGATTATTGCTGTAGTTAATTAACAGATCCCCCATTTACTTGCACTCGTCTGAAAGTATACAGGAGGCCTGAGGATAATAATTCAAGGCTATTCCAATTGACAAATGCTTCCAGGCAGAGAATGGGCTTTTCTTTCAAATATTGCTGTTCATTTCCAGAACATAAGAACAAGAGTCGGCCATTTGGCTCTTCATGCTTGTTTCACTGTTCAATTCAATCACAGCCGATCTGTATCTTAACTTCATTTAACCACCTTGATTCCATATTAAAAGAAAGAACTTGCATTTATATAGCACTTTCTGTGACCTTAGGACATTCCAAAGCACTCTACAGCCAATGAGGTACCTTTTTGAAGTGTAGTCACTGTTGTAATGATGGGAGCTTAGCAGCCAATTTGTGCACAGCAAGATCCCACCTGTAGCAATGTGATAATGTGTTTTTTTTGTGATGCTGGGAGGGTGGGGGGGGGGGGTGGGGGGGTTAGTGGGGGGCGGGGGGGGGGGGGATATTGGCCAGGACATTGGGGAGAACTCCCCCCCCACTCTTCTTGGAAACAACACCATGGGATCTTTTATGTGTACCTGAGAAGGCAGACTCACAGTCCAATTTTTAACTTCTCATTCTGAAAGACAGATTTAGTTCTTGCTTGCCCTGTACTGGGAGGTTGCTTGCTGAAAGGGTTAACATGAAAGCAGGCAAACACTACCAGTCTGTGCCTTTTTAAAATTTACATTTGGGTCTCATACTCCTCTCACCTCTCAGTGTGAAGGTCATTTGTTATTTTGAATGAGTTAAACAATGAAGTGAGGATGGCAATTATTTAAAAACGAGAAAGCACCGTCAACCATCAACATCAACCCACACGTGCTGATGTTAGAGCCGATTAAATTTCCTTTCCTGAGTCCTTTGCCCAAAGACAAGTCCAACCCACAGCGCCATCATCTCCACCACAGGCAAGGCAAGGAGGCAGGTCTCAAATATCCACCCCAGCCGGATTGAACCCCATGCTGTTGGCACCAACCTGATCCAGACCAGCCATCCAGCCAACTGCCCCCCCCCCTCCCCCCCTCCCCCCCACCCACCCACCCCCAAGGGGTCCAAAGCGCTGTGACAGCGCACACTTTTACAGCATGTTATAGCCCGGAGCTATGGATAGCAATGGTAGAGGCTCCAATTCACATGGCTGACCAGGAATCTTTGGCACTCTTGCCACCTACTATTGGCACATCTTGGAAGGAATTCCAGGTTGATACTCAACCTGTTTGGCCAACAACTCCTTGAGTGGGACTTGAACCCAGAGCTTCTTCTCAGAGGCAGGGATGCCACCCACTGCTCCACAAGACCTCCTGATTAAATATATCCACGTGATAGCTCATGAAATGAAAATGAAAGCAAACCAGTGTATTTTGAGAATTACACCTGTGCTTTAAATCGGAGCAAGTCTTAAATTCTGATTTGGTTGTTCCAATTCTGTCCTGGTCATCTGATAAATTGCGATACAATTTTGCAAGATTTGCAACTTGAAGGTTTGATGTTCTCCCAACATCCCCACAGTGAGATTTTTTGAAAAGTTTTATTTGATTTTAGTTTTCATTTTAGTTTTTCTATGCATCTTACTTCTGCATTTGTGCCAACATATTGCTTAAAAAAAACCTTATTCCCATGTCACTGGAGAATGACGGCAGAATATTTAGACCTTCAACATCCTGAACCCAGGAACCAAGTTTCTTTCAATTCTCCCCATTGAGGTGTTGCCTTTCCTTTTAAAACTTCTGCATTTTACTCCCTGCTGACTTCCTGTGTGAAAGCAAAATACTGCAGATGCTGGGAATCTGAAATAAGTGAAAAAATAATGCTGGAAATGCTCAGCAGGCCAGGCAGCACCTGTGGAGAGAGAAACAGAGTTAATGTTTTAGGTCAGTAACTCTATTTCTCTCCACATCTTCCTCTATCTTGATTGAAATGGGCTGTTCAATCCTTCGAAGGCTGTAAAGCTCTCTCTTTATTTCACATGCATCTCCTTCTTACAGGGAACAATCTTTTTTTGCACACATCTCCAATATTGAACTGTCAATTGAACGAACTCTAACCTAAAGCACCAGTTTACACAATGTCCTTTAAAACAGTGGAGATAAAAAAACAGTTGGGGGAGATGGTGGGGTAGTGGTAATGTCACTGGATTAGTAACCCAGAGGCCCAGGCTAATGCTCTGGGGCCATGAGTTTGAATCCCACCACCACAGCAGCTGGTGGGTTTTGAATTTAATTAATAAATCAGGAATACAAATCTAGTCTCAGTAATGGTGATCATGACAAAAATCATCAGTTGTTGTAAAAACCTATCTGGTTCACTAATGTCCTTTCAGGAAGGAAATCTGCAATCCTTACCTGGTTTGGCCTACATGTGGTGGTGAGTCTTTAAAATTCACTACCCCAGAGGGCTGTGGAGGCTCAGTTGTTGAGTATGTTCAAGACTGAGATCCACAGATTTCTACTTATTAAAAAAAAATCAATGGATGCCAGGATAGTGCATGAAAATGATGTTGAAGTAAAAGATCTCATTGAATGGTGGAGCGGGCTTGAAGGGCTGAATGGCCTACTCGTCCTCCTGTTTCTTATGTGATTCCTGACCCACAGCCATGTGGTTGACTCTTGACTGCCCTCTGAAGTGGCCTAGCAAGCCACTCAGTTCAAGGGCAATTGGGGATGGGCAATAAATGCTGGCCTTGTCAGTGATGCCCACATCCCATGAAAGAATTTCGAAAAACAAATGTGACCTCGCAATGCTCCCAGCACCCTCAAGGGTTTAAAAAAACGCGGAGGTTATGCGGCCAGAAAAGCCTAGTGCACCCAAGTGCAAATGAAATGCTGGTTTTTATACCTTGTTTCTGACACCACGCTTTCGTCGGGAGTTTTAATATTTCAGACTTGGAGTGTGGCTTCTCCACGTGTGAGCGCTCCAGCGATAAACTTTTACATGAAATTGTTAGTTGCGCTTACAGCTACCAAGTGATCCGGTGTGACCGCGCAGGGCTAGAGTGAAAATGGGGCAGGTTAACTCACTACCTCCACCCCAACATCAGCCAACGCTTTCCCTATCCCCCCCACCCACCCCCCACACCACCTCGCCCCCTTTTCTGCTCCTTTCACCCCTTGCTGTGCCGCCAATGCTATTAGCTGGCGGTGCGAGGCGGCACCTCATCTTCTCACGGGCAATGTCAGCCCTGCTTCCCTGCCTAACTGAGGTGTCAGCTGTGGCTCAGTTCATAGCACCCTCGCCTTTGAATCAGAGGGTTGTGGGTTCATGTCCCACTCCCGGAAACCAAGAACTGTGAATGTACTCGAAAGAGATGCAATCTGTGACTGTTGATAACTCGAAAGAGTTTCTCTGCCTAACTTGTCAAACTGCTCGCCAGCCTCTCTTGGAGGGCAGATGGATGGAGAGAAAAAGTGCATTCTGGTCTGCTAACCAAACTGTTGGGAGGTCCGGCAAATTATGCGCAAAACAGAAATACCTGGAAAAACTCAGCAGGTCTGGCAGCATCGGCGGAGAAGAGCAAAGTTGACGTTTCGAGTCCTCATCAACTCGTCAACTGTGCTCTTCTCCGCCGATGCTGCCAGACCTGCTGAGTTTTTCCAGGTATTTCTGTTTTTGTTTTGGATTTCCAGCATCCGCAGTTTTTTTGTTTTTAAATTATGCGCAATGTTTGCTGAGCAGGAGGCGCTGCGGCCGCTTTGAAGGACAGGGGACAGTTTGTCCCCGGGCCAAGACTCATCTCTCAGCCCAACATGTGACTCCGCGATCACGCTGCTGCTGGTGGGATCTTGCTGTGCACGAATTGGCTGCAGCAGTCAGCACACTTCAGAATACTCCAATGGCTGTCAATTGATTTGGGAGGTCATGAAAGGCGCTATATAAATGCAAGTTCATTCTTCAAGCTATTATTTTTTCTCTCTCTCTCCCTTTCAAGGAATTGTATTTACAAATGACTGTCCGTCGCTCGAGGGTCACATCCTTCTCTCTGTCAAAAAAAACACCGCTTAACGCGGAGGGTTTAACTAGATGAGCACGACACACACACACACACACACAAAACCACAGCGGAAAGGCTCTGCCAGAGCTGCCTGAGCTAAAGAGGGTGCCCTAGCCGCCGTGACAGTGAGATGGGTGGACGCAGGGGTGGCTTGGCCTCATGTCTGGGTCAATCTACGGAACTCGGTGTCACCTTCAATCTCAATGGTTAAATGATTGAACGCGAAGGGCCTGCTTGTAAAGGAAACAGGACCCGATTTGTTCAGGGTCAGTGAACGTGGCTGAAACCATCTTGTTTGGAGATACCTCTTCAAGTTATTAGGCTGTCAGTTTTGCTGCTATGTCACGATTTACAGCTGCGAGGCCCGGCCAGTGTGTGTGTGTGTGTGTGTCGGGGGTGGGGGGGTGGAGAGTTGTATGAGGCCAGAGGAATTGTGTCTGAGTGAACTTTAAACCCAGCTCTATCCCTACTTGGCCTCTTGCTGTTCGTTTCCCTTTATATTGATCCAGCAAACTTAAATGGATAATCCTGCAAATGCTAAAGGTTATATTGACTTTTTTTTTGGAATCACCAAGGCCCAAGGGAGACAGCGTTGTGTGTGTGTGTGATCGTAGGGAGTCAAGTATAACGGAGGTTGTACTGTAAGAGTAATTTAGTTCCAGTTGGAGAATGAGACCAGTACCAAAGCACATGAATGTAATGAGTTTTCCCATTAATTAAATGCTATGCAATATGCGGTTTCCGTTCTAATTATATCCACAACCCTATATGTGTGTGTGTATTTCTTATATTCTTTGTTTGCACTCCATTTGCAAAGAGTGTGGAAATTGTTTGTGTCAAGTCTTGGGTTTACATCCGATCGAAGTTCTGGGCGCAAACAAAAAGAACGACCTGTAATGTTCGTGTGCTGGTCAGGCGATCGATAACGTGCATTTGCCCACCTCGTGAATGCTTGTAGCCTGCGCTGACTAATCGCACGCAGGCCCGAATAACTATCAGCACATCTGTCAGTCAAAAGTCATGATTAGGAAGGAGTTACTGAACCTGATGTTTTAAACTGGCGCAAGGAGCTGGGATGTCCTTTTACCTGTTCACGAATCAATAAGTGCTGCGCCCCGCCCCCCAACTCCCCCAACACACTGCTGCTGAACTCGATTTAGAACTCTGGGTAATGCATCAAAAATGAATCAAACATCAGGACCAGCGCAAAACTAATAATCATTCTCAGCTCAGTTTATAATCTCCCTAATGAACCATATGGAATCACAGCTGTACAGCAGCATGGCTTTATACCTATAAGTGCACACATATTACTGCACATCTTTCCCCCTTTGGCAGAGGCTGATGTTCCCAGTGACCAACCATATGTGCAATAGAAGCCCTGAACTAGCTGTGCATCACGAGTTGTGGGGATTGGGGCGGGGGAGGGAACTCGTTGGGCATGTTAGCCCACATAAACCATGGCTGTAACCTTTGTTAGTTTTATTCACCAAGTAGCACAGGGTCTGTGGCAGCTACAGGCTGCTCTCTCAGCAGGGGGAGGGGCAAGCAATGATGTGTCACAATGAAGGGCGGAAACATCGGGGGACAGGGCTTGCTAACTCCCCCTCTCCCTCCCCCATGCTTTATTTAGCACTAATAATATAAACAGTCAAGTCAAATATCGCCCACTCAGCTACTTGGTACAAGTTAACAACATTTCCTGCATTACAATAGTGACTAAAAGGAGGTGCAGGAACAAATTGATCTGGGGGTGGGCGGCGTATATATGCATAAATCTTGGATGGTAGGGCAGCCTGAGAAACTGGTTAATAAGGCATACGGATGGGATCCAGAGCTTTATAAATAAAGGCTTAGAATACACAAGCACGGAGGCTATGGTGAGCATTTATAAAACACTGGCTCAGTCTTAACTGGAGTATTGTTTCCTATCCTGAGCACCACACTTTAGGAGGGATGTGAAGGGTGCAGAAAAGATTTATGAGAATTATTCCAGGGATGAGGGGCTTCAATGATGTGGATAGTTTGGAGAAGCTGGGGTTGTTCTCCTTAGAGCAGAGAAGTTTCAGAGGAGATGTGGTAGAGGTCTTCGAAATCCTGAGGAGGCTGGACACAGTAGATAGGGAGAAACTGTTCCCATTGGTGAAAGGGTCAAGGACCAGACGACACTGATTTAAACTGATTGGCAAAAGGATCAAAGGTGACATGAGGAAACATTTTTTTAACGCAGTGAGTGGTTAGGATCCGGAATGCACAGTCTGAGAGTATGGTGTGGCTTTCAAAAGGGAATTCAATAATTATCTGCAAAGAAAGAAAATGGGGTGATGAGGAAAAGGTGAGGAAATGGGACTGGATGAGTTGCTTTTACAGAGAACAGGCATGGATACAAAGGACTGAATGATGGCCTTGTGTGCTGTATGATCCTGTGACTGCACTTCAAAAGTACTTTGTTGGCTGTAAAGCTCTTTGGGACATCCTGGGGTTGTGACAGCTGCTATAGAAATGCAAACATTTTGGGTTGCTTTAGAAGTCCACCTCAAGCTGACAAAGAATGAACTGTAACTGAAGTATAGTTAACTCTTCCTGTTAATCTCAGTCAATAGGGAGTTAGAATGATGAGATAAACTTGTTAGATGTGAAGGTTGACAGGAACTTACCTTGAAAGGAAGCAAACAGAACTAAGGCTCACTAATGCAGAAGGAAAAGTGAAAACAGCAGCAAGTAGTCAGATCGGTGCAGCAGGTCAGGATCACTGTGAAGCAGACCGGGAGGAGTGTAAAGCAGGTCGGGATCACTGTGAGGGAGACTGGGAGGAATGTGCAACAGGTTAGGATCACTGTGAAGGAGACAGAGAGGAGAATACAGCAGGTCAGGATCACTCTGAGGGAGACAGGAGTAGCGTGCAGCAGGTCAGCATCATGGTGAAGCAGACTGGGTCAAGTGTGTAGCAGGTCAGCATCACTGTGAAGGAGACCGGGAGGAATGTGCAGTAGATCAGGATCATTGTGTAGCAGACCGGGAGGAGTTTGCAGCAGGTCAGGATCATTGTGAAGCAGACCGGGAGAAGTGTGCAGCAAGTCAGGATCACTGTGAAGCAGACCGGGAGGAGTGTGAAGCAGGTCAGGATAACCGAATTGAAAGACAAAATAAATCCAATTGTGACATCGGAGGAAAGCCCTGAGCTGGTGGATATTGCAGCTTTCTTTCCCTTTCTTCAAAGTTAAGAAGTTAATCTGAAGAGCTGAAAGATTAAAACATTCAATTTCTTTTCGATAATAAGGGTCAAGTAAAATTAAATTTAGATTAACCTCCCTATATTTAAGTGACATCAGAAGAAGGGAAGTGAGTAGCTGGTGGTGGGCGAGGTGGGAAGGGTGAACAGCCAGTGCCGTGGTCCACATTGGCAGCAACAACATAGGTAGCAAGAGGGATGTGGTCCCACAGTCAGAATTTAAAGAGCTATGTAGGAAATTAGCAAACAGGACCTCAAAAGTAACCGTCTCCGGATTACTTCAGGTACCATCCGCAAGCGAGTATGGAACTAACAGATGAATGTGTGGCTGGAGACATGGCATAGCAGAGAAGGCTTTAGATTCTTGGGACACTGGGATCAGTTCTGCGGGAGATGAGACCTGTACAAGCAGGTTAGGTTGCATCTAAACAGAACTAGGGCCAATTTCCTTGCAGGGCAATTTGCTAGTGTTATTGTGGGGGGTTTAAACGAACTTGGCAGGGGTATGGGAACCAGGAGATAATATCAGAGAGGAATACCAAGGTGCACAGAATACTGGGAAAGATAGATAGCACTAGAATAGGAAATAATAAGGTATTAGTTGGGTACCACATAAGAGGGAATGTAATAAAGTCTAAATTAGGGTTACAGTGCATGTATGTGAATGTGTGCAGTGTGATAAATAAGATTGATAGGCTGTTGACAAGATAGTCATTTGAGAATATGATATTGTGGTAATAACAAAGACCTGCTTCAAAGAAGAGCAGGACTGGGTATTAAATATTCCTGGAGACAAGGTGTTCAGGAAAGTGAGAAAGGAAGGAAAAGGGGAGGGTTGGTGGTATTGATTAAGGAGAACATTGCAGTCCTGGAGATAGAACATGACCCAGATGGATCAAGGACAGAATCTATTTGGTTAGAGTTGAGGAACAAAGAAAGTGCAATTACATTCCTTGGCGTAGTCTATAGGCCACCAACTAGTGTTAAAGTGGTAAGGAAATTACAGAGAAGTGCAAGAATTATAGAGTAGTTATAATGGGGGACTTTAATTATCTGAATATAAACTGGGTTCAGTAGTAGTGTAAAGGGCAGAGAGGGGCAAGAGTTCCTACAGTGAGAGAGAATTTTCTACAGCAGTATGTTTCCAGTCTGATGAGAAAGGAGGCATTTCTGGGACAACTAGATCAAGCAGGGAAACATTTAGGGAACAAAGATTATTGTATCATAAGATTTAGGTTGGCTATAGGAAAGAGCAAGGAGCAATCCAGGGTAAGAATAATTAACTGGGGGAAAGCCAATTTGAATGGGGTAAGAATGGATGTGGGTCAAATAAATTGGAGCCAAAGGTTGGCAGGAAAAATGATAGCTGAACAATGGACTTCCTTTAAAGAAGAGATAATTCAAGTACAGTCAAGGTATATTCCTATTAAGGAGAAAGGTCAGGCAAACAAATCCAGAACTCGCTGGATGACAAAAGAGATAGAAATCAAGATGAAGTAGAAGTGTGTGTATGACAGATGACAATACAATTGAGAACCGTGCTGAATGTAGAAAGTTCGGAGGAGAATTGAAAAAGCAAATAAGAGAAGCAAAGAGAGAGTATGAGCAGCCAACATAAGAGGGAATCCAAAAGTCATTGTTAGGCATATAAGTAGTAGAAGGGTGGTAAAAGGATGAGTGGTGCCAATCATGGACCAAAAAGGGGATTTACATGTAGAGCCAGGGACATGGCTGAGGTATTAATGAATACTTTGCATCTGCCTTTACCAAGGAAGAAGGTGCTGCCCAGGTCATGGTGAAAGAGGAGATTGTTCAGATACTTGAAGGGTTTAAAATTTATAAGGAAGAGGTATAGCATAGGCTGTCTGTACTTAAAGTTGATAAGGCACCAGGACCAGTTGAGATGCATCCAAGATTACTAAAGGAAGTGAGAGTGGAAATTGCGAAGGCATTGGCCATCATTTTCCAATCTCCCTTAGCCTCTGGAGTGGTACCAGAGAACTGGAGAATTGCAAATGTTACACCTTTGTTCAAAAATGGTATAAAGATAAGCCCAGCAATACAGGCAGTCAGTTTAACCTAAGTGGTGGGGAAGCTTTTAGAGACAATAATTTGGGGCAAACTTAATAGTCACTTAGGCAAATGCACATTAATTAAGGAAACCCATTATGAATTTAAGGACAAATCATGTTTAACTTTTGATGAGGCAACAGAAAGGAATGCTGAGGATAATGCTGTTGATGTGGCGGACATGGTCTTCCAAAAGGCATTTGATTAAGTGCCACACAACAGACTTATGAGCAAAGTTAGAGCTTATGGAGTAGCAACGTGGATATGAAATTGGTTGAGTGACAGGAAACAAAGAGTAGTGATGAATTGTTGTTTTTCAGACTGGTGGAAGATTTAAACTGGAAATCCCCAAGGGTTGGTGTTAGGACCCCTGCTCTTCCTGATATATATTAACAACCTAGACCTTGGTGTCCAGGGCACAATGTCAACATTTGTGAATAGACAGGTTGATGGAATGTACAGACAAGAGGCAGGTGAAATTTAATGCAGAGAAGTGTGAAATGATTCATTTTGGTAGGAAGAATACAGTGAGACAAGATAAAATAAAGGGTATAATTCCAAAGCGGGTGCAGGAGCAGAGAGACCTGGGTATATATGTGCAAAAATCATTGAAGGCAGCAGAACAATTTGAGAGCATGGCTGTTAAAGTATGTGAGATCCTGGGCTTTATCAATAGAGCCATAGAGTACAAAAGCAAAGAAGTTATGTTGAACTTGTATAAAACACTGGTTCAGCCTCAATTGGAGTAGTGTGTCTAGTTCTGAGTGCCATGCTTTAGGAAGTATGTGAAGGCATTAGAGGGGGTGCAGAAAAGATTCACGAGAATGGTCCAAGGAATAAGGAACTTCAGTTATGGAGAAAGATTGGAGAAATTGGGACTGTTCTCCTTGGAGAAGCAAAGGTTGAGAGGAGATTTGATAGAGGTGTTCAAAATCATGAGGGGTCTGGACAGAATAGATTGGGAGAAAATATTCCCATTGGTGGAAGATTTGAGAACCAAAGGACACAGACTTAAGGAAATTGGCGAATGAAGCAATGGCGAACATGAGGAAAAACTTTTTCATGCGGTGAGTTATTAGGATCTGGGATGCACTGACTGAGAGTGTGGTGGAGACATTGTCAATTGAGGCTTTCAGAAGGCAATTAGATCATTATCTGAAAAGGAAAAATTTGCCATTACAGGGAAAAGTTAGGGGCGTGGCACCAGATGAATTGTTCCCGCAGAGGGCCAGGACAGATATGAGGGGAAAAATGGTCTCCTTCTGCGCTGTAACCATTCTATGATTATAAATTTTTATCCCTTTTGTTCAACCTTTTATTATTAATATTGCCATCCAGTCTACTATAAAACCTAAATAATATACCCAGTCACTCATTGGGTATTGTGCTGAAATAATTTCATATTGATGCCACTCGTGCTATTATTCTGAAATCCTCAGCTTTTCTGCTAATGTCTAATTTTTGTGAATTGAATTTGATTCAGTGTTGCTTGGCCTAACCTTGTGCCATTGTCATTGTAGACATCCTTCTGACAGGTAATTGAACCCAAAGCGCCCCCTAGCATAGAGCAGCATGGAGTCCATGCTCCCAACTGAGGCTCCAATTCCCAATGAGTTTTTACCTCACATAGAATTAACACAGAATTTACGGTACAGAAACAGGTTGTGCGGCCCAGCTGGTCCATACCAGTGTTTATACTCTGGACAAACCTACTTCCATCGCTTTTCATTAAACCCTATCAATATATTGTTCTATTCCTTTCTTCCTCATGTGTTTATCCAGTTACCCCTTAAATGCATCCCTGCCATTTGCTTCAATTACTCTTTGTGGTAGCAAGCTCCACATTCCACGCACACTCTGGATAAAGAAATATCTCCAGAATTCCCTACTGGGTTTATTAATGTCTATCTTATATTTATGGCCACTAATTTTCATCTCCCCCATCAGTGAAAACATCTTCTCTATGTCTAATCCCACAACCTCAATAATGCCACCCCCCACCCCCCACAGCCTTATCCTTCCTAGAAAAAAAGGACTTTAGTCTGTTTAATCTTTCCTGATAGTTATACCTACGCAGATCTGGCATCACCCCCTGTACAAATCATCGCATTCAGGGGGCTTTAAGATAGAAGCACTCTGAATGATCGACCTGAACTAAACCACTGCCATCACCACCTCCCCATTCTGCCATAACCATGGACTCATGCCTCTAATCAATGAGATTGAGGTGAGGGCCATCCTCCAAGTTCATGAACTGATAGTCTGGTAGCTGGCTGAGGGGTGTATGATGGTACAGTGATGGTATGGCAGCTTCCTCACCTTGTAAGGAAATGAGCTGGTGTGGAAAGGTTTATCCCTAACACTATGGAAATTATTGTATTGTAATTATTTGGATACTGAAATGTTCATATTTGTTCAATCTTTCTATTATTTTATACTTTATTTTAATTATTATCCATAACTGTTATGCATTATGATTATTTGTTTGATTTATATGGTCATCACAATTTGGCACCAGCTACCATGGTGATTTTTCCCATAAACCAAAACCAAGTACTCTATAAATATCGATGTGGGTTCACATCTGGACTGGATGAGTTCACACCATGAGACGTTTCACTCCACTTATTCTAGAATGAAACGAAACTGGTTTCATCCAACTAGATGCAATCCCAATAGCACTCCCGAACCACAGATAGATTTTTAATGGGGCATCAGACTCAACCAAAGTGCACCAGTTTGCTGAGAAACATAGAATCATAGCATCATTTAGCACAGAAGGAGGTCAGTCGGCCCATCATGACTGTGCTGCCCCTCTGAAAGAGCTATCCCATTTGTCCCGACCCCCAATCTTTCCCCAATGTCCTACTCCCCCCCCCCCCCCACCCCGCCCTTTAAAGTAAACTTCTGAGGGTACAAATCAATCTGCTTTCATCACCTTTTCAGGCAGTGCATTCCAAATCATAACTCGCTCAGTTAAAAAAGAAATCGTCCTAAATTTCCTCTGCTTTTCTGTCAATCATTTTAAATCTGTGCCCTTTAGTTCCCTATGCTTCCGCCGCTGGAAACAATCCCCCCCTTACTACTCTAAATCCAAACCCCTCACAATTTTGAACACTTCTATTGAATCTCCTCTTAACCTTCTAGGCTCTAAAGAGAACAATCCCAGTTTGTCTAGTCTCTCCACATAACTGTAATCCCTCTTCCCTGGCATCATTCTCGTAAATCTCCTCCGCCTGTCTAGTCATTTTATCCCCGCCAGGTAAACTTAGCCGTGTGACAACTGTGTGCACACAACCACTGTTTAAATGTGACTTCCCCCGTGATTTAGATAGGTGACCTGAGACTGAAGCTTTTACTGGGTGATTCTGTAATATATCATCACTGGGAGTAATACATGCCCATATGAGCAATGTGCAACATACCTGATGTGCTATTAGAGGATAGGTTACTTGTAAAAAAAAATACAGCGTTAGACTAACGTTAGATCAGGAAATGGGGAGAACTTACTCTGCAGTTTTTTTTTGTGTGTTTCTCCTTATTTCTGTTGTTAACTCGCTAACACAGGAGAGACTGCAGCCGCGGCAACAAAGGTTGAAATGATAGCCCGCTGTTGCAATGAGCTGCACAATCCCACTGATAGTCTGGACATCTGGTAAGAACAGTCACTCCTCGTCAGGTTTCACCTCACGCTGCGTGTGAGGCAGGGAAGGGAGCACTTTATATATACACACACGCTTTAACTCATTGAATACCTCAAGTATATTAGACACCCCACAGTATATACATGGCGTTAGCTCACTGATCCAAATAAAGATAACTAAGAAACATATATCCACAAACCTCCTTGCACCAGAGTGGTTCAACGCCTAGAGAGGAACGGAGTAGAATTAGAAGATATTCTTTTTACCAATCATTTTGCATAAAGTGGGTCCATTCTGACTGGTAACGGAATACAATTGGGGTGCTCTTTTCCAGACACCCCCCCCACCCCCGACCTCCCCCCTCCCCCCACCAAGTGAACAAATATAAACCAAGCCCCTTTCAAGTAAAAAGGCCGCGCAGGCGAAATTTTTATTTCTTGCCAACTTTTTGTTCAAGCGCAAAGCTGCTGGATTGTAATGAAACATTGACTGCTAAGTAGCCCAATTTTCCTTTCAGCACACAAGTTTCGATCAGTGAGCCCCACGTACTACAATGGACACCCTTTCGAAGAAATGATTCTGGGTTTGGTCAAATGATAGCATCTATTAAGAATTTGCATTGATTCAGCCGAACAGCAGTAGCTGAGATGCGCTGCTCTAATTTTATTTAAAAGCATTTTCCCTTTTTCTCCCCCTGTTAACATTGTTGCTTTTGCACAGACAGTAATGGGCTTCCCTTATGCCTTGGATTGTTATGATCATGTAAATTTATTGGTGCTTAGAAGAACGGAGCTATTAAAACATTACAACAGCCATTACAGCGTGTGTCTGATGTCGTTCTCCTAACGAACATATGCTTCCAACTGAATGCCTAAACTCTTATTTATGGATTTAATTTAATGTGCGGAAAGAATTCAAAATTAAATTCTGTACTCGCCTCCGGAGAGTGTCAGTGTATAATAACATGGTAATTTTTACACATCTTTATGAGAAATGGGAAAATTAATTCTTTTTGACAAGTTGTAATTATTCGACTTGGAACAGTTGCAGCTGAGCAGTTTGTGAGGCTGTTGTCTGGTGTTGGTTTCTGTGAAAGGGGTGGGGGGGGGATGGAGATGTTTGTGTATTGGAGGGTTTATAATATGTGACACATTCCTCACTGCAAATTAACAGTGAGCATTTGAAAAAGGCTGCGAACTCTGTCACTACAGAGAAAGTAATACTTCACCTTATATTTTTTAGACTCCCCCTCTCTTTTAATTTGAGTTTATTTTTAAATAATCAAATCGAAATAAAAAGTCGTCTTTAAGGAGCCCCCCTCCCATTAGGTGATGCAGCCTATAGGTTTATTTGTAGCAGGTTTGGAGGTCAGACGTAGACATTTTGTCTTATCTCATTCTGTTGTCCTCGGCCTCTGTTGTATTGTTCCATGTTTTTTCCTGTGCTTTGATGTGCCACACACCAGGTGTTCATGTTCTGAATTACACATGAAAGGGCCCGTATTCCATGCTAATTAAACCACAAAACGCTGCCTGTATACTGTTTCTCTACCACCCCACGACAAATCTTTGGACTGAAATCTAAAAGAGAGAAAGTTCAACTGTATTGTATATATATGTTACATACATATAGAAAACTGTAATATGCCAGATTTGAAGGTTGGCTTCTAACAAGTTTCCCAATTGCGTTGAGGATAAACTTCAATGGGAGGGTCGGGATGCAAGGTTTTCTATCTCAATGTTTCCACACTTAATTTGTTCCCGCCTCACCCCCTTTCCGAACCAAGCTGAATTCTCATCATTTTACGAGGACTTTTTCTTATTATTATTTTGGGTGTCATTCCTATTTAATTAAAGCGGTTAACCCTAATCGGGAGACTTAGTGATCTGCAAATCTCCATTCAATGTACTCTGCACTGAGAGCTGTAATGGTTCAGCTTTTTCTCTCACACCCAGTTCAGCGGGATAAAAGAATAGTTTGTCCTGTGCAAATACGGTGCACGTAAATCTGCTTTAAGTCTCCGGCTATTGTTCGACAACCTCGACCATGAGGGAAAGAGAGAAAGAGACATTTGATAGAGTTGTGTGGACAGTCTGAATGGACAAGGATGTTGTCCATTGTCCTGTATTGATCCCATTTTGGTACTGTATAGACCTTTCTAATAACACTGTCTGGAGTTGCAATGCAACAACTTGAAACCCCCCTACGATTCATGTTAGATCCTTCATAGGGATTATGCACACTGCAGGCATTTAGCTGGATTTCAATTATGTGTTTCCTTTCAATCAGAATGATGAGGTCACTTTTTATTATTAATTCAAAGCTTTTATGCAATTATACATCATAACAATTTTAATTTGTATAGCGCTTTTAATAGTAAAAAAAACTTCCCAATGTGCTTCAACGAGGCACGGTGGGGCAATGGGAGGGAGAAGAGGAGATTGCATTATTGAAAATATGAAGTGAAAGGTGACCAGAAGCTTTGTCAAAGAGCTGGCTCCACAGATTGATTTTATATTTCCAACTTACTGAGTGAGAGGCATGGTAACGTAGCTGTAATGTTACTGGGCTAATAATCCAGGAGTTCTTTTTTATTTAAACATGTGAAAAATCTCAGCATGACAGTTTGAGAATTTGAATTTTAACAAAAGTCAGTTTAAAAACAATTAAATCTGGAAATAAACAGCTGGTTTCAGTAAAAACGACCACGAAGCTGTTGGATTGTCATAAAAAGAACCCAACTGGTTCACTAATATCCTCGAGTGAATGAAACCTGCTGTCTGGCCTGTGTGTGACTCCAATCCCACATTTAACTGCCCTCTGAAGCCATTCAGTTCCACCACTATCTTCTCAGGGTACCTAGCAATGAGCAACAAATGAGGGACTTGCCAGAGACACCCACGTCCCGGGAATGAATAAAAAAAACATTTTTCGCCTGAGTTGCTTGCAGCAGTGTCCAGGCGATTACTCATTGATTCCTGGAGTCTCCAGGACAATCCTGGAGGGTTGGCAACTCTATGTTTGGCACCAGCGCTCTGTACCTTAGGAAGGCGGAAAGAAAAAAACTGACAAGAAAATTACTTTATAAAATCTGAATGGCTTCAGAATCGGCATAAGTTTGTATACTATCGTTAAGAACTGTTTCCACAATAAAACAGTGGAAAACCAGCAATATTCTGATTTGTCCCAAATGCAGCCACAGTGGATCTGAAAGAGAATTTATGTTTCAGATGTTTATGGACCGTGTGTTCTGTCGTGATGAGGTTACTCCTGGCAGATTCACAGATTCGTCCATGAAAACAGAAATAAAATGAGGTAATTCCCATAAAGTATTAACCATGGTGAACATGCACCTCTTCTGATTATTTAGTTTAACTCCATTGCACAATATCTTCAGCTAGTTTAACTGAGCCTGGCCTTCATGAGCTTATCAAACTTTGTCAGCGGATCAGGTGGTCCAAACTGTAAAAGGCATGGAAGTAAGTCAAGGGATTCTTTGTGGATGATACAGAAATGCTGCACATAAAGCTACATGTCCAAAGAGTGGGCATGGATGCAGGATTGAATTCCTCTCCAGTCAGTTCCAAACTTGAGGACCTGATTCGAATTGAACATTGGAATGAAGAATGAGACTTAACCATCAGGGAGAGGTAAAAGTGAAGGAAAGAAAGAACTTGCACATATATTGCCTTTTATGGTGTCCCAAAATAGTTTTAAAGCAAATGCAGTACAAGTATAGTTATTGTTGCAATGTAAGAGAAGTAATAGCCACTTTGCACATAGGAAACTCCCACAAACAGCACTGTGATAGTGACCAGATAATCTGTTCTTTAGTGATATTAGTTCAGGGATAAACATTTACCAGGACACCAGGGGAAACTTACCAGCTCTCCTGTAAAATAGTGTCATGCAATATTTTACATACATCTGACAGGGAAGACAGGGGCCTCAGTTTAATGGTTCATACACAAGATGACACTTGGCAGTGGAGCGTACCTTCAGTACTGCACTAGAGTGTCAGTCTCAATGGAATGAGGCATGATCTCATATCTTTTGCACTCCAAGGCATGTGTGCCACCACTGAGACAAGGCTGGCCATTGAGGAGGAAGGGAGTCAAATCTGGGGGATAAGCCTGGCTTCATGCTGACAAGCCAGCTGCAAAAGGTCCTCTGTGCCCTTCTTCACTTCAGACAGGCAGAGAATAGGCTATTAAAATGGAACGCACATAAATGAGCTTACCTGAATTCTCCTGGAAAATAATTTAGCAAGTAATTTGTTTTTTAATCATCAGAAAACAGGTTTAAACTTCAGAAGAATTCAGTTATAGAATCATCCAATTCTCATTTCCTAATATTACCGTGGCAGTGATGTATGGACAAGGGGTTAAATCTTCCATGCTATGAGTTTGGGTATAAAGTATAACCAGTTATAAAGGTTATAACTGGTTATACTTTTTAACTGGTCCATTTATCCAGAGTTTCAGATGCTGAAAGGGAAAATGAGCCCAGGTTTAGAATGTGAGTCTCTGGGCCTTGGTTTCTTACTTATTCACAGTGAACGCATGGAAAGTCTCTACATTGATCTATTTCAGACTAAGAAATATGGCCAATGTTGGTTAGGCAGCCAAAAGTGACACGACCTCTGGCTTCTGTGACCTTAACAGCCTGCATTTGTATAGCGCTTTTTATGTAGTAAACTCTCCAGCTACAGTGTAGAGGTCTCAAAGGGCTCCTGCTACTGAAAAGATTGAAGAGGAAAATAAGGGATGCAGAAGCAGCAATGGAAATGATGGGATTATCTTCATTTAAGTGGAACCACTTTGCTAATATGTGACAATTCTCTACGTTCTGGAAGTGCGTTAAATATAACGCACAGGCAGACACAAGTTACACTCTCCTGTCCTGCCTTGAAGCGAAAGTTTGAATTCAAAGTACCCCAACTCATTCACTGCTGAAGAGGGCATTTGGGGATATTCTCTGGATAGGTAAAGTTCTCAGTTGCAGTGGGCACCAGATGGCATCTTAACGTGGCAGGGGAGCTATGGGAAGTAACATCACAGTGGTAGCTTGTAGCGAATGAGTTAATAAGCCACAAATGGCAGGTATTAAACCTTCAAATGATATTCAGACTGGTTTTAGAATTGTGTCTGGTTTGAAGACAAAGCACCAGATTTCCCCAGCTAGACCAGTGGGTGAAATTATATGCATGCTTTGTAGCGCAGTTTGCAGGATTTGTCTTGTGTAATTATAGCAGCAGGTGTTGGGGTTTAGACGCTGAATTCCACATTTAAAATACAGGCGAATGTTTTTCTGAATTTGACATTTTGTTTATGATGATTCTGTTTTTCGCTGTTCAAAGTGCAGGAATAAGATAACACTAAACACACTGTTCCAAAATGTGCTGAAAGAACTGTACAAAGGAACAACCTCATGTGACCATCACTATCGGTCCAGATTGCAAGGGCTGCAGCTCTGGTTATGCAGAAGTCTGACATTGGCCCTGTCCAATTGATTTGTGGACACTAAATCAAGGTCTCAATTTAAAAATTCTGATCCTTGTTTCTGTAACCTCCACCAGGCCTACAATCCTCCAATTCTGCCCAATTGTGTATCCCTTATTTACATCCCCCCACAATTAGAGGCCAGGCCTTTAGCTGTCTAGGTCCTAATCTTTGCAATTAACTTTTTTAACCTCTTTATCTCTCCACCTCTCTCTCCTCCTTTAAGATGCTCCTTATGACAAAATTCTTTGATCAAGTTTCTGGTTACCTGCCCTAATGTCTTCTTCTTCGACCCGTTGTCAATTTCCATCTGATTGCACTCTAGTGATACGCCTCAGGATTCTTACTATGTTAAAGGTGCTATATAAATGCAAGTTATTGTTGTTAGCATGTGATTTAATACAATCATAGAACGGTTACAGTGCAGAAGGAGGTTATTCGGCCCACTGTGTCCATGTTGGCTCTCAGCAAGAACAACTCGGCTAGGCCCACTCCTTTGTCCTTTCCCTGTAAGAATGCAAAGTTTTTCTCTCAGATGCTCATCCAATTTGTTTTATCTTTGATTCTGTTCATGTATGAATGCAAGGTATGAAGTGTAGCAATGGACTGGAGGGTAATGGGGGTGGCGAAGCATCAGGAATTGTATCCTCTTGTTGGTTGTCATGATGTAGTCTAGGCTCAGGGGAATGGATTGAGAAGAGTTACTCCAGTAGCACTAGATACTCTTGACAATGCCGTAGTGTTATCTTTTATATTTGTTTCCTCCTGAACGTGTGTATAGACATTGATTTGTCCGAGAGACAGCTTTCTAAAGTTAGAAGTTAAGGCAGCATCTGAGGATTGGTGGAACATGGGCACTTGTAGGGTTAGGATTTTATATTGCAGAGGGTACAGTATGGTGAGTTAGAAGAAGAAAGACAGAAAGATAGACAGACAGACTTGCATTCTTACAGTTACTTTTATGACCACAGGATGTCCTAAAGCACATTACAACCTTTTGAAGCATGTTCACTGTTGTAATATAGAAAACACAGCAGCCAATTTGTACATAGCAAGCTCCTACAAACTGGAATGCGATAATGGGTTGTATAATCTTTGCTTGTGACGTCGGTTGTGAGATAAGTATTGGTCAGGGTACTGTTTTGTTCTTCAAAATGGTGCCATTGGATCTTTTAGGTCCTCTTCATTTATTCGATCGTTGGACCCAGATGCCACTGGCAAGGCCAGCATCTGTTGCCCATCCCTAATTGCCCTTGAACTGAGTGGCTTCCTAGGCCATTTCAGCAGATAGTTAAGAATCAACCACATTGCTTTGGGTCAGGAGTCTCTTGTAGGCCAGACCAGGTAAGCACGGCAGATTTCCTTCCCTAAAGGAAATTGGTGAACTTGAGAGGACAGCCTGGGCCTCACCCAAAAGACATCACCTTCAATACAGCAGTACAACACTCCCTCATTACTGCACTGGACTGTCAGCCTAGATTTTGTGCTTAGGTCTCTGGAACGGGATCTGAACTCACAACTTTAGAAACTCAAGCATGTGTGCTTCCCACTGAGCCACAACTGACAGATGAAACAGGGAATGGGGCACTAATCTGGCATCAAATCCAACATCGTACTGGCCTCTGAATGGAATAGTGGCGGCATAAAAGAATTGCTGTTTGGGCCAATTGTGAAGTGCTTTGGGACATTATCCTGTACTTAAGTCTCCGTGTAATGCAAGTTGTTGCTAATGGGAAACTCTTGTCAGATTGCAATCTCTTACTCACCTGCTTGTGTCATTTTTCCTGTTTTTTTCTTACTGGAGGGTGACAGAGAGTTGAACACGTGGGCTATTTCAGGGTGAGTGGTTTAAATGTGTTTAATGTAGCTAAAGGAGAAAGTGTCGATTGGCCTCATACTAAGGCAGGCTGCAGAAAGAAAGCAAATAGGAAGAGGAAGAGAATGAGAGAGAGAATGAGGATTCATGGAATTCATAAATGCCTGTTGGCCCTTCAATGTAAGACATGTGAACACTGTTTTCCATTTTCAACCATTAGACCGATTTTAATGCAACCTACTCAGCATTCAGCCTAGCTACTCCTGTTTCCGCTGTAATCGCACTGACCGTCATTTTAACTGCTCACCGCATTTAGGTGGCTGAGGTACCTATTGGAAGCAGTTGGGAGTCTCACGAATGTATACAAATCAGGGTTTAATTGCAACTCAAAGCCACCCCAGAGAGTTTCATATACATGGGTTGCTCTGAAGTGCAGTGACTGTTATTATGTAGGACAACTATTCTGCTCCTATCAATATCCCATAAATGGCAGAGAAATGATTGACCAGTTAATCTATGTTTTGGAAAAATCCCTGAATAGTGCAATGGGACCTTTAAACAATCTACCTAAAGCAACAGAGCAGGTAGACGGTGGTGGTGGTGGTGTTAGGGTGGTGGGGAGAGGGGTGGGTTGGGGTGGGGGGGGTTGGCGGTGCTCATTTTATGCCTTGTCAGAATAAAGGATGCTTGAAAATGACACATGTAGAAGATGCCTTGTGTTGACTGCTCTGATGGTGGGTCTAATTTGCAATAGTTCTTATTTGGAATCAATAAATGAAGTTGAAATTTAAATTTCTCATCCATGTGTTTCAAATCCCTTCATTGCCACAATCCACTCTATTGCAGTAAGTTCTTCCAGTCCTACAATTCTCCAAGAATGCTGCATTCCTCATTTCTGACCTCCTGTGCACCCTGACTTCCTTCTTCTGACCACTGGCGGTCACCTAGGCCCTAAACTGTAAAATTCCTTCACTTTCAGCTGCCTGCTCCTCCTTTAAGATTCTCCTTAAAACTTTAGTCACTTATTCTAGTGTCTCCTTCTTTGGCTCGGTGTTAATTCCTGTCTGATTAAGCTCCTGAGAAGTACTTTGGGACATTTTACAACATTAAAAGTGTTATATAAATGAAAAAATAATGTTGTAGCTGAAGACACTGCGCTTCAGATGCGAATTTTGGATAATTGGAGCTCCCATCCAATGGATAAGCCATGCTTCCTTTCTCCAGTATTTAAACGATGGGCTGGATTTAGTTTTCACAGTGGAGGGCCCGCTGACCAGCCCAAAAAGCAGGGCCAACCCTCTTTCAGCAGTCTGTGGAACTTGAGGTCGCATCTTGTCAGTAGCTTGCGACTAATTAGCTGTCCCTATTAAAGGGTTTGGGGGGAGGAGAAGATTGGGTAGCAACTGCATCCCAACAAGGAGTCGTGCCTTCAAGAAAGGAAAAAGGGAAGGGAAGAAGTCTGGGAGAAAAAGAAAATTATAAAAAGCCTCCAAACTCAATACTGTACAGCAGAAAATAGAGGGGAGCCAGTTCTTCTGCTGGGTTGTATGCAAAATGTTTTACTCAAGCACACATTCAATGAACAACATGATCAAAGAAGGAAGAGGAAGGGAATGGGTGAAATAGCCAAAAGCTTGGTTCAAAATTTTTGAGGAGGCTTTTAAAGTTGGGGAGAGTCTCAGTTTGTATGGAGACATGAAATCCACCATGCTGAGGCATAATGATTGAAGCCGTTGATAGTTGATCAGAATGTTGGTTGGATGTATGATAGATCAGAGGTGAAAGGGTGGGGGTGGGGGGACATACTGAGAGTTAAGGCTGAAAAAGTTTTCACAAAGAGGGGTAAGGTGTCACAGCTGTGTGGTGTGGGCTTGATGGACCAACTAGTCTTTGCCTATCCTTCAACTTAATTTGTTCAGAGACCAATGGAGAGACTTGAAAGTAAAGCCAAAGATTTTAAACCAAGCTGCCAGAACCTGGAAATAAAATCTGTTTCTGCAAAAAAGCTTTTTGGATGTCGTGAAAATCCAACTGGTTCAACTAACGTCCTTTAGGAAAGTAAACTTGCTGTCCTTACCTCATTTGGCCTATACAGTATGTGACTCCACTCCCACACCAATGTAGTCGACTCTTAACTGCCCTCTTAATTGGCTTAGTGAGCAACTCAGTTGTGTCAAACTGCTGCATTGAATAAGGTAGACCATCACCTTTTCAAGGGAGTGTCAATAAATGTTGGCCTTGCCAGCAATGCTTATATTCAGAGATTGAATTTTGAAAATTCCATGTTACTATTTAAAGGATAGTATGGGAGCAAATTAGCTATTTCGTTACAATTGTGACTATACTCAAAATAACTTCATTTGGCTATAAAGTGTTTTGGGATGTCCTGAGGTTGTGAAAGATGCTATATAAATGCCAATTCTTTCTTAGCAGAAATCTGTCTCTTTAAGGCCTTTGGAAATAAGTCTCGAGATACATGGATGTCATGTACTGTGTATGCGGACCTTTTAGAGTGGCAGAAATACTCCTACCTATTTTTATAATGAAAAGGTTGGCAAGTGTGCATTTATGTTACAATGTGCTTGTTCAGTGCTGATTATTCTGTATGCAAATGGCCATTCTATGGCTCCCACTTAATCATTACAATGGTGTCAGGGATTACTTTGCCTTTTTTGAGAGGAGAAAATTGCAAACACTTGGTTTGCAATGGAACAGATGTCACCCAGAAAGTTTCAATCAAGGTTAGATTGGGCGGCGGGGGACGGTTCAGGTGACAGAACTGTCAATCACATCTCTTTCTGTACTGTTTCATTTTGACTGCCTTAACTCCAGACAGTCGAAAGGAGTAGACGCACTTATTTAAAAACAATAATTATTATAGATACTGATTAGAAATGAGTCAGTGGTAAAAAAAAACTGGTGTATTCTGAAGCATATCGTAGAGGAAACAATGCAGTCACGAATGACAGGTCTGTCTGATAATTAGCACGCGCATTTTTGTGGGGCTGTTCCCACTTTGACACTGTCTGTAAACACTTGAGCTGCTTTTTCTAGTGGTGCCAGTGGAACATGAGAACCACCAATTGCTGAGGTGCAGGCCTTACGCTACCAGCCTGCAATCCCAATAGGAAGAAAGACAGAGGGGAAAGAAAGAACTAACTTGCACGTATATAACCCCTTTCACAACTTCAGAATGTCCAAAATCCGTTGCTGTTAATAAAATACTTTTTAAGCTTAGTCACTGATTCAATGTAAGGGACACAAAGGCCAATTTACACACAGCAAGATCCCACAAACAACAATGAGATAAATGACCATAAAATCTGTTTTAGTATTATTGGTTAATGTTGGTTAAGAGATAAATGTTGGCCAGGAATCCAGGGAAAACTCCTCGTTCTTCTGCATATAATGCCGTGGGATCTTTATCATCTAACTGAGAGGGCAGATGGGACATCCGGTTAACACCAGAAAGACAGTGCCTCCAACAATGCAGCATTCCCTCAGTGCTGCGTTGAGGTGTCAGGCAATGTTTTGGCTTCAGGTCTCTGGAGTTGGAGGAAAACCCACAAATGTGTGTTTCGCAGGAGAGGGTGTTACAAACGGAACCCACAGGTCATGCAGAATGACCTGGTAAAAACCAGGCCTTTCTTGACATGTCATGTCTGGATATGTTGTAGATTAATTGATGGATATTGATGGCCATGATTAGCCAATTACTTCACTCTCGATGTATCATGCAAGTAGCAAAATGATAGAAGGCAAACTAAATGAACCTAGGTTTTTTTTACCATCTACCAGTTCCTAATCTAACATAAATCTAATAGCTTCCCCCTTTAAAGATGCTCTTAACTTGACGAGCTGCTGAAGTGTGAATCTTGCGCAGCCAGTGATTAACTCTATTTAGAATTACAGAGCCTCGTTACATCTCATTGCAGTGATGCGTGGGACCACCTTCAGTTTTGCACTGGGTTTTCACTCTATATTAAGAGTGATGGGTCTTGGTTTTGCAGCTTAAACTCACAGGCACACAAGGGAGGCAGGAGTGTTACCCAATGGACCAAGCAGTTTTTAGCACACTAAAGAGACTAGATAATGTAGACCATGATAAGCTATTCTGTGAACAGTACAACCAAAGGCCACAGCCTGTGCTTGGGGTGAGGGGGATGGGGGTTGGGGGGAGGTGATGGCATAACTTCAAAACAAGACTGTGGAAGCAATTTTTCAGAGAGTGAGTGGTGAAACGATGGAACAGGTTCCCCAACATGAGATCAGGAATACTCCAGTGGTGGAAATCTTTGGGAGCCATAGGTCCAAAGTCATCTGCTACACTTATGGCACATCATGTCTCAAATTACACATGTGCTCTATCCCAAAATGTTATTTTCTCAAAGAAGCCTATATAATTGACTTGGTGGAGTGACTGATTCCATCATCTCCCTGGAGAACCTGAAATGGAAAAAAATGGAAAATAAAATTGAAAAAAATGGAACCCCCATCCCCCTCACCTCAAGCACATGCAATGTGCTTAAAACTGCTTGGTCCATTGGGTAACACACTTGCCTCCCTTGTCAATCTAGTTTGTTCAAATGGATGTCATGAATTCTCCGGCATGTTCTTGGAAGAGCAGAGTCCTCGCATTATTCTTGCTAACATTGCCCTTTCAATAAGTGACGTTAAAAAATGCCAGTGAACTACAGATCAGCCATGATTTAATTGAGTGATGGAACAGGCTCAATGGGCTGAATGGCCTACCCCTGATCCTATGTTCCTAAGGTTTTTCATCTCCTGAATGTTTGTGTGATATTTCTCCTTCAAAGGATGCCACTTTTTTTTTATAACAATGGTCCTTTCAATTCAAAAATAATTCATTGTTTGGAGAGCTTTGAGTTGTTTTGATGTGATGAGGTGCTGCATAAATGCAAATATTATTACTTTTATTTAAGAATAGTCAGAAGATGGGAAAAGGCCATTTTGCATGTCAAAGCTTATTCCTCTAGCATCCCTACTGTTCCATCTAGCAGACAGCGTCATTTCCAAACATTACTAATGCTTTTTCTTCAACCACCCGCATGGCAAATTTGCTGTAAACATTTATATGTAATGGATGGAAATTACTCTGTGTTTTTTTTGTAAAAAATGGGCTAAAGTGGCTGGGTGAAATTCCTGCATTCGTTATTGTAACAAAATCATTATTAACTTGTTGACAATGCGCATCAGCAGACTGTCCGACAATGAGGGACACCTCAGCCAAGTACAATCTGTCCTCAGCCAATGTCCATTCATGTGAGCTATAAGCAGTGATCGCTACATAGTAATCAGGAGTTGGAGCCCTTCCCAATTTTTCCCCACCCTAACCCAGATTTCAGGCGAGTTGGGGCTATGACCAATTGTACCACACTGCTGCTTATTCATTTGAGACCGACTAACTCAACATATCTTTCTGGTGTTTGTGACTCAGATATGGTTCTTTTACAACCTTAGCTCAGTGGAAGCATGTTTGGATGAGATGGTTGTGGGTTCAAATCCCACAGCAGAGACTTGAGTGCCTAATCTCAGCTGAGTGTTGTGGCTCAGGTGGTTGCACTTTCACCTTGGAATCACAAGGTTGTGGGTTCAAGTCCCACCCCAGGCACTAAAATCAAGGTTAACACTTGAGTACAGTACAGGGCAAGCAAAGCTGCCTTTCAGGTTACAGAGAAGGTCTTCTCTCTGACGGGATTTACTTTAGAGGTGTCAGCTGTGGCTCAGTTCATAGCACCCTCGCCTTTGAATCAGAGGGTTCTGGGTTCATATCCCACTCCCGGAAACCAAGAACTGTGATTGTACTTGAAAGAGATGCAATCTGTGACTGTTGATAACCCCCCCCCCCCCCCCCCCCTAATCTCAGCTGACACTTCAGTACAGTACTGGGGGAGTACTGCGCTGGCAGAGTACTGTACTGTACTTTACATCTCATCATTTTTTAGGTGAGGCGTTAAAACTGAGGCTCCATCCTTCCCCTCAGGCCGATATAAAAATGGCACTATTCAAAGGAGAGTGGAGCTGGGGTGCAGCAGGGGTTGTGGGAGAGGGATTCAATGATTTCCCTGTCAACCAGCAACACTAAAAATGTTTAATTAATGACTAACCCCATTCCTGTTTGTGGGATCTTGCTGTATGCATATTAGCGTTCACATTTCCCTACATAACAACAGTAACTGTACTTCAGAATTGGCTATGAAGTTGCCTGTGGTTTTCCTGTGTAATATAAGTTCTCCTTTTCTGGGATCCATCTTTTCTCTTTGATGTCCATAATGTTCCAATATGTGCTGCTAGCTGGCGAGGACCTCTTTGTCACCATTAAAATTTCCCCATGTTTTCCAAATGTTGAAGGTTCAAGTCTACCTCCACTCGTTCAATTCCATTAAATGTGCAATACTGAGGTTCCCTCACTTGGAGCCCAGGGAGTTCATTGAAGGAGATTGTGCTAGATGGGAAATCAAGGACTTGGCACTAATGTTCCCCCTAATATTCCCACTGGGAAGCCACTCACAGCACATGGGACAAACAGCAAAGGAATATTAGAGGGGCTCAGCACTCATGATTTCCCATGGTGCTTTCTTTGTCAGTGCCATCCACAGCTGGTGTGTTTGATTTTTCAACCAGCGTACAGTACTGTCTCTTCATCAGTGTTGAGTTTCATTTATCACTTATCTTCCCAGCTGCATAACCGACCCAAGAACTCCTGTAACACTTTTGTATCATCCTCCTTCCCCACTGCTCTCAGTATTTTGTTGGTGTCAGGAAATATGATAAGCTTGCATTTAGCTCCAACATTTATGCCATTAATGCTGATTAGAAACAACAGCGCTCACATAGATGTATATATTCACATGACCAAAGACCAAGGTGGGACAATGGGTGAGTTCTTACATTGTTCGTTAAACACACTGGATCCTTGGACAGTTGCTCTTTGATGACTGAGGTCGACAGAACTTTGTTAGGTAAGGATACCAAGGAAAATGGAGCAAAGATGCAAATATGGGGCTGAGGTGAAATCAGCTATGATCTAATTGAATGGTGAAGCAGGCTCGAGGGGCTGAATGGCCTATTCCTGTTTGTTTAAATATGTGGTCAACAATTTCTTTCAGGACAAAGAGATTGAGGTACAGAATACTTGATTAATAAAATTATGTTATAGATCATTGGATTCCTGTCCGCCAGTTAAGCTGACAAGATAGACTGACTCTCCCTGGTTTCATATACATGACTTAACATATAAGACTTGGCTTTGGCAGTGAGAACAAGGTACTCAGATCAGAAGGCCTGTTTTGCACTGGCAAGGTAAGGATGAAGACTTTTCCAATATCTACTGAAGGCAAGGTTGGATTGACCCATAATGAACTGAAAAAGAGTTGCAACTGTATGAAGAGTTACAGAGTCATTGGAAAGGTTTGACAGGTCTAAGAACAATCATCAATGAGTGGGAAAGGAATAATTTGTTCTTATCTAATAAGGACTAAAGGAATCTGAATAAGGTGCATGTCTTTAAAACCACAGTAAACAAAAGCAGGATGACTATTCAGCGGTTTTTTTTCTCTGAATCAGAAGAGAAGAGGGGTTTGCAATTAGATGCTATGGAAAGATCAAAATATCTTAAGGAGTGAAATGATGGGCCCAGATTTTGTGGTAAGAATAATGGAGAGGTGCTAAGGAGTAAATTGGATGGTAACTTCCTGCCTCCAGATATGTGCAGTTAAAGGGGGAAACCATGAAGTTGCTTTCCGAGTTGCTTTGTTCCTCCAAAAGCTTTACTACATTTTCTTGTTGAGACACTCAGTAGTCAAATGCATGAAGGATACTTACAAACTAGATATCCACTAAACATGCCAAAAAAGTTAGCACCTGTCTATTCAAGTGTAAGTGAATTTTAACAGTGTGATTAACCTTAATTACTGCCAAGCAACCTCTCCTGTGCTGAAAATTTATTTTAAAGGTGTGGAGTCTCATTCTTTCAGAATTTATGTATTGTTGGAGATGGAAAAAAAATAAAAAGTTGAAATTTTAAAACTTTTTCTTTCTGTCTCTTTTATCTCTTTCTCTCTTAATCCCAATTTTCTTTTCCTCTTATTTTCTTGTCTGTGATTTTATATTGAATGAAATATTCTAACTTATACTTCCTGGTTTAGAGTCTGTGTGGCTCAGTAGGGATTCTTCAATCTGTTTACACAGGTCTCAGATCCTATGTAGATAGTGCTGTGTTGTTTTGACTCTCTAATTACTGCAAGTTGCAGTGCAAAAGCCCACAGAAAGCCTGTGGGAAAACCTGTGTAATGAATGGTGAGTGCTGTCCATTCGCTGTTGTCTGCAAAAATTTGGAGTTTTTTTTATTCCTTCATAGGATATGGACATCACTGGCAAGGCCAACACTTGTTGCCCATCCCTATTTGCCTTTGAACTAAATGGCTTGCCAGGCCATTGCCACTGTCAATCACATTGCTATGGAGCTAGTCAAATGTAGGCCAAACCAGGGAAGGATGGCAGATTTCCTTCCATAAAAGGAACATTAGTGAACCAGATGGGTTACCATTACTGAGACTAACTTTATATTGCAGGTTTATTAATTGAATTTAAATTTCACCAGTTGCCATGGTGGGATTTGAACCCATGTCCCAGAGCATTAGCCTGGGCCTTTGGATTACTGGTCCAGTAACATTACCACTACTGCCTCCCATAGTTGACTTATAGGCTACCTCATCATTCCTAACACAGTTAGTATAACATCTACTAAAACACATTATACTATGAACCCAGCAACAAGGCTCACACTGGGAGCAGCAAGGAGAGGGTTAATGATTGAGTGGAAATCTTGGAATTTCACTGGTTGATTCAACATAGTATGGTACTGGGCTATGTAAGCCATGAGAGTCCCTAGCTTATTCATTGATGCATACCTGATCACAATCAAGGCCGCGTAGGGAACATTGCTGTTGCGTTCAGTGTTACTGGGCCAGGGAAGTGAAAATCACCCAGAGTTCCAACTCTTGATTACTATCCAGCTTTCTCTGCTATATGTGTGCATTTGAATGTCAGGTGGGCATATGATTTGATTTGCCTGTCAAATGGCCATAGTCAAGTAGCTAAGTAAATATGATGCAAATCTTAATTAATAAATCTAGGTTGAACCGTGATGATTGACCAATTGGTGAAACATAGAAGGGTCATACAGACTCAAAACATTAACTCTGTTTCTCTCTCCACAGATGCTGTCAGACCTGCTGAGTTTTTCCAGCATTTTCTGTTTTTATTTTATATATGAAACATAAAAGGGTTATCTTCCCCCAAGGGGCCAATGCCCAGCATGAGTCATTGCCTTGGAAAGGAGAGATTAAGTGTGATCACTGAAATGTGGCTGAAAAGACACAGTTATGCACAACTTTAGTGGGTGCAGAACTGAAGCTGAGCATCCATGCACTACGGTACTGTCCCTTCCAATATTAACACCAATCTTGAACGGAATCTTCCCAATTTACTGGCAAGTTACACAACCCGCTCCAGATGTATTTTTATTCACATCTAAACAAGGGATACTGTTCTGTATCAGTTTCCTCATGGTTTCCCTGCTGCCTCCCTCAACTTCACTCTTCTTGAACGCAATGCTGCTGGGCATGCAGGCTCCAATCACAGCAGAGCCTGATCCTGTAGGTGGACCCAAGTGACAGGATAAGCTAGATAGGTTGCATGGCCTTTTCTCACTCTTTTACAACCCTGTCTATGCATGTTCAGATAATGCCATTTGCACTCAATGACATTAGTTCACTTTGCCGGCCACTCATGTTGACATGCAAATGCCAGGCTGTGGAGTGGATATTTCCTACTGCAGTGCAGAGTTTCTTATTCTCCCTTGATTTGCGCACTGTAGATTTACCTTTTTAATTATCTTTGTTTCTTGACCTCTTTCATTTGTTCCTCTGATCTGTTTGTACGAATCATATCACTTTATATAGTCTCCGTTCTGTTTAGCAGCCCTCTTGAGGTTCCTCAATGAACCTCTGTACCTCTTGACTGTAGCCCCACATGTGTCCTCCAGCCATTAGTCAGCTGTCCAACAGCTATTGATATTCTGCATGCTGTTGTTTGACATAAAACTTAATTGTAATTGTTAGAAATTAACTGAGTACTCTCCAAATCAATAGCAGCATTGTGCCTTGAGTCAGCTTTCATAAGGTAAGCTTTCAAGCAAATTGTTTACTTAAAGCATTTGAAACCAGTAACAGATGGAGTGCCAGACATAATGGACATCTTAGTAATAACTCCTTTCATGAGTGCCCCATTAAACAAAGGAAATAAAACTAAAATAAATGATTATATTTAAAATCACCCATACATGTGTAAATAAAATGCATTGTGTAGTATGCTTGTACATCAAGTTTATCCCTTGGTTCTCACTGTGAAGTCTCTTTTTATTTGGGGATGGAGCTAGCTCCTTTTCTTGCCTGTACTTGAAGCCTCCACCAATGTTTGTAACTTGACCAAAACACACAGGATTAGCATAATCCAAGATTTATAGAATTGTCTAATTAAACAACAAGAGCACGATCTAGTCACTGACACTGAATGGTATTGGCATTTATGGATCACAGTTGAACCTTCCTTGGTCAGGTAAATCTGAGACCAGATGTAGTTTGTGTAACCATTTTATAACAGCTAAAGAATTTGTCTTGTATGACTATGTGGATTAGGTCCTTTGGATGCCACAGGAAGGTTTGTATGACAGGATTAGAAAGCGTTAGTTGACCCGGACAAAAGAACAACAGATTTGGTGTTTCTGGGTGTTTGTTTAGTGTTCCACTATATCCTATTTAAAGTCTTGTATGGGCAAGTCTTTGCACTCTTTACGCTACCCATACTGATGAATGAAAATTTCATTTGTTCTTTACAGATACATCACCACCACAGCTTGTCAACACATGAATTTACAAACAGTACATTTCAAATCCAAAGTTTCCAGCCTGTGCAATCTTACTTCTTTCCTAAAACAAATGTGGTATGGAGTTAACTGAAACAAACTTTTCATTAAAACCCATTCAAAACATTTCCAGTGGAGTTGCTGTTTGGGTGAAAGATTCCGACTGTTTGACACAGTCTCTCCAAAGCCCCATTCACACTGCAGCTGCGAATTCCGGTTTGCTCTGATTTTTCAGCTGTTGCAAATTAAAAATGTAACCTTAAAGTGGTGCAACTGTCCTAGCTCTGTTGTAATTCTGCTGTTAAAAACTTGCCCTGACCTGGCGCATGTTTAAAATTGGCACCAAACTGAGATTGTATCACATTTCATAATCTTCCTCACCAGTCCTGAAGTCCTCTTGCTCCTCAGTGGCTGTTTTACATTGCAGCCTAAAAATCACAGCAACATTACACATCACTAGATGATTTACCTTGCCAATAAAGGCTGATAATGTTACTGGCAATGTCATGTCTTCAGGAAAACTTAGTCCTCCCTCCCTCCATTTTATTAATGTGTCCCTGAGCACCTCAGTACAGCGGCTTGTAATCCCAAGTGAGTAAATCCTCCCTCTCTCCTATTTTACTAATGTGTTCCTGAGCATCTCAGCACAGCAGCTTGCGATGCCAAGTAAGTAACTAGTCATAGTCCACAAAGGACAACAGGCATCTCTGTCCATTAGAGAGACAATTGGTTACATAGCTTGAGGGACACCACTCCACAAGCATGGGGCAAGGCAAAGAGACAGACCTCCATGAACTACCACTGCCAGTACAGGGAGTGAAACCATTAGTGTAATTCTGCATCAGACTTGAGTTATCTAGCTAACTGAGCTAGCCAAAGTCTAATTGGTCACTAACAGCCTGATTCAAAGTCTTTGTTTCTTTTAGCTCTTTTGCATTAGCAGTGGACTGTAATCTGATGCCAACAAATACATACCTTGATTGGGAAGGTATGCCTCTCAGGGCTAGACTAACATGAGCTAGATCAGTCTGAACAAGATCAACCCGAGCTAGATCAGCCTGAGTTAAATCACTGTCTATTTAGTGGCTTGCATTCTGAATTTGTATTCATTCCAATCTGAAGTGTAAACAGGGCAAAAGATGCAACAAAGAAATGGAAGCATTTAATTTATATAGCGCCTTTCACAACATCTGGCTGTTGCAAGGCTCTTTACAGCTAATGAAGTATTTGTGAAGAGCTGTGACTGTTGTAATGTAGGAAATATATCAACCAATTTTCACACAGCAAAGTCCCACAAAGAGCAGTAAGACATATGAACAGATAAGCTCTATTAGTGTTGTTGGCTGATGGATAAATATTGGCCTGCACAATGAGGAAAACTCATTGCTTTTCTTCAAAAGAGTGCCGTGGAGTCTTTTACAAGGGCAGACAAGGCCTCAGTTTAACGTTTTACCGGAAAGCAGGACCTCACTTAGGACTGCACTCTGGTGTTAGCCTACATTTTATGCTCACATCTCTGTGGGGAAGACTTGAACTCACAAGTTTCTGATTCAAAGGGAAGAGTGTTACCACTGAGCCACAACACCAGGGGCTGGTAACTGCAGAATGAGCATGTATTGCCATGCACAGTAGCATTTTTCAGCTCAATTGTAAGGCAATTTGCAATTCTAACTGTGGTTTGTGCCTTACTACTCTGAGGATCAAAGTTAGCAGTAGCCATAAACCAATGAGGTGATGATTGGTGTGCAAAGTTGGCATAATTACTCTTAAGTGACTCTAGCTCCTTGTAAAGTGCAAGGCCCACACAATTGACTTTGTGAGGAAAGTCAGTCTTTTTGTAAATGATTTGAAATACTATTCACACACTGCTTTTTAATTCAGACACATTCTAAATTACAAAGCAATTTGGATTTGAATAGTCCATGGTTACTTTAATGATTATAAAATCCTGAGGTTCAAACCCATGTCATTCCAGAAAATGAGGTTGAAGGAAACAACAGATTGAATGGCGGGTGATGAAAGTTTATCACATATTCATACCTTTTCAGAGGCTCTGAGCACATTGCACTACTTTGCTGTTACGTCCCATTGCAAAGTTAAGTATACATCTGTGTTTAAGGGACAGCTGTTAAATGGGAAATCATGACTGGTTTCCTGGAGTATGTAAAACAAAACACGGTTAATTTGCAACTCCGAGAGGCAGAATTCTGAATCCTTCTCTAGTCAATTTAGATCACATCAATTTGAATTAACTTGACCTCTTTGTTTAGTTAGAAGCGCTATTATTCATTCTGTAGTGACTTAATTTGATCATGCTTAACATTTGATGGTGTCTCATAATACTTGGCGCATATATACCAATCAGCCAACTGATATATATCTATTTAAGCCTCTGCTGAGTTTATTTGTTTAGGAGGTGCAGGCAAACCAAGTTCATCGGATGTCAATACTTCCAATTGCATTTACTTTTTGGAACCAGTTATTGTCATGCTAAGTGACAAATATGCAAACTGCCTCCCTTGTTACTGCTTGACATTTCTCCGATCCCTTTCTGCCGGGGAATTTTATTACATAAAGGCCCTCCCAACCTCCCAACCTCCACCCCCCACACCCGCCCCCAGCAACAAGTTCAATAAATAAACATGTCGGGGACTGCATTTTACGAACTGGTGGGAATGCTGGAATTGTACCACGAAATAAAAGGAAGCATTTGTTTTCGAAGGCTACATGGGAGAGCCTGAAGATCAGTCAGAACCCGGTTCAGTCAGGAAACTCTTCATTAGCGCTTCCCACACGTGCTCGCCAGATGTGTCTATAAAGGAGGAATAGAGTAGATTGTAGGTAATAATCTGCCTTTGTTTCCTTGATATTGTTTTAAAGATTGACTCTAGCTGTTGCCTTCGAGGATGCCTGCGTTTCCAAGCTGAATTACAACTCCCCAACTACATGAGCCCGCAATGATGATTTTTGAATCTTACTTTTTGCAGAGCTAGGACGAAGATCAAAAAAAATCAGCACGGATCCATTAAACAGAGAAGAAGATGGATAATGTTAATTAATCTACATTTTAAATAGTAATTATGTCATCCCATGAGACCAAGAAACAGATCAAATTAAAAATTAAAATGTGATTCAATCTTCAGCAATATGAAATAGTGATTCACCACCTTTTGCCTGTTCTTGGTAGTGCATTTGAAACAGAGTCGGGGAGGGTGGAGGTGGGGGAGGCATCAGTTGTGCCTGTGAGGAGCGCTGTTAGTGACTGGCAGCACCACATTGTGCCAGGGCATTCGCCACAAGCGTCCTGGGTAACGGAGCCACTCATGGGCGAGCATGTGAATATTTCAGGTGACAGACCTGAAGCTGTTAACTGCTACAGTCAAATGTTGTCAACCAAGAGTGATAGCTGTTTGCAACTATAAATTCGACGCTGCTTGGAGACTAACCCATCAGCTGGGGTCTCCTCTGCCATTTTCCAAATTGGTGGAAGCGAAACTTTCCGTCTTGGGTTTCAACACAGATCTTTTGACGGACCCCCCGCCAACCCCACCCAGCATACCAGGCTCCCCTGCCAGTTTAAACTGTGACCGCTGGTTCTAAAACTATGCAAACATTTCTGGATAGAGAAATCATTTTCACATCGTTATTTAAAAACATTTTTTGGTTGAAAATCTGCAGGGAATATCTTCCATTATCCGTTAGTCATCTGCGCTAATTAAGTTTCTACTTGAAGTAAGGTAGAATCTGTTCGAAATTAACACTGTGCAGTCTTCCAGGTTTGATCACCATGCTACAATGGGTAGCTTTCAAAACGTACATATGGTCCTCTTTCTAAGGAATTGATTAAGTGAGTCCGGATGAAATTCAAATCCTTTGATTTGACCTTTGCCTGGCCTGAGAGGTTGCAATTCACATAACAATTTCCTTTTGTTCTTTGTTACAGTTATTAATCCAACATGAGGCTCGAATTAATCAGGGTAATGCGTTGTTACATCTCTAATTCACAGCCTCACTGTTTGTGTCTTTTTTAATTAAAGCAGAATGATAGCATGCTGATGTTGGCCTCCTCTGCTCATCACAGAGGGAAAGGCTAAATGGGCAGGATGAGATTAGTCCAAGGTTCCACTTAATTGTTTTTTTTCTTCCTTTTAAATAAAGGCTGTGAGTGAACATGCTAATTCCAGGCTGTGGCAGCCTGAGCAAGGAGTGCAGTTCAGTTCCATGCCTCTAATGGCTTTGGAGGTCAGTACATTTTGAGGCCCCAGTCGTTTATTTTTTAAAAATCGCGGAATCTTTTCTCCACAACCCCACCCCCCGCCCCGCAAGCTCTTTTCTTTTCCCATCCCCCAGTGGTGCTGTTTGATGTGATAAAAGAGAAAAGTGTTGTCTAACACTCTGAAGGCTGGTTAATTTGTGCTAACCAGATGAAAACAAATGCAGTACATCATATTTCATTAGCAGTCCTGCTTAGCTGCCCTTCATTACTAAGTGCTCCAAGCCTCACTCAGTGGAAGACGCGTGATTAGGCCAGAAACAATGTCATTTCCCACCTTCATTGTATTGTAAATTACCTTTTGGGCCTAACTGTTCTATCAAGCGTCAGAGTACAGGATTCGGCGCTGATACATTTTTGACTACTCTGTATACATAAGTAGAATGGAGATCATTATGTCGTCCTGTATTTGAGTCATTTTTATTTAAGATGTCAAACAATAGGCTGTTGATTGGAGGGACAAGAGCAGAACAATAAACTTCTGTGTCACATAATAGACCACCATTTGCAAGCTCCGCTTTAGAAGGGCCCTCTTTATTGTTCTTTTTGTACAAAAATGGATCTTAGGAGGAGGAATATTTTGCTGAGGTATGTCATTATTTTGCAAATTTCTATTATCTCATCATGTTGTCTTCATTGTAAATTGCAGCTAATTAGGAACCTAGTTAGAGCATGGGCTTTGAGCCTCGCTTTTTTTGAAAGGAACACACAGATTACCACACTACAAGAGAGGAAGGAGTAGAAAAAGGAGATTAATCTGGTTACCTTGGCAACCCTCGCTTCCATCTGTGAAGAACAATACATTTTTGTTTCCTTGGCTCAGTTCAAATCTGTTTTGTTTAGAAAAAAACGTGGCCTCTGTAACAATGCTGAATTCTGTCTGCCTGGCTTTACTGGGTGCAATTTCACTTCAAGTTAGGGTCTGGAGGGAATAGAAAGATGAAAGGCAAGAGCTTGAGCGCTGTCAAAGGTCGTGACCTTGCTGCACAAAGCCAGCAGTTTTACTCCCAAATCCCTTCTCCTGAAAAGCTCTTAATGAAATAATATACTATGGATTTGAACACCTTGTAGTCTTTATTAAATAGCAAGGACTCTACGTTATGAATTAAGTTTTTCCCCATTATGCCTTCGTTCAGTCAGTCTGAGATCTTTACAGTGGGATTAGTTTGAATATGGTAAACTTTCACTTTTAAAAGTAATATCCTACTTCATACAGTGTTTGAATTTTTAAGTGTTGGCAAACCGCTGATTGAGTTGAGTGGAGGGTACCTGAAATGTACGTGGTTTGATTTCAGTCAACAGCTGATTGTCTCACCGGTTTCCCCGCAACCTGTGAGCTACCGGCTGAAGCCCAACTGGTGCATCCTTTGACAGGCGGCTTAGGTGGCCTTAACCATTTCCTCGCCAGTTGCGCATCCCGCTCCCGATATATGGAGAGACTTGCCAGTCTGCCTAGAAAACTTCAGCTAGGTTTTAGTGCTGTGCAGAACAGGTTCGGATTTGTTAAACTGTTAAAGAAATTGGGATTCGTCTCGGACGCTGTGCGCACATTTCTTGTTGCCAAATATGTCGATTTTTCGTTCGCCATCCAAAATAGTGGGACTTTACTTTTCATTTATAGCTCCACTCTGGCAGTCCCAATGCAGCGCCACACAGGAACAGCTGGGTAAACTCAATGCACCTATTGTTTCCACTTCCTCTACCTGCACTGGTTGAGGTACACCTCCTCCGTTAGTGCAGCGAGAACCAGGCAGGATTTATCCTGGTCGGTCTAGTTCCTGTTCCTTTTGCGTTGGAATTTAAATACAATACATCAGTATGCCCATTCAAACCCAAAGACAAACTGAATTTCACCCACACTATTTTCTGTAAACAATAAGATATTAGTAGCTTCTTGTGTGTTAAATGTTTCAGTTTAACACTATCATCACTTTCATCGGTTCCAGTGAGTGTAGAGTAACTTTGTAAGCACCTTCTGTCCAGTAACACATTGAAATTGTTTTACCTGCACAAGGGGAAGAATCTAATTGTGCTAATGTGAATAATCTCTCAGGTGTAAAACAGACAGATTTGCTCTATGCGTGTACAGATACATTTCATCAGGAACGGTTTAAATGGTCTGTTTTTCACTATTGTATTGGGTAGAAAGGTTAAAGGCAAAAACTGATTGGGATGATATTTGTGCGGTTACTTGAAAGTGCGTGTATGTGTGAATGTGTGCATATGTGTGAGTTTGTATATACGTACATGTGCACGCGGGTGTATGTGTATATGTGCACGCGGGTGTATGTGTATATGTGCACGCGGGTGTATGTGTATATGTGCACGCGGGTGTATGTGTATATGTGCACGCGGGTGTATGTGTATACGTGTGCGTGATGTGAGGAGCATTTACTTTTTGGCATTTCAGTTGCTCCGGAGAATGTTGTTAGCGGACAATGAAAGCTTTTATCTCCGCTTGCAGCAGTAACCGTAGCCCCACTGACCAAGAATAGTCAATATTTGTCGAATCCTTCCCTGTAATTGGAAAAGTTTTCACTCATGCACTTTGTAACGGCTGGTTTGACTTAATGGAGCACAAACGAAAGGAAAGGAATGTTTTGATTTTGACATAATAAATATTTTCCCGATAAACATGAGGGTAGAGGGTACACAAGTGATGACTGCTGCGGATCAAGATGGAAACTGGGAGTCTTGTCTGGCTGCTGCCACAACTGAGCTTAGGCTATCGACTGCGGTGTTGGTCCTGTGGTCTCGAAGACCCTTAATGTTGTCCAGCTGCAAGGCAAAAAGTCTGGGTTTTTATTTTTAGTGTACACAGTGCCAGCATGGACATGGGTTACAGAGACTGTTGAATTATTGTCTACTCGACTTCCCAGAATAGCCCAGTTAATCACTTTGGCTTTAAAGGGAATTTCCTCATGGAATTCTCTCCAGAAAATCTAATCAACTGACCTGTAGAATCCAACAATGAAAGGCCTTTTATTTTGGGCGGGCTCTATACTGTAGCCTTTTGTGCGGAGTGAACCCTCCCAGTAGGAGTGGATAGTTGGGTCTGTGTGTTGTGTGTTATGTGTACAGCCTTGTATGCACTTCCAAGCAGATGCTGGAGTATATTGGCCAGTTTAGTCTCAGTGTGTATATCATCTTATGTCAGGTTCCATTACCTGATTACCTCAGTTCCCCAGTCAGATTGGATCTAGATAATCAGTCCTGATATTATGAGTCCTCCACGTTGAAACTGGGAGCTCTCTCCTGTTATTCTCCTTAGTTGCAGCCCGCTTGTTTAGGAGAGATTAAAGAGACTCAAGACTGGGGCTCTCTGTTGTTTCTCTCTCTCTCTCTCTCTTGTGCTACAGTTAACTGTTAAGTTTGGCACGGGGGCTCCTCACGTTTCCGCGGAGGTCGGGTTTAAACTTGATCTGATGACTTAAAAATTTGTTGCCAGTAAATTTGCACCACTCTGGTGAGACTAGTCCTCCCGAGAAATAACAGAGAGAGCGATCGGGTGAGTGACAAGTTGTTTACAGGTTTCCCAGAAGGGGCCTCTGCTATATTTCATCTGTCAAAGTTGCCTTTTCTTCCAGTTAACAATGCCCGATTGTTTTTGCGGAGAATACAGGTTCCAAACGCAAGAGAATGCGGTGCTATATTTTTCCTGCCAAATTCCTATCTCTCTTGTTTTCTTTGCACAGCGCTCACAAAGGAGCCATAACTTACCATCAACTGGGAGCTTTTTTTATTTGGTGCCACAAAGCTCCTCTGTTGCTTGGCAAATAAGCATTTTTGGACAATGAAGAAGCAGCCATCCAGCGAGCTAGTCAGTCACGGTGGCAGTGGCGAGCAGGGGAAGTGGCTGGATCGACCGGCAGCCTGATCATGTCTAGGGACTCGCAGCAGTAAAAGTCCGCAAGAGGGGTTCCTCTGTAAGGCAGTTTGGCGACTCTTTTTTTTGTGTGTGCGTGTGTTTTAGTTATTGTTTCTTTGCTTTTTGTTGTTATTTGCCAACAGAAATTTCAGGCTCAGGATCGGCTGCGCCAGCGGGTATGCAAACATTGCTAGATTTAGTTTGAAACAATTTGTTGGTGCTTGTTTTGACAGCGGCAAATCCTGCTTCCAGCATGCTCAGTGGTCCTGAATTACCTCAGGAATTCAAAAGGTGAGTTAAACTCGGGGGGAGCGAAAGAACTTATCACCAGGGCTAATTTCCGCCCCCCTCCTTTAACTCTGGCTAACTTGCACTGTTTTAAATGTTGTTTAAGAGAACCGGAAAAAAAGTTAACGATAACCTTTATTTATGTCAAAAATTCTCACTGAATACACGAGACGAGTACTTGAAGCGTGCGCGCCTTGTTCGCTTGTGTTTCATTTTTAGCCAATAGTTGGTAGAATGAGGCAGCACAGGAGGAGGCCATTCGGCCCATCGTGCTTCTGCCAGCTCTTTTGAAAGAGCTGTCCACTTCGTCCCGCGCCCCTGCTCGTTCCCCCAATAGTTCTTCTGGTTAAAGGCAAACTTCTGCTAATTCACCGTGTGTATTTTCGTATGCTCCCTACTTACCGATATAAGGGGTTGCGTTTCAACTGCGAGTGCAGCATCCGCAACGGAAACTCCTTATAACATTGCCTACTGTACTTCAACAGGTTCACTGTGAAGGGACGGTGACTGTTGATGACCATGTTCCCGAGCCCAAAGGACTATATTATCGGGAGCTCGATTGCCTTTAGACCTCCTTGGTGCTGTCACATGACTAGACAATTGGCCAATGTTGCCATACCACACTTGAGAAATTAACATTGGTCAGAATGCCTCAAAGCTAGGAGTAAATTCTTCATCTTCCTGTGTGTGTTCCCAATGCTCTATTGATAATTGATGGCAGTATGACATTAAGGACTTTGTTCTTGTCTTCTTGTAGACAGGAAGCTGAGCTGGCAACCTCAGCTTTGAGGCAAAGAGAACACAAAGCTTGCTTTGGTTTGTCTTAGGGAGAACAGGGCTGGATGGGTGATGGGTTATATTATCATAAAGAGGGGTTTCTTTTCTCTCTCTAGGCCCTTGTTTAACCTAATATAATTAGGTAGTCTTTTTTTTAAAGTTGCCTATGGCTTCCTTAGCAAAGCGGGCTTTTCAGAAACAATTTGTTTCGTTTCATCCCACTTTGAACCTACTCTCAGCGTCGAGAGGAACATCGCTTGGGAAGTTTTCCACAGATCCGTGACAAACACCCCAAAAAGGAACGCATGCTTGGTAACTTAGCATCTAGGTTTTTTTTTTCTCCAACACTCTAATCTTTGTCTTCTGATCTTTATAAAGCGATTTCCAAATTTAATGCAGAAAGGCATAGAACTGAATAAATGAGAAGAGTGGAGTTATGATTAAAATCAGCAATATCGGTTTAAAAAGATGCCCCTCTTTCTCCCCTTGAATGTGTACATTGTACACTGGTCATTACCTAGAAATTGAGAATGCACAGTAGCAACAGTTTTCTTTACACCTACAAAGACCTCTCACATTTTTTTTATTGGCAGGGACCAAAACAAAAGTTCCTATTATGTTTAAGTAAAATAAACAGAATGTAATGGGCGATTGCATATCTCCATGTAGGCTTTCTCCCAGTTAACTGAATCATTGGCATGCTCTCGGCGCGTTTGGAGAACAACAGTTTATTCAGCTGGACTCTCGCTGAATTTTAATACGTTAAAAGCATATAACACCGATGCAATGAGACAGAGGCTACTGGGTGTCAAAAATTACGGTCTACCCTTCATACAGCCAAACTGTGTTCCAAAATGTCACTATTTTCAAGTACGTCCAATTGAATGTAGAATGAATCACTTGCACTGTGCTATACTCCAGAACACTTATCAGACTGCTGTGTCAGGAGTCTGAATGACGTGACAATTGCGAGAAGTAAGTGATTAGAAATAATTTAATATAATTCCAGTACGCGTAACTTTAAGAAGAAGTTTCAGACCAAATATTTGCAAAAGCTCTGTGAAATTATTAAATCCAAGTAATTGACTGCCATTTAGCTCTTTGGGTATTGCTGTCCTTTGGGATTTTAAGCATGTGAATAGGTTTCTTTTCTCATCACAGAAACTGTTCAGAAATTATATATAATGACAAGGCTTAATATCGCCGAGGAGATTGGAAATAAAGTTTTAGCGTGGCATTTCGGTGTTCATCTTTTAAACTGGGCGCCCGACACAATTCCTGAAATCTGCCCAGTACTGTAGGTGCAGAGATGATTTTCCGAATCTTGTCGCAGATAAAGCAGAGAAAGAGGTAGGAACAGACTCTTCCGTAGCCAGACAGGGTTCTTGAGACACACTAAAGGGAAGCGCTAATCTTGAATAGAGCTGAAATTGTTCAGGGGCATAAGCATCATAGAGTTGCCTTATTTTATAATGGCATGTGAAAATATTGTCAGGCAGACACCTGAATATAGATCGGTGTGTGTGTGTCTGTATATCTGTGTGTGTGTGTGTGTGTGTATATCTGTGTCCGTACATCTGTGTGTGTCTGTATATCTGTGTGTGTGTATGTATCTGTGTGTGTCTATGTGTGTCTGTGTAGGTGTGTGTATCTGTGTGTGCGTCTGTGTGTGTGTGTGTGTGTATGTGTCTGTGTCTGTGTGTGTGTGTCTATGTGTATACATGAACATTCTCACCATGTCCTTTGTGGGAGAAACATTTTCATAAATGTCTCAGTGAAGCCCAAACACAGAAAGCCCGATAGACAACATGAACCTGAAACAAATTCGGCAGCTGAATGTCCTTTGATACAAATTATCTACAGCAGGTCATGAACAGGATCTCAACTGAGTTCCATCCAAGACTGTGTGAGGAAGGGTATGGAGAGTGAGCAATAAAATTGGGGAATGACAGGATGGATCTGGTTGCAGTGAGGAAAAAGAGAGAGGAGATATGAAAGGATGGGCAGAGGCTGATGACCTAACTGTGTGTGAACATTTCCCATTTATTTAACTACTAATTTCTGTGCTAATCCCATTTGTGTATTGCACGAGTGTCTTTATAAATGAATAATACTAATACACCAGACGGGAGCTTCTATTTTTACAAGTTTCACATTTTGTGGCTTTGCGTTGTGCAAACTTAATTTTTGAAATCGAAATTTTTGTCATCATTATTCTCCAAGCTGTTCTCCCTGATTGGGTATTGGCATAATGGAACCCAGGCACCTCGCCACAGGTACCTTCAAGCAATCTTTGTTGCTTGACCCATCGGGATGCAGGCTTGAATGGTGATGGAAGGGACTCAATATCTAATAGGTATTCCTTCCTCCCCACCACCACCTCCCACCCCACCCCCAAACCTGTCAGCTCTGTTTAAAGGGATATTCTCAGAGTTTTCACTCAAAGCTCAGTTTAAGGAGAATCTTATTCCTAAAACTCAGTTTCACATTCACGCTGGGCAGCTTGCAAAGTTTTGTGATACAGTTTCCACAAGGTTTTTGCCCCTCCATCTTTTCCATCTCTAACTTGCTGTCCTCTTAACTCTCTCCTCCTCATCCCCCTCCCCTCTTCCTCTCTTTCTCATCCTCCTCCTTTTCTTATCATCCTATCCCTCTTCTCCCCTTTCTTCCCCGCATCCTCCTCTCTTCCTCTTTCTTGGTCTCTCCTCTTCCTTCTCCTTCTCTTCATCTCCTCTCCTTCCCTTCCTCTTGCTCCTCCTCTTACTCTCATTAACCACATCACCCCCCCCCCCCACCCCCACCCCCACCACCCCAGAGGTGTTGACTTCCTTTGTTTCAGTATAGTTCAATGGGCTATCATTGCCCATTGAGTACCTCACAGAAGTTGACATTATTCATGTGAACTTCTTGATAGTGAGGGCACGAACCTATCTGGCTGTGGAGGGCTTCACAGTCCCAATATCCATCTCACCCAGTGTCCACACCCAGGGGTTTCTGAATAATGGAAAAGCAGACTGACTTTAACTCACCCAAAGATACTGGGTCCAATTGTAGCATACCTATTGTTACCATGGCTCAGAACAGATTGCTTTGCACAGACATCCAACCTGCATAGTTCAGTGATGGAGACTTTCCTTCATAGCCATTGGAGGAGTCCAGTGCGTTTTCTTAAAGAAACATTTGACAGTATTTAAGTGCAAGCCAGATAAACACACGAGGGATAAAGAAATAGAGGGATATGCTGATAGGTGAGATGAGTTACCAGCACAGACCATTGGGGTGAATGACCTGTTTCTGTGCTGTAACATTGTATATAATAAATGTAATTGTACAATTAGTAAGGTGATTAGATTTTTTTTATGAGCAGCTGAATCATAACCATGGAATTTTACAGCACGAGGATATTCAGCCCATCCATGCCTATGCCAACTCTTTGAAACAGCTGTCCAATGAATCTCATTTCCCCCACTCTTTCACCATAACCCTGCAAAAATTCCCCTTCTGAAAGTTACCGCCAAATCTGCTTCAACCATCCTTTTAGACCATGTATTCTAAATCAACAGCAACTTAGTGCAGAAAACAAATTCTCCTTATCTCCTCTGTTTCTTTTACCAATAATCGTTTACTAATAATAACTGTGCAGATTTAAGGTGATTGGTAGAAGGATTAGAGGGGACATGAGGAAAAACTTTTCCACCCAGAGGGTGGCCATCATCTGGAACTCACTGCCTAAGTTGATGGTTGAGGCTGAAATGCTCGATTCATTTAAAAGGTACCTGGATCAGTAGCTGAAGCACTGTAACCTGCAAGGCTGTGGACCAAGTGCTGGAAAGTGGGATTAAAATGAGCAGCTAGTTTCTTTTTTCTCTGCCTTTTTTGCTGGCGAAGTCACGATGGGCTGAATGGCCTCTTTCTGTGCTGTAACTTTTCTATGGTTCTATAGACCCCCTTGATTACCTTCCTTCCTGCCGGAGGAAACACCTTTAATTTATTTTCTCTATCAAAATTTCTCATAATTTTGAAACACTATTTAACCTTCTCTGCTCTAAGGAGAACAATCTTAGTTTTGCCAGTCTCTCCACAAATCTGAAGCCCCTCATCCATACTATCATTCTGGTAAATCTCCTTTGCACCCTCTCCAAGGCCCTGACATCCCTCTTAAAGTTGGGTGCCCAGAAGTGGACACAGTACATCCATTGAGGCCTAACCAGTGATTTATAAAGGTTTAGTATAACTTCCTTGCTTTCGTATAATGCACCTTTTAATTAAAATTGGCTAAAAAAAAAATGGTACATCGTTATGTGGCAGAACGAGAATGATCCTTTTAATCCCTGTTAAGGTAATCTGACAATGTTCATTACTCAATGATAGACAATGGGGAAAGAATGACTCCAGTAATTATCTGTAGCTACATTATAAACACATTCCTTTTGAATGCGCTTAACGTGTCTTACTCATAGTCTACACAAATCCTTCCCCAGTGTGTTTCACCTTAGAATGCACTCCCAGGGTAACTGTGACAATTGCCAGTGAGGCATCCCATCATCCTACTGCGGTTCATGGATTCCAACGTTGATACGAATGGAGACAGTCAGTTCAGATCACGTTTAACCACAGGACCAGTAAACATCACAGGCTGGATGTAGAGTTTGCATCTGTTTTAGATGCAGACAGTGTATGGAACCATCATTGCTACCAGCCCTAATTAAACAATAACTTGATTGAGTTATATTCCTGAGCAGGAATATCTCAGCAGCTCCCAAGCTCAGTGGTCAGTCAGCATGCCATGCATAGCAGCATTTTTAATTCTGTGCTGGAATACTATCCCCCCTACTGTTGGTCAGGCTTTGGTTCCAGTAAAATGCGCACTAATGCTAGTTTATACCCACAGGCATGAATGTCAATGTAGTTTTAGTTCTGTTAGTATAGGCTACAGTATTAACACATTAAAGGCACAGGATCCCTTTTGTTGATGCTCCTGGGCTAGACTAGTTAGACTGCAGGCTTTAGGGACAATTTTAACCCAATCCCCCCAGTGGAATGCTGATGTAATCAGATTGGATGCCTATGTTTACACCTTGCCTAATTTTACTCTCCATTGACTTCAAATGAAAGTAAAATTGAGCAAGGTGTAAATCTCGTGTTGATTTAACAAGCTCGGCATCAATAATTCTGGAGTGAAGTCAAACAGATCGAAATGTAAGCCCATGTTGAGGAAGTAAAGAAAGAACTTCCATTTTTTCAGTGTCTTTAATGACCTTAGGACATCTCAAAGCACCTTCTTAGCCAATGACATACTTTCACTATTGGAATGTAGGAAACACATGACACAGTGAGATACGCACATTGAGATCCTACAAGCAGCAATAAGATTAATGTCCAGAGAAGCTATTTTAATGATGTTGGCTGAGAGATACATATTGATCCATAGAGCAGGGAGAGTACACTCATTCAAAAATAGTCTCATGAGGGCAGATGGGACCTCAATTTAGTGTCCCACCTGAAAGTTGGCGCCTCCAACACTGCAGCACAACCAAGGTACTGCAAAGAACTGTCAGCCATGATCATGTGCTCAAATCTGGTTGGAACTTGAACACATGACCCTCTAACTCAGAGGCAGGAGCATGCCCAGTGAGTGAAGGCTGACATTTTGTCTTATTCCACTTTAGATTCAGGATGTCCTGTGATTATAAAAGGTGCTTATATAAATACAAGTGCTTTCCTTTCATTAGATATGCTGTAATTAGTGGAAGGAACCCTGGGCTGAGGAGGAGAAATTATTCCGAGGTCCAGCCCCTGATCTTTATACCGCATTCCTTGGCTTGAACTATAGGTGTGTGGAGGTCAGGTGAAGTCAGGGTTGAGTGTGGCTGTTATAGCACTATGGTCAAATGACACTCAGTGTAAAGTCTTACACATACGTAATGATTGCTTGGATCAGGTAATGAAGCCTATCCCAGCAAAGCATTGGATGCTTCAAGAGAGGGGAGAAAGTTGATGGAGGAGAAACAAAATGACTGACAATAGGGTAACAGTAACTGTGTTTTGGTCTTGACTAAATATGGTGCAAAGCTTGCAGGTTAAATCAGCAACATCAGTTCTGCACCACTTTAAACAGCTACTGTTCTCAATCCTGTACCTGTAGTCTAACAGTACCATACTGTCTACGACTTTAGCCTATTTGTCAGGGTGCAATAATGCAGTGGTTATGTACTGGACTAATAATGTGTTCAAATCCCCCCATAAGTTTGTGCATTTGAATTCAGTTTAAATAAAATCTGAAATACAAAGCTGGTATCAGGCAAAAAAGTGACCATGAAGCTGTCAGAGTGTCATAAATCCCATCTGGTTCATTAGTGTCCTTTAGGGAAGGGAACCTATTGTCCTTACCCAGCCTGGCCTATACGCGACTCCATCCCCACACCAACACGGGTCTTAACTGCCATCTGAAGTGGCCCAGTGAGTTGCTAAGCAGTGATTCAAGAAAATGACCCACCACCACCTTCTCAAGGGTAATTAGAGATTGAAGATAATTTACAACATTGCCAGTGATGCAACATTCTGAAAATGAATTGGATAAAAAAAACACTATAATAGATGACAGAGCTATTGCATTTAAATAACAATTGGTTTCACTGAACTATGGAATCGCTCAGTTTTTTTCACAGAACTCATGCATTTGATCATCAATGGATGACTTCTGTTTGGGTGGATCAATAAACCAGGGTCTCATTAGGCCACATGATTTTATTTCATGGTATTTGTGAATGGAACAAGTCATGTCATGCTGAATAGTACAACTGCTTCATGAGCATGTTACATTTCTTCTTTTTGTTTTGTTCCTGTAGGATGTCTTCCAAGAGACCGGCCTCTCCGTATGGAGAAACAGATGGAGAGGTAGCCATGGCGACAAACAGACAGAAAGTAGAAGAGGGAGAAAGTGACGGACACTCTGCTTTTCACCTGCCTCTTCCTCCAAGCTTTTCCAACAGCCTTCACACAGAGGAGCTACACACACCGTCCACATTGACCAGAGAGACTTTATCTTGTGAGAGTCCAGCGTCTCTGCAAGACTCAGTGGTATGTCAATCCTTTTTGTGATGTACTTGTAGCTAGTCAAGAAGTCTTGACAAAGATAAAGTTTTCAGTAAAGGTCTATTGCAAGGATTTACAATTGTTACAGCTTAAGTATAAACAAACAAGTTTACATGGATCCCAGTAGGGTTGTCACATGACCTCCCATCGCCAAGCACGCTGCCCAGTTAAAGAACCTTTATCCCCAATCTTCAATTTCTTTTTATAATTAATAAACAAGCCTTCAAAGGAAATTAAAAATCTCACCCAATTTTTAATTACTCCATGATTTTTCTTCTGGTTGCTTGGAATAATGTGAAGGAGTTTGATCTGTAATTCCAGGGCAGGGGTTTAGAAACCATAGAAAAGCTACTGTGCAGAAAGAGGCCATCATGTCTGCGCTGGCCATAAAAAAGGAAAAAAGAAGCTAGCCCTTATTTTTAATCCCATTTTCCAGCACCTGGTCAGTAGGCTTGCAGGCTGGAGCACCAGGTGCCTTTCATATGAGTTGAGCATTTCAGCCTCAACCGCCAATTTAGGCAGTGAATTCCAGCCACCCACCACCCTCTTTGTGAACAAGTTTTTCCTTATGTTCCCTGTAATCCTTTTTTAAAAATTCTTTCATGGGAATGGGTGTCGCTGGCAAGGCCAGCACTTGTTGCCCATCCCTAACTGCTTGTGAACTGACCTTGCTAGGCCATTTCAGAGGGCAGTTAAGAGTCAACCACATTGTTGTGGGTCTAGAGTCACATGTAGGCCAGACAAGGACGGCAGATTTCCTTCCCTAAAGGGCATTAGTGAACCAGGTGTGTTTTTTTGCAACAATTAATGATCGTTTCATGGCCACCATTACTGAGACTAGCTTTATATTCCAGATTTATTAACTGAATTCAAATTCCACCAGCTGCCATGGTGGTCCCCAGAGTCTGTCGACATTACCACTACACCACCTTCCCCACTTCTAGCAATCCCCTTAAATCTATACCCCCTGGTAACTGACACCTCAGCTAGGGGAAATATGTCTTTCCTGTCCACCCTATCTAGGCCCCTCATCATTTTGTACATCTCAATTAGGTCACCCCTCAGCCTCCTCTGTTCTAAGGAAAACAACCCTAGCCTATCCAATCTTTCTTCATAGCTGCAATTTTCAAGCCCTGGCAGCATTCTTGTAAATTTCCTCTGTACTATCTCCAAAGCAATTATATCCTTCCTATAATGTGGTGACCAGAACTGTACACAAAATTCCAGCTGTGGCCAAACCAGCGTTTTATGTAGTTCCAGCATTATATACCTGCTTTTGTATTCAATACCTTGTCCAATAAAGGAAAGTATTCCATATGCTTTCTTTACCACCTTATCCACCTGTCCTGCCACCTTCAGGAACCTGTGGACATGCACTCCAAGGTCTCTCATTTCCTCAACTCCTCTCAATATCCTCCCATTTACTGAGTATTCTCTTGCTTTGTTTGCCCTCCCCAAATGTATTACCTCACACTTCTCTGGATTGAGTTCCATTTGCCACTCTTCTGCCCACTCAGCCAAACCATTGATATCATTCTGGAGACAACAGCTATCCTAGGTTTGCAACCCTAGGTCCTAAATTTGAGATCATGAGAGCAGGGCTTGGAGATCCCAGCCTCTGCTTTGACATTCTGCGTCCTCTGCAATGCTGAGGGGTAATTTCACTGTCTAAAATAAATTGCCAGTCATGTTCAAGTTGATCAAAAAGCAACTAGTGGAGATATGTGTCTCTAGTCTGCTTAAGTGCTGAATGTTGTGTTGGACAATTATGGCTTAATTTGCTTAAAATAATAAAGAAAACAGAAGCAGTCTATAATTGGCAAAGGTTAAAATGAAAAGAGTAACTCTTGTGTAAAAATAACTTTGTACTGAAGCCGGTTTATGCTTTTTTAATACACATTTATGAAAGATGGGCACAACAGTGATGCTTCAGAAAAGGAGAGAAGGATTAAGTATGAGAAATGTCTGAGAGGCTGGCACTACAAACAACATAAGTTCTGTATTTCAATTAGAGAATACTTTAAATTAGAAAATATTTTGCAATAAACTGCAATCCTATTGTTTCTTTTTAAATTTCCCACTGAATTTGTGTTTACCGAGATGGATGTTTTTTTCTGCTTTGTTGGCTTCATTGTCATTGTCAGGGTTTGTTACAGGGTAAAGCTCCCTCTACCCTGTTCCAGTCACATGCCAGAGTCCACTGCAAAATGTGTATTTCCCCAGTGGCCACCTGCTCTGAGTGTTCCCAGAAAATCTGGTGACATATTCGCTGCATTGTGAGAACTTCGTCTTTAAATCTCGGTTGCCTCACACTTAGTTGGAACCGATTTGAGATTTTCCCAAGCATTTAACCTCTGGATTTGTGTAGTTAGCCGAGGTAGCAGATTTTCATCTGCTCAGCCTGGACTTGATCCACACATGGCAGAGCTTGAAAAGCAGTGTTAGGCCACCACACATCCAGCTAGTCACATTTCCAAGAAAAAAGCATCATACAAGAAAACCATTTGGACCCCTTGCTGAAGGCTTTACGGGGAAAATGTTCTTATTTTTATGCATCCATTATTATTCAATTAGCAAATGCAAATCCCTAAAGTCAAGTGATAGTCTCCTATTTACTGAGTGCAAGGTGGTTAGTCCGTCACTTAGGGCAGAATTTTACGGTAGCGGGGTTTTATGGTCCCACCGAAGTCAATGGAGTTTAGAATGGCTTGCCACATTTTACGGCCCCTTCCTGCCGCAATGAGGCCGTAAAATTCTGGCCTTGGTCTGTAGATGGACATTCCTTGGTAATGTGCAGCATTGTTTGTGTCTTTCCACAAGTGCATAAGAGGCTTGAACTGAGGCCCCAGCAGTGAAGGTGGCTGCACAGGGGCCTGGCATGTTCTGCACCTTGTTTAACAAGGACCACTTTTGCCGTTCATAGCCTGCTATTCGACATATGGGAACTTGTTAGTTCCTTCCTGTATTTCTCATTCCTTGATCCAGAGGATGTCTGCTGGTAGATCTTGCTCAGGAAGGGTGCTCCATATGGAGCACTGAGATAGACGGCGGGCAGTAGGTGGGTTGAACAGGTTGTCATTATGCTTCCATTAAAGAGCATTACATGTCTGATATGCAGGCTAGAATACTGACCATCGAATGGAATATAGGTTATTCAGTTCAGTCATGGCTAATCTAAATCTCATCCAATCGAGTAACAAAGAATCTGTTCGCTTTCCAGTTGACGTGGGAAGCTCGTGTGGCATAAGGATATACTTGCTGAGCAACCAATGGTGGGAGTACGGGAGTGGGGGTGGGGCAGTGTGTAAGAGGTGCAAGGTCAAGTGATGAAACCTGGATTGCATCTGACCAGAGTTGGCAAAGCCTTAAACTGTGAGTCTGAAGACCCAGACAAGCTCTGGCTTTGAGAGAAAGGGATGGAGTGGAGGATAAGGTAGTGGAATAAAATGCAAAAAAGAAAAATAAGATTGAAGTGTGGAAGACCATGTGCAGTTCAGCACTAAGCGAAATCTCAGAATTAACAAATAGTTTTGTCCTAATACAAAAGCAAAATACTGTGGATGCTAGAAATCTGAAATAAAAAGAGACAGTGTTGGAAATACTCAGCAGGTCAGGAGCTCTTTTAGAGAGAAGCAGAGTTAACATTTTAGACTGATGACCTAGGAACATAGGAACAGCCCATTGAGCCTGCTCTGCCATTCAATACGATCATGGCTGATCGAACACTTCAATGCCTTTTACGCACACTATCCCCATAATCCTTTACATTATTGTTAATCAGAAATCTTTCAATCTCTACCTTAAACATACTCAATTACCGAGCTTCCACGGCCCTCTGGGGTAGAGAATTCCAAAGATTCACAACCCTCTGAGTAAAGAAATTTCTCCTCAACTTGGTCCTAAGTGGCTTCCACCTTATTTTGAAATTGTGCCCCCTGGTTCTAGACTCAACAACCAGGGGAAACATCTTACCTGCATCTACCCTGTCTATTCCTTTAAGTATTTTGTCGGTTTCAATGAGATCACCTCTCATTCTTCGAAACTCTAGAGAACACAGGCCCAGTTTCCCCAGTCTCTCTTCATAAGACAGCCCTGCCATCCTCTAATATTCCATTAGCCTTCCTAATTGCCTGCTGCACCTGCATGTTAGCTTTCAGTGATTTATGGACAAGGACACCCAGGTCCCTTTGTACATCTACACTTTCTAATCTCTTACCATTTAGAAAATACTCTGCACATCTGTTACTTCTACCAAAGTGGGTAACCTCACATTTTTCCACATTACATTCCATCTGCCATGTTCTTGCCCACTCACTATGTCTGTCCAAATCCTCCTGTAGCTGCTTTACATCTTCCTCACAACACACATTCCTGCCTAGCTTTGTATCATCCGCAAACTTGGAAATATTACATTTGGTCCCCACATCCAAATCATTGATGTATATTGTGAACAGCTGGGGCCCAAGTACTGATCCTTGTGGTACGCCACTAGTCACAGCCTACCAACGCGAGAATGACCCATTTATTCCGGCTCTGTTTTCTGCCTGTTAGCCAATCCTTAATCCATGCCAGTATATTACCTCCTATCCCATGTGCTTTTATTTTGCCAATCAACCTCCTGTGGGGGACTTTATCAAAAGCCTTCTGAAAATCCAAGTATACCATGTCCATCAACTCTCCTTTATCAATTTTGTTAGTAACATCCTCAAAAAACTCCCAACAAGTTCATTAAACATGATTTCCCATTTACTAATCCATGCTGACTATGCTCAATCAGATCATGATTATCCAAGTGTCCATTAATCACATCCTTTCTAATAGATTCTAGCATTTTCCCTACTGCTAATGTAAGGCTAATAGGTCTGAGGTTCCCTGTTTTCTCTCGCCCTCCCTTCTTAAATAGTGGGGTGACATTTGCCACCTTCCAATCTGCAGGAACCATTCCGGAATCTATAGAATTTTGGAAAATGATTACTAATGCATTCACCACCTCTATAGCAACCTCTTTCAACATTCTGGGATGCTGAATATCAGGTCCCCGGGGCCTTTCATCAAAACTCACATGACCTGTCAATTTAGCAGCACTTTCCCCCCTACTCCAATTGTTTTATGATCACAACTAAGAAGTGTTCAAAGAAAATAGAAAAAAAACCCAAATGCTTGTTTTTAATGCCCCAATGGCTCATTTCTGGAGATGTTTGCTACAGTGTCCCAAAGATTCGTCTTTCATCCCTGGAAACCTCAGGGCAGTCCTTGAGGGTTGGCAACCCTAATTCTGGAAGATTGGCATTGCCACTGTTGAACCTAGCTCCCTGATCCTGGCAGCATTCTGGCACACCTAGTTTTCCACAAGGCTGCGGCAAGAAAGGTAGATTTAGCACCTAAATGTCAGGAGCTGGATTATATATGCTGGAAACCCTAAATCCGAATCAATAAAACATCAATTTAAAGGGAGCTCGTAGGTTGGGGCAGTTGGTGTGTTATTCGTGACTACTGTGAAATTCCTGTTTGTTTATTTGGTTCCATGTATGTCAGAATAGCCGCATCATCCTTTCTGGATAATCTTTGAACACTAACCAATCAGACTGTGAACAAGCTTTCATTACTTGAGAAGTCAATCTCAGAACATAAAATGTGGCTTAATCATTCACTCTGGATGGAATGACATCTACCCAGCAGCTTGTTTAATGTCAAGCTACAGAGAGAAAAAAGCTGAGATAGAGGCAGGATCAGTGGATTATTTCAGATCTAAAACATCCTCTCTGAGGATTGTACCAATTCACATATGTAAGATATTAAGTTTGCATAGATTACCTACGACCAAATCCATTCTGACTGGCAGAGAAGTTTAGAGAGATTTACATTAGAGTATTGAGAGAACTCAAGGGCTTTGTTGCAGCAATTGTATAAAGTGATATACAGTGTAAATCTACTGGTGTGTCCCTAGATAGTGCAGAGGCTTATAGCCTCTCAGAGCACAGATTACTGTTTTATCTTGTCATACTGAATTAACGCACTGGAACACCGTTAAACAGTGGTGACCTGTTCATCTTTGAGAATTGCAGCAGTGAGAAGATGATGTAGTGATCGTACTTAAATCTTTCCTTAACAGTAGGTTGTTTCTGAGTTCATTCACAGCAGTATCTGTAAGAACAGGCAAAAGGAAATCATCGGCAGTGAGCCTCTGACTTAATCATCTCGATTTTAGACATATTTACCAAAACAAGGGGCCATAATACAAGATAGCCATCAATATATCCAAGAATATTCAGGAGAAATGACTTTCTGCTCAGAGGCTGGTGGAAATGCATTACCATAAGGAACAGTTGAGAAAAGTAGCATAGATACATTTAAGAGGAGGCTAGATAAGTACATGAGGGAGAAAGGAATCGAATTCTATTTATTTGAAATGTAAAATTAAACAATAATAATCCTGATACACATAAAGAAAATTCTGCGAGTGGCCAGATAGCCTTTTTGATGCGAATGGTAAATTGGCTGATTGACATTTTGAATTGCTTTTAGTGAGGGACTCTGTAAGTGAATCAAGCATTTACTTCATCAAATAAAAAGGTGCTCATGTGAAACCCTAAAAGTTTGTGCAGTTGGGGGACTTTGAAAGAAGCTTTTTTTGTTTTCAACAAACCTATTGTTGGCCCAGCGTGTCCAACAGGAAAACTCAAATCCATGCTTGATAACTGAATTTAAAATCTTTATCAAAATGAGACTTAGATGTCGAGTGTACTTGTATGTTGAATCCTGTAAATTACATAAGGTCCAACTTTTAACCAGTTTTTCTTGTCAGAGTCATCCTGAATCACTTTCCTTCTTTTCTTGAGATGTCCCCTTCATTTCAGTTATTTTCCCTACTTTATAATATTTCCAGACTTTTATGGCTCGGGGTTATGTGCAAAAGGGTGGTTGTCCATGCTTATATTTGTTTTCTTTGGAGTTTTTGCTGGAGTTTCTGTTGTACTAAGGCCTGTCATTTCTATTTGGCTTTTTCTTACTTCTGGTCTATTTTTTATGCCAACATCTGTTCATCTTTTCTGTCCTCGGCTGGGGTTATGGTAGTGAGGTTGGTTCTGATTCCCATCAGATTATGGCTCCCTATATTAGGATTGCTTGTGTTGGGTATGCGGGGGGTGGTGCAATTTATTTTAGTGTTGGGGGTTAGTTTGGGCATTAGAGGTTGGTGTTGGGGGCCTATTCTGGATTAGGAAAAGTCTGCATCAAAGCCAGGGTTTGGGTGGCCAAAATTAGAATTAGGCTTGTTGTTTTGGAGGTATTACAGGGGCCTCCTTCAGGAAGGTGTTAAACCTTTCTCAGCTTTGACTTGTCACAGGGCAATTTGAAGGCAGCTGCGATGTTGAAAGAAAAAAGCTCATATGTACTTTTGGGAGAAGATTTTGATGCCAGCCTGTGTCTTGAGTTTTGCTGACACCTATTCATGGAGGTGGGGGAACATCTTAAAAAAAAGTGGATTGAACATGGCTACCATAGGCAAGCTTTGACTCTCTGCAGTGCTGCCTCCCTTCCCCAACCTGTGACAGAGAGCCAGGTGGGCATCCTGTTTTAAGACTTGGCTTCGGGGCGGCGGGGGGGGGGCATCTGACTTGGATATCTTCTCTTTCCTACCACACACACACACACACACACACACACACACACACACCACCGCCCCCCCCCCTGCCACCCCCCCTGCCATCCCCCCCTGCCATCCCCCCTGCCACCCCCCCTGCCACCCCCCCCTGCCACCCCCCCTGCCACCCCCCCCTGCCACCCCCCCCCCTGCCACCCACAATCCCTAATTGTTACTTTTCTGGCACAAGAAAGCAGAAAATAGCACACTTGCAACCTTTCCAGGCAAGATTCTCATTGAAAATGGGAGATGTGCTTGCTGTGGGATTTTTCTCTTGAAGCACTTCTGGAAATTAGGCCCATCATTTTAACAATTTGACACTACTTACAGATCTTTTCTTCATTAATTAAATTAACGTTGAATGCCACCAGCTATATGAACAGCAGCCTCTTTCATCTTCATTATAACTACCTGCCTGGGCTTCTTGCTGTGAGCCGAGGAGTTTAGTCTGCTGTTCAATTCTATGCAATGAGCTCACACTGAACATTGCAGACTGGGGTTGGGGGTTGAGGGGGTTGGGGTGGTGGGGATAGTTTTAGAAGCCCCTCACCCGCCTCCTAAACAACAACAAAAAAGCACTCTGTGAGTTTGGAGGTCATTTGTTTCAAATGTATAACAAGAACCATAAAAAAAAATCTTGTTGAATCTATACATATACTTCCTTTCATACAAATGCAGCACAGGAGAAAGAAGCAACAATTTCCATTACATATTAAACTCATACATTAAACAAAAAAAGATAAAAGCAAATATATTCAGGGATGTCTGTTGCATTAGACTAGTTGCAGGAGGCTATTCAGGACAGAGTAAGTGGAAATTAATTGGAACACAGAAGAAATAGGAACAGAATAGGAAATTTAGTATAATTATAAAGAAATGCAGACAAATAAGTTATTCTTGAAAGACCTGGGCTAAGGCAATTCACATTTATAGCCATAATATGAAATTAGTAAAGGGCCTAATCCCCCTTTAGCCTCCAAGTCACTTTTTGGCACCTAATTACTAAATGGAACAGCTTTATTATGTAGGCTATTAAAAATAATGTGTTTTGATAGTTACGCTTTTTTTTTTCTTTGTGTTCCTGAGGATTTGCTAGGAATTGCCTTTTTTATTGGATAGGCCATAAAACATTAATGCTGCGCAAATATTCCCTTTTATAATTTATAGCGGGCTTTAGAATTTGAATGATTCTTCACTTTAAAGGGGCCACACAGTTCTTTGTCATTTAATGGAGCAGTGAGGGGATGGTGGGGCTTTGGCTCACCCCACCTCCCCCCACCACTGTGCCCCCCCCCCCCCCCCCCCCGGGTCACCCAGGCTGGACTGGGCACTGGCAGTTGTGGAGTGTTCCACTGCTGGCTGCTTCCACCAAACGCTCCCCCAGCCTTCCAGACCGATAAATTGAGTCATCTCAAAATGTCACACAGGCACCCAGAACTGGACTTGCAGCTACTGGTGTGGGCTATTGGGCAGGAAATTCAAACCAAACTGGCACAAACCAGAATGGTTTGGTGCGAGGTGTTGTTACCAGTGGCTGTAAGAGAAAGAAAGATTTGCATTCATCTTGCACTTTTCATAACCGCCAGATGTCTCAAAGCACTTTACAGCCAGGACTTTTTGAAGGGTAGCCACTGTTGTAATGTAGGAAATGCAGCAGCCAATTTACACACAGAAGCTCCCACAAACAGCAATGTGATAATGGCCAGATAATCTGACTTTTTTGTGAATTTGATTGAGGGATATATATTGACCAGGCCAACACCCTTACTCTTTTTTGAAATGGTGCCATGGGATTTTTGACATCCATCCAAGCAGCCAGATGGGCCTTGGTTTAACATCTAACTGAAAGACAGCACTTCCACAATGCAATGCTCTCTCAGTACTGCACTGGAGTGTCAGCCTTGTCCTTTGTGCTCAAGTGGGGCTTGAACTGAGAACCTTGTGATTTCAAGGCAAGAGTGTCAGAGCTGACACAGGAGGAACATTGAGTTTCCAATCTCTTTAAAAAAAAAACCCTCAAGTGGGAAAAAATAAATGGGTGGAATTTTACAGACCAATTGCTGCGGGGGCAGGTCTGTAAAATGCAGTGAGCCGTTCAAAAGTCCATTGAGTTCAGCAGGACCAGAAAATCCAACTGGCCGGGGTGGTGGGGTGGGGGGGTGAGGGGGGGGTGGGGGGTGCTGTAAAATTCTGCCCCACATCTCACATATAAGCCTCAGAGGCTCTTACCCAAGATTTGATACCAAACTAAATTGATTCGACATGACATTTTTTTCATTTCTGGTAGCATTTCTGTAACTTTAGGTTTGAATCTTCCAGACACTAATTCCCTAATTTAAGCTGTTTGCCTATGGACTTGCTGAATTCCAATTCAGAGTTCAGTAAGTCAGGTTATCAATTTAATGCCTATTAATGCAGAGTTAAGAATCGTATATACCCTGGACTCATACCCAATTAGAACAAAAACTCCTCCTCATATAGAGGGGGATGGGGGCACTTTTCAGCTTTACTCTAGGCTGGAAATAAGCCACATCCTGGAGGTGAGATGACCGAGGAGTAACCCCACTGCCATTCAACCATCTGGCAGGTTATGTGGAATTAGATAGAACGTACAACACAGAAACAGGCCATTCGGCCCAGCTGGTCTATTCTGATGTATATTTTCTACACAAGCCTCCTCCCATCCCTCTTCATCCAGACTATCATCATATTCTTCTCGTCCTTTCTCCCTCCTGTGTTTATCTAGCCTCCCCTCAATTCACCTCAATTATTTGTGTTAGCAAGTTCCGCATTCTCTCCACTCTTTGGGCTACAGTTATAGTTACATTTTGGGTGCCATGTTTGACCTGATTGTGCCAAGGAGCTGGCAAGAGTATCAGAGGGGAAAGAATACTGGACTGTAATACCTTTTCATTTGGATTATAAAAATAGCTGTGTATTTGGAGAGGCCTGTTCCATCTGCACTATTCCTGTTTGAACATCAAGAAATATTTAAGAGGGCCCATGCAAGCTGGTGTGTGTAAACTCTCTTACGGTGCTATAGTCCTTATATTATTTTCATATTTAATTTTGGGATATGGGCATTGCCGTCAGGTCAGCATTTATTGCCCATCCTTAGTTGCCCTTGAGAAGGCACTGGGCAAGGCACTCTAGGATTTTGACCAGGTGGCGATGAATGAACGGTGATATATATCCAAGTTGGGATGACGTGTGACTTGGGGAACTTGGAGATGATGGTAATCCTATGCACCAGCTGCCTTTGTCTTTCCAGGTGGTGTAGATCATGAGTTTGGGAGGTACTGCCAAGGAAGCCTTGGTGACTTGCTGCAGTGAGTCTTGTAGATGGTACACACCTCAGCCACACTGCATCAATGTTGGAGGAAGTGGGTGCTTAAGATGGTGGGTGGGCTGTTGATCAAGTAGACTGCTTTATCCTGGATAGTGCAGCTTTGAGTGTTGTTGGAACAGACCCATCCAGGAAAGCAGAGAGTATAAGGTCTACTTTGGTGTCATTTTAATATGAATTTGCTGAATAACTTATATTTCTCTCAACATTGCTTGCTGGGTATTGATCAGCCCACAGAGTAATTTGACTTTTAATAACAAAGAAATGATAATGACACTAGATTAGGTACGGATTAGCAACGATTAACAGAGGCAGATTATTGACTCTATCTGTAAATATCCGTGCTGTTTTATAATTAAGCCCAGGGACACAACCCTTGGCTCTGGCAATTTACCAAGTGACTTGGGCATGATTCCCTAAAATAATGCAAACATTTCTGTTTTCTCCTCCCCCCCGCCCATATTTCGACTAGGATCATGACGGCAATAAAGCAGCCTCTCTATTCTCGACACACAACTCATCTACCTCACCTCTGAAGACTGAAGAAGGGGCTCGACAGAGCAGCGAGTCAGGGTCTGGCACGACGCTGGGTACCCCAGAGAGGCGCAAAGGCAGTCTGGCTGACGTAGTGGACACACTGAAACAGAAGAAAATGGAGGAGCTCATCAAGAGTGAACCCGAGGGTAAGCAAAAAGGGAATAGGTGCTTTGTTTCGGGGGCGCTGCCAGAGCGTAAAGAAGGAACAAGCTTATCAACAAGCGGCACTGCGCTGTTACCAGTTCAAAAAGAGGCATGGCATCTGCAGATGCAATAGCTAATCCTTGGTGTGGCCAAACAGTCTCTGCAAAGTGTCCTCGTTCACATGTGAGTCCGTAAGAACTGGAATCACCTTTGTGAAGTCTGTTTCGCCTGCATTTGAAAACTGGTCAAATGAACTCTACAGGACAGGCAAAGGAAAGTTGAATTCGATAGAGTCATGAACCATACTTTGAGAGCAAATGTTGATACACAGATTTTATACAAGAAGTGCCCAATTCTTGACCCCTGAAGCTAACTTTGGGTTGGACATCAATTTACAGCGATTCAACTTGAGGCCTGTTGGAGGAGTTGAAAGTGAGACGGTCTGACTTGGTGACTGGATGAGTATATTTAGTGCTGTGATTGTACTGACGGGATACTGGACAGGGTGCGGTAATTATCGTCTCAAGCCAGTTCATGATGCCAGCTCCCACCGGTTTCTCTTTATTACTTTGGCGACTAATTCCAAGCAAACACACTGGAAACTTAGGGGATCAGGTCAAAGCCCACCTGATCCAAGTCTAACCTGATCCCAGTCAATGGAATCATAGAATGGTTAGAACACAGAAGGAGGCCATTCGGCCCGATGTGTCTGTGCCGGCTCTCTAAGTGCAAAAATGGAGGGTAACATTGGGAGGGGGTAAAACCGACCTGATCCCATTAGTGGGTAGTTTAGGCTATCTTCAACCACTCCGTGTTGCTATTCAATCTGCCCAAGATCTTGTGTTGGAGTGAAGCGAGTGATTTTTCAGTTACTGCGAAATGAATGAATTCTGCGCTGGTTTTCAGAAGCCATCAGGCAAATTATGGAGAACGTGACAGCGTTTAAAGTTACGAAAAACTGTAATTTAACTCCCATTTTAAAGAGACAACAAAGTTCTTTCACTGAAATCAGCTCCATAAGCACTTACCTCATTCACATGGTAATTCTTCATGTGTGTCAGTGAAGCTTGGCACTGTTTGACGAAGCGCCAGTATCGAGCCCCGATCACCCGATGTCTGCAAATTCTTCTAGGGCTCCGAAGAATCTTAGGATGATAGTCCGAATGAGGCTTTTTGGGCCATTGGGTCTGAGAGAGCTAACTAGTCCCACTGTCCTACTTCGAACCTCTACCCTTGCAATTGTTTTCCCTTTAAGTAATTTATCCAATTTAGTTTTGAAATTTAGCACTGAATCTGCTTCTACCGTCTCTTCAGTCAGCGCATTCTAAATCAAAACTCGCAAAACATGTTGCCTCTTACGTTAAATCTGTCTCATTTGGTTACTGACCTTCCTGCTGTTGGAAACAGCCTCACCCTATTTAATCTATCAAAACGCCTCAATTTTGAACACCTTCATTAAATACCCCCTTCACCTCTCCTGCTCTAAGGAGAAAACTTCTCTGGATTCACTGCATTACTGAAGTCCCTCATCCCTGGACTGATTTTTTAAAATTCATTTAGGGGATGTGGACTTTGCTGGTTGGGCCAACATTTATTGCCCTTGAGAAGGTGGTGGCGAGCTGCCTTCTTGAACTGCTGCAGCCCATGTGGTGTATGTACAACCGCAGTGCTGTTAGGGAGGGAGTTCCAGGATTTTGATCCAATGACAGTGAAGGAACAATTATATATTTCCAAGTCAGGATGGCGTGTGACTTGGAGGGGAACTTCCAGGTGGTGGTGTTCCCATCTATCTCCTGCCCTTGTCCTTCTAGATGGTAGTGGTCATGGGTTTGGAAGGCGCTGTCTAAGGAGCCTGGGTGAATTTCTGCAGTGCATCTTGTAGATGGTACACACTGCTGCTACTGTGTGTCGGTGGTGGTGGGAGTGAATGTTTGTGGATGTGGTGCCAATCAAGCGGGCTGCTTTGTCCTGGATGGTGTCAAGCTTCTTGAGTGATGTGGGAGCTGCACTCATCCAGGCAAGTGGGGCGTATTCCATCACATTCCTGACTTGTGCCTAGTAGATGGTGGATAGGCTTTGGGGAGTCAGGAGGTGAGTTACTTGTCGCAGGATTCTGAGCTTCTAGTCCTAGCCCTTGTAACCACAGTATTTATATGGCTAGTCCAGTTCAGTTTCTGGTCAATGGTAACCCCCAGGATGTTGATAGTGGGGGATTCAGTGATCGTAATGTCAAGGGATGATGGTTAGATCCTCTCTTGTTGGAGATGGGCTGATTTTCCCCCTTTCCTAGCCCAGGGTTACTGGAGCCAACCATAGTATGCTCCAGATGAGATTGGCTAATTCAGACAACAGATTCTCAAAATGTGGGCCTTTGAAAGGGGCAGAAAGAATATTTAAAAACATTTTTTGGCACAAGAGCTATCTTACATTACAGCAGTGGTGACTACATTTCAAAAAATACTTCACTGGCTGCAAAATGCTTTTGAGAAAGTCCTGAGGTTGTGAAAGGCACTAAAAAAATGCAAGTTCTCTCTTTCTAATTCTTATCACACCTTTTAACATCTCAAGGAGATTTCACAGGGGTGTAATCAGCCAACAACTAGAGACTGGGCCAAAGTAGGAAACATTTAGGGCAAGTGACCAAAGCTTGGTCAAAGGAGCAGGTTTTAAGGAGTGTCTTTAAAAAAAGAGATGGAGAGCTTTAGGGAATTAATTCCAGTGCTTAGGACCTAGGTGGCAGAAGAAGGCACAGCCACCAGTTGTGGGGGCAAACAGAAAGGAGGATACACAGAGGCCAGAATTGGGGGAACATAGAGTTAAAGAAGGGTCTAGAGCTGGAGAAAGCAAGTGAAACAGAGCATCAGTGAACCTCGGACTAAAAACAGCGGCTTGGATTGACAGCACAGGTCCATCTGGAATGTGGGAAAGTGTGTGGTGTTTTAAAAGACCCTTGGTATATATAGTTTATATTTTCAGCAGTTTTGAGCTAGGCAGTTGGTCCTAATCTCACTAATGGATTGAGCAGCTCTGTGGTAAAATTACCACCTCATAATACTGATAAAATCACTACTCAGCTCCATTGTATCTCATGTTTTCCAGGCCTTGTATTTTGCATATTTGTTACACATTCTGTTGTGTTATTACAGTGTTGGAGATTTTATTCTGCTCTTTTTTTTGTTTCTCTCTCACTCCTCAGTGAATTGATTGTTAAATGCCCTTCACAGTGTATTTGTGTTTTGTGCGAGTTTGCCACAAATGATTACACAAATAACTGTTAATGTTTTCAGCGTGTCACTCCACATTGAGAAGAACATGCAAACGCTGAATGATATTGCGTCTGTAGTGCGGAGCGAGCATGCTCTTGAGGCTGCATTAGTGAAGGCTGCAGTTATACATTAGAATGGATACAGAATCTGCACATTATCTTTGCTGTTAAATGTACAAACAAAAGGCAGCAAGCTTCTCAAGTGAGAGCGAGCAAAGCTTACATTGATGTATATAGCAGAAAATCCTTTATCCCCCCAGTCATTGTTCTTTTGTTTCTTCAAAGACCATTAAATCGAATGGCAGGTTGTGATGAAAATTTAATTAAGGCATAGTTAAATCGCACTGAAGTGGTACATCTTGGCTCTTTTCCTTCATTTGCGTTTCGGGAAGAATTAATAAGTTGAAAGCTAATGCATAGGCCGTGAGTCAAAGCGGCAAGGTAGGTGCCAAGCACCCGTGGGTGCCATGCACCCTGTTAGTTTGGGGACAGTTTGAGTGTTGAACTCATTTTCCACTGGTTGGAGCTCGTTTCCTCCCTCCTTTGCTGCCAAGCCAGTTCATTTATACGCTGCCGGGTTAATGCAGCTGACTTACTATGATTGAAAAGAGAAAATACTCATTCGATCCAATTGAAAGGAGTGTTCCTAACATTTAAAAGGGGTTTGCACTCCCATTAATGCCAAAACACATTTTTTTGCTCTTTCTAAAAATTATTACGTAAAGGAGAATGTTCTGTTTACAGAAAGCAGGAGCATCACTTAAAACCCAGCAGATCTTCAAATAAAACCTCTTAAATAAAAGTTATGAGAAGTGAATGCTTTAAACAAGTTTGCCAAGATTTGTGGAGCCAGGATAGAGTCGCTACTAAAGTGACGAGACTGCTAATGTATCGTAATACATTCTGCTTTTAATATTTCACAAAAAGCATGTACTAGAGATACAAAAGGGACTTTTGAACAGACTTTGGAGTGCTGCCTTTTGTTGTGTCAGGCCCACCATCTTGAGAATGGGCCAACACACACAAAAAAAACACATTATAGGAAAAGACAGGGCTGGAGCAGGGGCATTCAACCATTGTTCATTTCTCTAATACATTAACTCTCCCATCATGGTGTTTAGTTGAGCTATGAATAATCCCATAGGTTTTTCCACAATTAGTGCAATCAACATTCTTTGAGTGTTGGTTGTACTTTGCTTGTATACCTTTGAGTTTAGACAGTTGAATAGTGATCCAATTGAGATGTTTAATATTCTAAAAGGGATTTGATGGGGTAGAAACAGATTAACTATTTTGTGCGTTGGGGGCACCCTGACTAGAAGGCATAATCTTAAAATTAGAGCCAAACTATTTGGGATTGCAATCAGGAAGATACATTTTACACAAAGGGTAGCAGAAGTGAGGAACTCTCTTCTTCTTCCCAAGGCTGTAGATGCTGGGGGATGATTGGAGTTTTCAAGACCGAGGTCAATAGAGTTTGGTTAGTTAAGTGTAGCAAGGAACATGGATCAAGGGCTGGATTTGCCCTGTGGGGTGGAAAATGGGAGTCAGGATTGTTTCAGGGCCCCAAACTGGGAGGGAAACAGTCACTCTTTGAGATTTTCATGGAGGCGTTCCCCTAATTGGCATGGAGATGGGTTCCTTGTTCAAGTCAAAGCACCAGACAGGCTCTTGATGCTGGAGGGTCATCAGAGGCCTCCTTTAGTTGCATTTAACTAGGTTCTTAATGAGCCTAATCAGTTACCCACATCGTGGGGAGTCAGTGGTCCTGCTCGACATGAACCTGCCTCCGCAATAATGGCTGTGCAGGGAATGGTGTCAGGAAAGCTGCATGCTAATGCTGGTATTTTTGGGCCCCATCTGCCTCCATTCTTGCCCCCAATGGGATCTGAAAATTCAGTGCCAAAGATGGGTAAATGGAGTTAAAGTACAGATGAACCATAATCTAGTTGAATGGAGGATCAAGCTTGAGGGGCTGAATAGCCTCCTTGTATTCCTATATTTCTATCCTTCAAAACTTCTCCTTTTTCAGTTGTCAAAGCACAGCACACAGGGGGCACAGATATGACGGGCTCACTAGCTCCTAGAACCTGGAGAATAAGTATCATCAGCAATATCCTTTCCAATTGTAAGCTGTCCTAATGTTTTCAACATTTTAATTGAATGAAGCTGTGCACAAAGACAGCAAAGAGAGGTATAAGTTGTAGAAGAAAACTGAAACTCAAATTACATGAGACAGTTTATTTTGCACTTAATTAAACTCTCAGGTGAATTTTTCTTTGCAATGGTGTTAATATTCATTTTGCAGAATTCATTATGTATAGACAACATGCATTTATACATCTCACCGGCGTGATTCCATGAAAGTCGCAGCAACATATGGCCTGGATGTGGTACATATAAACCGAAGCTCTGATTTGACACTGATGGCAAACATTCAGCCGGAATGTAGAACCAGGGGCTGGTGGGGTTGATAGTCTCTAAGATTTTGAATTGAACACCTTTCAGATTAGTGTAAAACTGGATGCTACATGCAGTATGAATTGGAATGCAAATAATGAACCACTGGTAAACTAAAAGTTCAACATGTAAATGGATCAAAAATGTCAGCTGCAGCTTCTCTTGAGGTTTGCAGTGTGTGCTTTCTAAGTGAAACTCTGGAATTGCTCAGTGTAGTCAGGTGAATCTGTTCTGGACCACTACGCTAAGTTTTTGCATGTATAAAGCAACAGTGGCTTACATTTATGAAGTGCTTTTAATATTGTAAAACATCCCATGACACCACAGAAGTGTAATTAGAAATTTGACGTCAAGTCACTTAAGGAGATATTAAGACAGGTGGAAGAAGTAGGTTTTAAGAAGTGTCTTAAAGGGAGAGAGAGAAAGTAGAGAGGCAGAAGGGTTTAGGGAAGGAATTCCAGAGCTTAGGCTCAGCTGTGATGGTGGGGTGATGGAAACTAGTGATGCGCAAGAGACCAAGATTGGAGGAATGCAGAGATCTCGAAGGGTTGTTGGGATGCTGCACTCCTTCATTTTTTGGGCCATATGTCTGTTGCTTAAACAATGTCTTACTTTTTTGTCTTCGTAACAGGAAGTAAATCTATAATGAGGTGGTTGAATCACAGAACCAGTATATTGCTGAAAAAAGAGACCTGTCTAAACTTTTCGTCTTCCATTCATTAGGGCACTTTGCAAGAATGCCAATATAAGGGGAAAACAACAATTTCTACTGTATGTGCTGATTGGTTGGCAAGTAGTGTTGCCATCATTGGTGTATTCTCCATAAATTGTTGTTTTCCCCTTTTATTGATATTCTTGCGATGTGTCCTAATCTGCAAGATGAAAAGCTTCGACATGTCTCTTCTTCAGCAATACTCGAGTTCTGTACTACCAAATGAATATTTGTAAAACCAGTATAATTCAAGTTTAAATAGAGCTGGAATTAGTTGTACACTTGGAAACTTATAAAGTCTGTCTCATCCTCTCACTCACCTCCAGCAATGACATTTCAAACCTCCATCTATTTGGTTGCAATGGAATGAAATTTGGGTTTATCAGTATTGTTCAGTGACACCATGTACCAGAACTGATCTCTACCTCGTAGAGAGTCTCATTCATAAATGACATTGTGGAATTTATCTTTTGATACCTTAAACCAGATTGTGCAGCTGGACAAAACAAAGCAATGTAGTGGAAGAGTCACATTACTCTGCCTTGTGTCTTGCTGTAGGAGGAATCGGATTGTTAAATGAAACTGGAGGGATTGTTACCTTTGCATTATTTACACCTATACCATTCAGCTAACCCTGTTGCTAATGTTCCTTATGCTTTTAGAGCTTTCGAGTGTGCTAATGCTTTAGCAGTATCATTGCTGCACAGGACATTACACAGGACACTGGATGGTAGGATATACTCAGACCAATTGCTTATTGGCTGCAGATTCTGGGGCCCTTGATTCATATATGTAGGATGGCCACCTTTGCTGTACTTCTGATCAAAGGTCACTCAATGTGACCAAATTAACTGAATGTACAGTGTTTTATCAGTGGTAACAGGTATCTGGAGCTCAGTAATTTCATACTCAAGAGGCTTGCCATGACTATGCATATTAAATTTAATCAACAAACCCATCCCTCCACCCCATATTATGGTTCCTCCATGCTGTTGAGGAAGTGCTTTGTTCAAGGATTCACTATAATTAGAGATCCTTGTTTGGGGGGGGGGGGGGTGGTGGGGGAGTTATTCTAGTGTGTATTCATGTCTATTTTTAATAACAAGAGCAAGCACAACAGACACGCTTTCTACTAGAATATCTTTGGAGAGCTTACTTAAAGTCATCTTTACCACCTGAGGCCAAGGGACCAGAACCTCAAAATCTGCTGTTGTTGCTTCAAACTCTCTTTTATTTGAGTACTCAGGGGAGGTCTTGTGAGTTTATTAAGGAGAACGGGTCTCAAATGGTGATGGGTAGTGACTGGACTCCCTCTTAGAGCTTTAATTAAGATCGCCAGTCAGACTTATCGATGAAGGCCTACTCAAGACTGAACGGCTTGCAGTATGAAAATGCATGAGGCACTGTATTATTAGATGGGCTCAAAATGGCAAAGGAAATAATAGCTTTAATTTTTCCTTTCATTCCCCATCAATATCCCTCTTTAGTTTGGCTGACAACAATAACACAACTTTGGATCCATACAATGTACTGCACTTAAGAGAAACCTAATAAAGAGCAACCTCCCTCTTCATACTGAGTTCCATTCCCCATTCATTTCTGTGGAAATGAATTCCTGTTCAGACCTATTCCTCTTCTAAAAAAGCCTTTTATTCAATCTCAGTAAACTTTTGTCTAATAAGAATATCGCATTTGTCTAATGTAATTTCCTTACTTGTGGGGTTGAAGTGCATTTCTGCAGGTTTCCTTTCTGAAGAGAAGATGGCTTAAGAACAATATAGTTCTATATACAATATTAATAGTGGAAAGGGAATTGCTGTGATGAACATGCTTCTATTGGAATGCTGCTTAACACTGACTGTGTTCATGAACAATGGAGTTGAAACCACACTGTGGAGTATTAGTAACAAACAGCTCAACCTTTCATATACAATTCTTCCTCCTGCTATGTGTCAGCTTGGATCGGCTGGTAACACTCTTGCCTCTGAACTATGAAGGATGTTGTTTAAACCCCACTCCAGAGTGTGAGCTAACAATCCAGGCTGGCACTTTGGTGCGGTACTAAGGGACTACTGCATTGTTGGAGAGGTGAAATCAAGGCCCTTTTTGTCTGCTCAGGAAGGCATAGAAGATCCCATAGCATCTATTTGAAGAGGAGCACTGAGCTCTCCAGTGTCCTGACCAGTATTCATCCCCTACAAGCAGCAATCATAAATAACTGATTAACCGTCATTTGTTCAATAACTGTTTTTGGGATGTTGAACAAATATGAGGTGCAATTTGGCATATATAACAGTAACTACACTTCAAAGATAATTCATTGGTTGTAAAGCCCTTTTGGGATGTCCTCAAGATATGATAAGGTACTGTAAGTCCTTGAGGACCATAGGAATAGGAGTAGGTCATTCAGCCCCTTGAGCCTGTGACATCATTCAGTTAGATCATGGCTGATCTGTACCTTGACTCCATCCACCCACTTTGGTTCTGCATCACTCTTACATAGCAAAAGTCTTATCAAGCTCAGTACAGATATCGGACCCTTTATCTGATGTCCCAAAATCTGGAAGGACCCAAAAACTGACTACATTCAAAGCTGGCACCTTGGGTAGCAATTTGAATAAAACCCTTTTATTCTTTATTTTTCATATTTTATTTTATGAATTATAAGTACATGCTAGGCCTAGGACCTAAAATCCTCAAATCCGAGATGCTTCCTCCCTGAGCTGGGTCTGGTACCTGTATTCAAATTTTCAATTGACGTCCAGTCTCAACAGTGTTTTGGGGAATTTTTTTTCTATTTTACTGAAGGTGCGTATCTTTATTTTTCTCTTAACCCCTGCATTGCCTCTAAACTGTTTGTTGACCATCCAGTACTGGACGAGCCGAAATTTCCTTCAATTAAATATTGGGAAGACCAAAGCTATTGGATTTTTGCAGAGTTGTGAAGACTCCGCAGACCTTTAAAAATGGCGGGCAAGACGTGGATCCGGAGGTCCCGCCTCCATTTCTGACACACCATTTTTGCCGGTTGGGAAAAGGGGGTGGGGTTGAGTTACACATGAGGGAAACCTGGGGCAAAAGTTTTACCTCAGTGGGCGTGTGCCCAACCCGCTCAAGTGTAAAATAATGCGCGTTGACGTCGGGCAAGTGTCCCGAGGTCAACGTGCAGTCGCATGCAGGAATCGGCAGCACAACTGCCAACAATTAAAAGGCCTACTAAGGCCATTAAAGGATCAATTAACTGAAAGTTTTCGCTGTTCATCCAACTTTATGGTTGGCGGGCAGGCGAAAAGGCCAAGTGGCCTTTGCACTTTTTAGGAAACCTCATCCACTGCGGGGGGGGATGAGGTTTCCTAAAGCAAATAAAAATAAAATTAAAATTTTAATTAATAACATGTCCCTGCTGTTGCAATGGAGTCACATGAGGGGGACATGTGTTATAACATTTTTCATTTCTTTATTATTCTTTTTAAATCCTTCACCTCCCTGAGGCAGCTCTGTGCCTCAGGGAGATTCTCAAGTGTGCATGCGCGAAGTTGGTGCTCGCCTTCCTCACCTGCCCCCCGCCCCCGCCGGTTCCCCCCATCACTCTAACCCCCCCACCCCTGCACAGGCAGGGCTGAGCGCTGCTGCTGACCTTTCATACTGGGCGGACCTTAATTGGCCCTCCAGCATGAAATCGCCCTCTGGCCTCGATCACGTTCGGCTTCCCACCTGCCCCCACTGAGCCCATCTGACAAGGGCTAAATCCTGCCCCTGAACTTAGCAGGGCCATTTGAACTCAGTGCTGAGTTCAGACAGACCCCATTTTCACTGTAGCAAAGCCTTAACCCATGGTTTGGGAACCACAATTCATGAAGGAGATGTAAATGCTCATGAAGTGTTGATAAGGTATGTAGAAATGTCAAACTATCAAGTTATTTAAATCCCAGACCTATAAAAAAAATTGACACAGACAGGTTGTTTTTTCCAATGAAAGTTTTAAAAGAAAATCTGTTCTATCAGTTACAATAGCTGTTTGTTGGCATTACCCAAAGGGCCAGCATTTTATCATTAATGGTTGGCTGCTGTCCATAACCTACAATTATCTCAGCATGATGTTGTAAGTTCACAGTTTGATTGAAAGCTCAAAAAGGTTATTAAAGGATTATCTGTCTTTGTGGGTTTATGAATACTAGTTTGTTTGTTTTAATAAGGGAATTAAGTACTTGAGAGGCTTTTAAAGCTTTAAATGGGAGTGATTTTTTATTATAGTGAAAGCTGTAATAGATATTTAGATCTTCATTTTATTTCATCTCAACATAGCTCCTGAGGTATGCCCGTGGTAGATACTCTATGTTGGCATGGAGGGTGTAAGGACAAAGGGTAGTGAGTGGGTTGGCATGAATTGGCATTAAGTTGGCATGGAGGATACGAAGGGCCATGAAGTTGGGGAGACCTGTGTTGTTATGGATGGGGCTTGGGAGTGGTGAAGGGGTGTAAGGGCTAAGAGCTAGAGTACCAAATATTTAACAAAACAACTGGGACAAAGTCCCAGAGAACTGAGGCAGGCCTTTTAAACAGCCTGCTTTGGCACTCGGCAGCCCCTAGCATTTGGGGACAGTGGGTCCAACTCCACCCCGCACCCCGAAGTGGAAATCACGCCACTGGGGGGCACTTTTCCTGATGTGGGTGCATGGAGCCAAGAAATCTCCCAAGTTGAACTACCTGCCTTGGGCATGAAAATCTGGCCCATTGTCTTCAGTCCCCCACCTCAAACTCCGTTCCCCAGCCACTGACTCCATCCCTCTCCTTGGCTACCGTCTGAGGTGGAACTGGACTGTTCACAACTTTGGTGACATATTTGACCCCAAGCTGAGAAGATGAGCTTCTGACCACATATCCATGCCATCATTAAAACCCTTTATTTCCACCTCTGTAAAATTGCCCAACTCCAATCCTGCCTCAGTCCATCTACTGCTGAAACTCTCATCCATACCTTGTTATCTCTGGACTTGACTGTTGCAATATGCCCCTGGCTAGCCTAACATGTTCTGCGCTCTGTAAACTTGAGGTCATCCAAAATTCTGCCCATGTCCCAACTTGCATCAAGTTCTATTTACCTATTACCCCTGTGCACGCTGACCCACATTGGTTCCGGGTTAAGCAATGCCTCCAGTTTAAAATTCTCATTTCAGAATCTTCCACAACCTTGTCCCTCCCTATCTTTGTAATCTCCTGTAGCATAACCCTCTGAGATATCTGCCCCTCTCTAATTCTGATCTCTCGAGCATTCCAAATTTTAATCACTTCACCATTGGTGGTTGTTCCTTCAGCTGCCTAGGTCTCAAGCTCAAGATTACCCTTCCTCCATGTCTCTCTCTCTCTCTCTCTCTCTCTGTGTCCTCCTTTTAAGGCACTCCTTTAAAACTACCTTACAGGGCTTGGTGTCAATTTTTAAAAATATATACAATGCTCCTGTGAAGAGCCTTGGGACACTTTGCTATGTTACAGGTGCTCTGTAAACGCAAGTTGTCATTATTTATTTCAGCACTCAACAACACAGATGAACTGGCTCAGTATCTGCAAAGACATTTTAACCCGAGTAAACAGACATGTAGATAGACTATTGGATAGCTTGTCAAAAGATTAGGTATTGACCTAGCTAGCAAGAGGACAAGAACAATAAATTACCTACACAGCAGGTAGCAGCCTAAACACATTGAATCCAGACCCATACCAAAGGCCACAGGCTTCATCAAATCCAGGCCCACACACGAAAGGTTTGATAGCCATAGATTCAGGCAAATCAGGCTGCTACAGGCTAATTTACTTTTCGCCTTACACAAGTTTCTTGTGTAACACATCTCTAGTTGCCTGTTTAAAAATCAAAAATTGAAATATATTTAGAATAAAATGAAGTTCGCCAAAACCAGAAAAGTGATATTCGGGTAGTGCTGGGGAGTCATTTGGAATGTGATTACTCAATGGAGATACTAGCTCACAAAATTATATATACGAGTGCTGAAAGTAATTGTTAACAAACACAGTAAACAAAAATCGAAGTGGGGAGTGGGTAATTGGCTGTCTCAAATTTATTGCCAGTAAGACTTTATTTATTATATTTGAAACAATAGCCTGGACTATGCATTTAAATCAATTTACAGGGTCCAACTTTTATTCGTCTGAAACAACTGACAGGAGCAAAAGAACTTGAAGCAGATGGAATATTGTACTGCATATGTTTATATTTTACAGTGTCTTATCTGAGTTCATCGAACTGACTCCCTCCACAATGGATCACTCCATTGGCATAAGACCCTTAATCTAGGTGGTCTGGGGAAAAACCAACTCACTTATAGCGGGCAACCTGATTGGTATGCTAGTCGTGGCTGGGTCAAGCTTGGAGCTTCTGAATACAAACGGCTTCTATAATTTATTTTCCTTTACCTGATGCTCCAAGGATCAGGAGGCTTAGTGAATGGAGTTATTGATGGGTACAATGGTTGCTTGAGCTGCTCCAGGCCACAATTTACTTCAAGTAGTATGGGGACTAAACACTAACATATGTAAGTCTGACAATTAACAAAACACAAAAGTAAGAGAAAATAGGTTTAGATTTTGTAGAATTTAAACCAGACTGTTTGTATCCCAATCTCTTTAATTTCATTTTCTCCCCATTTTAGTTTTGTCACTCTCACCCCAGTAGGCCATGCTGCCACCAATGCCATTCTGTTTGAAAGGCAACGTCTCTGACAGGGCAGCACTTCCTCAGTACTGCACTAGTGTCAGCCTCTGGTGTGGGACTTGAACCCACAACCTTCTGACCCAGTGGTGAGAGTGCTACCCACAGAGCCACGGCTGGCACTATCACCCAGAAACATTCCAAGGTCGATCTCTAGCCTGTGATTTTGGCCAGAAAGAACGGAAGGGGCATTACAGTTGGCACTTGTCTGGAAGGAGGAGGAAAATCTGCCAGGGTTCTCACCCCTCATCACTATCCAGGGACATCCCCCCCTCCCCCATCTCATGTTGAAAATGGGCTTGTGTTCAGTGAGAAAAGATTCGGCCCAGTAAGGCATGCATTTTCTTTTGTCCTTGCTGATATTTATCTTTTCCCCTCTTCCTGAAGCTGTTGATTCCTCACCAGGTTCTGACTCCTTGCCAATTATCTCTGTGTCTTGCCTAGGTGCCCATTATCTGTATGTCAACAATGACAGTGAGTTTTGGCAAGCCTGATCCTCTCCTAACCAACCGCCTATCCAAGCACACTTGGCTTGACCTCCTTCCCCCATATCTAAAGAATAGCCTCCTAGGCAAATCATGCAGCCATACCTTTGCATAAGTCCCTGCTTTTGAAGGAAGAGGGAAGCAGTTGGCAAGAAGCATCCAAACCTAAAGAGAAACATGTCGCCATGAGTAAAGGAGCTACTGAGTGTAGAAACGATCCGTACAGGTTTTACACCTGATCCCTGGTCTATACTGGCTTAGATGATCTCAGCTAACATTGCAGAGGAAATTGTTACAATTGGCCCTGTTTCCTTCAGTGTGTGAAGAGGGCAAAGCCCTTCAGTCCTGATCGCTGCTGAGTGGTCCCTGTCAGAAAGTGCACAATGGGGAAGGACAGGACCAAGCTGCGATGCCTTCTATAGTCAAATAGGTTCCGGAAACTTACGCTCTGGACCCAGACTTGAAGAACAGCCCCTTTCTGAGGTGAAATATGGCGTCTGGATAATTGTCTGATAACACTTTTGTGAATCACTTACGGACTTTTCATCACATTTAAAGGTGCCATATAAATGCAAGTTGTTGTTTTTCTTGGATATCTGAAGACCCAAATCCAGATGAATTAACACTAAACTTATCAGAGCTGATACATCACAAACCCAGTGCAATACAGTGACACATATGCAGAGCTGCCACAGAACTTGTCAAAAATGTTTTCACAATTTGCATCCACCTTCCCATTTACAAAAGCTCAACAGCAGCAACAGTTGCCTCGGTGATCTGGAGGGACAAGAGAAGCTGGGATTGTTCTCCTTGGAGCAAGGAAGGTTAAGGGAGGGAATTAACAAGAGGTGTTCAAAATCATGAAGGGGTTTGATTACGTAGATAGAGAAAAATTGGCAGGTGGATCACTAACCAGAGGACACAGATTCAAGATAATTGGCAAAGGAACCAGATGGGTGAGGAGGAGAATTTGTTTTTACACAGCAAATTGTTATGATCGAGAATGCACTGCCAGAAGTGCTGGTGGAAACAGATTCAATGGTAACATTCAAAACGGAGTTGGATATGTACTTGAAAAAGAAACATTTTCAAAGCCCCAGGGAAAGAGCAGGGGTGTTGGCTAATTAGAAATTTTCTTCAAAGATCCAGCACAGACATGATGGGCCAAACAGTCTTCTGTGCAGCAAGATTCTCACTGTAATATTGTAATGGAAGAGACAGGAACAGATTTTGTAGTTGGGGAAAATAAAATAAAATGAGTCACTTTTTTAAGTTTGGAAAGATGGAAGATAGAAAAGTTCATCTTGGAAGCTTTGCTATTTCAGTAGCTTTGAGGGGGAAAAAAATTGTCTGTGAGGTTCTTCCCATATTCTGTGTTATGGAAGGTTCGATGAAATGTTTAGTCTCATGTTAATTTGTATGGCAGCTTAAAGCCCAACAGACTAATGCGGTGTCAATGTAAAATGCATCACACAGTGTAATTACTGACTGCCGCAGCAGTTGGAAATGGAAGGCAATTGAAGGCGCAGTTCCCCGTGAAATCTCTACTTAGTTCTGGTCCTGTTAATAAGCCACGTACCAAGGCTATTGATTTATTTAGGATGCAAGCAGTACAGGTCGCCCGGCTATTGTTTTTTAGATGCAGATTTTATTTGTGCAGCGTATCCGTGACATTAAAGCAGCTATGAGTTACATTCACTGTAGATGCCAATCACTTTATCCTCACCCCTTTCACCCATTTTGCTCATAATAATTTGGTTTTAATCTGCTTCAGCCTGACTGTTTTGGTTATTGAGGCAAATGTGGAGGATTGCTTATTTCAGTTTGAGCAAGGAAATAGCCTAATAGTGGGGAAGAATTACTCACACTTTCCAGATGGAGTGCAATGGGGTGGCACTGTGCCTTGCCACTGATCCGCTGTACAACTCCAAGCATTTCTTTACTATTCCAGCCTTTGTTTGAGACTCCTCCGCTCCCATCCCCTCTTCTCTCAAGTTACAGCTTGTTTAGTAAACCAGGGATTGGTTCTCTCCCTTCAGATATTCATCCAATTCACTTTTGTAAGTTATGATTGAATCTGTTTCCACCAGGCTTTTTAGGCACCACATTCCAGATCGTAACAACTTGCTGATTAAAAACATTTCTCCTCATCTCACCTCTGGCTGTTTTGCCAATTGTCTTAAATCTATGTTGTCTGGTTCTGCCAGTGGAAACAATTTCTCCTTCTTTACTTCCATCAAGACCTTTCAATATTTTGAACATCTCTATTAAACCTTCTTTCTCCTCTTGAGGACAACAAACCCAGCTTCTCAACATAACTGAAGCACTGCATCCCTGGTGCCATTCCAGTAAATCTCCTTTGCACCCTCTCCAAGGCTGTGACATCCTTCCTAAAGTGTGGTGCTAATGGGAAGCAAAGTTTTGTGTTTTAGATTGTGGAAGGGGAAAAAGACTGGGGAGATTTGGGAGGAGTGAGGGAGGCAAGGGGAGTTTTGTGTCAGGACTAATTGGGCGGTGTGGGGGGGTGGGGGAACAATGCTTTTTAATCATGCTCTCTCACTGGGTTACAAGGCCACGATTTGCCTGTTGCTCTAGTGCATATGAACATGCATACAAACATATGGAGCAGGAGTAGGCCACTCAGCCCCTCAAGCCTGCTCTGCCATTCAATAAGATCATGGCTGATCTGAATGCAACCTCAACCCCACATTCCTGCCTACCCCCGATAACCTTTCACCCCCATGTTAATCAAGAATCTATCTAGCTCTGCCTTAAAAATATTCAAAGATTCTGCTTACACCGCCTTTTGAGGAAGAGAGTTCCAGAGACACTCAACCCTCTGAGAGAAAAAAATTTTCATCTCTGTTTTAAATGGACAATCCCTTATTTTTAAACAGTGACCACTAGTTCTAGATTCTCCCACAAGTGGAAGCATCCTTTCCACAGCCACCCTGTCAAGACCCCTCAGGATCTTACAGAACATAAGAAATAGGAACAGGAGTAGACCATTCTGCCTCTCAAGCCTGCTTCACCATTCAATAAGATCATGGCTGATCTTCTTGTGTTTCGATTTCCACTTTCCCATCTAACCCCAATAACCTTTGATTCCCTTGTCTAACAAGGATCTATCTACCTCTGCCTTAAAAATATTCAATGACCCCACCTCCATTACCTTTATGAGGCAGAGAACTCCAAAGTCGCACAACCCTCTGAGAGAAAAAATTTCTCCTCATCTCTGTCCTATAAATGCGACCCCTAATTTTAAAAGAGTGCCCCCTAGTTCTGGACTGCCCCACAAGAGGAAACATCCTTTCGACGGCCACCTTGTTAAGGCCGTTCAGCATCTTGTATACTTCGATCAGGTCACCTTCACTCTTCTAAACTCCAGTGGAAACAAGCCCAGTCTGTCCAACCTTTCCTCATAAGACAACCCATTCATTCCAAGTATCAACCTAGTAAACCTCCTTTGGACCACCTCCAATGCATTTACATCCTCCCTTAAATAAGGAGACCAAAACTGCACACAGTATTCGAGGTGAGGTCTCACCAGTGCCCTGTATAACTGAAGCAAAACATTCGATTCCTCTCGTAATAAAGGATAGCATTCCATTAGCCTTCTTAATTACTTGCTGTACCTGCAAACTAACTTTTTGTGACTCATGTACTAGAACACCTAGATCCCTCTGCACCTCAGAATTATGCAGCCATTCTCCATTTAAGAAATATTCTGCTTTTTGTTCTTCCTGCCAAAGTGAACAACTTCATGTTTTCCCACATTATACTCCATCTGCCAGACCTTTGCCCACTAACTCAACCTATCTATATCCAACTGCAACCTCCTTATGTCTTCTTCACAACATATTTTCCTACTTATCTTCGTGTCATCTGCAAATTTAGCTACCATGTCTTCACTCCCCTCATTTCAGTAATTGAGCTAAATCATAAAAAACTGAGGCCCCAGCACAGACCCCTGTGGCAATCCACTTGTCACATCCTGCCAATCTGAAAAAGAACCATTTATGCATACCCTCTGTTTTCTGCCAGCCAGCCAATCTTCTATCCATGCTAATATGTTACCCACTACATCATGCGCTTTTATTTTCTGTAATAATCATTGAAGTGGCACCTTATGAAATGCCTTCTGGAAATCCAAGTACAGTACGTCTACAGGCTCTCCTTTATCCACTGTGCATGTTACTCCTTCAAAAAACTCCAATAAATTGGTTAAACATGATTTTCCTTTCACAAAACCATGCTGACTCTTCCCGATTGCCTTGACCTCTCCTGAGTGCCCAGCTATAACCTCCTTAATGATCAATTCTAATAACTTCCCCACAACAGATGTCAAGCTTACCGGCCTATAGTTTCCTGTTTTTTGCGTCCCTCCCTTCTTGAATAGCGGGGTTATATTTGCTATTTTCCAGTCAGATGGAACCTTTCCAGAATCTAGCAAATTTTGGAAAATTAAAACCAGTGCATCAACTATCTCACTAGCCACTTCTTTCAAGGCCTTAATGTGAAGACCATCCGGACTTGGGGGATTTGTCAGCCCGCAGCCCCAACAATTTGCTCAATATCACTTCCCCGGTGATTGCAATTTTCCCAAATTCCTCCCTCCCTTCCATTTCCTGATTGTGGGTAACCATCATAACAAACCTAGAGGTTCAGAAAGGAGTTCAAATGAATGTTTTCAAGCAAGCCCATGATTTATCTTTGGGACAGAGAATCTGAATATGGAATACTTTTAAGTGACCTTGTGAAATGTGAATCTTACATTTTTAAAAATTTGTTCATGGGACATGGGCATCACTGGCTAGGCTGGTATTTATTGCCCAACCCTAATTGCCCTTGAGAGGTGGTGGTGAGCTGCCTTCTTGAACCACTGCAGTCCGTGCGGTGTAGGTACATCTACAGTGCTGTTAGGGAGGGAGTTCCAGGAGCTTGACCCAACGACAGTGAAGGAACGGTGATATATTTCCAAGTCAGGATGGTGAATGGCTTTGAAGAGAACTTCCAGGCGGTGGTGTTCCCATCTATCTGCTGCCCTTGTCCTTCTAGGTGGTAGCGGTCGTGGGTTTGGAAAGTGCTGTCTAAGGAGTCTTGGTGAATTCCTGCAGTGCACACTGTTGCTACTGTGCGTCAGTGATGGAGGCAGTGAATATTTCTGGATGGGGTGCCAATCAAGTGGCTGCTTTGTCCTGGATGGTATCAAGCTTTTTTAGTGCTGTAGGAGCTGCACTCATTCAGGCAAGTGGAGAGTATTCCATCATACTCCTGACTTGTGCCTTGTAGATGGTGGACAGGCTTTGGGGAGTCAGGAGCTGAGTTGCTCATTGCAGGATTCCTAGGCTAGTCCAGTTCGTTTCTGGTCAATGGTAACCCCGGGATGTTGATAGTGGGGATTCAGCAATGGTAATGTCAAGGGGTGATGATTAGGTTCTCTCTTGTTAGCGATAGTCATTGCCTGGCACTTGTGTGGCGCGAATGTTACTTGCCACATGTCAGCACAAGCCTGGATATTGTCCAGGTCTTGCTGCATTTGGACATGGACTGCTTCAGTATCTGAGGAGTCACGAATGGTGCTGAACATTGTGCAATCATCAGTGAACATCCCCACTTCTGACCTTATGATGGAATGAAGGTCATTGATGAAGCAGCTGAAGATGTTTCGACCGAAGACACTACCCTGAGGAGCTCCTGCAGTGATGCCCTGGAACTGAGATGATTGACCTCCAACAACTACAATCATCTTCCTTTGTGCTAGGTATGACTCCAACCAGCACAGAGTTTCCCCCCAGTTCCCACTATCTCAAGATTTGCCAGGTGCAGTCAGTCTCGCCTCACCTCGGGAGTTCAGCTCTTTTACCCATGTTTGAACCAAGGCTGTAATTAGGTCAGGAGCTGAGTGGCCCTGGCAGAACCCAAAGTGAGCATCAGTGAGCAGGTTATTGCTACACAAGTGCTTCTTGACAGCACTGTTGAATATCCCTTCCATTACTTTGTTGATGATCGAGAGTAGGCTGATGGGGTGGTAGTTGGCCAGGTTGGATTTGTACTGCTTTTTGTGGAAAGGGCCTGGGCAATTTTCCACATAGCTGGGTAGATGCCAGTGTTGTAGCTGTACTGGAACAGCTTGGCTAGGAGCATGGCAGGTTCTGGAGCACAAGTCTTCAGTACTACTGCCGGAATGTTGTCAGAGTCCACAGCCTTTTGCAGTATTCAGTGCCTTCAGCCATTTCTTGATATCACATGGAGTGAATCGAATTGGCTGAAGGCTGCCATCTGTGATGCTGGTGACCTCCAGAGGAGGCTGAGATGGATCATCCACTTGGCACTTCTAGCTGAAGATTGTTGTGAATGCTTCAGCCTTATCTTTTGCACTGATGTGCTGGGTTCCCCCATCATTGAGGATGGGGATATTTGTGGAGCCCCCTCCTCCAATAAGTTATTTATTTGGCTACTACCATTCACAACTGGATGTGGCATGACTGCAGAGCTTAGATCTGACCCATTGGTTGTGGGATTGCTTAGCTCTGTCTATCACTTGCTGCTTATGCTGTTTGGCACACAAGTAGTGTTGCATTGTAGTTTCATCAAGTTGACACGTCATTTTTAGGTATGCCTAGTTCTGCTCCTGGCGTGCCCTCCTACACTCTTCATTGAACTTTCTGTTGATGATACTTGTTGGCAATCAATGCAAATTATGCACAACTGTAGTTAGGGAGGAAGTCTTGTGGTGCAATGGTAGCATCCCTACCTTTGAGCTAGAAGCTTTGGCTTTTGGCCATGGATGGAGCGTTCATAACATGGCCAAACACATTGATTGTAAACCCTTCCAATATGCCTGGTGGCAGGCAGTAAGAGTGGGAGAGTTTCCTGGTCAGCCATACTGCAGAAGGCAATGGCAAACCACTGCAGTACTTTGCCAAGCATTATCATGAACCAGTCCAGTGGAAGTCCATGGTTGCCAATGCCCTCTTAGGGCATGGTGCCTGGAGGAGGAGGTAGTTAGGGAAGCTGCTGATATCTCAATGGATGGAGCATCTGTGCAGAAAATGAAGGGTCCATAATCTCAACCCCCAATCTCTGTATTAATTCAGAGAGGCAGCTGACTGTCACAATGGAGCCCAGTCTCCCTGGGTTAAGCAGGGAGATTAAAAAAAAAATCAACCAACAAGTTTTCATGATCTGTTGACCCTTGTTTGAACTGTGCATAGGTACATTCGAGTTGAGGCCAGACCTTGCCCAGGCTGTAATTCCTTCCTGGGTGAATAGACTAGATGCTGAGGGGGCTGGAGTGGGAGGGGGAGATTGGTAATTGTCAGGGGGGGAGGGTGGGGCGAGGTGAATTCTTTCTTTTCGGTAGGTGGCACACAATGTGCGCCAGCAATCCAGTCGCCCATTTTACATTGTGACTTACATTTAGGGTGAGAAGATGATCATTGAGTGTGGCCATTTGGTCTAAACATAGACAAAAGAGCTGAACTCCTGAGGTGAGGTGAGAGTGACTGCCCTTGACATCAAGGCAGCATTTGACCGAGTGTGGCATCAAGGAGCCCTAGCAAACCTGGAGTCAATGGGAATCAGGGGGAAAATTCTCCACTAGTTGGAGTCATACCTAGCACAAAGGAAGATGATTGTGGTTGTTGGAGGTCAATTATCTCAGCTCTGGGACATCACCGCAGGAGTTCCTCAGGGTAGTGCCCTCGGCCCAACCATCTTCAGCTGCTTCATCAATGACATTCATTCCATCATAAGGTCAGAAGTGGGGATGTTAGCTGATGATTGCGCAATGTTCAGCACCATTCATGACTCCTTAGACACTGAAGCAGTCCATGTCCAAATGCAGCAAGACCTGGACAATATCCTGGCTTGGGCTGACAAGTGACAAGTAACATTCGCCCCACACAAGTGCCAAGCAATGACCATTCCCAACAAGAGAGAATCCAACCATTGCCCCTTGATGTTCAATGGCATTACGATCACTGAATCCCCCACTGTCAACATCCTGGGAGTTACCATTGACCAGAAACTGAACTGGACTAGCCATATAAACACTGTGGCTTCAAAAGCAGGTCAGAGGCTAGGAATCGTGTGACAAGTAACTCGCTTCCTGACTCCCCAAAGCCTGTCCACCATCTACAAGGCACCAGTCAGGAGTGTGATGGAATACTCCCCACTTGCCTGGATGAGCGCTGCTCCAACAACACTCAAGAAGCTTTACACCAACCAAAGCAAAGCAATCCGCTTGATTAGCACCTCTTTGACAGACATTCGCTCCTTCCACCACTGACGCACAGTGGCAGCAGTGTGTACCATCTACAAGATGCACTGCAGGAACTCACCAATGATCCTTGGACAGCACATTCCTAACCCATGGCCACTACCATCTAGAAGGACAAGGGCAGCAGACACATGGGAACACCACCACCTGGAATTTCCCCTCCCAAGTTACTCACCATCGTGACTTGGAACTATATTGCCATTCCTTCACTGTCGCTGGGTCAAAATCCTGGAACTCCCTTCCTAACAGCACTGTGTGTGTGCCTACCCCACAGGGACTGCAGTGGTTCAAGAAGACAGCTCACCACCACCTTCTCAAGGGCAATTAGGGGCAGGCAATAATTGCTGGCCTAGCAGGCAATAATTGCTGGCCTAGCCAGCAATGCTCGCTTCCCAAAAATGAATAATAAAAAAAGTAATGAGCAGTGAGGTGGAGGAGGGGAAGTTTGGCTAAAACACTTTGGTAGAGTATATAGCTTACACCTATACGGTATAGTGAGAATGGCCTATGAGAGATATAACTGTGTACTATGAGTTGTCCATCCCTAATTGCCCTTGAGAAGGTGGTGGTGAGGTGTCTTCTTGAACCACTGCAGTCCACTTGGTGTAGGTACACCCACAGTGCTGTTAAGGAGGGAGTTCCAGGACCTTGACCCAGTTGACAGTGAAGGAATGATTATATATACAGACACATACATACACATTTATACACAAGACATTTGTATACAACACATGTATAACAGCTGTACATTTAAATCTACAACAAGCATGAATCTCTAAGTACACATTTATACACACCCATGCAATATACAACATATGCACAGACTCGCATAACATCCAACATACAATACAGGCACCACACACGTGCACTTCTTTTCCCACATCACCTTTATGCTGTGAGCTATCTCAGAGTGGGCATCAATGTTTCTCTATTGTTGGCTGATCATAAAATATGCAATTATAGAGTAGAGTAAATAAATAATGCCAATATCCATACCTTTCCTATCCAAGATGGAGACCTCTGTCACACTGAAACATTCCATCCTGTGGTTGTGCTGTGTGTCAGTCTGACACTCCCACCAACCCCTCACCCCTGCCACCCCATCCCATCCCCCGAAAGCTGGCAGGACCCCTTGGAACCTGTCCTGCACTGAACACATGTGAGAAACACGCACTTGGTTTGGGAGGCTGTCAGAGTGCTACCAGAGGCAGTAAATTTTAAAGTTGTAAGAATTTTGCAATGTGCTGTAGAATTTTCCACAAAAGAATTGAAACCCCTTATTGAGCAGGTTCTATCTGCCACAGCAAGTTGGAAGCTGACTGAATCATGAATAAAAATACATGTTTGTTTGACGGGAAGCTAAGAGTTGAGTGCCAGACAGAAGAGAGACTGGATACATTAGTGTTGGAGAATAAGAACTTTTGAAACTGGGGTTGATAATACAACTACCGGAGTTTTATAACCTGCAGAAACTGAAACAATTGTCACTTCAACAATCCTGATGTGGAAACAGATGGTTTGTTGATCTAATGTTAGCGTGGGAGACTTCCACATGTGATTTTCACCATTTGGTAGTAATTAGTTTATTGAATAAATTAACATCAAGTAGAGTATACTTAAGGCATTATTTGTAATTATCTTTCCCAAGTCCCAAATACTTCTGAAGGAAAGAAAGAATCAGACAATCTTTTTGAAGAAACAAAAAAGCACGTTTGATTTATTTTACCTTAAGCACTTAAAAATTGGCAAGCGCAGCAAAAGAAGAATGTACAAAAGACCAACTGCAGAAGCAAAAATGGAAGTGCTTGAATTTGCTGCAAAAACTGACTGCAAGGGTAGCCTTTCTTTCAAAAATAATTTTGTTGCTCACTGTACGAGCGTACACTTTGAGAAGGGGGCAACAGGAAACACATGTTGCACCTCATGTGTTTGTATTCGGCTTATAAGGGAACCTTCGCTGAACAACTGCAAATCAAACAGATCATTTTGTGGGGGGGTGGAAATCAAAGCTGCTTTTGTTGTGTTACCTTTGCTGATCAACTTTTTCTGTGACTGGCCCACGCCCCATTTCATGACTAACGTTTCTATCAAGAGGAAAGTAATGTAATTGCTTGGAGGCTTTTAAAAAGATTTTGGGGTTGGATTATCAAAGTAGATATACATTAAAGTGGTGGAATCAGGGAGAAAGCACTAATGGATTCTTCGTTCTGATGATTCTTAGTTGTCTGAAAATAGATCAATGGACTGAAAAGAAAACTGAAGACTGGTATTTATCTAGTTCCATTCACCACCTCAGGATGTCCCTTTACAGCCAATGAAGTACTTTTGAAATGTAGTCATTGTTGCAATGTAGGAAATGCATCAGCCAATCTGAGAGGGCAGACTGGACCTTGCTTTAATGCCTCATCCAAAAAATAGCACCACCAACAGTGCAGCACTCCCTCAGTACTGCATTGGAGTGGCAACAGTGATCATATGTTCAAGTCTCTGGAGTGGGACTTCAGCCCATAACTCACTTGGAAATAGCACTGAGCTGACACCTTTGGTTGCTGAACCCCTCTTCTATCTCTACCCAACAGTGTGTACTTTAGCAGCGTCAAATTGTCAGGATCCCAATATACAAGGTGCCAAGTAGCCATTTGTACAACCGCTACTGATCCTTTGGCAATCTAAATAGGAAGAGAATAATATTCCCTCAATGTGTGAGTGGTGTGTGATTGATGCAAGGCAAAAGTGCACCTCATTGCAGATTTGAATCAGTTGGAGATGAGTAACTCTTTACAATATGCACTAAGGAAGGTTGGAGAATTGTAGTGGGATACTGCTGATCGTATAGTCTAGCCAAAAACAGTCCCATATTTAAGTGTAGAAAAGGGGTCAGTCGGGGCGGCTGGACTCCCCCAATGTTGTCTGTTACCAATGAATGAAGCCACAAAGCACCAGCAGGAACCTGCAGAAGAGATGGTGTGACTGTGCCTAGGCCTGCATATCTGCATTCCCTACATTCCACATGCTAAATGGCAGGGCAACCACTGAATCGTGACATTACTCAAATGGGAGATTGTAGTCCACATGAGTGTTGGATTCCTCCATTCTGTGCAAACCACCTTCCACTCGCGTATAACAGGAGTCAAATGATTCTTCAAGCTACTTCTGCTATTGCATCAACTTCTCCTCCAAACCAGGCTAGCTATGCTGTCCATTGTTGTGCAAATCAGAAGGAACTGTCTGTGCAGGGGACCCCTTTCATTTGCGCCACTGGGTTTCTCCTGAGCCACCACTATATTTAGTGCTCTGTGCTTTCCTACAGTTCCTACAACATTAGTATCCAATACTCCCACTTGGCGAAAGTAAGTGTGTTGATGGTAAGGGCTGAGATAATGGTGATGGCTCCTTTGGTTCTGTTGATGAGAGACTGCTTTTTCCTTCAGTATTTTAAGGGAGCAGATGGTACGTTATGAGTAAGTCAGCACACTCATCCTAATGGGTGCCGCACTGCCACTACATGCTGTATCCTGCACTGTGTGCGGACACAGTCATGGAACATGCAGTGTGAATAGAATACCTGGAAAATATGCTACACACTGAGTTCTATAGACTTCTGCAACCTCCAAAGACCTCACACCTTGCAAAATCTTCTGCCAGAAAAGCTCCTGATGACCTCCACATGGGGTGTTCTCTGCTGTTGCGTTCAGCCTTCTGCTGCAGTTTGCACCCTGTGGTTAAAAGCTAGTCATTTTCCTTTTAAACATAAGAGACATGGTGATTTGGACAAAAGAAATTCATTGCTGCAGAATATTGTCAGCATCATAACATAAGTAATGTGATTTGCATAGCCTTGGCTACCACAGTTCAAATATGTATTCATATTAATATTTCTCTGTGTGTGGTGTTTAAGATGATTAAAGGATTTAAGCGGTTGAATAGAGAGAAATTATTTCCTCTGGTGTGGGAGGTCCCGAGCAAGAGGGCATAATCTTAAAGTTAGAGCTTGGCCATTCAGGAGTGATGTCAGGAAGCACTTCTTCACAAAAAGGGGAGTGGAATCTGGAACTCCTTGCCCAAAACGTTTGTGCATGTTACAGGTTTATTTCTTCCCAGATTGCGATTGACAGACACTTGTTGGATAAGGGTATCAAGGGGTATTGAGCAAAGCCAGGTAAATGAAGCTGAGGTACAAATCAGCCATGATCCAGCTGAATGGAAGAGCAGACTCGAGGGGTTGAATGGCAATTTCTGTTCCCATGTTCCTCTGAGTCTAGAGTTTGATGCAAAAATGTTATACAACTGCAGCAATGCATCCATGCAGATCCATATACAGATATGACCTGCACCGGTACTGCAACAATGTTTGTGTCCACTTCTTATTTTAAATAAATAATCATGTTTTGGATTCTGGCCAGTATCATTTTGCGGTTGACAAAAATGTTGCCATATTTATGCGCTTCTCCCACAATTTTTCCTGCCTTGGGGCCATCGTAAATGGAAAGCAGGCGGCACCCTATATGTTTTAACAAGGGTTTTGAAGCTGTACCACACAGGAGCAGAAAGGGATGTGGCAGACGTAGGAAACCAGACAGTGTGCACCATGGGGAAAGAATTTGGTAGTGAAATAACCGACCCACTGACAGGTCAAAAGAAGAAGCCCAAAGGGCAGTGGTTTAGTACTAGGATGTTGGGTAGGAAGTGATCTTAGTTGTCAGCAGAAGTCTTGGAGGAAAATGGTGTAGCCGATAGAGCATGGAAATGATGGTGGTGATGGTACTGTGGGGTTGTGTAGGTGAGAGGATGTGAGCCTTTGGATAAGTCGAAATGAGGCAGGGAAGCTGGCTAAGGAGTATTGGAAAGATTGGATGTTGAATTCTTGAGTGGACTGGAGTTTCAATAGCTGAAGAGCACGGGCTAAGGTGTGCTGCTGAGATGGATGAGAGCAGAAAGGAATAGAGCGGATCGGGGGAAGGAAACTGAGTTTGGGTGGAGGAGCCCTGAGGCAAGCCCAAGGAAGGAGAGGGTCTTGTAGCAAAATGTACCCCCCTGCAACTGAAGCCTATGTACCTATCCCAACCTTGCAGTCTTTCTATGCACAGAGCAAAATCTCCCTCTTCAGGATGCAAGCTCTCCCTTGGCAGCAGTAACCATGCCCTGCATGTGGGATGGACCCGATCCAGGAGGATGGCTGAGAATCCATGTTATGGTTGGGTCATATTGGCCGGGGGATGATCCTTGCAGAACCAGAGCGCTGTACTACCGTTAGGAACAGAATCCCGTCCATAGGCTCAAGCTCAGAAGAGCAAGTTAGATTTAATTACTTTATATAAATAGTGGCAACATTTTTGGAGCTCCACTCCTTTGGGAGGCAGCAGAGAGGGCTAGTGTAGGCAAATTCAAGGGAGAACTGGATATGCATTTGACAGGAAAAGTAATTGCAAGGCATGAGATGAGATGAATATTGGGACTTGTCGTGGACAAAAGTGGCGTATTGTTGTCATGGACAATCTTGCTAAATACAAATCAGGGGCGAGGAATGATTGCCTCTAAAATTGAGATGTTTCAGTTAGAGTGGACATAGAGAACCAAAACTAGGAGCCTTAAATGTAAGATTGCCAACAACAAACCCAATGAGGAATTCAGTAGGGACAACTTTACACGGAGGATATATATGGAATTGGCTACCACAGGGAATGGATGAGGTGAATAGCATTTAAGGGGATAAGTACACAAGGGAGAAAGGAATAGAATGATTTGTCAATAGGATGAGATGGCATGGAGCAGGAGGCAGTTTGTGTGGAGTATAAACATTGAAATAGAGAGATTTGACTGAATGGCCTATTACTGTGCTGTAAATTCTAAGTCTGTTTAGCCTGCCCTTTACCCATGATGCCTGCAGCATCAAGACTAGATACCCTCCAACACCACCTCCCCCGGCACCACAGCTACATAATCTCCTCCGAGAAGCAAAGAAAAACATGGAAAATGCATGCAAGGGTCAAAAAGGGGTGAAAAATCTGGAAAGTTCCTCCATGATCCTCTTAGGCAATCAAAACTAGCCCAGGAAAATGTGCCAGCTCTGCCTTCCACTGTTGAATACCTGAGTCATATATTTGGTGATGGGCATGCCAGGTTGTGCCTTGCTCCATGCTGTTGGCGTCCTGCCATTACTTATACCAATTGGCTACCGCACCTTTATAGCTCTGCTCAGCTGCTCGAGAGATAGAAGGTCATCACAATTGCAGGTGTGTCAGGAATAGAATTGTTTATTTCTGCTTAAAAAAGGAATTCCAGGAATTATGCATAATAAGGTGTGCATTCCTACATTTCTGTTAACAGCGCAGGAGTGCTGGGAGGTTGCAGGGGAAAGAGCAATTTCATCCCTCAGCCAGCTGACCCGATGTCTTGACAGTAACATTGGAATCACTGCCTTCTGGATACAGCTCTTACTGCAGCATCTATAACCTTTTCTTGTTGCTTTGTTCCTTGCACATCCTTGATTTTTATCACTCCACTACTGGCGGCCATGCCTTCAACTGCTGAGGCTGAAATTCTCTCCCTAACCTTCCTCCAGCTCTCTACCCTCCTTAGGATGTTCCATAAAAACCTACCACTTTCACCAAGCATTTAGTCACCTGCTCTAATATCTCTTTATGTGGCTCAGTGTCAGATTTTGTGTAATAATCACTCCTGTGAAACACTTCAAATCATTTTACTATGTTAAAGGTGATATATAAATGCCAATTTTTGTTGTTGTTTTTATGGCGTGTAGGTTTGACCTACCGAGATTTTGCTCCCTCCACCCTTGCTTTTTAAACATTTTTTTTTTAAAAAGGCTGTTGAAGTTGTTTGCAGAAATGTTGGTTACATTCAGGTATTTTGATTTATTAGATGTGAGTCTTGGCAAGCTGTCAAGAGGCAAAAAAAAAATAGAGAAATATGTGCCGGCCTCCAAAATACAAAGAGAATGCCTTATTCTGCCCAAGAGGATTGGATGCATGTAGGATTCAAGTATCAGTGCTTTGAAATGTACTGATCTCTGTGCCGTGTTAGGTTTGAGTCAGGGACCTCTGCTTCATGAAAAAGAAAGTGACTTGCATGCGAGCCAGATGTTCAGAGATAGAAGGTGACCAAGCCCCTAAAATTCAACATCTGTCACTGAAGGCACCAGGTCCTTGGACCCAGGGGATTGTTTTTGTTCAGTAATTCTGGCTCTGAAATCACACAGTCTCTACATCACATACACAGACTCTACCTCGTTGGATGGCCCTCCAAGACTAAACAGGTGTTACCTACTTTTGATTTCAGTGCCTTTAAATTAATCCTGTCAGCTCAGCTGTTAAAACAACTGTCATCTCCAGCTGTTAGTAATTTTCTACTGGATCCTGTACAGGTTGCTGGGTTTTAAACATACTTTGTGTCCTGAAGTGACTAACATAAGATTTTGTACTGCGGGATTTGAATACTTTATTATCATGAGCTGATTTCATTTTCCCTTTATTTCTGTTCAATGAAAAACATAAGGTTGAAAATTGCCGCTTTGCGATCCAAAAGAACCATTTAACAATCAGATCAGCATGTTATAGGAACTTTGTGTTAAATTACTTAAATTCTCAAGTCTTCATTCACCTTCTTCCACCCTCCGTAAACTTGAACACATCCAGAATTCTGCTGCCCTCAAAGTCCCTTTCACCCTTCTGCTTGCTGACCTACCTAGACTCCTGGTATGGCAGCATGTCACATTTTAAATTCTTCTTCTTGTGTTCCAATCAATTCCTGACCTCTCCCCTCTCTATCTCTGTAATCTCCTTCAGCTCCAAACCCTCCACACTCCTCTCTTTCTGGGCCTCTTGAACATCCCCGATTTCCTTCACCCCACCACTGGTAGCTGTGCTGTCTAGGTTCTAAGCTCTGGAATTCCCCACCTAAACCTCTACTCTTCTCTACTAATCTGTCCCCCTTTCAGGCGCTGCTTAAAACTTACCTCTTTCACTAAGCTTTTGGTCAGCTTTCCTAATGCCTCTTTAAGCAGCTCGGTGTTAAATTTTGTCTGATTCCATTCCCGTGAAGTGCTTTGTGATGCTTATTATGTTAAAAGCGCTAGAAGAATGCAAGTTATTGCTGTTGTGGATAAGATACTCTCACTAAAATTACTCTTCATTCCTGAAAACAGATTTCATTTATTGCAATCTGCCTTTCTGCCATCAATCTGCTAAATGCAATACAAGAGGATCCATTTAATACGAATCCCTTTTATCGTGCACTCAATGCTTGTTTAGCTTTTGAAATTTTTCAAATTTTTCACAAAATGTAGTTGATTGATCAATGCCACTGAATGGTTCCTGTTCTTGTACAGATTTGGAAGCAGTTTGGTGCCTGACTCTATGGGAGTATGACACCATCACCATGATATGCAGTAGGACCCTCATCTTCCACTCTTGACCATGAGCCAAGTATATTTTATTGATGACCTCCAAGCTGGCATGGTGCATTCTATGTTCGATCGTTGCTTGCCACCTGTGCCAGTGGTGTCAATCTCAAGACCACGGGAGGCTGAATGGATTGTGGGTAGTTCAACCCTGCCTCCCCTCCTGCCGTGCCAAGGTACAATGTGATTGAAGTGCATGGCAGCAGTCCAGGCCTCAGATCTAGGGTTACCAACACCAGTTGTGCATATTCCTGAAGGTTTTATCACATGGCCTCCTACCTCGAATTGCTCTGCCCCCACGTATGTGTCAATGGCCCATCCCCCTGGTGTGCTGCCTTCCGATTAGAAAGGAACAGACTCTTTGTAAGCCAATTGAACTAATTTTAATTGTTAATGAAACAACCCTTCTCCCCCATTTTGAATGTTTTTGTAACTGACAAAAATGCTCAAAGAAATTTTTTAAAGAGAACAATTCTGTTTAAGGCCCCCCCCCCCCCCCAACCCGGCCCATTATGATTTTTTTTCCCCCCTGGGTTGCTTGGGAATCTTCAATTCCCAAATGCCTCGGGGGAGTCATGGAACCATATTCACATCAGTTGGATATGGTGGGCCAAGATATTTGTATGGCTTGGTCATACCCCCTTGGCCTAAGGCTTATCATGACATCCGGAAGTGATGATGCCACCGCAGACACCAGAAAGGCCTGGAACTGTTGGACCCACTGTTGGCCTCTGGACTTCCAGCCACTATCGGAGAATAGCATCCAGATGACCTCTTGCCAGGCCTGAACATCTGTGGGAGGCTTGCCTCTTTAGGGCTTGCTTACCTTAATGTTTCAGGCCCTCTGCTCTGAGGATCAGAGGGGAAGGGAGCCCCAGGGCAAAGGCCCTTCAGAAACCTCTCAATTCATGCTTTTTCCTTGCACAGGTCTCTGGGAAAACCTTGAACATCTCAGGTCAGTGGAAGAGAGGAAGAGACCCAACATATTGGTCGTCATCCCCTTTTCATTTAACTCTGGAGAGGAAAGAGCCATAACCTATTCACTGTTGATCAACTAAGAGGTGCTTTGATTTTGAGTTTGGGGTCTCCATAAATTAAGAAAATATCTGCAGCATTTTATTTATGAATAAAATCTGTACCTGGGGCACTTGGAGTGAAGTCCATCTCTCCATGAATGAGCTTGGCAGTTGAAGACCAATGCAAGCCTCAAACAAAATGTTACCATATTTTATTTGCGTCCTCAATAACCTGTGTCTGACTACTCTTGTAAAATCTAGCCATTCATCTTTTGTGCTGTACGGCATAACTCGCACAACATTGTTCCGTGGTTTCTGCAGCAAATTAAAAATAGAATTTATCTTGGAGCAAAAAATAGATGAATATACGCCTGAAGAAGGGGAAAAAAAATTGCAGGACTATAGGGAAAAATGGGGTGGTGGGCGGAAGCAGATAGCTTATTCAAAGAGCCAACACAGGCACATTGCACCCAATGGCCTCTTTCTGTGCTGTGAGAATCTATGATTCAAAGTCAGGAGCTATGCTAAAATAAATAGGACCTATTTAAAGCAATTTTTTTAAGAGCACTGGTGGTACTGTCAGACAAGCCAGTTTGTTTTCTGACAGAAGTGAATTATGGCCCTAGTAAAGGTGGAGAAAGGTGTTCTTGTCTTTTTATTTAGCCTTGCGTTTCTTTATTATATATAACTAGTTATTCTAGTTAGGGCTTGTACATTTCCTCTCCCCCACTTGGTTTGCTGTTGCCAAGTTCCTTGATGGGACACTAATAAAGATTAATTTGTATGTTCCTTCCCTGCTACCACGTGGATTACAATTAATTATATAACCTGTACTCGGAGGGTTAATAAAAAAAAATCAATTTAAGGAAGAATTTTGTACCAGAAATCCTGTCAGCAAATTTAAAGCAATTAAAAAGCAATAATTCTGTTTATAAATATGAAAAAGTACAATCCTACCTCACCCTGTGACCCTGCTTCCTAAAGTTGTTTGTGAAACAATTATACTTTGACTGTGACTTGATTACAGTCTATGGACTGGAACCGGCCTAAGGGCCTTTTATTTTATGTGATCCCCGCATTAAAAACACACATATCTCCTAATCAAGAGTGCTGCATAGAACTTTATTATTCATGGGAAGGAAAACTTAATTGGGCTTGCAAGATTTAAGCTTGTGCAGCAAACTGTACAGATTTAATTTAAGGGTCGACCGTGTAATTTATAAATGACAAAGAACAGTGTACCGTATCATTAGTAACAAAGGATGTCACCTAGCTAAAACAGAAAAGCAAATTTGCAAACAGCCTCCCACAAGACATAAACAGACACAAACAGTTGTCAGGTACAGGAATCCAGGTCAGGAGATTCAGGGGAGCTAGTTTTGTGAAATGGAACTCTTACTCCAAATTCCACTCAGTTGCTCCTTTAAGAAAGTGCTGGCGACAGGGAAAGCTGTTCCTTCAGGCTTTTCATTGCCCGGCAGTATGCATACAGGAATGGCCTTCTTTAACCCACTGAGTGCCCTATGTTACCCTAAAAGTGGTTTGAGCATTGCATAACTGAGGAGCAGGTCTTCTGTAAGTTTTAACAGAGGCTGCAAGATGGAGCTGAATAAATGTACCAAACTGAAAATATAGATTGAAATTAAAAAAAGAACTGAAGGAATCATGCAGGGCAGAAGGAGGCTATTTGTCCCATCGTGTCTGTGGCAGCACCTCCAAAAACTATCCACCCTCTCCTTTTCCCATTGCCCTGAAAATGTTTCCAACTCAAGTATTTATCCAATTCCCTTTTAAACTTTAAATGTTAAATATGCACCCACCACTCTTTCAGACAACACACTCAAGATCATAACATGCTTCCTAAAAACAAATCTCTCCCACTGCTTCTTCTGCCAATTACCTTAAATCTTTGCCCCCTGGTTACAGACCCTCCTGCCAGTAGAAACAGTTTAGCCTTATATACTATATCAAAGCTCCTTATCATTACGAACACTTCTATTAAATCTTCTCTTAACCTTCGATGCTCTAAGGAAAACAATCCCAGCTTTTCCTGTCTCTCCACATAACAGAATCCGTTGTCCCTGTCACCAGAAGTTTTTTTTATGTTTAAAAGCATTTTGTGGAGAAATGCAACTGTTATTACTGATGTTAGAAAACAGCTTTTTTTTTTATGAAACCTTTTTCTTTCTAATCATCAAACAGTCTTGTCCTCCTTATCTGAAACCCACGCTGATGAAGTCACCCTCTTAGGGAGAAACCTTTTCTAATACCAGGAGCTGGTTTTCTGAAGTGAATGGCCATTTTGTGTCTCTGGCAAAGTTCCCAGAGGTCATAATGTGTTAAAACAACTTCTGTTTACTAACCAATGGCGATAGGATTGCACTAAAAGAACCCTTTCAGGCTTCCAATGCTGTTTGCCGACATTCTCTCAAAGTTAACTTGTGTTTCCACTGACAAAGAACAACCTTCAGGAAATTGTAATAGATTAAACATGATCCTGTTACATATAAACATCAATAAGCTAAACTAAATTTTATGAAACACATTCACTGTGTAAATGAAAGGTTAGGAAGAAGAGGAGTAACTATCCCTTTAAATAGCAGTCATTTTGACCATGTTGGGCTAAGTATGTTTTTCTGGTGTGTATGTGTGTGTGTGAGTGCGCGTGTGTGCATCTGTAGGATTTTGAAGGGAAGGTTGTGCAGTTTTTTATATGCATGAAATCCAGCCTAAGTAAGCCAATTAAAAGCAGCACTACATCTTTAATTGTAGAAAATATAAACATAGGGGAAACTGAAAATTAATCTGTCAACCAGCATTATTTGAGCATGCTTAAACTGCTGGTGTTCAATGCGCTATCCATTTCTGCTTTTAATTACAAAGTAACAGCAATTTGTTAGGTCTTTGGGCCGATCAGTCTGACATTTGTACAGCTTGGACAGGCATGCTTCCGATACGACAGAGTTGTTGATGATTTGCTAAATCTGGATCAGTTGGATATTTATGCAGGAAGAACAAAAAACAAAGATTCAATGCAACCTTCCCCTGCTAAGAGGAGCCATTCAGCAGCCATGTTCATTGGATGAGAGACATTGGTTAGGCAGACAAATTGGAGAAACTGAGCCTCTGACCATTAGTTATGAAAAAGATTAAACAGAGATCTGATTAGGTGCTCAAATTATGAGTGATTTTCCTAAAGTTTCCTCTGGTCAATAAAAAGAAAGACTGGCATTTATTAGAGCACCTTTCACAATCTCAGTGCACCTTAAAGCACTTTACAGCCAATGACTTATTTTCGAAGTGTAACTACTGTTGAATTGTAGACAGAAGTGACAACCAGTTTGTGCATAGCATGCTCCCACAAACAACAATCACCAGATCATCATCTGGTTTTGGTGATATTACTTGAGGGATGCACATTGACCAGGGAAAGTTTCACCACTCCTCTTAGTAATAGTGCCATGGGATCTTTTACATCCACCTGAGAGAGAAGAGGGAGATGGCTTTTAACAACTCATCCAAAACAAGACGCCTTTGCCAATTATATCATTCCCTCAATACTGCACTACAGTATTAGAATGAGATCCAATACTTAAATCCTGGAGTGGGGCTTGAACCCACAACCTTCTGACTAAAAGAAAAGATTGCTGCCATTGAATCAAGTTGACATGTGAAAGTATAAATTTAAACTCATCATCCAAATAAAAGGGAAAAATTAGGGTTTTTTTTAACCTAATGGGTTGCCGGAACATGAGATGTCCTTTGGGGAAATAGTGTTGGAAGCAACATCCATAATAACTTATAAGAAATATTTTAAAGCTTCTTTAACATCAGTGGTGTCTTTCAGAATCTCGGAGGTTTGTATGTCTGATCTCCACTTTGGAGATCTGATCTATAGAATCAGCATGGGTGCCACTTATGCTGGACCTCAGGAGAGGATGAATATGACCGACAGCAACAAGAGCAGCAGGAACCGAGCTGCTGCTCCACTGGAGAGAGGGGATGAGCAGAGAGATGCAGCCCACAGGACGCTATGCTTACAATACACTATGCACAGGCAGAATATCAGGTGCATGTCGGAGCACCATTGGCTCAGGAGGCTTTTGGCCTTGATCAGGTGGTTGCAGATATTTGCAGTTTACTGGAACAAGACCTACTGCCAGGTGGTACTGGTTGCCAGCGATATACTTTGTAATTTTTTTTTGCAATTCGACATTGATTCATTTAAGTGTGCGGGCCCTTTAAGACTTTTTGTGCAGTAACTTAAAAGGGTGCAGTTTATGCATGGCCTGCATGGGAACTTTCAGGTGCACCACTTGGAGGAAACATTGGTGACCACACTTTATCAGTGGCTGTCGAAGTCACCAGCAGACCCTACTGGAGTCATACCCATGCTCTCCAAGTCGACCACTTGCCAGTGTCTAAAGTGACTAATGGTTTGTTTTCCAGGGCCTGAAATAATGGCTGGGATTTTCTGACCCCGCCTGCCATCGGGATCTTCCAGTCCTGCTGAAAGTTAATGGACCTTTGGCTATCCCATCGTATTCCCTGTTGTGGGCCCCGCCAAGAGGGGGGCCAGAAAATCCCGGCCAATGTCAACTTTGTCAACGACAGTTCCACAGGTGCAGGGTGTCATTGACTACACGTCTGTGGCAACCCTCAGACCACCCAGGAGTGTTCATCTGCTACAAGGGCCTTCACTCCATCAATGTGCAGCTGGTATGCAACCAATGAAAGATTTTTTTTTATTCATTCGTGGGACTTGGGCATTGTTGGCTATGCCAGCATTTATTGCCCATCCCTAATTGTCCTTGAGAAGGTGGTGGTGAGCTCCCTTCTTGAACTGCTGCAGTCCATGTGGTGTAGGTACACCCACAGTGCTGTTAGGAAGGGAGTTCCAAGATTTTGGCCCAGCGACAGTGAAAGAATGGCAATTATCATTCCAAGGCAGTGAGTGGAAGATTCCCCAACTGCTGCCATGATGCTTTCATTCTGTGTCAGTCCACCCTCCCAGATCTCTTTGCACTTTGAAGCAGATGTACTGGCTGACTACCAGGCAAGGGATATCCATTAAAATGTGACTGATGACACCCATGAGAAACCCAACCAATAATGTCCAGGAGTGATGCAATCAAAGTCATATGACAGCCAGATGTGTCATTGAGCAAGTTATTGGCAATGCTGAAGATGTGCTTCAGGCGCCTGGACAGATCCAGAGGCGTTCTTCAATGCACACCAGCCCAGGGTGTTCAGAATGGTCTTGGTGTACTGTGCTCTGCACCACATTGCACAAGGGTTTGGACCTGCACTGAAACAAGTTGCAGACCAGAGGATCATGCAAGACCAATTCTGCGGAGGAAGTGGGCCAGTATGCAGTGATGCACATTACTGCCAAGGATGTCCTCATTATTGTGAAGTTTAATTCATGGCTCTCTGCCTCACCCTTGAGTTTTGCATTTTTCCCCAGCAAGAAGAGAAAAAGACACTTATTAGTGACCCATGGAGAGCATTTGTTGAGGGAGAGGCATGACGTTACATTAGGATGAAGTTGCATGTCAGTGGTGGATGGACAGATGGGGATTTGAGGAAATGCCTAGACAGAGAGGGATGGGTGTACCTGCAAAGTAAGTTTTGTGGATATGTGAGCATGGTGATTATGTGACTAGATAATAATCCAGAGGCCTGGACTAATAATCTGTAGACGTGAGTACATATCTCACCACAGCAGCTGGGGAATTTAACTTCAGTTAATTAAATAAATCTGGAATAAAAAGCTAGCACAAGTAACCATGGCCATGAAACTACTGGATTGTTGAACCCAACTAATTCACTGATGTCTTTTAGTGATAGAAACCTATCATTCTTCCTGGACCCCAAACCCACAGGTTGACTGTTAACTGCCCTCTGAAATGACCTACCAAGCCACTTGATTGTATGAAAACTGCTATGAAAATCTGTAATCCACATGGACTGCAGTGGTTCAAGATGGCAGCTCATCGCCACCTTCCCAAGAGTTATTATTGATAAGTAGTAAATGCTGGCCTTGCCAGTGATGCTTGCATCCCATGAATTAATTTGAAAACGTTGTGCAAGGAGTGATATGCTGGAGTTGGCTTGATAAGGTAGATTGAGGGGATTGACACGTTACACATCAGGATGTAGCTGTATGTATCCCTAGATGTACATTTCCAGCCCCGCTTGGGTCACTAATTGCTTTTGGCATTGAATCCATAAGCATGGCACCACTTTCTTTATGCTGGCCTCATGGGCAACCTCCAGCTGTGCTGTCTTGGTTTCACTGGCAAGAAGAAACCCTGTCAATGGGAAACAGTATCTTCCTCCTGCTTCTTACAGCCCCCCGCACCACACCCAGGGAGGGGTCTCTTAAGATGAGACGCAGCTTTGAAAGTATGCACTCCATTTTGTCAATTCATCCTACTCTACTCCTGTCATGAGGATAGATCAAATTTCATGCTTGCTATGTCCCTTTAAATACTGGAGTTGAAACTGACTCATGCAAGTGTCATCACACCCGCTTAATCTAATGGGTCAGGATACCTGAAAATGATAGGGTAATGCAGTGGCTGGGTTAAAGAGCCACTGATAGACACATTGCTTTTATGACTGAGTTTCCTGTGCATGATTGGACTATGCCCCTAGTTCCAGAGCATTCGGAACTTAAAATCCAGCCCAATAATTCTTTGAAGAATGAGCATTGATGGCAGGGGGCAGAGGGAATTTGACAGGAGCAGCCCATCAATATACGGAGCAGTGCTATTTCCTAGGCATTGGGATTTATCAGGAAAATGTTGACATAAAGATATTTTCGATTCTTTTAAACTACTTTTCCAAGTTCCCCTCTTCTGGTACCTTACCCAGGCAACCATTCATGATGTGTAAATCTAATCTAGACGGGCTGACGGCCCCAACAAAGCTATTCAACTGGGTTGGCATCACATGGAGCCTAATCCTCATTCCCCCCCCCCCCCCCCCCCCCACCCCCACACCAACACCCCAACCGATGCCAGTGCACATGCACAATTCGGCAATTCCTAAATTTCAATCAGGATTGGAAATATTGTTTGTTTATTTTCTGCCACCCTCCCTAAACCATGAAGGCTGAACTCAAATACAGCACCTCGCCAATCACTCCAGCCCCACACTACTATGATTACCGTCTAAAAGAATGCAGTAATTAAATTTAATGCAGAATCTTATATATCTTAAAGGGTTGGTGAAGTATCACTGGATGCTGGAATAGTTTTAAGCAAGGTGGTTGGCAAACTAGCCTTTATCCTCTGCGACACAAGGTTTCAACCTAGACTGATGGAAGTCTACTTTCTCTGCCAAGGACCTCATATGAAGCCTACCCAAATCTGGGTGGTCTCAAACCAGCTCCTGGTGGCCACAGGTTCCCAAGGCTAAAATGAGCACACGGTATAGTTTTCTAACAGAGTTGCATACGTGTAACTGGATCGATTTTGGGGATGGTTTGAAGTAAGGTGGGAAGTGTTCCATTAACCCATTGCTGGTACCTCAAAATGCTATAAGCACATCTTTTCACACACAACTTTCTAATTCTTCAAAAAAAATCAGTTCATGTGTTTGGTAATGTAGCAAAACCAGGACCCCTTTTCTTGTTTCACTTATCAGATTCAGTATTTGCTCCTTTGAAGAAGAGTCATGAGGGCTTGTAGCTCAGTGATAGCACTCTTGCCTCTGAGACAGCTGACCATGATTTGAAGCCACACTTCAGAGATAGGAGCACAGAATCAAGGCTGAGGCTTTGCTATTGATGCTGCTTAATTTTGCAGTAGACATTAAACCAAGGCCTCTTCTGCATGTTCAGGTGGACGTTGCATGACACTATCAAACAAAGAGCGGGGGAATTATCCTGGTATCTCGATCAATACTTAATCCCCCAACCAACATTACCAAAACAAATTAACTGGTCATATATCTTAGAATCATAGAATTAAAGAATGATACAGCACAGAAGAAGGCCATTCCACATATCGTGCCTATATTGGCTCTTTGAAAGAGCAATCTATTTGTTCCCTTTCCTTATATTATTGAATGAGCTTCCATCATTCTTTAAGGCAGTGCATTCAAAATCAGAGCAGCTTGTTGTGTCAAGGAAATTCTCCTCAACTTGCCTGTTTTTTTTGCCAATTATCTCATTTACTCTTTGTGTGCAAATTAGCTGTAGTGTTTGTCTACATTACAACAGTAATTAAATCTTCATCAAATACTTCATTGGGCTGTTTTGAGGATGTTACAGGTGCACTGTTGTGTCTGCTTTAGCTCAATAGCACTTGTCTCTGAGTCAGAAGGTTGTAGATTCAGGCCCCACTCTGGGGACTTGAGCATGAAATCAGTTGAGCAGGGATTGTACTGTCTGAGGTGCCATCTTTCAGATAAGGAGGCACTGTTTGCCCTCTCGGGTGGATGTGAAAAATCCCATGGCACTGTTTTTAAGAAGAGTAAGCGAGCTTTCCACAGTGCAAAAGCAAAATACTGCGGCTACTGGAAATCTGAAATAAAAACAAAAAATGCTGAACTAGTCAGCAGATCAGGCTGTATCTGTGGAGAGACAAACAGGGGTAACCTTCCAGATTTATGAGGGTCCTGATGAAAGGTCATCGATCTGAAACGTTAACTCTGTTTTAATCTCCACAGATCCCGCCTGGCCTGCTGAATGCTTCCAGCATTTTTTTTTGCTTTATTTCAGATTTCCACCTTGTCCTGGCCAACTAATATTCCTCAACCAAAACCTTAAACAAATTATCTGGTCATTGTCACAATGATATTTATAGGAGCTTGCTATACAAATTGGCTGCTGTGCTTCCTACCATCTCAAAGACTTTACAACCAAAGGTGTGAAGGGCACCAGACAAATGCATGTCTTGTTTTCCTTTCTGCTTTATATCTAAGCTGTTTCTTTCTGCCTGTGAAGATGATTACAAAAATCTTAGAATTCCAATGAGGGTGTTAGGGACAGGGCTCATTAATGAAACCAATTTATTTCATTATTACTCCAGAAAGTGCCATAAATGCATCCAATGCTTCTGGATGGATTGCTTCTCTCTGGTGTCCATGTCACTGTGTGAGACCAACAGTTATAACTACTACCATTTTTTGATAATACACTCGTACTTATTCCTATTTAATCATGCTCATTTGTGTAATTGCATCTGTTTCCTAATATAGTCTAATCCATTGAAGTGTACACCTGTTAGGTAGAGTTTACTTTTCCAAAGCCAATATTGTCTCCATTTTTTTCATGAAAATATGTTCTGTTCATGGCAAAACCACATTGATAATTTTCTGTTATGTGTACAGTTTTAGCAATCCACTTCCCCATAAGCTTCATTGTAAATGGTGATCTGTTAATTATCCATCTATTTACAGTTGAGCTTGTGCAAACTGCAATGTGCTGTTGTAAATGTAAAATAGCATTTTTCCAACTGTTCTGTTTGATAAACAACAGAGATCCATAATGTGGAATCTCCTGAAGTCTAACCCTGGTAAGTTTATAAAATTGTTCGATACCAGTTACTCGCTTAGCGGAATGCATTCTTTGCTATGCAGCAAGTTGTTATGGTCTGGAATACACAACCTGAATAGATGGTGCAAGCTAATTCAATATTAACATTCATAAGGGAATTGGATATATATTTGAACAGGAAACATTTGCAAGGTTATTGGGAAAGAGCAGAGGTTTAGAACTTATTGGATAACTCTTTCAAAGAGCTGGCACAGGCACAATGGGCCAAATGGCCTCCTTCTGTGCTGTAAAATTTTATGATTCATTCAAATAACTATAGCCAAGTAAACTGAAGAAAGGTGAAGCCTAAAGAACATGACTCCACATGCTGTGTGTGAGTTTTTGTGTTGTTTGATGGCAGATTGTTGACTGTTTTATACAGAAAATGAAAAGGATGTTACTCTGGTTGCTAACACTTTGCCTTCTGCCACTCTTTCATCTTGAAAAACAAACTTCCCTTGCTTCTCTCCTGAAGAAAAAAGAAAAAAAATAGAACTCCCATTTATAGAGTGCCTTTCACAAACTCAGGACGTCCCAAAGCACTTTTACAGCCAAGTGTAGTCACTGTTGTAATGCAGCAGCCAATTTATGCACAGTAAGCTCCCCAAAACAGCAATGAGATAATAAACAGATAATCTGCATTTTGTGATGTTGATTGAGGGATAAATATTGGCCAAGATACTTTCTTTGAAATAGTGCCACGGGATTTTTTTTTACATCCACCTGAGAGTGCAGACCAGTCCTCAGTTTAACATCCTCATCTGGAAGACAGCACCTCCGATGGTGCAGTACTCCCTCAGTACTGCACTGGAGTGCCAGCCTGGATTATGTACTCTGATCTCGCTTGTGTAGACTCATCACTGAGGTTCAGTTCTAGTAGCAACTGCTCTCAACTGAGTGGCCATTCTTAAGGGGCGACAATTGATGAACACACAATTATGGGAGACATTGTAGCTGAATTGGACCTGTTCCTCACTGGAATCACACGTTTCCCTGACTTCCCTTTCCTGGTTCAGGAATGCTAATGGAAAATACAGCACTTTGAAGGAAAGGTACAGGATAGTTGCACTTATGTTTCAAAAGACTCACATAGTGAATTACTGTTTCCCTTCCCTAGCCAAGCAATATGTATTTAAGACTCATCTCTAACCCATTTCTGTTTGTGTTTATATATAAATAGAACAATATATTTTCTCCCGCAGGTATACCTTGCTCTGCAATCATCGCATGTTCTTCATTGTGTATCACTTCTGTAAAGAGAAATAATACTTTATTGTGTCCTCAGGGCATCTCCAAAACTTCACAACAAATGAATTATTCTTGAAGTGCAGTTGTGGTTATGAACACAAACAACACAGCCAATTGGTGCACAGCAATGTGCCCACAAACATTAAATGAGATGAAGGAGAATGATTGGCCAGAACACCTCGATGGGACCTTTTTAATGCCACATGAACAGACAGGGTCTCATTCAAAAAGTAACACCTTTTGGAAACATACAACACTCCTCCCTAGATTATATGTGTAAGCCCTGAAATAGGGTTACAACCCACAATCCCCATGATTTGTAGAGGCAAACACGCTTACTAGCTAGGCCAAGTTGACACTTGCAACACTGAGTGCAGTCATGGAGTGAAAAAGACTGTTATTAAAGGAGTGCCTGTATGCAAAAGGTGGAAATTTTCACTCCTAAGTGTTATATCAGATTACTTAAAATAGTATTTACTTGTAACTGTTTAAATTTGAGCCCCCACAAGTTCTCTGTGAATATTAAGTGCCTTTCCCCAAACAACAAGCTATTCAACCCCAGGCCCTTTTGCAAGCATACCCTTCTCATCATTCCACGTTCGTCTGCTGGGATCAGCAGTACTGTATTATTACACATTAGTATGCAAGACGCTTTTAATGTCACCACAGAGAGTTAGATATGGTAGAGATTGGAGATTACAGTTAATCCTATGAGGTAATACAAAGGTTGACAATGAGCCTTTAATGGTTGTTTAGATTAAAACCCCCTGTCTTGCTGGTGCTGGCCACTCATGTTGTGGAGGGGTGACAGTTACTGCAAGGCTTTAGATTCTAGCACACAGTACATAACAGCTGGAGGCATGGATCCAGTACGATTGTAGCAGTTGGATAACAGTAAGAACAATAACTGATATTAAATTGTTTTTATTGAGTTACTCACTGGCAGTAAATTGAATTGAAATACCCCCAAAAATTGGAGAGGGGGAGGGGGGCTGCAGCTATCACAAATGGACAATGATCATTTAGCACTGCACATGCACAATTGCCCCACTGGGGGCTACACTTCAGAAAGTACTACATTGGCTGTAAAGCACTTTGGGATGTCCTGAGGTCATGAAAGGCACTATATAAATGCAAATTTGGTTGGGTTTTTTTTCTTTATTTCTTTCATACAGTGCAACTTCCTCAGATGTCACAGTTTGGACATTGCTACCCGCAATAGCTGCTCTGTCTGCCTCTCGATTAACAACTAAATAGTTGCTATTTAATAGCAAATAAATCAACACTTATTTTGTTTCTGCCAGTTCATGAGGGTTGGGATTAAAGGCAGTGGAATGGAAGCAGTGGTCATGCAGTTCTTTTCCACACAATAGCAATCCCTTTTCACTTCCAGACACTCCCAGCTCCATTGCTAATTACAGATTGCAAACATCAAAGCCCAACAGTGTCACAGCATTTGTGGGGGGTTTCTGTTCTGAAGTTAATGTGTCACAAATGTGCTACACACTGCTACATAAAACATCGGCCGTGGAAGCTAGCTACCAAGTTAACAGTTTTATTTTGACGACCAGTTTTAAAACTCTGCTGGAAAACTATTCATTTTACTGAAAGCAGTGAGCACCTTTGGCATTAAGACTTTTGAGGGGATGGGGTTGGTGAGCACCACACATGTTATTAAGAACTTACCCCGAGATGTGCCCCAGGAATCTACCTTCAAAAGTTCATTGTTTAAAAAGAATTGGCCACTCTGTGGTTCATGAGAAGGGTGGGTGAATGTGCACCACTTCCTCCCACCTCCCCCTCACTGTGTTCAAATCAAAGGCGGATGCACCGTTGCTTTTGGTGCCTTTGTACAATGTTGGTGATGGCTCAGGGATAGCATTTTCATCTGTGTGAGAAGATTGTGGGTTCAGGTCTCGTTCCAGAGATTTGTTGTGCACACAACTGAAGCTCTGTCTGCTGCCTCCCAACCTCTCCCTCCTCCTTTTAAAACTTCCCTAAAACCTGCTTCTTTTGATCAGGGTCTTTGGTCATATGCCTTAATATCTCCTTAGGTAGCTCAGTGTCAAATTCTATTTGGTAACACTTCTGTAAAGCAACCTGGGATGCTTTAGTGCATTAAAAGTGCAAGTTGTTGAGGTAAAAGATATGACATTTTTATGAAGAACAGGAGAGTTTCCCCAGTGCCCCAACCACTATTTATTCCTCAGCCATCATCATTTAAACAGATGACCTGGTAATTGTATTTTGTACTGAACTTGATCAAGTTGTCACCCATTGTTCATGTAAACACGTGCCCAGGATTGGCGGGGTGGGGGGGGGGTCACTGAATAAGAATCGCTAGTGGAAATAATGGCAGTGCATCCTGTTCCAAATCAAGGAGTGGTGAGTTGAAATAGAGCAGTGGAGTTCTCTTACTGTACCTTCATCCCTCAACCAACACACAAAAAAGATGATCTGGTTATTTATTCATTGCTGTTTGTGGGACCTTGCTATGCACCAATTGGCTGCCATGGTTCCTACATTACAGCAGTGACTACACTTCATTAAATACGTCATTGAGTTAAAGTGCTTTGGGACATCCTGGGAAGTGAAAGGTGCTGTATCAATTTTTTTTTGCACTTTAATTTCAGTAGTGCCTCACCATTCCTCTCCCCAACACTGTTGGCTTTCACTGTTAATAAGCTGTTTTAACATTTTTTTTTGCCCACAACCAGTTAATCTTAACAGGTTGAACTAACAGTGTCATGAATCTGACTGCTCACATTGTCATATCTCCTCCAAGAGCATATTGAGAGCCTGCTGGTTGTAGGCAGGTCAACTTTCTTAATCCTATAAGCTATTATAAACTTTAGGAATCCTAGAAGAATGAGGAGAGGTGATTCCGAAACCGACTTGTGCATTTGACCGAGGGGTCAGAATTTACTGTGTTTTTTTCGTTGCAAGAAAGCAAACTCGGTCAATTTGCTGGGGTTTTTTTCGCAACATATTGACTATTTTCCTGAAAGCCAGAATGTGAAAAGTCTAACACATGCACTGTCACCAGTCTCTTCACGTGCTTCTGCAGGACCTGCTCCTACAAGGAGAGAAGGAAACCGTATCTGTGAGGGGCAAAGACTTGGACAAAGAGCGCTTGTGTATTTATGATGACTTCACTAAAGTGGCTAAAATGGAGAAGTCAGTGGTCTCCATTTTAATTTTCTAACTGATGCCAGACTTCTGTCTGTACCTGAGGCTAACTGAGATTTTAATGCAGCATTTAGAAATAATAACAAAGCAATTTTCAACTTATTTTGATACTGATGCTATATACCAAGGCACTGGAGGGGATAAAGTAGTAAACAGTTTTGGAGACAATTAAACATAAAGGTAAACATTAAACAATAGAGGCAAGAACCAGAATTACATCAACAAATTGTTATTTGAAATTAAAAGCAAAGATTTGTACTGACAAAAGAAATACGTCCGAAGGAAAAGCTGAACATTTCAAAATGATAATTAAAAGTATTTGTTTGTTTTTTTTTTAGTTTACTGCCACTGGTCTTGATATTTTTAACCAATCAAAATGATGGACTCAGTGTCAAATAACACTGAAAGCTGCCCTTAGATGCAGTTTAAATTCTCATGGCGTGCTCAGGGAATTTATATTTTCTGACATCAATACAATTTAACATAAAGATTTTACCAACAGCAAAAGAGATCTAAAATATTTGTCAATCTGTTCTAATTATACAGCAGTCCACTGTTGGCCAGAGTGTAGTTGCCCCGAACAATCATTCTTCTTGGACTACCAGATTCAGGAGCCGTTTTGTTTTGGCAGCAGGGATAGTGCTATAAGGATGTCAAATAATCACACATAGAACTAAACCTGAGGCATGCCATTTTAAGTACCATATGCCGATCTTTTTTTTGCCAACTTTGGTTTAATTAGTGCTGTGGTGTAAATCTCAAAGTACAATAACAGTGTCTGGCTCTACAATAGGAGAAAAGTCAATGAAAAACTGCTGTCAGTCTTGGCTCACTGGTAGCACTCTCATTGGTGAGTCAGGTCATGGGTTCAAGCCTTACTCCAGAGATATGAGCACATATTCTCGGCTGGCACCTCAGTGCAGTATTGAGGGAGTCCTATCTTTTGGCTGAGTCGTTAAGCTGAGGGCTGCAAAAGGTCCCATGGTGTTATTTAAAGAAGAACAGGGAAGTTCTGTTAATGTCCTGGCCAATATTTATCCCTCAATCGACATAATCAAAAAAATAATTTTTATCTCGTTGCTGTCTATGGGGACTTGCTGTAGGCAAACTGACTGCTATGATTTCTTACATTATAACAGTCACTGCACTTCAAAACACAGGTCAACCATGATCTAATTGAATGGTGGAACAGACACAAGAGGTTGAATAGCTTGTTCTTTTGTTCCTATCTTCTAAAGATGTCCTTTGTGGGTGCCCGTATAATTCCTTTCCGTGGTAGTTATCCAACCTGGGATAATGGAATTTACAACCCAACACAAGGGCCTGTTGCATTGGTTTTTTTTGGGGATTGGTGCTTTTGTAAGCCAGCTCCCAGTCTGCATCCTGCCCAATCCATTCTTGATGGATGGGCAGCAGACTTTTAAAACTGGGCCCATGCAAACAGAAAGTCCGGTATTTGGGAGCCAGCCCCCACAATCAAAATTCAAGTGGAAAGCTCAATACGGAAGGAGTTGAAAATGACCAAATATATATAACTTCTGCTGGTGCCAACACTCAGGGTTATATTTATTTTCTTGATTTACAGAAGGTTAGCTTGTGGCAAAAAAGGGAAGTAGGTGTGGCCTGACTGTAAGAGATAAAAGATGTAACTTGAAACAATGTAGTAATTTATTTTGTTGTACCAAATGTGATTTTACGTTTTCTCATTTCAGTTTAAAAGAAAATTCTAAACTGGAGCATCTAGTTAAACCATTAGGGTCATTACTGTTCCCTGAGGTTTTAGCACGTCTCCAGTGAGATTTATTTTTCTTCTTCCCACCAGGAGAACAGATTTCTCAAAACACTGGCCTTCCATTTGCGCTAAGACTGTGTTAGTAGGCTGAAAGAATTGGCACAATACAAAAAAACTTAAGTCAAGTTTGTCCAAGATTTGTAGGAATTGCTAGATAATAAAAAAAGTGCAAGCTCCATCTTGTTCAGATTCTGCCATCCTGGTAGTCACACAATACAACAATCATGACGTTGTTGACTAATCATAGCAATCAATCTCTCCTAATTAGTCTACAACAGAAACAACCGTGAGGTGAGTGAAGACCCCAGTGGTGCAGAGGTTTGGGAACCACAGGATCCAAAGTCAGCTGTTCCTCACAAGCATGCTACACTGACTACATGTCATGTCTCAAATTATTCATATACTGTATCCCAAAATGTTATTTTCTGAAAGCAACCTATCTAATTTACATTTGAATGAATTAATCCTAACTTCTCCAATCACTTCAGAATGGACCCTGTTCCATAGATTGACCACTCCGGCCATTGAAATATTGTTTTAACAGATTCGTTTTGAACTTACCCCTCATCAGGCTAAGGTTACCATTTCTATTTTGGTGCATTCCTGGAGGTTTCATCACCTAATCTCCCATTACAAATCATTCCACCCCTGCCATTTGTCCATTGCCCAGGCAGGCCTACAACAATTGTGTGACTTGGAGGAAGAGTATGTACATATAGACATGCAAAAAGATATTTGCATATACCTCCAGCCATGGCCACTAACAGATTTTAGTGATAATCTAGAATGTGCCCACCAATGAGGCAATGGTGGTAAGAACAATGCTTTCCAAACTTCCAGGCCCAAAAGATTCAAACAGGGCAAACCAGTGGTTAAGAAATAAATGCCAATGGAATGGAATTGCCTTGGCTTTTTAGAAGAGACATCAACTGCTCAAGGGCCACATATGGTCCACTGACCACAGTTGGACACCTCTACTCTAGACACACCACATGTGGATTAACTATAGTAATCACTACCATTTGAGTATACATTACCTGAAAATGTACCATATTCAAAATAATATGTCGATGACTTCCAGTTGGCATCTGTGAGTTCTTCCAACTCTGACCACATGTGCATCCTCCACTCCCTTTACCCCACCATTGGTAGACATGCCATCAGCTACCTAGGCCCTAAGTTCTGGGATTCCGTCTCCAAACAGCTCCACCTCTCTCCCCCCCCCCACCCCCCTCCCCACTCTCCCTTATTCAAGGTGGTTAAAACCTACCTCTGTGACCATGCTTTTGGTCATCTGTCCTATTGGCTCCTTGTTTGGCTTGGTGTCAGTTTTTATCTGACTACCTTCCTGTGAAGTGCTTTGTTATGCTGCACTAAAGAGCTATATAAAGCTGATTTGCTTATCCATCAGAGGCAAGAGCAACAGTTTCAAAGTACTGGCTTGCGTTCTGCAGATGTACTCTGCTTTATTGTGAGTGAAAGAGAAAAATAAAGCCTGCAGACTACCAGGCAAATTCAGATGGCCTTGTTTAATTGAATTGGGACCCATGGTGTAAAGAAGCCTTCGAAATGTCCTTTTAATTAAATAAGAACTTGTTTAGAGCAGAAAGCCCTCAAAAGCTGCAAGTGTTCTGGGAATCTGTGCCAGTTAGGGTCAAGCACAATGTCTGATGTGGTAATGAACCCACTGGGTTTTGACACTAACCCTGTGACCTGACAGAAAGAAGGATCATGGTCAGGGAGTAAGGATTTGTTACTGCAGTAGAATGCTGGACATAAGACAGGAATAACTCGCTCCCCTTGATCTCATTCTGTTGTTTTATTTGCATATATTTAAAGCAAATTTCTTAAAAGGGGTTAAATTCTCAGTATTAGACTGTTCTGTTGATACACACAGGGCTTACTTTGTGAATACTGATTAAATGAATCTGCAATTTTCTGTCAAAATTCCTCGACAAAAGCAACAGGAATAGAGAAACACATAATCACCAGCAATACAAAGCCAATTTAAAACAGTATGATACATAAGGCAGCTAGCTACACAAGTACAATTGTTGTCTCTGCTGCCTTTCTTGGCTTTTAATAGAAGTGATATTTTCCTCACTGGTTATACGGATACTTTCTAAATAGAACTGTTAAGCTTGAGTATGACTTTAGGAGAGGTGCATCCCCTTCAAGTCACCTGATGTGGTATTTAACAATTACAGAAGCAAACATCTCCTGAGATTTCTGCATCCTCCCTGTTTCTAATTCATCACATCTCCACTTGTTCCAGTTGTTACATTGTATTTGAAACTGTATCCTCTGAGTTTTCTTTGGACTTTCACGACCTTTGTTTACAGTGCGTGTTATCGCACTGCTGTTTACTTTTCTTGTGGTCTTTGTGCTCTCACCTCCGATTCTGGCCTCTTATGCAATCACCTATCCTTTGGCCACCTTGGCCCCACCTTCTGGAATTCCCTTGCTTAATCCTTCCACCTCTCCACTTCTCTGACTCAGTCTCTTCAAGGCCCTCCTCAAAACCCACCTCTCTGAAGCACCCTTTTGGTCTCCGTTTTTGGCTCAGTGTATGAAATTTTTTTCTGCTTTAACGGTGCTATATAAATGCTGGAGGTCTTCTGGTGCAGTGGGTAGTGCCCCTGCCTCTGAACCAGAAGCTCCAGGTTCAAGTCCCACTCCAGGACTTGATGGCCAAGGAAGGTGCATTCTTAACAGGCCAAACAAGTTGAATATCAAAATGCAAATCCTTCCAACACATGCCAATGGCAGGCAGTAACAGTGGGAGGGATTCCTGGTTAGCTATGTGATTGGAAAAAACATTGGAGCCTCTACCATCACTGTTCGTAGCTCCAGACTACAATATGCATGTAAATGTGTATGTTCCCACAGCAACTCGGACTCCCTGAGTGAAATGTGACACCACCACCATATAAAGGCAAATTGCTATTATCCCACCTGGATGCATGAACTCATGAGCCATTGACTTTTGCTACAACAGTGATGGTTGTTGTTAAATCTGAATTTGCATTTTGATCTTTATCTCCAATGCTTGGTGGCCAAGTTGCCACTGGTGGAGGTAGGAGTGATAGAGATTCTACTGAGCAACTGAGGGGACTCTGGATTTCAAAAGGGGAAGCTATTGTGTCACTAAAAAAGTGTTATCATCCACATTTTTCCAGCAAAGGACCAATACGCTCAGTAAGAAAAATCTATTTGTGGTCAACAGGCTCATAAAGTGGGCAGTAAACTTTGCACCTGGGGGAAGAGCTAGGATTGCATTCTGCAATATTCTGTACCCTCTGCTTTGTCAGCTTTTGCTCATTTAGTAGCATCTTTGCCTCTTGAGTCAGAAGCCCCACACAGAGACATGAGCACAAAATCTACCTGGACACTGTGGTGCAGTGCAGAGAGTGCTGCACTATCCGAGGTACTGTTTTTCAGATGAGACGTTAAACCTAGGCCCCATCTGCACACTCTGGTGGATGTAAAAAGATCCTATGACAATATTCTGAAGACAAGCACTGAGTTCTGCTGGTGTCCTACACAATACTTATGCTTCAATGAACACCATTAAAGAGCAGATTATCAAATCATTCTCACATTGTTGTATGTGGGGGAGCTTGCTGTGTGCATTGGCTGAACTATTTCTTACTTCACAATACTGACTACGCTTCAAAAGGTACTTCATTGGTTGTAAAGTGCTTGGGATATCCTGAAGTCATGTAAATTTAAGTTTGTTCTTTTTGTTATATTGGTACCAAGTTTTCAAAATGCCATAGCATTTAAGTGGAAAGCAGAATCAATCTATAAGACTTGTGTTTCATTAATGAGGCCTTAAAATCTTCAACAACTTAATGCAGATAAGAGTGAGGTGATGCACATTAGAAGGAACAACATGGAGAAGTAGTATGATGCAAATGGTGTTATTTTGATGGGGTGCAAGAGCAAAGATACGTGGGGGTTAATATTCACAAATCTTTGACAGGTAGCAGGGCGAGTTAACAAGGCGATTAAGAGTATATGGGATACTTAGCTTTATAAACAGAGGGGCATTAAATATAACAACTAGGAGGTCATGCCAAACCACTGATTAGGCCTCAGATGCAGTATTGCCCAATTCTAGGCACCACAGTTTAGCAAGGTCTTGGGGTGGGTACAAATGAGATTTACCAGGATGATACGTGGGTTGATGGACTTCAGTTATGTGGAGAGATTGGAGAAACTGGAATTGTTCTCCTTAGAGCAGAGCAAATTAAGGGGAGGGCTATTAGAGATAATGCTAATGATGATGGGCATTGACAGGACAAATAGCCCTTTCTCTTGCGTCGGTAACCACAGTCCATAGATTTAAAAGAACTAGAGGAGAAATGAGGAGAAACATCAGAGGCCTGTTATGACCTGGAACTTTCAAAAGGCAATTGGATAGGTTCTTGAAGAGAACTTAATTGCAGGGTTATGAAGAGAAAGCTGGGGAGTTGGACTAAATTGGGCAACTCTTTCAAAGATCCATCACTGAATGGTGATGATAATAGGGGGCCGAATAGCCCCCTGCTATGCCATAAGTTTCCATGATTCGAGGTTTGGTGATGATGTCCAGTGCAGTAGCACACTGGCACATGTTGAAAGTGTCCTGTCCCGGACGAAACTGTTGTATTTGCTGCGACGCTATGATCTTTGAAGTTTTAAATCTGCAATTGGCAGTTAAAGCTTTGAGAATTGTTCTGAGTGAAAGAATTTTCTTTCAGCCTTGAAGAAGCATGTGTGAGGGCAGCACATTGGCAATTATCAATGTTTTTTTTGACTAGTGACATTTGTTAATCTCCAAGTAAAAAAAATAAAGATATAAAATGTTGATTGTCACTAATAAGCAGTTGGAGCACTATTTTTGCAATAATGCAAATCATTCAAGAATGACTGATGATGGAAAAGAGCAAGAATTAAAGCTGGTGATGCATTTCCCTCAGTTAACACAGGTTACAGTTTAAACTAACAAGGGAATGGACAGGAAATATAATATTGAATTAATGTGGTCTTAAATGGACCCAAGACTAAACCTCACTGTTACTTAAACCCGTTCAACAAAAATAAGTGATTGTATTATTTTGCTGTGAGATATTCAACGTATATTATGTTGTAAAATGTAAATTAAGCGTGATGGGATATGACACCATGTCTGGAAGGGGATGAAACGTTTTGGGAATACTGTACTATTATTACAATTTGCAAAACCTTGGATAAACTCAGCCAGTGGTTGTATAATTGGTTATTCAATCCCGGGCCCTGTTCACAGCTCAAGCCAGGAACAGTGAGCTGAGTTTGCCAAGTGGAGTGAATGTAGCGACTGTGCTCAGCAGAAAAAAAACCTTTAAAAACTGGAGCCTGCCTTTTTCCTGTGGGCTCCTTTTCACCATGTCTGAGACTGGCTGTGTGACAGTAGCCCTTTTGTTACAAAGGGGGCTGACTTGTCCTGATCTGTGAAATGCCTACTACCAGCTCCACAAATATGAGATAATAAGGGGGGGGGGAGAGCAAGGAGGTCCAAGCCACTGCTTTTTATTTTGATTGGGTCAGGAAAGTACTCAGGTGAAGATGGAAATAGAAGGAAAATATTAACAAACAGCTTCAACACCGATAATGGAAATGCTTAAATCTGTATGTGTGTTTTAAATGGAGTTTTGAATCTCCTTGTTAGCCTTTATTTACTATCCACCATTTAGCTCCCAGCTGAAATTAGCTCCAGCTAAATTTTTTTTAACATTCATTCGTTCCCTCAAACTCCTACAAGCGCTTCAAATTTCTGTTTATATAGAATGCTACCTCTTGAGATACAAATCAAGACCATGTGGTCAAGGACTGACCTGGTTGATCTTTTTAAAACGACATAACATCTTTCTTTTATCCATCTTGCTTTGATTGTGTATAGATGGACCTTCTAACTAATTAAGTTTTTGAAGTGTGCTTTAATTATTGTATGAAGTGTTTTTGATGTAGCATTTAATAGAACGCAGGAAGACATTCATTGACTTGCAGGCAAATCTTTAATTTCCACCCTGATGTATCTAGATTAAGCTGCAGTGCTTGTTTTGGAAGCTCTCGTGTATAAAAGCTTGCTGAATAATAGCCTTCTATTGCAATTCAATTTTCTGATCTGTTAACTTATTGGTAATACAATTCTTCGGTGACCGGGGAATTGCTCAAGTTTCTTTCATCGTTCATATTCGCCGAGCACAGAAGAGTTGGTGCCACACACACACAAAAAAGAGAGGTTTCCCAGGTACTTTTCTTGGCCCAGCGTACAGTGTGCCTTTGCTTTCCTTCTCTCGACCTTACAAAATATTCCAGATCAAAAACGGAAAACATGCATTCGCGCCTAACTTTGGGAAGCTGGAATGTAAAAGTGGGGAGAGCTGCACTCAATTTTATTTTAAAAACAAAACGGCCAAATGCCCTGGCTGTCACTGGGGACAATGTAACATGTTAATAAATATAAGTAATTCCTCTTGCTATGCACACACACAGTGACCTGAGGAGAAATGCATCGCCCAGCCATTTGTTATTTCATTTCAATGTCAGAGCAGCGCCTTAAAAGCCTCGGCCATTGTTCGGTGCCTAATAGCACCTGTTGAGATGATAGCAGGATGGACACAGGACAGCTGTTAGAGCACTAGTGCTGCTCCAGCTGCACCAGGAAACGTAACCAGCGGTCCTAGTAAATGGCAAGAGGCTTCACTTTACGTAGTAATAGAATCTCCTGTAAGATCTTGCCTTCATGTTACCGCCTAGGGCAGAAACCATTTTAGGATTTAACTTTTTTTTTCCGGGGGGGCGGGGAGAATTAAATGAGAAAGTTGCTGAGAGAATCGAGCAGTTAACCTTTATCAGTAGAAGCCTCGGCAATTGGCAAGTGTTAAACCCTCTGCTGACAAGCAGTGAAACAGATCTACTCTGTAAATGACAAGTGAGGAATGTTGCTTTGTGCTACCTAGACTTTTTTTTTGCTCTGTTGATCAGACTGTTTTTGATAAAATGACTTGTGATTTCACTGGACTTGTCCCTGCGTGCAACCCAGTCCCTCCCCGCCTTACCCGTCACCCTTTAACTGTTTGTTTGATCCATGGCAATAAAGCGAATAGGATTGGTTCTTATCTGCCTGGGGCTGTTGTGTTATATTGCCGTTTAATTGTCCTGAGCGCGCCCTAAAATTTGTTGAAATGTGATGTGCTTTATTTCTCTCTCTCTCGCGGGCTAAGTGTAACTCCAGCACCTCAGATAATTGTGTCATGTATTGTCCTACTTGACAACAGTTACTTCCCATGTGGTAAGGATCTTGCAAGAGCAGGTGATTAGATCCATTCTTATCTGTATGACTATTAAACATAACCAAAGCAGCGAGACGGGAAGAGATGCACCTGAACTTTGCCTGCATTTTAGTGACAGATTAATCATGTCTAAGCTCTCTCTTTTTCTCCCCCTCTTTTTTTTTTACCTTTCCTCAGAAACTCCTAGCATCGAGAAACTTTTGTCAAAAGACTGGAAGGACAAGCTTCTAGCCATGGGTTCTGGAAATGTCGGGGAGATTAAAGGTTGGGTAAATTATCAATTGAATTTATCATTGCTTGCTTCCCCCTTCTGCGACTATGGCTGTATGTTTGTGGTTGGTTGGAAATGATTCTTGAGACTCCTTGCTTGTGTGTGTTGAAAGAAAAGCTGTCAGGGTGCAGCCTGCTGGAAATATCTTTTAATAGCAAGATATTTTTGTCAAGCTTCCTAATTCGCATCTTCTATTTTACACACGATATAAAGGCTGTGTCATGTCCTATGTGGGAAGTTTTAGCCTTGCACAGCAGTTTTGATGACAAGTTAGTTTTTTTTTATAGAGACTGAGACCTGATCTCTGGTTTCTGCTTGTCATCATTCATTAGAGTACAGTAAGTGGCAATTCCAGTAATGGTCTCTAAAAGAAGGCACAGTTACTGTTTATAAATATGTTTAATAATGTACAGTTTCCAGATTGCATGTCCCTGTTTGTTCTGCCCTCGACATAGTGTCAATTGCGCAAAAAGAAACGAGAATATCCCAGTCTAGACAACAACTCCTCAAATATAACCAACACTTTCAATTAAAGCTAAAATGCCCATTGATTACTCCTCCACAGTTCAGTTCTTGAGACCGTTTTCAATATCTAATAATAACCCTATTTTGATTCACATGTAAGTCTTTTCCACACGGAGCTGTTATCTTAAGTACGTGAGCTGTCAGAGCCTAAATCATATCCTTCAAGCATTTCTGCTAAACATTTTGCACTTGCATATTAAGAGGGCTCTTCGATGGAGACTGTTCTTTCCTCTCAAAGCTCAGCCGGGAAACTTTTTTTTGTTGTTGTGTCTTCAACTCGGTCAAAACCCTGTGTGCAATAGCAATAAATCTCTTGCATCTTCACAATGTTGTGCTGGAGATCATTACTATCTCTCTTCTGTGGGCCGGGCTTAACACTGGGTGTAGACTAACTTCCATGTGCGAGCAAGGGAAGACAATCGGCATTCCTGCCAGCCTGCTTGGTGCTGCCATGAAAGGAGAACTTCTTTTCTGCTCTGATATTTCAACAGAAGGCCTTTTCTGTTTCCCAGTCCCGCTTCAAACACACATCTAAAGGGTTTGGCTCCACAGTGAGCTGTTAAAACAGCCACCGGTTTATTTCCACTGCAGACTGCCGTGACAGTTACAATTATTGTCTATTGTTCAGAAAGTTACCCTCTAGGGGCAAATGATTCTTGCTCGCACCTTCTTGCGGGGTCAGGCTGGGCTGATTGCTTTGTGCCCAAGAATGAAGCGCCAATGCCACCAGAGACTACAGCCGGGGGCGGGGGGAGAGATTGTTTGATATGCTGCTGCACGCTAAGCAGGAACGCGTAAGAATGTAAACTAAATGTAAACGCAACACAAAGGGCTATTGTCGTCAAGAATTTCTGGCTTGCAAGATGAACATTTTTTTTGTATGTAAACAGGGCCCAAACTTGGGTTTCGAAAAAAATCACAGCAATCACTTGAATCTGTTGTGGTTTTACTTTGGAAATAGCAATATAAACCTTTTCCCCAACCATACTATCACATCCTGCCCTTCTCCTGAAGGGCTCGACTCCTTTGACTGGGCTTTGCTTCGCCAAGGTCTTGGCTACAAGTGTTGGCAGGCTTCTCGACTGCGGTATGCATCACGGCCAGGCTCACCTTCTCCTAACCAGGCATTCGCAGGGGATCCCTGGAGAGCAATTGCCTGATTTTTTGGTTGTCCTAATCCAGGCCACTTTCTATGACCCCGGTTGGGATCAGCTAATTTATCAAAGATCAGGGATCAAACTGGGATCTCGCTGATCTTTTAGACTCAGCTATTCAGCAGATAAACATGTTGAATGTTTGTTTTATTTGTGTTGAGTCCTTCAAGATAAACTGTTAACATGCAATAATCCTGGCCCAGGATTTCCCCAAGCTTTTCTCCCTTAAAGTGAAGCTCTTCCTCTATCTCCATGACTTTCTGAGGTATCACTAGTTCTGGTCTCCTTGAGCATCCTTGATTTTAATTGTTCCACTATTGTTGGTCATGCCTTAGCTCTGGGATTACACCCCCCACCCCTCAGCCGCTGTCTCCCTGCTCCTCTCTCTCCCTTTAAGACGCTTTGACCAAGAATATAACCACCTATCCTGAAATCTTCTCTTTGGCTCGGTGTCAATATTTTCACTCTTTAAATTACCCTCCAGTGAAGTGCTATGGCGTTAACAGCATTATGTTAAAATGCAAATTGATGTTGAAGACAACACCTTTTGAATTTTTTAATAAAATAGCTTTATTGAGCAATCATAATGGACTCTCAGTTAATCATTGTTTGGGGCCCTGTGGTCCATTGGTGACCAGTGGTCATCTTCCAGAGGTGTCTGTCTTGGCGCCAGAAGGCTGTGGATTGACACACCACTCCAGAGATTTAGCATGGTGGTGCTTCAGGGCAGAAGGTGCTGGCAAAACTCAGCAGGTCTGTGGAGAGAGAGAGAGAATTAACATTTCGAGTCCAGTATGAGTCGTCTTCAGAACTGGGTCTGGCACTATGGATGCTGGAGATCTGAAATAAAAGCGGTATTTTGGAGCTTCAGTGCTACATTGTTGGAGGTACTGTTTCAGACGTGATGTTGCCTAGGCCGTGTCTGTGCCCTCGGGTGGATCTAAAAGATCCCTTAGCACTACTCAAAAGAAGAGTATGGGGAGTTCTTCCCATGTCCAAGTCATCATTTATCCCTCAAATCAACAAAAAAACAGACTTGAGCTGGTGAACTTCCACAGAGATTCCTGTGCTGTAACTTTGGAAGAAAGAACAGATATATATGAAGAAGCTCCATAACCAGATCATGTTTCTCACTGGTGTTTGTGGGATCTTGCTGCGCACGAGTTGGCTGCCCTGTTTCTCTGCACTTCAAAAAGTACACCATTGGCTGAAGTGCTTAGCAATGTTTTGAGTATGTAGAGGTTACTATATAAAAGCAAGTCCTTTCTCGCCAATATATGATGCGCTTCTGATTTGCATGCTCAAAACTCTACACTGAGGTATACATTTGAATATGGTCTGGCTTGTCACTCAGAAACTTGAAACTCATTATGACAGTGCCCCTTTAAGCTGATCATAATTAAATAGATAGCTAAACAACTACATGTACTCCATGAGGGATAATAATATGACTAGAGGTGACTGGTGTCACTTGGGCTGAACGGAAAATGAAAATTTCTTGTGATGTTTTAATTATTCTCCATTAACCTTTTGAGTACTGCAAGCCTATTTGGATTTCAACATATGCATTTCCTTGTGCAACACATCTTCAAAAATAGCTTGCTATGACATCCCAATGCAGAATGTTAATTGGTATCATCTCCAAAGCGTGCAGGTTATGGAACAAGTTAATTCCGAATGTGCTGGAATTTAGTAGGAAAATTGCAAGGGCCAGAAGGATTCAAATAGAAAGCTTTGCATCCAAACTAATATTCATCAACCAGGTCTCTGTGTAGAGGGGTGTGGCATTTTCATGAACATCCTCTGGTTTATAAAGAGCTTAAAAATGCCCAGGGTGTCTTAAATGCCATGGAAAAGCTTCTTTGCTTGCTGTCATGTCAACCAAAGGATCAATTAAATGAGAGAGATCTCCAGCAATTCCAACATGTTGAGTCCTAAGGTTCTGAGATGAACAGTTAATAAAAGTCAAGGTGCGGGGGGCTTAGGGTTGTCAAGATGTGTGGTCAAAGGTGTCGTTATGAATGGTCCAATGATATCTGCTTCCTGAGTCCCTGATCACGCCTTCACTCTGCTGGCTTTTTTCTCCCCCCCCCCACAACCTGTCAAATTCAAGAAGTGTTAAACTTTTTCTCTCTATCTCTCCCTCTTCCTCTTTCTTTCTCCTGTGGTGCTGAATACAGGGACACCAGAAAGTCTAGCAGAGAAGGAACGGCAGCTCATGGCGATGATAAATCAGTTGACGAGTCTGCGGGAGCAGTTGCTGGCAGCTCACGATGAACAGAAAAAACTGGCGGCCTCGCAGATCGAGAAGCAGCGGCAGCAAATGGAACTAGCCAAGCAGCAACAGGAGCAAGTGAGTACAGATCAATGGAGTAATCCAGTTTACGGGAAGTCACACAAAGTTCAGCAGCAAAATGCTTCAGCCACTGAATTAAGAAGCTATAATTCAAAACTTAGTGAAAAATCCATGGTTTTACAGAGGGAATACTTGGTGCCTCTTACTCTAACATGATGGGGGCATCAGCTGACTTTTGCACTATGACTTATAACCCTGGTGACCTACTCTTAATAGTCTGGGCCTTTATAACTGAAACAATATAATAAAAGCAATAAAAGATTGCCTTGGGAGTTGTTTAATGTAAGTACACTTAAACCATGCTGTGACTTATGTATCAAATTCTATGTCTAAATTACCACTCATAGGGACTGGAGAATATCATGGGCCAGAATTTCATGCTACCCCGCCCACCTACCCCCCGGGTGGGTTTTTAGGTGGGGTGGGGGGGAAGCATGAAAAATTGAAGGAATGGGATTCCCTACAGGTTCCCACCCGCCTGACCACACAGCAATTTTACGCTGAGGTGGGCAAGGCCTCAGACGGGACACCCGCCCTTGCCCCAAATGAGGCCCTTGAGTGGCCAATAAATGGCCACTTAAGGGCCGTTTTCAGCCAAATCTCAATTTTTAGGCCCCTGCAGGAGGATTTACCTGGTGTGGAGGAAACCCAAGGAAAAAAAATGGGCTTGGATCGCAGGCGGAAAGGGGCCAGGGGTTGAAGGGGGGCGGTGGGGTTGTTCCCTCCATCAGAAGCTCCCTTCTGACCGCGGGCACCTACTCCATCCCTTCATGTCCAGTGGCTGCTGGACTTCCCTCCACCCCCATCCCCTTGGCCTTTCCCCGACACCCTGATCACCTCCTTTGTACTGCCCCCAGGCCCTCCCTATCCTCTCCGCCCTTGGACCCTTGTCCTCCGGTTCCAAGACTTAGGCTCAGGCATGTTGGTACACTTCTTCTTCAGTCCACTGCAGCTCTTGCTGCTGCTGGGGCTGGAGAACTGCCAGCAAATCCCTAAGGTGGGACTTCCTCCTGTGTGAGTGCCAGAAATCCCGCCTGCAGCCACTTAACCCTCATTCGAGCATGATTGATGGCGGGGATGTGTTCCCTGCCGACTCTTCGGATGGCGGGAAGGGAGACTCCACCATCTGAAAAATGCAGTCCATAGAATTACACAGCACAAAAGAAAGGCATTCAGGCCAATGCTCCTGTACTGACTCTTTGAAAGGGCTATCCAATGAATCCCACTCTTGATCCAAGTCCTACAAAATTTTCCTTTTTCAATTATGTTTCCAATTCCCTTTTTGAAAATTACTATTGAATCTGATTCAAGCGCCCTTTCAGGCAGCGCATTTTAGATCAGCATAGCTCACTGCATAATTTAAAACAAATTCTCCTCCTCTTTTTCCCCTCTCTCTTTTATCAATTATCTTGAATCCCTGTACTCTCATTACTGGTCCTCCCATCAGTGAAAACACTTTCTCCTCATTTTATTCAATTAAAACATCTCTATTCAATCTCACCAACACCTTCTCTGCTCTCAATGTGAACAATCCCAGCTTGTCTAGTCTCTCTTCATGTAACTGGAGCCCCTCGTCCTCTTTTCCACCTTCCTCCAATTTTCTCTTCCTGCTTTTCTCTCCTTATCCCTCCTCTCCTAACTGTGGGTGCATAGGGAGAAGTGGGCATTCCTCGTCTGGGAATCTGTACAGCGAGATCAGAGAGTTGCACATGCACCCTTCCAGAAAGGATCATTGGACAGTGAGCAGGAGTCCTCATCTACCTTTCCCTTTCGAGCCTGAAAAGCAATTGTATTACTCCATCTGTCTGTCTATGTTAGGCTAGCTCAGTACAGATTGAGGATTGAACCTGGGTTGGTCCTGCACCATATTAATTAGTACAAATGAAGAATCCGATTCGGCTTCTAGAAATTCCTGTTTATTGCAGTTTGCAAAATGGTTCTCCAATAAAAATAGTCACGTGTCTCACCAAGGACACTGGTCTGCTGTTGATCATGTGATCAATAATCTGCGCTTGGTTTAGTAACATGACTGATATGTGCCATTTGCTAGAACTGACTGGTAGGAGTGTGAAGCGAAGCTCTTCTTCTGATCCAAGTGAACAGTTACAGAATCACAGCAAATGGAAAATGGCAATGAACAAGATGGAGGGCGCTACTCAGTGTTAACATAGTGGCTTAAATAAAAAGTCAAGAATAAAATAAGACCTATCAGCCTGCCTTAACACCTTGCAGACTGCAGATTAATCCAGACACTTGCTCTCCTTGGGGCGATTCATTCTGACATTCAGGTAGCTTTTGCCTCAGTTTATGCTGAAAGTGTAGTATGAGTCAAGGCCCAATGTAACTCAAAGCAAAGTGATGGGAGACTGCCTAGAGCATGTTGTTTCACACTGCTTCTGACTGGCTGAAATGCAACTCCAGTTTGGTGTGAAACAGAATTTATTAAGTTGAGGGTTTCTTAGACATCCTGGGCACTTTTTTTTAAAGGTGCCTTTAATTAATTCAAAGGTTTGGACAGTGCAATTCTTCCAGCCATGCTGTCTACACCTTGAAGACATGAAGGTTCTGACTATAAGACATGAAAAACTTTCATGACAGAATCTGAGTTCCTGACCAGCAGTGTTAACAGGTCACTGTATTGTGCAGCGGCTACACTGGGATTAGCTCAAAAATACAAAAAGTGCAAATCTGGCTTCCCATCCTCCACAGTCTGTGAACTTCACCCAAAATTCTTATCTGATCCTGCACTAAGATCTACTCAGCCATAATCCCTGTTCTCACTGACCTACATTGACTCCTGGTTCCACAATGCTGCTAATATAAAATTCTCATCCTTTGTTCAAATCCCATCCCGCTTCTTTCTATTTCTAACCTCATCCAACCCTACAACCCGGTGAGAACATTGAGCTTCAACCAACTCTAGCCTTTTATCCTTCTCCCACTTCTCCGTCATTGGTAGCGTGGTTCTAAGCTCTTGAAATTCTCTGCATCTTTCCACCTCCTTCTCATCCCTTAAGGCTCTCCTTAAAACCCATCTCTTTGATCCAGAAGTTAATAGTCCCTACAAATATCTCGTCATTTGGGCCAGCGTCCATTTTTGTCTGATTATGCCATCGTGAGGCCTTTGGAATGTTTTTCTACATAAAACCCAGTTGTCATGTTAAAAGCAGCCTTAAATTTACTTCCTATTGGTTTGTAATTAAGCGCTTGGTCCCAAGTGCTATGGGATATTTTACATCCACCTAAAAGGGCAGGCGGGATCTCTGTTTAATATCTCATTTGAAAGAAAGCACCTCCGCCAGTGTAGAACTCCCTCAGTACTGCACTGGAATGTTAGCCTGGATTATGGGTTTGAATCTCTGGAGTGGGACTTGAACTCATAACCTTCTGACTCAGGCGAGAGAGCCACCTGAGGAGCCATGGCTTAAAAAAAACAACTAATCTGTTACATTTGCATATGTATAATGAATGTAAGATATGAGATAAGAAGTTTTTATTATTAGGTCAAAGACTTTATCATGCAAATTGAGACAATAGAGTACTCCAACATTATAAATTGCATTTACCTCAATTCTGCAAAAAGATAAACAATTACTCTTTGAAATGATGAAATACACTACAGGTAATTTGTTTAAAATGGTCAAAGTCCAAAGTGTGAGTGGTCTATTGTTTCAATTTGCATGATTAAGTCTTTGACCCAATAATAAAAACCTTCCTTTCCTAACACGTTTCTCCTATGCATCGTAGGTTTGCAAATGTCAAAGGTTTGTTATTAATGGGAGGTGAGCAGATTCCACGTTTTACGAGTTGGCTCATTTGCCTGTTTTAATTTAATTGTACTGTAATTAAAAGCCAGCCTTACCTTAAAACAATCTGTTGTGATCTGCAACAAAGCAAAAATTGCAATGAATGTAACAACTGTTCCTGGTAAACAATCAAATCACTTCATTTAATTAGTATTGTGTCACTTTGATCGGGTTGGCAGCTTTTGTTTTTGATGAACTAGCAATCAACTTCTGAATTGCAATCTGTCAGCAAGTCAAGATTGTGCACTGTGACTAGTCTTCCAATACAGCATGCAATGCTTTTGTTTATCTAATTAAGTTGCATTTCCGGTTTAATTTGTACGTTGCCTTTAAACGTGCCCCACCACTGCCCCTCCCCCGCAACCCTCCACTCCCCCGCACCCCCCACCCCACCCTCCACATCACCTAAACAAATCCATTTGTCTTAGATGTTCAACAAAAGAGTTTAGAAGTGATCTTTGCAGGCTTGTTGAAACAAAAATCAAAACAGGCCCCCAAAAAAAATCAACCAGAGCCCCTGTTCTTCTCAGGCAGAAAGTCGAAGGTTCAAATCTCACAACAGAGGCTTGAGAACATCATCCAGGTTGAGACTCCAATGCAATACTTGAGGGAGGGCCACACTCAGAAGTGCAATCTTTGGGATGAGGCACTAACCTGAGTCCGCCCTCTCGAGTGGACATATAAGATCCAACAGCACTATTTTGAAGACAAGTAGGGGAATTCTCCCCAGTGTCCTGGAAAATATTTATCGTTGACTGTTACTGTTCAGGAGAGCTTGCTGTATGTAGATTAGCTGCCATCTGCCCTCCATTACAACCAGTGACTACACTTCAGAAGGACTGCATTAGCTGTGAGCTGCTTTGAGTCATCCTGAGAATAGATATATAAATGCAAGTTCTTTCTGTTGCTCCTCTAAATGTTAACTCATGTCCCATGCTGGAATGTGAGTATATGGATGTCAGATGGAGGCAGAACTACCATCAGCACCCTCCCCCCACCAAATGGTCGAATAGCTCTCCTGACCTTGTCTAATCTAGACCAGGCTTGTCCAACCTTTTTGCTCGGGGGCCACATTTGCATATTTTTCTCACTCAAGGGGCTGATGAGCAAATTTTGGAAAGATAAGGGTTGGCACAACAATAAAGCAATTTTTTAATTAAAAAGCTGAGGTTTTAAGGAAAGAAACAATTGCTGAGCAAAAGTACAACAATGTCATAGCAAATTGTTAATTTTAAAAAAGGAGTAATTAATAAAAATAACGTGTGTGTGCGCATGTGTGCACGTGTGTGCGCGCGTGTGTGTGTGTGTGTGTGCGCGTGTGTCTGGCTCACTGCCAGTCTCAGGGTGCTCACTCACTCACCCTCACCCACTTGTCTGTGGGTGCGTGTGTACATGTTGGCGTGTGGTGGTGAGCATTAGTGAGAAACCTGAAACTGGTCGCAAGGCAAACACCACTCTGACCACTCACTCCTCTCCCCCGCCACGCACTCAGCCTCCCACACTCCCCCCACACAACCAATTCCTTGCACTCCACTCTCCCCCTCTTCCCAACCCCCACCCCAGACTCTCTCACCCCCACTCCCCAAACCCCCCCACATACACTCTCATTCCCACATACTCACCACAACAGTCTCTCCTCCACAGCCCTGAAGGGACTTGGCCCTCCTGAACCAACAAGACTTCGCCCTCCATCCCCACCACCCACCCCGCCCCGGGCCTGATAAGGCTTCACCCGACGTAACTGGCTCCCTGGGTTCCAGTGCCAATGTACCTTCGCTTCCCTGGCCCTCACCACATTCAGGAGCGCCGGTGTTGGCTGCTCCTCCATTCAGAGACTGTTCCTCTCCCTCATAGGCTCAGCAGCAAATGCAGGAGAGAAACCGCCTCTGGTTGGAGGAGTATCTCCATTGAAACTTGCCTGCTTGACTGTAATTTTGAAAACTGGGTCCAGGGGGCCGCACAGAGGGGCTTTGTGGGCGGCGTCCGGCCTACGGGGCCATATGCTGGCAAGCCTGATCCAGACACGCACGTAAAAAAACAGATTTGCACGGCAAATTGCCATGGAGTCATGTCCCAGAGATGGGCCAGTGCTTTCAGTACCCAGAGTGCAGAAAATAACAAAGAAAATGGATGTTTATAAATTCAGATGAAGAAAGGAAAGTTTTTTTTTTGATGCATTTCAGGTGTAAAAAGCCACGTGAATGTTTCCTCTCCATTCCCAAAATCCATCGCAGACAGATGGAGACTTGAGCACTTAGTCAGAAGGCCCTGCTTTTCCACTTGGCCCTTTTCACCTGCAGCGAGCCACGTGTGGGCATTGAGCCCAAAAAAGGAAGGTCCCAGTCAGGGTGCACTTATCGAATTACGGAAACCAAAGCAAAATATTGTAGATGCAGGGAATCTAGAATATCACAGCACAGTGGGAGACCACCTGTCCCATCAAGTTTGAGCTGTTTCTTTCAAAGAACAATAGAATGAAATAAAAATGCTGGAAAACACTCCAGGCCAGGCAGCATCTGTGGGCAGAGAAACATAGCTTAATGGGCTGGACTTTTCCTGCTCTCCGGGGAGGGGCTGTGGGGTGAGAGTGCTGGTAAAATGATGGCGGAAAGCAGCAGGAGGAGAGCCCGTGCCTTTCCGTCGCCATGGGATATTACCAGCAGTGGCTCAGCCATCTACCAATCAGTTAATTAATCCCATTAATTGCCCAACTAAGGGCCACTTCCCCTCCCCTGCCAGCATTTTATTGGTGCTGGGTGGTACCATGGCAACATGGGGAGACTACTGGGTAATCTGGCGGCATCCCAGCAGCAATGGTTGCCCCAGCAGCTACAGCCCTGCTGATGGAAGATTTACCCCTCCTGACCCCCAAGCCAGCTTGCCCCCGGCATGGTTAATAAAAACTCGCCTTGTTTTCAAAGGCGCCTCAGCATGGAGGCACCTTCTCCTCCTCTTGGCAGTGGCTGCCACCGGTGACACTGCTGGGCCCTCTGATTGGACTGGCTGCTCTAGGAGGTAGGATGCCATCCTCAAACGAGCCTGGCAGGGGTCTCTTTATTAGGTGCTGCCGGTAAAACACTGCCTAGCGTCCAGCCACCTGCCCAGGCATGAGTCGGGCAGTGTCACTACCTACTTGGTGAGAAATTTCAACCCAATATTTCAGGTCGATGGCCTTTTTTTTATCAGGACTGAGAAATGTTAAATGGACAGCTTTTCATCAAACCCAACGGGGTGAGGACAAAGGTCAGAAGAAGAAAGAGAAAGGCTCTGTGATAGGTTGGAGGGCAGGAGTAGTTAAACAACGAGGGATGATGGCACATGGCAAAAAAAGGGGTGATAATGGTAACGAACGTCAAAATAAAAATGAAATATTGTAAATTATTAATGGAGTGGTTTTAAACTGATACCAAAGTCTCTCGTTCCTTGTCCTTTCTTACAGATCGCAAGGCAACAGCAGCAACTACTACAACAACAGCACAAGATTAACCTCCTTCAGCAGCAAATCCAGGTCAGAGTTCAACCTCTATGGGTTATATTGTTATTGATGTTTTGTCTTCATGTCAGGGCTGGAAATGGAGGATTTCTGAAGGATGATCACTGGGTAGAGAAGTAGGGGTTGGAGTGGGGAGAAGAGAGATTGCTGCAGCCACTCCCAACAAGCTTAACAGGAAGCCAGAACATATTTTGTACGCTCCGGATGTGCAAAAACCTACTGTTTTGCGTTTGCTCTCGATACAGGCAGACCAGCCAGCCAACCCAACAGGGATTCGTATTTTGACAGTGGAATTGGGCTTGTGAATGTCTCTGTCTTAGTGAGGTTGCCCTGACTGTTTCCAACACCTGCTCCATAGCAACATTCATCCAGCCTCACAAGCCCCATCCAATGCTTGGGTGATCTCCTGAAATACTGACCCCTGCAGGCACTCCTCCCCCAAATTCCAGCTATGAGTCTAGACAACGAGTGCTGATGGGAAATTTGACCACAGGATGCAGTGCAGTCAAGTCTAACCCTATTCTCGCCCAACACCCACACATGGCTACAGTGGAATGGCTGATTTTCTGATCCCATTAACTTGGAGGAATTAGGGGCAACTTTACTGCCCCCACCCCCACCACACCCCTTTCCACCACCACCCGATATCAGCGAACTCAACACACCCTGGAAAATGAAATACTGGATCCAATCATTTTCCACAGAGAGAAGTACACTTCACCGCCTTAGCTGTAGGGACCACCTTTCCCCCTGCCAATTTCAACTTTTTCTTTATTAACTCAGATTCCTTCATTTGTCCTTTTTGAGGTGAAGATGACCATATGGGGTGTTTGCTAAGGTTCCAGTGGGTATGTAGGTGACTGCTAAGGCCTACCTGCCTCCAGTAGGCTCTGTTGCAAATAGGACTGGACGCTGCAGATGATTGTGTTTTGGACGAGTTGCTGGCTCAGGATTTCCTCTCCTTGTGTTTTTCTCTCTGCCTCTGACATACGGTCGCTTTTGAAAGCGGCCGCACCATTTCTTTTACTTGATTGCACTGGGTGCAGTGATCCTGGGCGAGCTTCCCCTCGGACTCGAAGTTAACATCAAAACCTCCAAGTGAAACCTTCAGAGTGTCCTTGTAGTGCTTCCTTTGACCGCCATGAGAATGCACCCCAGACTCGAGCTCTCCTTAGACGACTCACTTTAGTAAGGGATTGTAAGGCATTCTGGCAACATGACCAGTCCAACTCCGTTGTGACTGTCTCAATATGGTGTGGATGCTTGGCATGCCAGCTCAAGAGATTCTACGATGCCCTGAAGTCTGTCTCCGGGCCCAGACTACTGCTTCATCACCAATCCTCTGTGCTGACAGGTCAACACTACTCACAGGGAAAGCCTAAATTCTAAGGCCTAAATTCTAAAAAGATGAGCAGAGCATTTTAACCACATCCCCAATCGGCCACGACCATCAATGGAGAAGCAATCAACAGGTTGCCATCAACTGCTGTTTTGATGACTCTCTCGTGCTGTTAGAAATGACAAGCACAATCAAACTCCTGTCAGGTGGCATAGCTCCAGGAGCTGATTCTATTCCAGCTGAGGTCTACAAAGTTGGAGGTCAAGAAGCTCAGTGAACTCTTTCAGTCTATGTGGGAGCAAGGAACCATCCCGCAAGAATACAAAGATGCCTCCATTTTCCCCTAGCAGAAGGAAACTGGCCAATCTTGTGACAATCATAGAGGAATTTCACTCCTCTCCATTGCCAGCAAAATCTTCACTACAATCCTCCTGAACTGCTTAGTGCAACATCTGGACCAGGACCTGCTGCCAGAGAGTCGGTGTGGTTTTAGCAAATGTTGAGGAACAATTGACATGGCGTTTGCAGTTCGACAACTCCAGTGGAAATGCCAGGAACAGAACATGGAGCTCTACACACATTTGTCGACCTGACTAAAGCCTTTGAACCAGTCAGCCGTGATGACCTTTGGAAGGAATGGAGAAATTTGGCTGCCTTGTGAAATTCATCGCCAATGGCTCAACAGTTCTGTGATGACAAGCTTGCATGTGTCCTGGATGACGGTGAGTCTTCTGACTCTTTCCCAGTGATTAATGGAGTTAAATGGGGCTGTGTGCTAGCGCCAACCCTCTTGAACACGCTCTTCTCCGCCATGCTGTCTGACACCATCCCATGATGGGTGATCCTGGCATCGAAATCAGATATCGCATGGACGGGTTACTGCTCAACCTTTTGACTCCAGCAAATACCAAGGTCTCCGAGGACGGACATACTTTTCAATTTCCTGTTTGTCGTTGATTGTGCACTAGCTGCTGGTTCAGGTCTGGACATGTATGGTACCTTGGAAACTCAGATTATTGTGGGTTCAAGCCACATTCTCCAAAGACTAGAGCACAGAATTCAGGCTGGGACTTGAGTGCAGAACTGAGGAACTGCTGCATTGTCATAGGTGCCTCTTTCAGAGGCAACGCCGAGTCAAGACCCAGTCTGCCCATTCGGGTGGATGTAAATGATCCCATGGCACTAATCAATGAAAAGCAGGGGTGCCATCCTGTTTTGTTAGTTGCCTAGGCCCTAAGCTCTAGAATATTCCTCCCTAAGCCTCTCTGCCTCTCTCCTTTACATTCCTTTTTTAAGACACTCCTTATAACCTATCTCTTTGACCAAACCTTAGTCACCTGGTCTAATATCTCCTTGTACAGTGTCATATTTTGCTCTGTGAAGTGCCTTGGGAAGCTTTATTACATTAAAAGTGTTATATAACTATAAGTTGTCTTGGCCAATTTTTATCGCTAAAACAAAGGATTCATCTCGTCACTATTTGTGGAATCTTGCTGTGCTTAATCTGACTGTCTTTCCTACATTACAGCAGTGAATATATTTCAGAAGGTACTTCATTGGCTGTAAAGCACTTGGAGACATCCTGAGGTTGTGAAGGCACAATGTGAATCTAAATCTTTTCTTTCACATCCACCAAAACCATCCTGACAGACATTGATTATGCACCAATCACGGATTGAACTGGAACTTGGTGTGTGTTGCCTTGGCAGCACAGGTCATTGCAAGGTTAAGTTGGAGAGGTAGAGCTTCTGTTTGTAATGTTATTCCTGCTTTCCTGCAATCCACTTGCCTGTGGGGAGAGGGTTTCTTCCTCTCAGGCCTTGTGTCCACACTGTGCCACTTTACTTTTCTTTCAGGATAGCGGGTAGTCTAATTTTCTTTTCTCCCCCAATTCTTCTCACTTCTCACTGAAGATCTAGCCTCTGCAAGTTGGCACTAAGGCTGGCACTGCCACGCTCTGCCTCTGATACTGTTTGACATGATGTGCTTGCTACTCGACCTACTGAGCCTGTCGAGCTGCCAAACTCGCTCTGCGAATGAGCTGTTGTGTAGATTTGCTGCTGATCAGTTTATCCAGTTGTTCTTGATTTTAGTGGAATGACGGGATATGATTGCAGAGAGAACGTCACAGACTAGTGATTGAGATCGGGAAACTTTTCAGCAAATGTTGAAAAAGTTGTTGCAGTAGTCGGCCTGATTCTGAGGATGGCCATTTTTTTTTGGTTACAAGTAGCACACAACCTCGGAGTTTGAAACTACAACATTACTTGTAGATTCCTCCAGTGCCAATAAAGGTATTGGACAAAACATTGCGTGTACAGGGCAGAATACCAATTTAACAACTGACCTCTGAGTCATCCATTATAGTGAGTGCCAGGGAGAGCTGAGTTCAAATCCGAGATATTGAACTGAACGTTTATCCACATGATCCTGAAGTTGGCTATCGCATCCACCCATCAAAGAAGGAAAAGACGTTTATTCACTGCCTTTTTCGACCACAGGGAGTTCCAAAGCACTTTACAGCCAATAAAGTACTGTTTAAAGTGTAGTCAGTCTTGTAATGCAGGAAGCACAGCAATTTGTGCACAGCAAGATCCCACACGCAGCAATATGATGATGGCCAACCCATCTGTTTTTGGTGAAGTTGATTGAGAGATGAATATTTGCTATGAGACTGGGGAATCTCCCCTGCACTCCTTTACCATAGCGCCAGGAGATTGTTTACTTCACCTGAGAGGGCAGGTGGGCCTTGCATTTAATATTTCATCTAAAAGACCACATCTCCGCCAGTGCAGAGCATAGCAGCAGAGAAAATAGGAGGAGTAGGCCATTCGGCCCCTCAAGTCTGTCCTGCCACTCAGTAAGATCATGGCTGAGCTGATTGTGGCTTTACTCCTGCCTGCCCCCAATAACTCATGTAGATCAAGAATCTACCTAACTCATCCTTGAATATACTCCATGACCAAGGTTCTACTGCTCACTGGGGAAGAGAATTCCAAAGACTGCTGACCTTCTGAGAGAAGAAATTCCTCCTCATCTCCATCTTAAATGGGAGACCCCATATTTTAAGACTCTGTCCCCTAGTTCTAGATTCCTCAGAAGGGGAAACATCCTCTCAGCATTTACTCTGTCTTAAGCCCCCTCAATCATATGTCTCAATAAGACCGCCTCTCCTTCTTCTAAATTTCGATGAGTATAGGCCCAACCTGCTCAACCTTTCCTCATAAGTCAACCCCTTCATCCAAGTCATCAGTATAGATTGTAAATAGTTGAGGCCCCAGCATTGATCCTGTGGCTCTCCACTAGTTATGGCCATCCTGAAAATAGCTCATTTATCCTGAGTCTCTGTTTCCTGTGTTAGCCAAGCCTCTATCCATGCTATATCAGCTCCAACAACATGAGCTGTTATCTTATGCAGTAATCTTTTATGGAGCACCTTATCAAATACCTTTTGGAAATCTAAATACATTGCATCCACTAGTTCCCCTTTTTTCCTCCTTGCTTGTTACACCCTCAAAGAACACTGATTAATTTGTCAAACAGGATTTTCCTTTCACAGAAACCGTGTTGACTTTGCCCGATAGTAGCAGAACATTTAGAAAATCATAATACAAACACTTTAACAATGGATTTCCCAATAACAGATGTTAGGCTAACTGGCCTATGACTTCCTGCTTTCATTCTCCCTCCTTTCTTGAACAGCAGTGTTACATTTGGGGTTTTCTACAACACTAAGACCTTTCCAGATTCTAGGGGATTTTGGAAGATTACAGCCGATGAACCCCTATCTCTGCAAGCCACTTATTTTAAGACTTGGGATGCAGGCTATCAGGACCAGGGGACTTGTCAGTCTTCAGTCCTATTAATATCCCATTACTTTTTCTCTAGTGGCTGTTTTAAGTTTCTCCTCCCTTTTGATTTTCTGCTACTCTTGGGACACATTTTGTGTCTTCTGCAGTGAAGACAGATACAAAATACTTGATCAAAATCTTTGCCATTTCCTTGTTTCCTATTATTAATTCCCCAGCCTCATTTCCTAAGGGGCCAATGCTTGCTTTAGCTACTCTATTCCTTTCTATATACTTGTAGAAGCTGTTTTTATGTTTCTTACTAGTTTTCTCTCATATTCCAATTTCTCCCCCTCATTTTTTGCTGATTTCTAAAACTTTCTGCCCTACCACTAATCTTTTCAGCATTGTGTGCCTTTACTTTCAATTGGATGCAGCCATCTTTCAGTCCTGCACTGGGAGTGTCAGCCCAGATAATAAACTGTCCCCATTTGCCGTTAAGTTATCCTGTAATAGATAAGTTAAATAAAGCAGTTTATGTTGCAACTCGGGAATCCTTAATATCTATCACTGCTTGCTTCTGGATATGCCATTATAAAGAGCCCTGAAATGGAGACTGCAGTACTGTACCCTTTTTGGCTTGAAATCGTTCTGCGGTAAATCATTGTGTGTCAGCAGCAGCTGTTTCCATAAAATTTTAAATGTTGACTCACATTATTCACTGAAGCAGCCCCAGCTCAAAAAAAAACGAAATCAAGTGTTTCCCATGACTTTGCAACCTTTTCCCAAACAACTGAGATCTCAGGCCTGCGACTCAACAATTGCTTCTCACAGAAGCCATCACAGCTGATGTCCTATCACTTACCAGAATGGGACCCCGCCCAATGTCTGCAGATAAACCCCTGGGAACTCCAAGCACAAATGAGTGTAGTGCTCCTGCTGCAAATTTCGAACATTACCAAGACCCTGCTGGTTCATAAACTGACGACTTCAGGTTGCTGAGCTGTTTAACAGGAGGCTCAAGAAGGGAACTGTCGCACAGAATTGAACATCCTCACTCACCCCCAAGCCCCCACAGCTAGCCGAGCACCTCAGGAGGGAAAAGGAAAAGGGAGATATGGTCTTTTTTAGTATTGAGCCAAAGCATTCCCTTCACACACCTAAAAAAGCTCAGTGATTAACTGTTTCTTATGTTTGGGTTTGTTTCCTATATTGCATTTCTGTAGTTTTAATAAAAAGAGTTTTGCAAACACAATGCCTGTACATAAGCATTCAAATCAGTGTTTGGGTCTGTGTGTTTTTGACCTCCAACAACAAGGAAAAAGAGAAAAAAAGACTTGCATTTATATAGAGCCTTTCACAACCACTGGATGTCTCAAAATGCTTTACAGATAATGAAGTACTTTTTGAAGTGTGGTCACTGTTGTAATGTAGGAAACATGGCAGCCAATTTGCATTCAGCAAACTCCTACAAATAGCAATGTGACCCAGTCACCTGATTTTCGTTGGCTGAGGGATAAATATCGGCCAGGATACTGGCAATAACTCTGCTGCTGTTCTTCAAAATAGTGCCATGGAATCTTTCACATCCACTCAAGCAGATACTCAGTTTAATGTCTTGGCCGAAAGACGGCATCTCCGCCAGAGCAGTGCACCTTTAGTACCGCACTGGAGTGTCCGTATTATTTTTGTGCTCAAGCTCTGGAGTGGGACTTGAACCCAGAGCTTGTAATTTAGAGGTGAGTGTGCTACCAACAGTGCCATGGCTGACATGCAATTTGTCCCTGAAATTGAGACCATCCATTCAGCTGCCTTTTCCCCTTCCCTAGACCTCTGGGACATGATTCCTCTAATGTTCCTCTTCCACTCTAGCCCTGAACTCACATCTTTCTCTAACTTCTGACTTATCTCCCCTCATGCTGCCTCCCAAGGCTATCTTGTCCATGAGACCCACCTCCTGCTCCCAGTAAACTGATAATCACCTAACTTCCGTTCCTAGCCCCCATGCTAACTGATATTAGCAGTTGTCTCTTCTCAGGCACTGACCCCCTCCCCTTCAAGTCTGCCATCATTGCCGCTCTCCTCAAAAAAATACCCTGTGCGTTTGCAAAACTGCCCCATCTCTAACCTACCTTTCCACTCCAAAGTCCTTTAACATGTTGTCACCACCCAAATCTGTGCCCACATTTCCCATAAAATTATGTTCTAACCCCCCCTCCCCCACCAAAAATCAGGTCATCACCCTTGCCCCAGTACCAACATGGTTCTTATTAAAGTCACAAATGACATCCTATGTGACTATGGAAACCATCCCCCCGCTTGCCTTTCTTGACCAGTCTGCAACCTTTGACATTGTTGACTGCACCGTAATTCTCGAACACCTCTGTGTACCGTAGTTCAGCTGGGTGGGACAGCCCTCACCTCATTTAATTCCTATCCATCCGCTTGTAGCCAGAGTATAGCTTCTCCTCCTACCCCAGCATCGTTCCCTGTACAAGCCCTCACACATAAAGCCCCCCTCCTATTTCTCATCTACTTGCTGGCCTTGCCGACATCATCCAAAAAAACGTAAGGTTCCACAAGTGCGCTGACGCCCAGCTCTACTTCATCACCACCTCAAAAATCATATACTTGAATCCATTATAACATTTGAGAGATCCTTTGTGGTATGGGCCTCCTCATTAAGTATTCACAAAATGAGAAGCGGTGACTGTGCCTAAAAATGCCAAGTCTAAGATTTTTGATCAATTTGTAATTAGCAGTCAATTATCCCAAATTCACACTTGTTTCCTACCTGCTGTTTATATCTGCACCTCAATGATAGAAGTTATGAGGCCTTGGGATGACTTTGTTTTGCCCATCGCAACGTTGCGCACTGTAGTGGGTAAATCCAATCTGGAAGCTGCTACACGTTTCCAATTTCCACAAACAGCAGTAAAAACCTAATCCAGCCAATTTCTGCCCCTTCATTCCACCCTCGATCATAAGCAAAGTGGTGGAAGGTGTCGTTGCCAGTGCTACAAAGCAGCACTTACTCAGCAGTAACTTCCTCACTGTCAGGGACACCTAGCCTCAGTTCCTATCCTTGGTCCAAACCTGGACAAAAGAACTGAACTCAAGAGGTGAGGCCTGATGACTGTCCTTGACATTAAGGAAGAATTTGACTGAGTGTGGCATCAAGGAGACTGAACAAAACTGAAGTCAATGGGAATCGGGGAAAACTCTCCACTGGTTAGAGTCATACCTAGCACAAAAGGAGATGGTTGTGGTTGTTGGAGGCCGATCATCTTAGCCCCAAGACTTCGCTGCAGGGGTTTCTCAAGGTAGTGTCCTAGGCCCAACCATCTTCAGCTGATTCATCAATGACCTTCCCTCCATCATAAGTTCAGGTAGGGATTCGGCTGATGATTTGCACCATATTCAGTACCATTCATACCTCCTCAGATACTGAAGTAATCCGTGTCCAAATCAGCAAGACCTGGATTTAGGCTTGGGCTGATAAGTGCCAGGTAACATTTGCACCACACAAGTGTCAGGTAATGACCATTCCCAACAAGAGAGAATCTAACCATTGCCTCTTGATGTTGAATGGCATTACCATCACTGAATTCCCCCACTATCAATGTCCTGGGAGTTCCCATTGACCAGCAGCTGAACATCACTAGCCATATAAATACTGTAGCCAAGAGAGCAGGTCAGATGCTGGGAATCTTGTGGCAAATAACTCACCTCCTGTCTCCCCAAAGCCTGTGTACCATCTGCAAGGCACAAGTCAGGAGTGTGACAGAATACTCTTCACTTGCCTGGATGAGTGCAGCTCCAACAACACTCAAGAAGCTCGACACCATCCAGGACAAAGCAGTCCGCTTGATTGACAGCCTATTCACCAGCTTAAACATTCACCCCCTCCACCATTGATGCACAGTCGCAGCAGTATGTACCATCTACAAGATGCAGCAACTTACCAAGGCTCCTTCGACAGCACCTTACAAACCCACAACCTCTGCCATTTAGAAGGCAGCAGACACATGGGAACACCACCACCTGCAAGTTCCCCTCCAAGCCACTCACCATCCTGACTTGGAACTATATCACTGTTTCTTCAGTGTCACTGGGTCAAAATCCTGGAATCCCTTCCTAACAGCACTGTGGGTGTACCTACACCAGAAATTCAAGAAGGCAGCTCACCACCACCTTCTCGAGAGCAATGAGGGATGGGTGATAAATGCCAGCTTTGCTGGTGACAACAACATCCCTTGAACAAATAAAACAACAAATGGAGAACATGAAGCATGTCACCATTGTTGACATTGCAAAATTCGGCCACAAGCTCCATTAATGAGCCATCGAGTCGAGCGCTCTCCTTGTCAACTGTCTGAGGCTGAGCCAGACTGTTCTCAACCTTGGTGTCATATTTAATGCTGAGATGAGCTTCTGGCCATATATTTGTGCCATCACTAAGACGGTCTCTTTTCCACATCCATAACATCATTCAACTCAACTCCTGACTCAGCTCATCTGCTGAAACCCTCATTCATGTCTTTGTCTTTCTAGACCTGCCTACTCTAACGCATTCCTGGACGGCCTCCAATCTTCCACCCTCTATAAACTTACGTTCCTCCAAAGCTCTGCTGCACTTGCCCTAACATGCACCAAATTCTGTTCATCCACTACTCCTGTGCTCGCTGACCTACATTGGCTTACAGTAGAGCAACGCCTCTATTTCAAAATTCTCATTCTTGTTTTCAAATACCTCCATGGCCTTGCGCCTCCCTAACTCTCTCTAACTTCCTCCAGCCCTATAACCCTCTGAGATATCTGCAGTGCTCCAATTCTGGCCTCTTGCACATCCCTGATTTTAATCGTTCCATCGTTGGAGGCTGTGCCTTCAGCTGCCAATGCCATAAAACTCAGAAATTCCCCATCTAAACCTCTCTGCCTCTCCACCTTTCATTCCTCCTTTAGGGTGCTCCTTAAAACCTATCCCTTTGACCAAGCTTTTGATCATCTGTCCTAATATCTCCTTTTGTGGCTTGATGGCAAATTTCATTTGATAATGCCCCTTGGGACATTTTAGTACATTAAGGTGCTATATAAATGCAATTTGTTGTGCGTTATGGGCGTACATGCACACACATATGTGTGAGCAATCCTCTGCATGTTTATATGTGAAAGAAAGATCTTGCATTTACATAACCTCTTTCAGAATCTTGAGGTATTCAAGGCACTTTACCAATGAAGTGCTTTTTGCAAAATAGTCACCTTTGTGATGTAAGAAGCATAGCATCCAAGCTGTGCACAGCGAGCTCTGAAAAATGGCAATGAGATAAATGACCAGGTCATCTGGTTTCAATGGAGTTTATTGAACGGCATTTCAAAAGTACTTAATTACCTGGAACATCATGTGGATGTGAGAGGCTCTACAACAATGCAAGTTATTTCCTTTTTCCTATATAAATTTAGATTATTGATATTTTTATTATAACTGCCATTATATTTTGGGAGCCAGCTGTATAGGAGCTGAATTTTGGAGGGGCAGCCAGCTTACCTCTTTTTCACTGGCACAACTTGCGTTTTGTACAATATCTTTAACTTACAGAAAAATCTCAAGGTGCATCACATCACATAACAACTACTTGCATTTATACAGTACCTTTCACACGGTAAAATGTTGCATGGTGTTTAAATAAGATAAGTGTGTGGAGATATTCTCCTCCTTTGTTGTTGAGCAATTAAGTTTGGACACAGAATAGCCTGAGACAGAAAGTTAACAGATTCACACACTAGTTCATAAGATACAGATATATTTTTTGAGGCATTAAGATCTTGTGGCCTTTGGTTTCAAATGAGGTTATTCCTTATTTTATTTGTTCTTAAAACTAGTTTTAATCAGGAAACCAATGACGTTAGTGAGATATTGAGAGATTGTTATTGCAGAAATATGATTTCAGTTCTGCATTTTAGGAGATGCACGACTGTTAACCAATAGTTAAACTGTATTGCACCAGAAAAATGATTGTGGATGGGTTGACAGTAAATGCTAGGACAGGTCAGTTATTAATCCAATTTTTTGCTAGCTTGCACTATGAATAGCAGAGACTATTGTGAAACTATTTAACAATAACTCAAAGCCTGTAGCAGCATGAGCAAAAACTTCTGAATATTGTACACCTGAAGTGTGCAGAAGATGAAAATCTCCTGGCTTTGATCCAAAGGCCTTTATTTCCTCGCCGCTCCCTATCTATGTAAACTCCTACAGCCCTGTGAGATCTCTGCCTCTTCCATTTCTAGCCCCTTTTGTGCATCTCTGATTTTCATCACACCACAGTGTCTTCAGTTTCTAGGCCCTAATCTCTAGATTTCTTTCCCTGAAACTCACAACCTTGCTTTCCTCCTTTTAAGGTGCACCTTAAAACCTATCTGACTAAGTTTTTGGTGACCTATCCTAACATCTTTAGGGTCAAATTTTATTTGGTAATTTCTCCTCTGAAGCACCCTGGGACATTCTGCTATGCTAAAGGCATTATGACAAGAACAACTTATATTTATATTTAACATAATGAAGTGGCCAAGGCACTTCACAGGAACATATAAAGCAAAGTATGGTAGCAAGCCACATAAGGAGACATTAGGTCAGATGACCAGAAACTTGGTAAAAAAAAATAGGTTTAAGGAGTGTCTTAAAGGAGGAAAGCGAGGTAGAGAGGCGGAGAGGGATATGAAGGGTATTCCACAGTTTAGAACCCAAGCAACTGAAGGTACAGCCACCAATAATGGAGTGATCAAAATCAGGGATCTTCAAGAGGCAAGAATTAGATGAGTGCAGATATCTTGGAGGGTTGCAGGGCTGGAGGAGATTACAGAGATAGGGAGATGCCATCAGGCACAGGAGTGATTGATGAACAGGGCTTGTTGCAAGTTAACACAAGGATGGCAGAGTTTTGGATGACCCCAAGTTTACGGAGTGTGGAATGTGGGAGACCAGCCAGGAGCATGTTAGAATAGTCGAGTCTAGAGGTCACGAAGGCATGATTAAGAGTTTCGGCATATGAATGAATATATTTGGGAATATATATAAATACAAGTTGTTGTTGGTCTACCTGTTTGAAAGCTTTATTGGATGCAAGCTGCTGATAATGATAGAAATCAGAACAGGCACAAATAAAGACATTAGCCTAGCCAAACTTATTGATTTAATAAATCATTAGTAATAATAATTTGCAGCACGGTGTTAAGAATTGGATATATATTCAAAGAGAAAAAATTGCTGGGCTGTGGGAAAAGAGTAGGCCGGAATGGGGACCAATTTGATAGTTCTGTCTCTCAAAGAGCCAGTACAGACAAAATGGGCTGAATGACCGCCTTCTGTGTGATTACATTCTATGATGCTCTAAATACCATGCAATTCATTCTATCATGGCCTCCATAATAAACATTTTGATCTTCTGAAGCAAGGTTTTGTAGGACTCTTCCTAGCTCCTGCAAGTAAATCATGCAAAAACATGCCAGCCTACTGGAAATGGTGGTGGAAGCAAATTTAATTCTAAATTTCAACAACACCACCTCATATAGCACCTTTAATATAAGAAAACATCGCAAGGCACTTCACAGGAGCATTATAAAACTGAGCCACGTAAGGGGATATTAGGTGAGATGTCTAAAAGCTTTGTCAAAGAGGTAGGTTTTAAGACGTGTCTTAAATGAAGAAAGCAAGGTGGAGAGGTGTAGGAAGGAAATGCCAGAGCTTGGGTAACCTTAGGCAACCAAAGGCACAGCCACCAAAAAAGAATTCAATAGATAGATACTTAAAAAGGCAACATTTGCAGAGCTATGGGGAAGGAGTGAGCGACTGGGACCAGTTGGATAGCTTGCATAGGCACAATGGTTCAGAAGGCCTCTTTCTGTGCTGTAAGGTCCTATCTAGGCACCTAACATTACTGACTACCTTTTCTATTTGTTCTCCTTGAAATGACATTTTCCACACTAGGGAACTACTTCACCCCATACTAAATTAAATCTTCTCTGTCAGCATTCCTCCAATTCCATTCCTAACCCAGCATTCAGCCAGTCTTTGTTAAGGTGTTTTTTTAAATTAGTTTGTGGAATGTTCGCATCCCGGTTAAGCCAGCGTTTATTGCCCATCCCTTATTGCCCTTGAGAAGGGGGTGGTGAACTGCCTTTTTGAACCACTGCAGTCTGTGTGGTGTAGGTACACCCAAAATGCTGTTAGGGAGGCAGTTCCAAGATTTTGGCCCTGCGATGATGAAGGAGCAATATGTTTTCTAGTTAGGATGGTGTGTGACTTGAAGATGAATTTGCACTTACAGATGCTCTCATGTGCCTTGTTCTTCAGAGTGGTAGAGATTGCGGGCTTGGGAGGTGCTGTCGTAAAAATATTAATGCAATCGTAACTGTTACATAGAAGACTATTGTAAAATTCTATAGAGTAAAATTCCAGCTAATTTGTCAATTTTGTACAATTCTGCACTCACAGCCAAAGTGAAATTATCTGTTTCTATCTATAGTGTCTGTCCCTCTCTATGCTTTACAAATCTGAAGTATGCTTCCTCTTAATCTTTTTATCTCTTTGGGAATGATTTTCAGAACCCTTACCTGCTGTGAGCACTAAATTGAAAATTACAAGTAAAGTGCACGTTATTGTCCTATGTCACAGTGGGTAAGATACTTTGCCTATGCAGGATTCTGAAGTACCTACCTCTTTGGCTCTCAATTCTAAGTGCCAGAATTGTCTTTGTTACTCTTTTCTGAACACTCTCCAGCACGGTAATGTATATTTGAAGAAGGGTGGCTAAAACTGTACACAGTAGGCAAGATTCCTAGATGCCAGTGGAGTGGTGCACTCATGGGGAAATTGTGAATCCACAGGCTGGGATATAGGACAAATGGCACAGCCATGATTTCCTGTGATGCAACTCCTGGTGGGTGTGTGGATCATACAATCACCCCAAAATCCAATTACAGCCTCATTAGAACATTGGAAATAGGAGGAAATTTAGGCCATCTATCTCCTCGAGTGTACGCCACCATTTAATAAGATCATGGCTCCATGTTCCTGCCTGATCCCTGTATCCTTTGACTATCCCTAGAGTCCAAAAATCTATTGATCTCAGCTTTCAATATACTCAACAACTGAGCATTCTCAGCTCTCTGGTAAAGAATTCCAAAGACTCACACCTTCTTTAGAGAAGAAATTTCTCCTTATCTTAGTCCTAAATGGCCAACCTCTTATCCTTGTTCTAGATTCTTCAGCCAGGGGAGGGTTACAGCCTCTCAGCATCTACCCTGGCAAGCCCTTTCAGATTCTTATGTTTCAGTGAGATCACTTCTCATTCTTCTAAACTTGAGGGTATAGGCCCATTCTACTCAATCTCTTCCTATCCTGTCATCCCAGGAATCAATCTAGTGAACTTTTGTTGCACCCACACCGAGGCATGAATACCTTCCTGAGGTACAGAGAGAAAACTGTGCACGATACTCCAGGTGTGACCTCATCAAAGCTCTGTACAATTGTAGCAAAGACTTCCTTACACTAGTACCCCCAAGATCCTTGCAGTAAAGGCCACCATAAAATTTTCCCTTTAATTGATGGCTGTCCCTGTATGTTAACTTTTTTGTGTTGGTATACATGGATACCCAAATTTCTTGGAATTTGATAGTTTCTCACCATTTAAAAAATTCTGTTTTTCTATTCTTCCTATAAAAATGAATAATCTCATATTTCTCTATATTATAGTCCATCTGCCATCTTTTTGCCCACTCACTTACACTTTCTATATCCCCTTGCAGACTCCTTGTGTCCTCTTCACAGATTACTTTCTCACCTAGCTGCATGTTGTGTTAGGACCAAGTGAGAAGGGGTGAACTGGCTCCCCTCTATTCAACCTCCTTGGTTGGCCACAACAGAAGTTTTAGTTTCTTTTTCATGAGGATATGCCTTTTACAAATCAGAATGTATTTAACTATTCATGCTGTGAGCAATAAGGAACCAATCAAACAAGGTTTTCTAGTGTCAAAGAAAGAGAAAATTTATTAACCGCTAAACCCAAGAAAAATAATAAAAATGCAATGTCAAGCATTCGGCCCTCATGCAGTCATTAGGAGACATGCTGCACACACATTGCACACAATCCATATACATACATACACATATCAGAAATAAGGAGAGTTAGAGTCCAATAAAAAAGATGAAAGAATATACAGTTAGATGTCCTTCGATTGTCCTTGAGGCATAGATTTTAAATGCTGCAACCGATTTAGGTTAGCTGGTTTCTTGGATACGGTCAGACGTGGAAGATGTTGCAACTATCACGAGATCTCGGTTTGCTGGTAGGATCCTGGTAGAGTTGGCTTCTCGAACCGGGTGACCCTCTTAGTCCAAAAGAGAGAGGGGGAAAGCAGCCTTCAGTCTGTTTCCTCTGCCGAAGACTTTCTTGATACTGCCTGTGTCACTTGCCATCTCTCTCTAGTAGCTGGGCAGCCTTTCCATGAAATACTTCACCCATTGTGTATTTTCAACAGGTTTTGGGTGTGTCTGTCTGTGGCAGCCATTGTTTCAACACCCAGTACTTTGCATTTTTAATGTGTCTTCCTTAGATCGTTACGAGTTTTGATAGGTGTCCGGATTATGGGAAATGTCTCTTTCTTCACATTCCCATTATGGCGATTTGTTTGTTTTTCACCTTCATCTTGGAATATGGCCTTGCATTTTTAAGCAGTTTGCTCCATCTCAGTTCAGGTTGCAAAATTTCCAGTCAGAAAGTAAAAAAAATTCAGATTTTCAAAAATAAAGGAGCATAGCGTCGTGACAATTGTCAACAAACTTGGACACATTACATTCAGTCCCTTCATCTAGGTTGTTAATATCATCAATAATGTATAAAATGTTAGAACAACTTGATTTGAAATTTAGCCAAATGTCCTTGAGAGCCATCCCAATACTTGATTGGTCTTATTGATTACAGTTACTCAACAAATGAATTAATTGCCAATATTGTGACAATATCCTTTGCTGATGGAAACCCTTCCTTGTGAACACTGATCCAAAGTGAATATTTCATGGGCATTGTAATTTATAAGCCATTCTTTGGTCCATCTGTCTATTCTGTACAGATACTTTTCAATATTTCAATCTCACATTGACTCGTAGAATTGGTGTGACCAACAAGTTTTATACCACTGGATGCATCCTCTTTGTCATTTGTAAACAGTGTCAACGGGAGAGGATTCAGAATAGAGCTCTAGGAGTTTCCTGTAACTATTGCCAGTCAGGATTTTGCTCCATTTATCACCTTGTGTTGTCAATTGCCAAATCAGCTTTCAATGCAATTAACTAATTTTCCATTAATTCCATGAGCATTAAACTCCATAAACCTCGTATGTGGACCTTTACCAAATGCATTCTGAAAATTCAAGCAGATTAGATATCCATTGGATTAACCTTGTCTGTTACCTCCTCTAAGAATCCTGCTGGATTTGAGAGGTGCAGCCTGTTGTTTCTGAATCTATGCTGACTACACGTTATCACTTCACCTGACAGTAATCTGTCAGTGATCTTTCCCTCACAATGAATCTTAAGCTAACGGGTCAAATGTCCCCATCTCACAACACTGTCTTCTTTTATTCTGATTATTGGGATAACTGTTGCTCCTACATTTATGAGATTCCTAAAATAAGTAATTAAGGCCTTTTGCCTTAACCACATCCAGCTTTCTCTCAATTAGCACTCCTAACGTGTTCCTAATAACATGCCATGCTAAACAAAAACGTGCTAAATAAAAAGCAATTTCTCATAAGGAAACTTACAATGAGGATGGGTTACTTTGCTGACCTCTAATTTAAAAACCTAGTGGATGCCATGAATATACCTAGCCCAAAAATCCTCTTACTAACTCTTATTAATTTACTTAATAACTTACAGCACTAACACTTTCCTCCAGCTCTTGCTGCCTCTCATGACTCTCCATCTCTGCTGCTCGCTGCTTCCCTCCTGGATCCTCTCCCATTCACTGTCTCTCCCGCTTGCCACTTCCCTCCTGCTCACTGTCTCTCCCGCTTGCCAACGCTCCCACTTGCCACTTACCTCCTGCTTGCTGCCTCCCCTGCCTGCTGACTCTCCTGCTCGCCCAATTCCTCTGCTGCTCCCTCTCGCTTGCCGCTTGCCACTCACCCTTTCTGTGATTGGGTGTTCAGGAAAAGGGCAGCGAGTGTTGGGGGGCGGGGGGGCGGGAGGCAAGCAAGGGAACGAGAGAATCTGGAAGTGGGAATGGGGGAAGTGTGCTCGGGTCAGTGAAGGAAGTGGCATGTGGGAGAGGTGTCGAGTGGGAGGGTTGGTGAGCAGGAGAGGTGGCGAGTGGGAGAGGCGGTGAGTGGAAGAGGCAGTGAGTGGGAGAGTTGGTGAGGGGGAGGTTTAGAGAATGGGAAAGGCGGTGAGTTGGAGGGTTGGGGGAGAGAGAGACGGAGGGTAGATGAGCAGGAAAGGCAGAGAGCTGGAGGGTCAGTAGCAGGAGGGTCAGGGAGGAAGGCAATGAGTGGGAGTGTCGGTGTGTGGGAGAGTCAGAGGAAGGCAGCTAGCGGGAGGGTCAGGGAAGGGAGGCGGCAAGTGTGAGGGTTGGGGGAGGGAGGCAGTGAGCATGAGGGTCAGGGAGGGAGGTGGCCAGCCGTGGGGTTGGTGGAGGAAAGCAGCAAGTGGGGGGGGCGTCAGCAAGCAGGAGTACTGGAGGAGGGATTCAGCAAGCAGCAGTTTTTTCAAAAAGACTGAGCATGCTCAATACTATGCTACAATGAAAATGGCTGCATAGTTATTGGGGAATGTCCATAATTTCCTAACTGCACTAAAACAAAAAGGCGCTATTGGAACAGGCTTTAAATAGGGAACACCTGTATTCAAACTGAACTTTAAGACCATTTGCAGAACCCACCGTCTTTCTAGGCTAGCGATTGCCAACCCTAGTTGAATATGCCCCATCACATGGCCTCCCATTTCAATCCTCCCTGCCTCCAGGTCCTCTCATCATGTCCACTCTCACAATGATGCAGTGCCTTCACACACCAGTTGGGAAGCAAAGAGACTCTTCATTGCCTGACTAGATGATCCTTGACTGCCCATCAGACAGAATTTAATCCAGTGTTTGGTATTGTTATAATTAATAGGCAAAAGAGTTCAAAGAAAATTTAAAAACTAATTTTGTTGAATGCCTCAATGATTTTTCTCCCTGGTTGCCAGGATCTTGAAGACTAATCTTCAATTTCTGGAAACTCTAGGTCAAACCTGGAGGGATGGCAGCTTTAGTCTAGGCTGCTAATAATTTCTGATAGACCACGAGGCATAATACAGGAGGAGAGTCAATCTTCAGGCCCCAAACAACCCCTCATTTCTGCCAACTTTGCCTTGAAAGCCTGGACGAGGCAATCCCTTTTGGTTTTAAGGCCTAGAAATTCTAACCGAGGTTGGGTGTAGAAATTGCTCAATCTGATTGGGAAAAGAGGGAACTGGGAAATTCTGCTGCTTCTGCCCAGTGTACGGCCAGTGTAAGGAATGCTTGCACTATGTCACGTGACTGACATTGAAAAGCAACAAATCCATGTAGGAGCACCTCAGGACTCCAACTGTTACATTGGGCACATTAGCTAGACCAATATTCCCCCCTCCCTTGATTGAGTGATCTGGTGCTGCTCCAAAATGTGAGACCACCTGTGCGAAGTAAACATCCAAGGTGTGTTGCAAATGTCACAGGTGCCCATCCCTAAGATATGGGACATGGTTATTGCTGGGGAAAGTCCCACTTCCAGTCATCCAGCTGCCCAACAGGTAAATGAGCACAGCAGTGATGAGCAAATGGAACTTAATGTGAGTCATGACACAGGCAGCAGTGTTTTGGGTGACCTCACGTTTACAACCGGGATTCCATTGGACTGGTCAAGTCTAGAGGTAAGCAAAAGTATGGATGAGGGCTTTTGTGGCAGATAAACTGAGGTGGGGGCTGAGTTGGGTGATGTTATGGAGGTGGAAATAGGTAGTCTTAGCGGTGGTATGGGTGTGTGATTGGAAGCTCATTTTGGGGTTAAATGTGGCATCAAGCTTGTGAGCAATCTGGTTCAGCCAGAGAGAGAAGTGGCTTGGGAACGGAATTTGTGACGGGGTCTGAGACAATGACTTTGGTTTTCCCAAGATTTACTTGGAGGAAATTTCTGCTCATCCAATACTGGATGTCAGTCAGACAAGCAGTTTGACAATTTAGAGACAGTGGAGGGGTTGAGTCAGGTGGTGGTGAAGTACATGTCAATATACATGTGGAAACCAACATAGTGCCTACCAGGATCGAATTAAGTGGTGGACCAAGCTGGCACGGCTGAGAAGCTTAGTCCTAGTCTTATGAATGAGTGCTGCCATAATGCTATCTTAGCACAGTCTTGGAACTCTTAATTATGTACAGGAGGAATTCTATAGAATTCTGTTTACTTTTACAGCACAGCAGAAGGTCATTCATCCCACTGTCCATGTATCAGATCTCAGGTCACCATCAGCTCAGAAAATGATTCTTCCTTCACCCTGCCTTCAGCTTGTCCCATCCTGTCTGCTAAGTGACAATGACCCTTTAATGTAGAGAAAATTGAGCTTCACAAGCTAGTTCCAGGAACTAATGACCTGTTTGGTGGAGATGCCACATCCTGGATTTCCCACATACTTTATGTGCAGGAGCTGCAACATCAGAGGGCTTGGACGGTGGAAGGTCCAAGGGTTAATCTACTGAAGCAGAAAGCATTCTTGACAGACTTTCTGTTCATTAAGTATCCTGACATTGTGCATGTGCTTGTGAATGTTAGCTGTGGCTAAGTTGGTGGCATTTCTGCCTCTTCCAGGTTCAAGTCCCACTCCAGGGCTTGAGCACAAAAATCAAGACTGACAGTCCTATGCTGTGCTGAGGCAGTGCTGACTTTTGGATGCCATGTTAAACCAAGGCCCCCTTCTGCCTGCTTGGTAGATGTTAATGATGCCATGGCCGCTTTTTCAAAGAAAAGTAGGGGAGCTATCCTCACTGGCCAATATTGAACTCTCAAACGACGTCACAAAAAGCCAATTATCTGATCATTGTCACACTGCTGTCTGTGGGAGTTTGCTGAGCACAATCAGCTGCCAGGATTCCTTCATTACAGCAGTGACTACACTTTAAGTACTTCATTGGCTGTAATGCGCTTTGAGATGTCCAGCAGTAGTGAAAAGTATTTTTTAAATGCTAGTGGTTTTTTTTATTGTATGTGTATATGCCTGTACATCTGCATTTCCAAACTCCATTTTTCAGTGCAATGTTAAATGGCAAAGAGATAAAAGACGGGGAGGCAATGGCATAGTTGTATTGTCACTGGACTACTAGTAATGACCCAGAGACCCAGCGTAATGCTCTGGGGACCTGGGTTCGAATCCCACTGCGGCAGATAGTGGAATGTGAATTCAATAAAAATCTGGAATTAAATGTTGAATGATGACCATGAAACCATTGTTGTAAAAACCCACCTGGTTCACTAATGAACTAAGGAAATCTGGTCTGGCCTACATGTGCCTCCAGACCGACAGCAGTGTGGTTGACTCTTAAATGCCCTCTGAACAAGGGATGGGCAATAAATGTTGGCCTAGCCAGCAACACCCATATTTCATGAATTAATAAAAAAACTAGATCCAGGGCAGTAGGATGAGTGTTTGCTGAGTCACTGCCTGTGAATCGAAAATAACCTTTGAGGCGTAAAGTAGTCAGAGAACCAGCAAGATCTGAAAGAGGGTGAAGGCAGACCATCAAGGGCTGCAATGTGTCACTTTCCTTTCTTCAGTTTTTCCCCAGATGCGAGGGGGGAGGGGTGGAATACCCGAGGTGATGCTGGGTTTGTGTATTTCATTTTTCTTTCTCTCGCAATATCAAGTTTATTTAATTTGGGTTCTGCCTGAGCCGTGCTAAATGTGAGCAGGATACACAGCTACACGAGAGCCCATGCGGTTCCAGCTGCTAATGCATTGACTTTCCCCAAATACGCGAGGAACCTGCCTAGGGCGAGCTAAAGCCTGGTTACATAACCCACAAAACACTTAACAACATACAGAAGCAGTGGCTCAGGAACAACTCATGCTTCCCCTTTATTTCGGCAGCTATTTCAAGAAATTCACACTCCGACATATGGCCACAAAGATATGCCCACCCACAGGTAGTCTTGACGTAAAGGCTGATCCACCGCTTCATAGACTGCTAATAAAATAAGATGCAGCCTGTTACCACCTTTCTAGAATAGCTGTTAATGAAATACAGACAAAGGCACTTTTGTGCTGTCAAATGCCTTACGTGAGAAAGAGCATTATTGTCCTTGGGTTTTCCCATTCCTTATTGAACGAGAAATTCAGGGGAATTATCCACGCTGGTTTCGAATGGAGTAACTGCTGAAACCAGACACTCGGAAGTTATTGAGAAGGTCCAGGTTTAATGGCAGCGATGTCATCAGAGGGGGTTTACAGCTTTCAAACTCCAAATCTCTCTTTGTTAGAACAAATTGTGTGCAGCATGAGGTCAGTGCTGAGAGAGAAGCCGGTTTTAATACTGTAATCTCAGTGACAGCACATCAGGCCTGTTTATTGTAGGCATTGCTATTTTGACAGCTTGAAAAAGTGAGCTGATGGTGCAAAGCCATTTATTTTTCACTCCCGATATTCTTGCATTTGAAAATCGTGCCAAACTCAATTAGTCCAAACACATCTTTTCTTCGCCGATGCTTTGTTATTTTTCACCACTCCACAACCCTTTTCTGTATCGTTGCTGTCCTTGGCTCAGGGGAGTGAACACCCATTAATTATTTGACTGGGGTGAAGGTGCAATGATAAGGGCTGAGAGGTCAGCACTCCTTTGCCACGTCACTCTTTTCCTCCAAATATTTATCCCTCAGTCGGCATCACTGAAATAGATTATCTGCTTATTATAACATTGCTGTTTGTGGGAGCTTGCTGTGTACAAATTCAATGTCGCTTTTCCCTACACTACAACAGTGACTACAATTGAAAAGTATTACACTGGGTGAAACGCGCTTCGGGACGTCCTGAGGTGGTGGTCAAGTTCTATAAATACACGTTCTTTCTTTTCCTAAACCTTTTCTGAGCAAGACTGTACGGTGAATGAAAGTTAGCACCTCTGGATCAGACTTATCTGAAATGACCTCTCCAATGGAAAGCCTGCAGTACTGTGTTCACTCATCAAAGGCTCCAGTAATGATTTTGCATTGCAGAAGTCTGTTAATAAGGAAACTGCAGTGACACATACAATGACACAAAGACTGATTCTGTTGAGCAAAGTGCAATAGAATGCATGTGGAATGAACTGCTCCGTGAGCAAATTTCTTTAAATTGGATGATGTCTCCTTGTGTCTTTTTTATAATGAATATATGATTAGATATTTTAAAAATAAATTGCTAACATATATTTTGGTCAGGCTGTTTAGATTAAACTGTTGTGCTTTAGATTCGGAATCTTCAAGGACAGAAAAAAAAGGCTTGCATTTATATAGTGCCTTCCTCATCCTCAGGCCCCCCCCCCCCCCCCCCCCCTCCCCAGAGCGCTTTACAATCAGTCAGGTGCCTTTGAAGTGTAGTCACTGGTGTAATGTTGGAAATGCAGACAATTTGCACATAGCAAGGTTCCACAAAGAGCAAAGCGATACTGACCAGATAATCCATTTTTTCTGATGTCTTCTGTCCCTATTACAAAACTTCATTCCCTCATCACTGACTCTGGCCAGTGTCATTTTTGACTCTACGTTGAACTTTCAACCATATATCTGTGTCATCACGAAGACCGCCTATTTCCAACTCCATAGCATCACTTGGCTCTGCCCATACCTCAGCGATTCTGCTGCTGAAACCCTCATCCATGCCTTGATTACCTCCACACTTAACCACTCTAATGCCCCCCTGGCTGGCCTCCCACATTCTACTCTCCGTAAACTCAAGGCCATCCAAAACTCTGATTGCCTGTGATCTCTCAACAAATGCTGTTCACCTATCACCCCCACCCCTGTGGTTGCTCAACTCCACTGGCTCCCAGTTAATCAATGCCTCATCTTAAAAATTCTCACCCTTGTTTTTAAATCTCTCCAAAACCTGGCCCCTCTCACCCCCACCCACCCAACTTGCTCTGTAACCTCTGCCAGCCCTACAACCCTCTGAGATATCTGCACTCCTCCACTTCTGGCCTCTTGAGCATTCTGAATTTTAACCACTCCACCATTGATGGCCATGCCTTCAGCTGCCTAGGCCCTAAACCCTAGAATCCACTCCCCAAAGCTCTCTCTCTCTCTTCCTCCATTCCTTAAAATCTACCTCTTTGACCAAGATTTTGGTCATCTGCCCTGACATCATTTTATGTGACTTGGTGTCATATTTTGTTTTATAATGCCTCTGCGAAAGATCTTGGGGGTGTTTTCTTACATCAAAGGTGCTATATAAATACAAGTTGTTGTTGTTTTAGTGATGTTCATTAAGGGATAAGTATTGATCAGGACACTGGGAGAACTCGCCTACTTTTCTTCAAATGACAGAATGGGATTTTTCATGTCGAACTGCATGACCTTTGTTTAACCTCATGTCTGAAAGATGGCACCTCAGACACTGCAGCATTCCTTCGGGACTACGCTGGAGTGTCAGCCTAGATTATGCGCTCAAGTCTTTGGAACTTGAATCCTAACCTTCTGATTTAAGTCTTCCCAACTCAGATTGTCATCCTCCTCTGTCAGATTGCCGGAAGTATTTTTTTTCTTTATGTTCTTGGGATGTAATGAGCCCGGCAAAGCCACGTTTATTCCCCATTGTTGGTTGGCTTGATGTTGCAGTGGGGGGCCTTCCCCTTGCGCTTGCTGCAGTCCTTTGTGGTAATGGTTTTTCTATGATGTGGTTAGGCAACAAATTTCAGGATTTCAACCCATTGTCAATAAAGGAAGAGGGATATAGGTCCAAAATCAGGATCTTGTGTGACTTGAAGGTGATGGTATTCCCATGATATTCCAGCTTTTCCCCTTCACAAGGGGTTACATAGAATTACACACTGTTTTACAGCACAGAAACAGGCCATTTGGCCCAAGTGGTCCGTGCTAGTATTTATACACCAAACAAGCCTCCTTCCACCTCCTGAAGAAGAGTCATACGGACTTGAAACGTTAACTGTGTTCCTCTCCACAGATGCTGTCAGACCTGCTGAGTCTTTCCAGCTATTTTTATTTTTGTTTCTCCTTCCACCTTATCTCATCCCACCCTACCACATATCTTTCTATTCCCTTCTCTCTCTTTTACACATCTAACTCCCACTTAAATGCAAGTCTCACATTCTAACCTCACTCTGGGTAAAGAAGTTGGGAGGTGCTGTTATGTTGTGGTGACTCTACCTCACCCAGCTTGAGGTGGGCATCACTGACCCAAGCATGGAGCATTATCAAAGGTGATCATTGAAATTGCCACAGTCTGGCTTTCCAAAAGAAGACAGAAGGTGATTGGTAATATCTGTCAGAAGGCAGAGAGAAGTACATAATCAGAAAAACAGAACCCTTTATGAAAGCTGCACTATAAATGGTCTTCACGTGAGAGAAACGTGCATTTTTCAATATACTTTGATTATTGTTGAAAAAAGAGATAAGCTGTCAAAGCCTTTCATCTTGCATTTATCAGGACAGATGCAAGAATGCCAAATTTCAAAGGGAACAACAATTTATTCTTCATGAGAGAAGGGGCGCTGATTGGTTGGCATCCTTTTTCTCATGCAATATAAATTGTTCCCTTTGAAATTTGGCATTCTTGCATCTGTCCTGATGAGTTCAAGATGAAAAGCTTCGACAGCATGTCTCTTTCTTTCAGCAACACTGAAGTTCTGCACTACTAAGCTACTATGCTTTGATGTTTCTTCCCATTCTGATGGGCTTCAGGCCGTAAAACAGGCCCAGGCCAAAATCATCCCCACTGCAGCTGAACTTTTTAAAAATAAATGTTCAGGATGTGGGTAATGTTGACAAGGCTGACATTTATTGTGCATCCCCTAGTTGCTCTGAGATGGCAGTGGTGGGCTGCCTCCTTGAACTGCTACTGGCAGTTTTGATACAACTGACTGACTTCCCACCTCCTTCAGAGGACAGTTAAGAGTCAGCCCTGTTAATGTGGGACTGAAGTCACACGTAGGCCGGACCAGGTAGGGGAGGCAGATTTCCTGCTCTAAAGGACATCAGTGAATCAATTGGATTTTACAAATCCCACAGCTTCATAGTCACCTTTTAACTGAATGAACATCTGAATGAATGATTGGAAATCAGGTGTTCCTAAATAATGTTTTGTCTGAGGTAATGGAAGTTAACTTGTTATCATTAAGCTTGGGACTGTATTCTGAAGTTGCTGTCAAGAAGCCTGCTGAAAATCCCTTGACACCTATTTGAAACCCAACGAAGGAATCTTTTCAGGTTGGCTCCTTTGAAGGTGTGCGCTACAGACTGCTATGTGTTCTGCGCAGTTGTTTTTTTTTTGGTGTGTGTGTGTCTCTGGGAAGATTAATTACTATCAGGTCGGGAGGTTGTCAGCGCTGTGTTTTTTTGAAGTTGTAATAATGAAGAGCTTTTAACGTGCAGAAGGCTCCAATGATCACATCAGACAGTGTGCTGTTCTGCCGCGTTGATAAATAGGGAGCAAGTGATCAGAGATAACAGCTGAGAGAGTGGAGGGACTCCGGAAGCAGTAACACAAAGCTCATTCTCAGTCAGAATTAACGGCCAGAACATGTTCGGCTAACAAGAGATTAGCGTTGTGCATTCGAGAGACAGTGTATCCGAAAAAAAAAACAAAGCCGAATTTTTGAAAGGGGAAAAAACTTTTTTTTCCCCCCGACATTGAGCTTTTAAAAAAAGTTATTTGAAGTCTCTTTTTGCTAAAAAGACTCGATGCTTTACCTGACTGAAGGACTGGGGACGAACAGATGTGTTCACATTATATGTTAATTACTGGCAGTTGTGTGCTATTCACAGAACCAGCTCTCAAAAAGTGTGCAACTTGGTCTTTTTAATGAAACATACCTGTAATTGGCGTAATTACACCAATAGATGATTTGTTCTCACAACTATTTAACTGCTAAACGTATACACCAGACTGCCAAATTACAACCTATTTTTTTTTAAATCCGTAGTTCAGCTTTACAAAGAAATTTCGCTTTCTTTCCTTTTGGGGGTTGTTCTGATATTAGGCAGATGTGTAAGCGTGACCGCCAGACTTGTTAAGTTATCCGAATTTTGGAAAAACATGTTGCCTGGACTATGACTGGACACCGCGCAGCGCCTGATAACGACATCACTTGTAATTTAACCAACTCTCACAGGGTTTTGTTGTGTGCGCGCCGAGCTGGAACATACAGCTGTTGTTTCCGGGATTAGAAAGGTTTAATGTGGAGCACAGATGGATCCAGCACTATTGTCCAGAGCATTTCAAGGCAGAGGCTAAATCTGAAGGATGAACAGCGAGAGCTGATTGAAAAATCCCCTTGTTTAGTAAACTCTGCGGATTGACATTGTCCAATGTTGGATGAGTGAAAATGGGGCTGTAGCATTACTTGACATGTCATAGTTATTGTGGGAACACGACAGGCTGGGACAAGGCTTGCAGCTGTTCCAGTGTTTTCAACCAAACCATTAAAGGCTTAAACAAACCCATTATTATGATTTCCTCTGCTCCTACAACTGTTTTTGTGATAAGATGCAACAAGCCTACAGCAGCCCCAGACCATCTCTAAGGTGTAGGTGGAAACTAAACTGGCTGGACAAGCTGTTCCACAGAATACTTCACTCCGGTAACATAGTAAAGCAGAAAACACAGCTAATTGTCTGTTCCAGTGAGCCAGGAATGACATCTTCCCCCACTGCAGACCGTGCATTCCTGCATTGCACCATTTAACGTGACGTAACTCCTCTGGATGGAGTTATTATCTAACTGTAATTGTTTTTAAAAAAACTGCAAGGGGAAGTGGCTAATTACTTAATTATAAATTACATATTGAAATTGATATGCACTCAGGTACTACAGAATTAGCAGAGTACACTGACAACAATGATGATGGAAGGTTGCAGCTTCTACTACAGGACACGGTGTTAACCCTTAGGCACCTACACACAAGATTGTCAAGTGGACTTTCAGATTTCCACTGGGCTAAAGGTTAAAGCTATCATTTTTCTCAGATGTAGACGAGGTGTGACATGTTTACTCAATAAATGTTCTCAAATATTTCCAGCGCGTTTTATTAACATGTACCTCAGGTACTGATCTATAGGCTGGTCATGTGCAGGCCAGTCAGATATGGCAAATGTCAGATCTTTTCCTGTTTTTGTCTCGAAGCCTATAGTGTGCTTGTCTTTTAATGCTAGCATTACAATCTTAGCAAAAAAAAATTTAATATTATATTCGCCACATCCGCATCCTTCAGCTTTCACCTCATAATCTCCTATAGTTAATAGATGGAGAACTTTGCAGATGGATTTACCTTCCAACCAACATCCATATCAATTCATGACTCCACACCAAGATAGAATGTCCTGTTGAGCATTTTGTGCATGGAAGGATTTTTTAAAAAACCAAAATGGAATAACCTTACATTTTATAACTGTACCTCTCTTACCTCCAAACTCAACTGTGCTGTCCTGATCGGCCACCCATCTTCCATAAACTTAAGCTCATCCAAAACTCTGCCATCTATATCCTAGCCCACTCCAAGTTCTGCTCAATCCATCACCCCTATGCTTGCCAATCAATTTTTCATTCTTTCATGGGATGGGAGCATCACTGGCTAGGCCAGCATTTGTGGCCCATCCCTAATTGCCTTTGAGAAGGTGGTAGTGAGCTGCCTTCTTGAACCACTGCAGTCCATGTGGTGTAGGTATATCCACAGTGCTGTTAGGGAGGGAGTTCCACAATTTTGTCCCAGCAACAGTGAAGGAACAGCGATATATTTTCAAGTCAGGATGGTGTGTGGCTTGGAGGGGAATTTGCAGATGGTGGTGTTGCCATGCATCTACTGCCCTTGTCCTTCCAGGTGGTAGAATTTGAGGGTTTGAAAGGTACAGCTGAAGGAGGTTTGTTGAGTTGCTGTATTGCAACTTATAGATGGTGCACACAGCTGCCACTGTGTGCCGGTATAGGAGCAAGTGAATGTTTAAGGCAGTGGGTGGGGTGCCAGCCAAGCGGGCTGCATTTTCCTGGATGGTGTCAAATTTCTTGAGTGTTGTGGGAGCTGCATTCATCCAGGCAAGTGGAGAGTATTCCATCACACTCCTGACTTGTACCTTGTGGATGGTGGACAGGAGTCACATTAGCTCTAAGTTAAACAATGCTTCAATTTTAAAATTCTCATCTTTATGTTCAAATCCCTCCATGACCTTGCCCCTCCCTAATTTTGTAACCTCCTACAGCTCACAAACCTCTGAGGTATTTGCATTCCTCCAATTCTGGCCTCTTGTGCATCCTCAATTTTAATCATTCCTCCATTGGTGGCTGTGAATCCAGCTGCCTTGGCCCTAAGCTCTGGAAATTCCTCCCTAAACGTCTCCACCTCTCAACTTCTTTCCCCTTTAAGTCAGTTTTTAAAACCTACCTCTTTGACCAAGCTTTTGGTCACCTGTGCTCATCTTTAAATGTGACTTGGTGTCAATTCTTGTATCATGATGCTCCTATGAGGCACTTTGGAGAAATTTTAGTGCATTAATGGTGATATATGAATGCATGTTATTATGTTTTATAAGCTTGGTGTAATATTGCAAGAAAAACTAGGTAGCCAAGTTGATAATGAGTTTGTCTTACTGCTGTTTCCTCAAAGATTTGAAATAAGCAATTCAATGGTTATCGGCACATTAGTCAAACACCTCGCATTCAGTGTGTTTTGAGGTCTTTTCCTGACTATGATCAGTCAAGAAATAAAGCAGAATGTCGGATGCCTAAAAAGCAGTCAAGTTTTTTCAGTAAAAGTAGCACAAGGCAAAAATGCCCCAGAAAAGGCAAACTTAAAAGAAAAGGCAGAATGCATATGAATTAAAGAATGATTGCATTTATATAAGGCTTTTCATGATAAGGACATTCCAAAGCATTTTATAGCCAGTGAAGTACTTTTAAAATGTGGTTACTGTTGTAGGAAATGTGGCAGCCAATTTGCACACAGCAACTCTCTCAAACAGCAATGTGATAATGACCAGATAATTTGTTTTAGTGATGCTGATTGAGGGATAGATACTGGCCAGGACACCATGGATAATTCCTCTTCTCTTCAAAATGGTGCCATTGGATCTTCTGTATCCACTGGAGAGGGCAAATGTGTGCTCATTTTAACATCTCATCAGAAGGACAGTGCCTCCAACAATGCAGCACGCCCTCAGTACTGGCACTGGAGTGACAGTCTTGGTTTTTGTAATCAGGTCCTGGGAAGTAACTTGAACCCACAACTTTGTGACTCAGAGGTGAGAGTACAAACACTGAGCTACAGTTCTGTTTAAGTCAGGCAAGTTGCACAGAGTAATATGGGTGATATGGCATATTCAAAGTAAGGAGATGGCAGATGAATTGAACAGGTATTCTGCATCGATTTTCACTACAGAGGTATCGAGTAACATCCCAGAAATTCCAGTAAATCAGGAAATGGAAGGGAGGGAGGGACTCGGGAAAATTGCAATCACCAGAGTGGTATTGAATAAATTGTTGGAGCTGCGGGCTGACAAATCCTCAGGTCCTGATGGACTTCATCCTAGGGTCTTGAAAGAAGTGGCTAGTTAAATAGTTGATGCATTGGTTTTAATTTTCCAAACTTCCCTAGATTTGGGAAGGTTCAATTAAATTGGAAAATAGCAAATGTAACTCCTTTATTCAAAAAGGGAGGGAGGCAGAAAGCAGGAAACTACAGGCCAGTTAGCCTAACATCTGTCATAGGGAAAATGTTGGAAGCTTTTATTAAAGATGTTATGGCAGAGCACTTGGAAAAGTTTAAGGCAATCAGGCAGAATCAACATGGTTTTGTGAAAAGGAAATCATGTTTAACCAATTTATTGAGGTTCTTTGAAGGAGTCACGTGCTGTGGATAAAGGGGAAGCAGTGGATGTACTGTACTTAGATTTGCAGAAGGCATTTGATAAGGAGTCTCATCAAAGGTTATTGCAGAAAATAAAAGTTCATGGTGTAGGGGCTAATATATTGGCATGGATAGAAGATTGGCTAGCTAACAGGAAACAGACGTTGGCCATAAATGGGTCCTTTTTGGATTGCGGGATGTAACGAGTGGTGTACCACAGGGATCAGTGCTGGGGCCTCAACTTTTTTCAATTTGTATAAATGACTTACATGAAGGGACTGATGGTATGGTTGCTAAATTTGCTGACAACAAAACGATAGGCAGGAAAGTAAATTGTGAAGAGGACGTAAGGAGGCTACAAAGTGACATAGTTAAGTGAGTGGGCAAAGATCTGGCGTAGTATCTAAATGGTGAGAGATTGCAGAGCTCAGATTCAGAGGGATTTCGGTGTCCTAGTGCATGAATCACAAAAGGTTAGTATACAGGTACAACAAGTAATTAGGAAAGTTAATAGAATGCTATCGTTTATTGCGAGGTGAATTGAATACAAAAGTAGGGAGATTATGCTTCAGTTGTACAGGGCACTGGTGAGACCACATCTGGAGTGCTGTGTACAGTATTAGTCTCCTTATTTAAGGAAATATGTAAATGCGTTAGAAGCAGTTCGGAGAAGGTTTACTCAACTAATACAAGAAGTAGGTGAGTTGTCTTATGAGGAAAGGTTGGACAGGTTAGGCTTGTATCCACTGGAGTTTAGAAGAGTAAGAGGTGACTTGATCAAAACCTTTTAAGATCCTGAGGGGTCTTGACAGGGTCAATGTGGAAAGGATGTTTTCTCTTTTGTGAGAATCTAGAACCAGGGGTCACGGGTTAAAAATAAGGGGTCACTCATTTAAAGCAGAGATGAGGAGAGTTTTTTTCTCTCAGAGAGTCATGAGTCTTTAGAATTCTCTTCCTTAAAAGTCAGTGGATGCAGAGTCTTCAAATATTTTTAAGGCAAAGCTAGATAGATTCTTCATTAACAAGGGGGTGAAAGGTTATCAGGGATAGGTGGGAGGTTACAATCAGATCAGCCATGATCTAATTGAATGGCAGAGCAGGCTTGAGGGGCTGAGTGGCCTACTCCTGCTCCGAGCTCGTATGTTTGTATTATTTCTATTGTTGCATCCCTGCTAAGCGAAAACTAAAAAAAAAGAAAAGACTTGCATATATATAATATTTTTCCAACCACCAGACATCTCAAAGTGCTTTACAACCAATGAAGTACTTTTGAAGCCACTGTTGTAATGTAGGAATGCTATCAGGCAAGTAATACATAGGGATATAGAAACATAGGACTTAGGAGCAGCAGTAGGAGTAGGCCATTCGGCTCCTCAAGTCTGCTCCGCCATTCAATAAGATCATAGCTGATCTAGTTGTGGCCTTAACTCCACTTTCCTGTCCTACCCCATAACCCTTGATTCCCTCGACTATCAAAAATCTGTCCAACTCAGCCGTGAATAAATTCAATGACCCAACCTCCACTGCTTTCTGGGGATGAGAATTCCACATAGAAATGACCGTCTGAGGGAAAAACATTCTCCTCATCTACATCTTAAAAGGGAGACCTCTTATTTGTAAACTGTGTCCCCTAATTCTAGTCTCTCCCACAAGTGGAAACATCTTCCCAGTATCAAATCTATCAAGTCCCCTCAGGATCTTATATGTTTCAATCAGGTCACCTCCCATTCTTCTAAACTCCAATGGCTATAGGACCAAAATACAGGGCAGTGGGAGACAATTCCCTTAAAAGAAAGATGTTCAAAGACTTTACTGAAGTGCCCAGTACCAAGAAGGTATCCATATAAATCTGTAGCAATAATGCTCCATTGAGTAGCCCAGCTGAACACTGACCTGTACAAGCAAGTGGGCTACAATGGTTTATCAGAATATAAGCTCATCGCCTACTCATTGACACACAGGTACTCAGTTACTCAACAAAATAACAGGTGATTCAGTAATTAAATCTTGAGGGGACTTTTTTTCCATTTATCATTTTTCTTGATAAAAATTTGTTGACCTTATTCCATTATTTCATCCACTGTACCTTGCCCACCACCTCCCACCACCCCCCCCCCTCCGCCATTCCACAGGCCACACCCCAGCTAAACAATTAGTAATGAGGCCTTCGATAATCCCCTGTTAACTAACTGATTCCACAAAGGAACACGAAAGGATCTCATTCCCCATCATCTCACTGATACAGCATGTAGAAGTACTGCTTTTTATAGCGGAGATACGTTTTGATCAAGGGGTTTAGCCAGTGCTGCAACAAATCAAATCGAGATCCTGCCTGCTCTGAAGCCTCTTGTCCCAGATGCCAATGTTTTGAGCAAAGTTCAGCAGCAAACCCCATTCCTTAACTTACACATTTTATTCGCTAAAGTCAAATGACCTTGGGTGGTATAATCTGACAACTTGTCTAGTCGAAAAGAGAATTTTCCTGGTGGGTCTGTTAGCAAATGCTTCTCTGAGATGCTCTACTCCCTGTTGAGCATGTAGTCAGGTTCAAGTGCTGACTTGTGTTACATTGTAATCTCTGTATTGACAGGTTATGTTTTTTCTTTATTAGCCCTTAAGGCAGACTCGCACTTGCAAAGGGATGGGAATGTTGAATTCATCTGAGAACTTTCTAGTCATTTTCAATAACATCACTTTTTTTTCTGTAATTTTTTTTTCTTGGCAGCGCAGTCCCTGGTAGGAACCATCTGTCACTCTGTTTTCAATGCGTTGTTCTGAGTCTTCATGCTTGGCAAAGTCACTTTTATCTCCAGAACCTTTAGAAGTTCTGGGGCTTCCTGCCGATCCCGCCTGTGTAAAATATTCTGCACAGCTGTTTGTTTTATTTTATTTGAGATTATCCATAATCCAAATATAGTCAGTGCGCCTCTGCTTAAAAGACAACACAGTTGAGCTTTGTGAAGAGGTAATGGAGACTGAAGGGTAGAAAGAATAATTTTTCTTCACGAGGTCCAGCATCTGATTTTTATCTAATCTGTATTCAATAGAGCAATCTAACGTGACCCCCACTCATAACTGACAAAAAAAAGCCAAACATTCACAAACTGATTACATAGAATTTACAGCACAGAAACAGGCCATTCAGCCCAACTAGCTCATACGGATATTTATGCTCCAAACGAGCCTCATCTCACCTCACTTCACCTCATTGTATTAGCATATCCTTCTATTCCTTTCTCCCTCATGTGTTCATCTAACCTCCCCATGAATACATCTATGCTATTCACCTCAACTACTTCTTATGGTACTAAGTTCGACATTCTAACCATTCCCTGTGTAAAGAAGTTGCTTCGGAATTCTCTATTGAATTTATGAGTGGCTGTTTTATTTTTACAGCTCCTAGTTTTGGTTTCCTCTACAAATGGAAACAAAGTCTCAATTGAACCCTTTCATAATCTTAAAGACCTCTTTAAGATTCTGGTAAATAGAGACAGTGCCAGGAATGAGAAATTGTTCTGTTTGTTGCACTGAACGAGCATGCCTAGGTCAGATATCATTTAACAAGGCAAACATGGCTCCACCTACACGGGCTCAATAATAGAGCTTAACCCAACCTTCAGATAATTGCCTTCCACTCTCCCACACTAACGTGTCATTTACATTCTGAACATTCCCATCACTATAAATAATAATTTTTTCAGAAAGACTGAAGATAGGTGAGGACGCATTTATATAATAGGGATATTGTCTGTGGATGGGAGGCTTGATTTCATTGGTAGTACTGAAGGCATATTTTTGTGCATTCAAAATATGCATTTAACTACAATTTTATATTATTAGTGAGGAGTGGCAGTGAATGTAAAAAAAATACTGGTTTCAATCATGAAAAATCCAACATGAACAAACAATCTCTTGAATCATTGAGCTAAGATTTACTGACCAGGGTAAAGGAGACAGGAGATTTGAAGTCCTCCAGGATCCTTCCAGACCATAATCAAAGTCTTGGGGTTTTTTTTGCGGAGTTATGCAGAAGAACAGAAATAACTTTAGCAGACGATTTGTAGAAACTCTAGAAAAATTGATCAAATTCAACTCTGCTGGTCCTTTCTTCCAGGCAACAACTACCAGAAGAATGGAGGTCAAGTCACAACTTAAAGAAGCAGGCAATTAGCAGCACTTTAAGTTACAGGACAGAGCTTTCACCTCTGGACACTGGGTTCAAAACAGCTTATGTCTATGAGAGGAGTGTTTCCATTCTGTTTGCTTTAGCGATCTGATGTGAAATGAGTTTATACAGTCACGGTCCAATTCCTAATTGGTATGACCCCACAGCACACCATTTGTCACCAATTTGGCAGCATCACTGAAAAGCATTTTGAATTGCCAGTGTGTGAAGTGGTCATTTTTACACATGGTACAGCAGGGTTTAAGTATATTGCCAGGCTTGTTCAGAAGGAATAAAAGCAGAAGATGCTGGAAATATTCAGCAAGTCAGGTAGAACCTGTGGAGAGAGAAACAGAGTTAACATTTCAGGCCGATGACCTTTCTTCAGGACAGGAGCATTCTGATGAACGGCCATTGAAATGTTAACTCTGTTTCCCTCTCCACAGATGCTGTCTGAACTGCTGAGTACTTCCAGCATTTTCTGTTTTCATTTCAGATTTCCAACATCTGCAGCATTTTGCTTTAGTTTAGAAGGAACTTTGTTCTGCATGTAAGCGTGCTGTATCTAAACTTTTTGAACGTCATATTGGGTGCATAAAATGGAAAGTGCTCTATTTCTTACAAATAGGTTGCCGAAACTTGATGACAACAAAATTAGCTAAACCCTACTTGCTAAAAATAATGACTGTAATCGTTACCACACTGCCTTGAAAATATTACATTCAGGTGTCTGGGATTGAACTCAAGCTTCACCATTTTGTTTTTGACCTGTTTGGCTCTGAGTCTTACTGGATGCCATAATACTTTTCAATATCTTTCTGTGACAATTGAGCTCCAACAGACCACTTATGAAGTAACTTTGTATATCCTGTTAGCTGTGCACATCAATACCCATTTCCCCTTGACAGGTCTTCTGGAACTAGGGTGTTTTAGTTCCACAATCTGGAGTACCGTGTACATTATTGGTCTCCATATTTAGGGAAGGATGTAAATACGTTGCAAGCAGTTCAGAGAAGGTTTACCAGACTAATACCTGGAACAGGAATGTTGTCTTATGAGGAAAGGTTGGACAGACTAGGTTTGTATCCGCTGGAGTTTAGAAGAGTAAGAGGTGACTTGATTGACACATAAAGGATCCTGAGGGGTCTTGACAGGGTGGATGTGGAAAGGATGTTTCCTGTTGTGGGAGAATCTCGAGCTAGGCATCACTGTTTAAAAATAAGTGAACACGGAGAGTTGTGAGTCTTTGGAATTCTCTTCCTCAAAAGGCGGTGGAAGTGGAATCTTTGAATATTTTTAAGGCAGAGCTAGATAGATTCTTGATAAGCAAGGGGGCGAAAGGTTATCGGGGTTAAGTGAGAATGTGGAGTTGGGGTTACAGTCAGAACAGCCATGATCTTATGGAATGGTGGAGCAGACTGCAGCGGTTCAAGAAGGTGGCTCACCACCACCTTCTCAAGGGCAATTAGGGATGGGCAATAAATGCTGGCCTAGCCAGTGATGCCCACATCCCATGAATGAATAAAAAAAGTGGTAGGTGTTAATGAAAGCAAGGTAGAAAGGCTGTGAGGTTTAGGGAGGAAATTTCAGAACTTAGGGCATAAGTGGCTGAAGCTGCGTCCGCTAGTGTCACGCAAAGAGACTCAGATTACACAGCATTCTTTTGGATTTTATGTTTGTATGTACAATAACACTTGTCTCTGAGTCAGGACTTCATGGGCTCATGCCTCACTTGATAGACAGCACTCCAGCGCAGTACTGCAGGGGCACTGAACTGTCAAAGGTGCGATCTTTTAGACCCTCCCAGGTGGTTTTGAAGAAGAGCAAGGGAGTTCTCCCTGATGTTCTGGCCATCCAACATCAATAATACAAATTATTTGAATTATCTCATTGCTGTTTGTGGTAATTTGCTGTGTGCATTTTAAATTCCTGAGTTTCCCTACAATGACTACATTTCAAAAGCAGTTAATCGGCTATGAAGTGCATTTGATGAGCTGAAGTCATGAAAGGTGCTATCTAAATACAAGGTCTTTCAAAACCGTATTTATTTCCTTGTTGTCATATAACAATAAGAGTCAATGTCATAGCATGAGCTTGGAGTCACAGATAGACCAGGCCAGGTCAGGATGGCAGGTTTACACCCCTGGAGTCACAGATAGACCAGGCCAGGTCAGGATGGCAGGTTTACATCCCTGGAGTCACAGATAGACCAGGCCAGGTCAGGATGGCAGGTTTACATCCCTGGAGTCACAGATAGACCAGGCCAGGTCAGGATGGCAGGTTTACATCCCTAGAGTCACAGATAGATCAATCCAGGTCAGGATGGCAGGTTTACATCCCTGGAGTCACAGATAGACCAGGCCAGGTCAGGATGGCAGGTTTACATCCATGGAGTCACAGATAGACCAGGCCAGGTCAGGATGGCAGGTTTACATCCCTGGAGTCACAGATAGACCAGGCCAGGTCAGGATGGCAGGTTTACATCCATGGAGTCACAGATAGACCAGGCCAGGTCAGGATGGCAGGTTTACATCCCTGGAGTCACAGATAGATCAATCCAGGTCAGGATGGCAGGTTTACATCCCTGGAGTCACAGATAGATCAAGACAGGTCAGGATGGCTGGTTTACATCCCTGGAGGATACAAGTGACCCTGTTGGGTGTTTAACAAAAGGTCCACCAGCTTTCACGGTCATTTTTATTAATGTCAAGTTTAATGGTAGGATTTGCACTCAACCCTCTTGGGCTCCTAGCTGCAGTACCATAGCCATAAAGCAAGCACATCAACTTCACCACACGTGGGAAAACCTGACCACAATGTCACTTCTATTTTTTAAAAAAGTCAATTCCATTCAGACTGAAGCTTCTTTTTTTGATTTTTGTTTCTCTCTAATATTCAGCAGGTCCAAGGTCAGTTGCCTCCATTGATGATTCCGGTGTTTCCTCCAGACCAGCGGACCTTGGCAGCTGCAGCAGCCCAGCAAGGATTCCTCCTGCCTCCTGGATTCTCCTACAAACCTGGAGGATGCAGTAAGTGTTTGGAAAGCTTGACGGAAATCAGTGATCTGTCGGAACAGGGACAAGCTCTTAGAGACACTCGGGGCAAATGCCACAATAGTGGAATGTAGTTAAAGTCTGTCAGCAAGACAGGCTGGATGATCTTCAGCTAAATAAGACTGGGATGATGAAGTAATCTAACTTAACAGTGATGTTCTGCTGGGGTGTGAAATGATGGCAACTTATCCTTTAGGCAAGTGGGTAGAAAAACCCATTTGTTATTTATTAGCTGCATATTTGAAACACAGAACTTGTGTCATGCAAAGAGACTCAGGTTACACAGCATTCTTTTGGATTTTATTTAACTGATAATGTAAATGACAGTTAATTTTTTATGATGATGTAATAAGATAATCATTAATAAGTACTTGATGATCTGTATCTTAGCAAATTCTGTGTACAGTAATAAATTAAGTTTAGATGACATTTATTTATTTGTAATATTAATTAAGATGATGATCTTAAATTTAAGACCTGTAGTTAGTAACTCAGCAACCAGTGAAATAATTTTTACTGATTTACCTCAGGATAAGTTCTCATAATTTTGAACACTTTTATCATATCTCTTAACGTTTTAAACCCTTATGAAAATAACCCATTTCTTTAGCTTCTCCTCAATTTTTTATTCATTCATGGGATGTGAGCATCGCCAGCAAGGTCATTATTTATTGCCCTTCCCTAGTTGCCCTTGAGAAAGTGGTGGTGAGCCGCCTACTTGAACTTCTGCACTTTGTATGGTGTTGGTACACCCACAGTGCTGTTAGGAAGGGAGTTCCAGGATTTTGACCCAGCGACAATGAAGGAATCGTGATATAGTTCCAAGTCAAGACAGCGTGTGCCTTGGAGGGGGACTTAGTGGTCATTATAGGAGGAGTTCTGAATGGAACTGAACATTGTTCAATCATCAGCGAAGGCCATCTCCAAACATCCCTACTCCTGACCTTATGATGGAAGGAAGTTCATTGATGGAACAACTGAAGGTGGATGGACCTAGGACACTAGCCTGAGGAGCTCCTGCAATAATGTCTTAGGATTGAGATGATTGTCCTCCAACAGCCACCTTCCTTTGTGCTAGCTCACTACCTCAGGGTAGTGTCCTAGGCTCAACCATCTTCAACTGCTTCATCAATGACCTTCCTTCCATCATAAGATCAGAAGTGGGGATGTTTGCTGATGATTGCAAAATGTTCAGCATCATTCCCAACACTTCAGATACTGAAGCAGTCCACGCCCAAATGCAGCAAGACCCGGACAACATTAAGGCTTGGGCAGATTCAAGTAACATTCATGCCACAGAAGTGCCAACAAGAAAGAATCTAACCATCCCCCCTGGCATTACCATCACTGAATTCCCCCACTATCAAGATCCTGGAGATTACCATTGACCAGAAACTGAACTGGACTAGCCATATAAATACTGTGGCTACAAGAGCAGGTCAGAGGCTGGGAATTCTGCAGAGAGTTACTCACCTCCTGACTCCCCAAGGCCAGTCTACCATCCACAAGGCACAAGTCAGGAGTGTGATGGAATACTCTCCACTTGCCTCGATGAGTGCAGCTGCAACAACACTCAAGGAGGTCAACACCATCCAGGATAATACGGCCCACTTGAATGGCATCCCATCCACCAGCTTAAATATTCACTGTCTCCACCACTGACGCACAGTAGCAGCTGTGCATACAATCTACAAGATGCTCTGCAGCAACCCACTAAGTCTCTTCGGCAGCACCTTCCAAACTCATAACCTCTACCACCTAAAAGGACAAGAGCAGCAGATGCATGGGAGGCAAGCTCACCTCTAGGCCACTCACCATCCTGACTTGGAACTACATCACCGTTCCTTCGCTGTCACTGGGTCAAAATCCTGGAACTCCCTCCCTCACAGCACTGTAGATGTACCTACACCACATGGACTGCAGCGGTTCAAGAAGGTGGCTCACCACCACCTTCTCAAGGGCAATTAGGGATGGGCAATAAATGCTGGCCTAGCCAGTGATGCCCACATCCCATGAATGAATAAGAAAAGTGGTAGGTGTTAAGGAAAGCAAGGTAGAAAGGCTGTGAGGTTTAGGGAGGAAATTTCAGAACTTAGGGCATAGAGTGGCTGAAACTGCGTCCGCTAGTGGTGGAGCAATTAAAGTTGGGGATGCTCAAGAGACCTGAATTACAGAAGCGCAGATATCTTAGAGGGCTTTAGAGTGGGAAGAGATTAGAGAGATAGGGAGGAACCAGATCTGAGAAGGATTTGAAACCAAGGATGAGGATTTTAAAATTGAAGCTTTGCTTGACCGGGAGCCAACCCAAGTCCATGAGTACAGGCACAGGAGTGAAAGGTGAAGGCATTTGGTGTGAGTTAGGACACAGGCAGCAGAGTTTTGGATGACCTCATGTTTATAGAAGGTAGAATGTGGAAGGCCGGCCTGGTGTGTGTTGGAATAGTCAACTCCGGAGGTAATAAAGTTACGAATGAGGCTTTCAGCAGAAGAGCTCAGGCAAGGGCACAGTCGGTGATGGTATGGAGGTGGAAATAGTTGGCCTTGGTGACAGTGTGGATATGTGGTAGAGGGTTCACCTCAAACATAACACCAAGGTTGCAAACAGTCTGGTTCAGCCTCAGACAGTTACCAGGGTGAAGGGGGAGGTCAGTGGTGAGGGAGCGGAGTTTGTGGCAGGGCAGAAGACAATGGCTTCACTCTGCCCAATATTGAATTCGAGGAGTACTTGATGTCGGGCAAGCATTTTGACACTTTAGAGGTACTGGCGTGGTCGAGAGAGGTGGGAACGAGATAAAACTGGTTGTCGACAGTTTATATGTGGAAACTAACATTGTGCTTTCAGATGATGTCACCAAGTGGCAACATGTAGATGAGAAATAGCAAGGGTCAAGGATCAATCCTTGGGGGACACCAGAGGTAACTGTGTGAGAGCAGGATGAGAAACCATTGATGACAATTTTCCAGCTACAATTAGATAGGTAAGAATGGAACCAGGCAAGGGCAGTCCCACCCAGTGGGGAAACGTTAGAGAAAGATAGTTTGATCAGATGTTGCAAGGACTGCAGAAAAGTCGAGGAGGATGAAGAGGGATAGTTTGCCTTTGTCACAGTCGCATAGGATGTCATTGAGACTTTGAGAAAAAACTTTTTCAGTACTGTGACGTGGCAGAAATCTGATTGGAGGGATTCAAACATGGAGTTCCAGGAAAGATGGGGACGAATTTTGGAGGAGGTAACATTTTGGGTTTTGGAGAGAAAAAGGAGATTGGAGATGGGGGCAGTAGTTTGCAAGGATGGAGAATTGATGGATTGGACGTTTGAGGAGAGGGGTGATGATGGCGGATTTGAAGGAGAGAGGAACAGAACCTGAGGAGAGAGAACTGTTCACAATATCGACTAATGCGGTCCAAGAAGGGAAATTGGTAGGTCAGTAGTTTAGTGGCAATAGAGTCAAGAGAGCAGGAACTGGGTCTCATGTATAAGATGAGCTCAAAGAGGGCATAAAGAGAGATAAGAGAGAAATTAGAGAAAGATGCAAGTTCAGGGCATGGGCGGGGGGGGAGCCTTAGTGCAAGGACAGGCTTGTGGGCTAAGGGGAGGGAGGGAAGTGGCAGGAGCAGCTCATCAGATGGCCTCAATCTTGATCACAAAGAAATCCATGAGCTTCTCATTCTTGCTGTTGGAGTTCATGGTGGATGGAACAGAAGAGAGGGATTTAAAAGATGGTTTGCACTAGGAAAAAGAAATCAGGCGTTATCTTTACATTTCAGGAAGATCCTGGAATAGTGAACTTTTTACAGACGAAAATAGAGTCCAATAGTGCTTTATGTGATCTAGACAAACCTGGTGGTGAATGGTTAAACCAGTTGTGTGCCATATCTGTTCAAATCTACTTCTCTTGGACTTAAGGAACTAGAGATGGGGGGTGGGTACCCGGGGCAAAGACCAGGGTGAGAGAGAATGATGGTTTTATTAGGAGCTAGGACATCGAAGTTTGAGGTGAGGGTGTGGTTGAGCAGATTGGTAGCTGCAGAAATGTTGGAGTGGACAGAGGAAATTGGGATTTTGAGAATGCAGTTGCAAATGAAATGGGGGAAGAGTATCTTTTCCGAGGCAGATTCAGAAGGAAGCAGGGTTTGGAGAGGGAAGTGGGATATTGGTGGAGAATGATACGAGGAAGTGATCAGAGATGGCTTTATTCCTGATTGATACTATGGAAATAGCGATCGAGGCCCCATGAGATGGCACAGTCAAGGGAGTCACCTTGAATATGGGTTTCAGAGTTTACCAGGATGGCGAGTTTAAGAGGGCAATGAACTCAGAGGAACGAGAACATGATGAATTGAGATGGAGGTTGAAACACTTAGGGTGAGAAGCTGTGTGGTGCAGAGGCTGACGGAGGAAAGCAGTGAAGATAGCTCCTTGAAAACATTGGCCTGGCAATGGGGTGGGTGGTACAGAATGAGGATTTTAAACGTGAGCTGAGAGGGGTGGAACAAGGTGAAATGCTCAAAAGGGGAGCAAGTGCCACATCACCACTAGGATCAGTAAGAAGTTTCCTTGTCTCTGTTTGACCTGGTGCTACAAGACTTCATGGGTCCACAGTCAATATTGAGGGCCACCCACTCACAACTATATACCACTGTGCCAACATCTCTGGCGTGTCTGTCCTGCCAATGTGACAGGGCATACCCAGGGATGGAAGAGTCTAGGACATTAGCTAAAAGCTATGATTCAGTGAGTGTGACTGTGTCAGCCTATTGCTTGACTAGTCTGTGGGACAGTTCTCCTAATTTCGGCAGAAGTCCCCTGTTATTAGCGAGGGGTGCTTTGCAGGGTCAAATGGGTTGGGTATGCCTTTGTTGTTTCCGGTCCATAGGTCCAGTTTTATTCCTATGAGACCTTTTCATAGTGATACAACTGAGTGTCTTGCTAGGCCCCATTTCAGAGGGTAGTTAGGAGGCTACCACATTGCTGTGAGTCTGAAGTCACATATTGGGCAGACCCGATAAGGATGACAGATTCCTTTCCCTGAAGGACAATGGTGAACCAGATGGGTTTTTTTCCTAAATTAAGGTGTCCCAAATGGTAGATAATGTTCTAAGTGCAGTCTAACTGAAGATCTGTATAGGTTTAGCATCACCATTTTGCTTTAATACTCTAAATTTCTATTTATTAAAACTAGGATCAAACATGCTTTTCAAAAGCATCATGAACTTGACATCTCACTTTTAAGGATTTGTACATCTGAATCCCTTATGTCTGTCCATTCAACAATAGAAAATGTGGATACTTCATAATCATTGCAAAAACATGGCGGTTTTGGGATAGGGAATGTTGGGCTGACAGTCAGTATTGAAATAGTTCTTACACATCATCTGCTGTTGGTATACTTGAATTCCTTTGAACACATATAGTGCTGAACGCTTCATAGGAGCAGTACGATTATTTGAAAGTGAAAACCTTTTCTTCCCATCCTTTCATTTACTAAAAAAAAACTTTGCTCAATTTTTATTTATTTTGACTTCCCGCTTTCTCCCTCCTTCTCCTGCTGCTTTTCACAATTCTCCAGCTCTAAGTGCGATCTCCTGCAGTCCCGTTCTGCTACTAGCTGTTAGCAGGAGCGTGAGAGTGGCTGGGAATATCTCCCTGGTTGCATTCGCCCTGAATCTGTTTGAAGCAGGAGGTCATTTCCTTTGAACCCCTCCAGCCAGCTACGCTGGGGTACAGTGGCATAATGGTTATTCTTTCTGGACTAGTAAGTGATCTGGACTAATGAGTGTAGAAATGATTTCAAATCCTGCCATAGCAGCTGAGGAATTTAAATTCAATTAATTAAATAAGTCTCGAATAAGGAGCCAGGTGCCTCAGTAGCCAGGTTTTGGCTACTGAGGCATATAGTTTCATTTGGGAAATTCCTTAACTTGCTGGACCCGCCTCAGTAAAAAGTTGTCCGATATGTGCAAGTTTTTTGGGGGGTTTGGTGGGGTGGGGGTTGTAGCAGTGCGGGATGGAGCTGTGCCCGTCAATCCCGAAGTGGAGTATAGGCTGCCATGGGGGGGTGGTTAGAGGGCCCACCTCAGATCTCTGGGACTTCGTCCCAGTCATTTTAGAAGCTGTTAGGCCCTCTAGCCCTCACCCTTCACACCCCTGCAACCACCCTACCCCATGCTCCCTCATACCCTGCGTGCCACCTCCATAGCCAGCCACCCAGTACCCATCATGGGCAGGCCTCAGGAGACATGTAGAGATGAAAAAAAATCAACAATCTTATACAGCTCTCACTCCTACGTACTTGGTAGCGATAATACTCCCATTCATGAAAGCCATTCAAAGCTTTTAAATCTCCTCGAATGGTTAATCTGTTATAAAAACAAACAAACACCTATTTCACTAACTACATCAAAGACAGCTAATCCTTTAATAGTCTCTTTAAGATATCAATTAAACTATGAGCTCAGAACTCCTGTTGAGATAGTTGTAAATTGTTTCAGCTGGAAAGGGGCAGGGCTTCTGAATCTGGGTCACACCCACCATTTTTTAGAAGGTCTGTGGAACCTTGCCGACTTCTGTGAAAATTTGGCCCCTAATGTCAGTGATGGTGACTATTCGCTGATTGTTAGAAAAACCCATCTGACTCACAAATTACTTCAAACCCACAGCAATGTGGTTGGCTCTTAATTGCCCTCTGAGATGGCCTAGCCAACCACTCATTGGGGTGGCTTTAATGGTTTTGACGGTTGATCCGTCCACTGGATGGAGACCCCTCACCGTGGCCATTTCCGGGCACCCTGACATGGTTAAGATCCAATCGGGGACCTAACTGGATCCTGCAGTGCAGATGTTCCACCTCTGAGAGCTGCTGGTCAATCAGAGGCTGGCAGCTGTTCAGCACCAGAAGCACCACTGGGACCGCCGACCATTGTCGTACTGCCCCAGGAGGAGGAACTGATATAAAACTCCACGGGGTTAATCATACAGGCTGCAGTGAGGAGAGGGAGGGGGAGGCAGGTTGGTTTAAAGGGCAAGGGTCGGTCTTCCTATGGGAGTGGACCTTGCTGCCAGTGGGTCTCTCTGTTGCGCATAGGGTGCCCGAGAAGGATCAACCCTTCCTCTCTCCTCAGGGTTTATCTGGCAGCCAGCCCACACGATGTGACCATGCAAGGGTCTCAATCAGGCTGAGGCAGGAAGGCTGTCCTCGACCCTTCCTGACCCGGACTTATTTGGGTGTAGTTGTGAATGTGGCGAGCTCTCCATCCTACTACCTTCACGGCCCTTTTTGAGTGCCCCCCCCACCCCCCACCCCCGCCCCCCAAACCCCCAACCCCCCCACCCCCGCCACCGCCTCCCATCCCACTCTCAGGGGGCATTGAATTACGCTCATTGTATTAAACCGTTCTGAGAAGGCCAAATAAAATGATACTGGGTCGATCACTTGGCTTTGACCAAAGCAGACATGACAAAGGTTCACCCAGTCCAGTCAACCCTGTAAAGACCTCCTCACTAACACCCGGGCAGGATTTTATGTTCGTCAGGTGGGCATGCGCCCACCCCGATTGGACATAAAATCACGCGCGATGACATTGGGCGAGTGTCCTAACGTCATCGAGTACTCTCACGATCTTTCGGTTGGCGTGCACGCGCAGGAATCGGCAGCGCACGCCAACAATTAAGAGGCCTATTAAGGCCGTTAAGCAATTACTTAATCTGTATTTTTCGCTGCCCATTCAATCGTTTGGTTGGCGGGCAGGCGAATAGGCCAGGCAGCCCTTGCACTTTTTATGAAACCTCATCCACGGGCAGGATGAGGTTTCAAACGGTAAATAAAAATACCAGAAAAAAGTTTTCAACTTCATTTTAAACATGTCCCTCTTCATGTGACTGAGTCACATGAGGGGACATGTTTATATCATTAATAAAATCTTTATTTTCCTTGTAGGATCTTCAGCTGCCTGAGGCAGCTCAGTGCCCTCAGGGAGCTTTCAGTGCGCGCTGCCTTGCGCATGCGCAGGTTTCAGCGCCCGCCCTCCTCCCGCCCCCACCCCAACAACGCTGAGCTTCTTAGTGAGCCTTTTTCACGGTCGGGGGCTGATCGCGGGTGGTGAGTCTTTTCTCGGATGCTCCCGGGCCCGCCCGCCCAACGAATGTAAAATCCTGCCCCTGCGGACGTATGTCAAAATTGAGAGAGCTCATAGAGTAGTCATGCACCAAGGCTTCTTTGACAGCACCTTCTAAACCTGCATACTCCACTGACTGGAAGGACAAGGGTAGCATGGGAACACCACCACCTGCAAGTTCCCCTCCCAAGCTGGGCCAAAATCCTGGAACTCCCTTCCTACCAGCACTGTGGGTGTATCTACACCACATGGACTGCAGCCGTTCAAGCAGGTGACTCACCACCACCTTCTCAAGGGCATTTAGGGATGGGCAACAAAAGCTGGCCTTGCCAGCAATGCCCACATCCCGTGAATGAATATATAAAAATGGAATCATCCTGGATACCTCCTCCTTCATCCTGCCAATGCACCTTGGCACTCTGAGCAAAAAGCCTGCCTCTTACACATGCTGTAAGTACATATCATTAAAGTATTGAAAATCTCAGACTCAGAGAACAGTTTTACAATATGTCGTCTGGGGTATCTACCCATAGTGGAATCTTTCCCCTTAGGTTCTCACTTGATTCATTTCAAAATTGCCTCCTTCTTAAATTTCGAATCATTTTCATTTTACATTTAGAGCAGTGGGAGATGATGGCTCAGATCTTGCTCTTGCTTGAACCTTGCTGTGTAAAGTTGGCATTGCAGGGTTTATGGCAGCCTACATGAGCCAGCATAGCACCTGGCAAACCTGCTGGGCTCAACCAGGTGCTAAATGCTTCTCGGGTAAGCTCTTGTCAGTATTGTTGCCTATGCTTGGGGGGGAAGAAGGGGAGAGAGAGAGGAGAGGAGAGCCGGAAGATCGATTGTTTAAAGGAGCCAGATGCTTGCAGCAGCTTAAGCGGAGGGATGGCCTCTCATTTTTGCTACCTCCACCAACTTGGCAAATGTCACTGATCTGCAGTTACCACTCAGTTCTCCGCCACTGACGCTCGGCTAATCATGGTGTTGTCTTACCTCCAGAAATGCTGGATGCCTGTTAAATGCTGGGGTCCAGCGTTGCTAAGGTGATAATGATGTCATCATTGCATGATCTGACTGTGCCTGATTCAGGGATATGGGGGGCAGCTGGGAAATTGGAGTTGAAATCCAAGATCAGCCATGATCGTATTGAATGGCGGAGCAGGCTCAAAGGGCTGTGTGGCCTACTCCTGCTTCTATTTCTTGTGTTCTTGTGCCTATTAATAATTGGGTGGGCCCTTCTGCCATATACCATCACTCCCAGCAGAATATTATACCCCATAAAACAATGGGAGTCTCTAATGGTTAGCCAATCACAATGCTTAATGTGTCAAACAAAACTGCAGCTCCAGCCTAAAAGCTTTTCTCTCCAGTCACTGGCCAGAAGGAATCCAAAAAAATCAGTATTCCTTACCAAAGGAGTAGTGTTGAAATGGAAAGTCCCATCGTGGCTCGACATAATCCCTGTAAAACATTGCATTTGGGAGTGATGGTGAGGAAAGAGATTCGGGCTGTAGTGGAGGGAGGGAGGTTAATATTCATTCCTAGGATGTGGATGTCAGCGGCTTTCATTACCCTTTGTTGTAGTTGTCCTATGAAGGTGGTAGTGAGTGTTCTTCTTGAATGTTATTGTTCGTATGGTGGAAGTACTTCCACAATGCTGTTAGATAGGGGTTTCCAAGGTTTTGACCCAGCAACATTGGATGAACGGTAATCTATGTCCAAGTTAGGATGGTGTGTGATAGTAGGGCTGCCAGAATTATATTCTACAGATACAAATCCAAAATGTGGAGAAGGGATTGGATAGTGTGTGCGTTTTCATTCTTTTCTTTGCAGTGTGAAGAAAATTTTGTTTTATGTGTGAATATATTTCCAGTTGTTGTCACCAGTGACTAGTCTCACCTTTAGGGTGGTGCATGGAGTCTATGTTCCTGTGAAGTTCTTTTTTTTGTACATGCCACTATGACTAAAAGCTTTATTCTGAGTGTGAATCACCAATCCTGATGTTTTACTGGATTTGGAGTTATTGTTAGTGGGGTGGTGAAAAAGACAAATGGGACACTTGCCTTTATCAATCGAGGCATAGATTACAAAAGTAGGGAGGTCATGTTGGAGTTGTATAGAACCTTAGTGAGGCCACAGCTGGAGTACTGTGTGCAGTTCTGGTCGCCACATTATAGGAAGGATGTGATTGCACTGGAGGGGGTGCAGAGGAGATTCACCGGGATGAGCCTGAGGATGAGAATGAGGATTCAGCCTGGGATGAAACATTTAAGTTATGAAGAGAGGCTGGATAGACTTGGGTTGTTTTCGCTGGTTGGTTCCCCTTAGTTGTAGGGTCAGTCACGAGGGGACATAAGTTCAAGGTGAGGGGCAGGAGGTTTAGGGGGGATGTGAGGAAAAACTTTTTTACGTAGAGGGTGTTGACAGTATGGAATGCACTGCCTGGGAGGGTGGTGGAGGCGGGTTGCCTCACATCCTTTAAAAAGTACCTGGATGAGCACTTGGCACGTCATAACATTCAAGGCTATGGGCCAAGTGCTGGTGAATGGGATTTGGTAGGTAGGTCAGGTGTTTCTCACTTGTCGGTGCAGACTCGATGGGCCGAAGCGCCTCTTCTGCACTGTGTGATTCTGTGTGATAAACGAACTCCATTAAAACAACGGGTAGATATTCCACCTGCTGCCCATGCTGGTTATTCAGGGGACGAGGGAGCTGGGGGTGGGGTCATGATTGGAAACTTATTTGGTGCGGTCCCCACCTTCATGCCCACTAATCCCTTGCACTGGAATTGGCCACCTCAGGTGTGGCTGCCCACGTCTGCACTGCTGCTTGTCAAATGAAGAAAGTATGGCAGGATATTTTCAGATCATGGTCGTACACAGGCCCCGTCATCTCATCGAAAATTTCGAATATATGCAATTTTAAAAATTTTGCTTTTCTTTTTCCTCAGGCATTTCAATGACTGCCTGTTAAATCCCTGTGGCCCTCCAGCACAGTCCCAAGAGCCTACCCCTTGCATTCCAATTACCTCAGAGCCAGAATGTCAGGGCAAAGGGACATCTTCATGGAAAGAAGGGTTCCCACCATGCCCAAGATGCTGCCCACCCTCAGCTCAATTGAAAATATGGGCCTGTAGGAAAAATACTTGCTTGATCTACATGGGCTCTCAGAAAAGCCTCAAATTTAAAATTCCCAACCTTTTTGTTCCAGTTTCTCCATGGCCTCGCACCTCCCGATCTCTGTCACTTCCTCCAGTCCTTCAACTTTCCAAGAACTCTCTGTTCCTCAAACTCAGGCCTCTTTGACCTCGCACACATCCTTTGCCCTGCCATTAGTGTCAATGCCTTCAATTGCTTAAGCCCTAAGGCCTGAAATTCCCTCCTCAAAACACCCGGCCTTGCCATCTCCTTTTCCTCCTTTACGATGCCCCTTACAACCTACCTCTTTTACCAGGCTTTTGGTCAGCCATTCTAATATGTGGTTCAGTATGAGTTTTTTTCTGATACTGCTCCCGTGTAACACCTTGGGATGTTTTACTATGTTAAAGATGCTAGATAAATCTAAGTTGTTATTGTATTGGATGAAATATGCCATTAGGATAGAGATTTGAGTGAGTCTTCCCAACTTCCAACTGTCTCCTCTATCTCAGCAGTAAAAAAAAGTGCTTAGAGTATCTGAAATATCAGTCTTTGAATTCATTCTAGTCTGCATAAATCCTACCGGAGGCTGAAGTTATCTGGCCCTAGGTGTAACACTAGATGACACAACCAACAATGTGATCTGTTGATCAATAGGGATGGTTTAAAATGTGTGCTCTTTGTGAAAATAAAACATCAGGCATCTATATACTGAAGGACTTTGGATATTAGGTGTCTGGAGGACCCTGTTTTATATTTTCTACATGTGCTGGGTGAAAACTCACATGCATCATGCATGACCGAACTGAGCCTTACATGCAATTTTGGGCAGGCAGGAATTTATCATTCAGACAATGGTTGTTAATTTACTCCAGCTCTTCGACCCTTTGTCATTCTGCTCACCTGCAACAGTTGGAGGTTATTGTTAATGGAGTTTGTGGCTGAGTAAACGTTACTGATTAATATGATTGTGAATTTTGATTTGGAGCAGTAATTAAAATGGCATTTCCAATATACCCATTTAACTCATGTTAATGATCTGAATCATTGTTGAGCATCATGTATTGAACTGCATCTGGATAAGCCATTGTGTTAACATTATGGGCTGAATTTTCCCATCAGCGAGCGGGGTTGGGGCCCATTTGCTGACACGTAAAATGATGCGCAGTGATGTCAGGTGTGCGTCCCGACGTCACCGCGCGTCATTTAGATTGTCAGTTCAGCGGGCATGCAGCCGACGCAGTTGCGCGCCCGCCAAACTGTCAAAGGCCTATTAAGGCCATTATTAAACTAATTAAAGTTATTAAGAATGCTGCCCATCCAACCTTAAGGTTGGCAGGCAGGCGAAGAGCCTAGGCGGCCTTCGCAGTTTTCATGAAATCTCATCCACAGGCGGGATGAGGTTTCATAAAGGGTTTGTTAATTAAATAAAATTTTTGAAAAAATTAATGGACATGTCCCAGCCCATGTGACAGTTTCACATGAGGGGACATGTCCTTAAAAATTTTTTCCACCTTTATTAAATTTTCCACAACTTAAACTAATCTCCTTGAGGGACCTCCGTGCTTCAGGGAGATTTCTGCGCTCTTTCGCGCGCATGCACAACAGAGGGCAGGCCCCTGCTCTGGGAAGCCCCCCGCCTCCGGCACGCACAGGGAGCCCTTGGCGCTTCCAGGTGTGCGTCATGCTGGGCGGGCCTTAATTGGCCTGCCCACGTAAAATGGCAGCACGCACCTGATTGGGGGCGCTGATCAGATTTGCGCCCGCTCCTGCCTGCCCCTGCACAACCCCCCCAGTGGGGGGAAAATTATTCCCTATGTCCTGAGATCAGCCATGTTTGGGCATGTTGCAGTTTGAACTAGCAGAATTCCATCTTGGCCAGCAGTGCATCAATTGAACTAGAATGTCAATTCTGTAAAGGAGTATCATGCTCATTCAGAAGCCTGAATGTGGTGCATCTCTACAAATGTTCATTGTAGCCATGATGGTCTGGCATGATGGACCAGTTAGATTTTTCCTGTACGTCAATTTTGTGTGCTCATATGTTTGAGTTGAAAAGACAGAAATAAGGAAGTTATGGTAAACTATTATAAATTAGCATCTAGCCCTCAGTATTATGGCCAATTCTGGTCACCACATCTTAGGAAGGATGTCAAAACCCCAGAGAAAGTGCAGAGGAAATTTCCCAGAATGACACCAGGAATGAGGGACTTCAGTAATGTAGAGAGCCTAGAGAAGTTGGGATTATTCTCCTTAGCGTAGGGAAGGTTAAGCTGAGATTCAATTGAAGTGTTCAAAATCATGAGGTGTTATGACAGAGTATATAAGGAGAAACTGTTTCCACTGGTGTGTGAGTCAGTAACCAGGGAACAGAGATTTAAAATAACTGGAAAATAGGGAGATAAGGAGAATTTTTTCACATGGCAAGTTATGATTTGGAATGTGCTGCCTGAAAGGGTGGTGCAAGCGGATTCAATAGTAACTTTTAAAAGAATTGGATAGATACTTGAAAAAAGCAATGCAGGGCTATGGGAAAAGAGCAGGGAAGTGGGACTACTTGCATAGCTCTTTCAAAGAGCCAGTACTGGCACAATGGACCAAATGGCCTCTTCTCAAACATCCAGGAATCTGTGTAGCTTACTTATTTGAAATGTAATGCCTAATTCAACACAGTATCACCCAAGTACTACTTAGATGGGCATGAACTGAACATGACATTACACAGTGGAGTTAACCAGAAGAGATATTGCTTCACAGAGGGAATTGTCTCTTAGTTAAAGCCTTCAATTGAAGTGCTAAGAACTGCATATTATTAACAGACTGGTTATGGTGATGTCAGAATTCCTTTGCTTGCTTGATTGAATTCAGTCCAAGTGTACAACTGAACAAATGTGAAGAGTAGAGCAATGTTTTTAATTCAGTTTAAATTAAGATCATTCACCTTGTCAACCTAAAGAGAGTCAGGATATTATCTATGTTTAAACTGAATGGAGTAGATTTTGGGTGATGGTGGGTTGCAGCCTGTTTTACATCTTTCCTCATTCTTATTTCTACTGAAGTCAGTGTTGCACAAAGTCAAGTTTAACCAATGACACAGCTGAATAGGCAGACTGTCATCATTATTGATATCTTGAATCATCAGCTGCAAAATCATTCGAACTTGCATAGTTGTCACATTTTGGAATTGTTCACTATTTGGCCTAGGATGCTGTTATTAAATCAGCTACCAATGGATTAAATTGACACAAGCTTTGTATAATAAAGATCACATCCAGAGAAAATATTTGTCCAGACGTACCACATCAGTTTGAGACAGTGGAGTTCATTAATATATTCCACCCATAATATGTTGTAATGGCCTCATTGTACTGAGCCCAGTGGGAAGTGGTTAACTGCCAAAGGAGCCTAGGAGAGTGATAGCAAGTTTAAACCTGCATTAAGAGACCCGTCTATAAGGCCACCAGAAATCAGTGGCAAAGATGCAGTTTCATTGTATATAATTCTCACTATGCATTGACCTATTTGTAAAATTTATCAATGGTTTTTATTTTGAAAGCTAGAAGTTAAATGTCACAGATGGAACAATATTCACAGACAGCACAGGCCTTTGGGAAGAGTGGTGGTTGCTGTGTGGGATTGGTAGGTGGAGTATGTACAATATGTTCTCAAAAATGTTGCTCTCTTTCGTAGATGAGCCCTACCCTCTTCAGCTTATCCCCACAACCATGGCAGCAGCAGCAACACCAGGGCTTGGCCAGCTCCAGCTGCAGGTAAGACAGATGTTAATATTGTGGCTTGCAGGCCTGAAGGACAAGGGCAGGTCTTTGGAGGAGTCATTTAGGAAGAGTGGTGAATAAAAATCTAACCTTTGACAGATAAATGCCTGTCAGTGACTTTCTGATGGCTCTGTGAATTTACCCAACCTTGCCCTGGGTTGACATCAACTAACTTGACATGGGTTTGAATCTGGAGCCTCCGTGGTGTGTGCTGAGGAACTGATATTGAAAACCAACACACAGGAAAATAGAAAAAGAATGTCAAGGGGATTCCCAGAGATAGATTTATCAAGACGTCCAGTATCATTTTGAATAACATTTGATCCTCATTTATTAGTTGAGATGTACCTCTGTTTTTCCAACAAAACCATATTTTAATTCTCCATCCTGAGTCCTATGTTACAACTCTTGTATAGTTGGAGTATAGTGAGTTGTTCCAAGGCCTCCACCAATAACTCATTTATTCTGATGACTGGGGAGTGCTCAGACATAGCCAAGGGCAACGCACCCTCTGATTTTACTGTACTTCCTTTCCCCATAAAGAGATGAACATCCCTGTACAACGTGACTGAGATCAGAAACTTTCAGAAATGAGAAAAATAAACTATTACCACTCAGATGGACAAGAAAGTTACTGCGGCAGTATTCAAAGAAGAGCAAAGGAATACTTCCGATGTCCTGGTTATCATTTATCCTTCAATCAGATATCATTAAAAAGCAGATGATCTAACCATTTACCTCATTGCTGTTTGTGGGACCTGTTGTGTGTATGTTGCTGCACTTGTCTACAAAACAACACTGATTGCACTTCAAAAACACTTCACTAGCTGTGAAATGCCTTTGGGGTGTCCTGAGGACGTGAAGCATGGTTTGGAAATGCAAGTTTCCTCTTTCCAGTTCATCACCAGTTGCGAGGTGGATGAATCAAAAAGGAGATGAGGTGTTGTGAAATATGCATGATATATTTGATAATGGTCATAAGGGCAGTGTTTATTGCTTGTACAGTTGCATGTCTTATTAAAAGTTCAAAGGAATCCTTGTAGTTAGGTGATCCCAAACAAGATTAATGTAATTCATGTTTTATTCCTTTATGCCTGCATTGTGATGAGCATTATCTTCACATTCACTAACTTCATCAACAATAAATATCACTGGGGTCCCTTGAGTCGCCATAGATAACTTTATCACAGTTCCACTTCCATAATATTGTCTGTTTCTGCTCCTGCCTCAGCCCATCTCCAGCTGAAACTCATATCCACCCCTTTGGCAAGTCCACTCTCAAATTTATATCAAAGATCTCCTGGCCAGCATGCCATTTTCCACATGCCATAAAACCTCTGTGCATCTGAAAACTTGACAACTGTATCTTATCTTGCGCCAATTCCTCACCCATAACCCCTGCCCTTGTTGGCCTATATTAGTATCCAGTCCTCCAATGCTTTCAATATATAATTCTCATCCTGGCGTTTAATTCCCTTCAGCCTCACCCCTTTCCAACTCTGTAATTTCCTTCAATCCAACAAAAGAGCCCATGGACAATATTGAAGTTGCTTCCATTAAACGCACTGCCCAATTTTTTTTTCCTTTCATTGACTTCTGAGCCAGCAGTTTGTGGGTTCAAACCCCGCTCCAGAAACTTGAGCACTGCTGACACTTCATGCAGTACTGAGGGAGTTCTGCACTGTTGTGAGTGCTGTCTTTTGGATGAGATGATAAACCAAGGCCTCATCTGCCTTCTCAGGTGGAGGTAAAAGAACCCATGGTATTATTTTGAAGAAGAGTAGGAGAATTCTGAAGCAATATTTAAAAAATGGATTATCAGATCATCATCACTGTTTGTGAGACCTGGCTATCTGCAAATTTGCTGTGTTATTTCTTACATTTTACTACAAAACTGCTTAATTAGCTGAAAATTGCTTTGGGACATCCGGAGCTCATGAAAGGTGCTATAAAGATACAAGTCTTCCTTTCTTTTATTGGAAAGGAGAATCAGGCATGGTGTATCTCATAATGTTATCCATTGCACCATTGTCCAAAGTTAAATTTAACCCAACTGAATTTACCCTTCACATCAAGAGAATCGTTGGCAATCTATGGATTCTACTTTAGAGAATATTACATTTACTCATTATCTGCACATTTTGCCCATGTACACAGGGCAGATCAAGACTCTAAAGAGAGGCATCTCTGCCCTTGTAATGTGCCCAGACTCTCCCAGAATCAGGCTAAGGACAAGCACTGAAGAAACTTGGTTGTGTTTAATAATTGTCTAAAGGCAAGATTAATGCTGCCAGGAGTCAAGAACATGAATGGAGGCTGCTTATAATCAAAAAATGGTAATATCGTGCATCCAATAGACTGACCTGTTTTGGATATGGATTTTGCCATTGAATTTGTGGTTTGCAGCAAGGGCACTGTTGCCAATCCTTCTGGAGTCTCCAGGAATAAAAGATTAATTTCTGGGACACACCTGCAAACAACTCAAGATTAAAATTATAGGGGCATTAAAAAAAACTGAGTATTTTTAAAAATAACTTCAAAAAATGTGTTTAAAAAAATATCAGCCAGGATAAGAAGGATGTTTGGCTGACAGTCAAGTATTATCCAATTGGGTAATGAAATCTGTTCACGTTTCAATAAGTATAGGTAGGCAAGGCACTGTGGGTATTGACATGTTGAGTTGAATAATGGCGTGAGAGCAGGGGTGATAGTATGTGATGGGAGGTCATGTGATGAAAGCTCCAAGAAGAAAGGTTATGGGGGCAGACAGGAAAGTGGAGTTAAGGCTGCAATCCGATCAGCCGTGATGACTGGGATTTTCCAGCCCCGCCTGCTGCTGGGATCTTCCGGTCCTCCCAAAGTCACTGGACTTTTGGCAGTCCCCCCCGCAACCCCCGTGGCGAGTTCCGCCATGGTGGGGCTGGAAAATCCCGGCCGGTCTTTGTGAATTGAGGAGCAGGCTCAAGGGGCCGAATGGTCTACTCCTGTTGTTGTTTCTTATGATCATATAATATGCCCAACCAGGGTTCCTGGCAACCCGAGACCAGAGACACGTCAAAGTTTTTACTTTTGTTTTCCAAATGGTACATATTTAAATTCTGCCTCTTTAGCTTTTTTTGCATGTTTCCAAATCCAGGGGCAATTTTTCACCAGACACCCGCAGTTGATCCTGGCTAGCTCGCACTGTTCTAAACCCGCCCTTTCATCCATGTGAGTGTGTTTTATGGTAGGTGAGGAGGGCTGTGCTCTCCAGTTCCAGCCTGCAGAGACAGGTAGATTCAATTTACACATACAGTTAGTTTTGCACAGCTGCTAGAGCGCCAGTCATGTGCATATGTATTTATAGAGCAAAAGGAGAAAACAGAAACAGAATTATAATTCAGCAACATTCTGCACAATTGAGGAATACATGGCACTAATGCAACATGGAGAACAGTTTAAAAATTCTTCTTTTGCATAATAAAAAGGCCTCATAGTTTAAGGATTCTTTAAAGGACAGAGTTGTGTAAAAATAGCTGGTAGTTATTAGAACACTGTTCAGCCTTCATTGTCTTTGCCTACAAAAAGCCCAAAAGTGTTTATTGTCACAGGTGTCTGAAGGAAAGTTGATTGATAATAAATTAGCTTTAGATTTACCTCAGTAGAAGCACTGGTTGCTGACTTGAGTGTCACAGGGGCTGCCATTTAGGCAGTTGACCTGAGGATCTTGTCACATACAGAGAGAAGGTCATCGTTGTCATGTACCATACATCTCGCTGGCACGGTGAATGACAGGTCCTCTGCTGCTGAGCACATGAACAGAAGACAGACAGAAAGAAATAAGTGTGAAAGAGCACGGGGAGGGGGAGTGGGGGAAGCCATCCAATTTGTGGTTTGGCTATTGGAAAATAAATGATGAGAATATTATGCTTGGGAATGAAAGAGATTCAGGCTGCGCGTGTACAAGTCCAGTTTTGAATGGAAATGTATTTACTGGTTGATGACCTGAAGATGAGATGAGCACCCTGTTCATCCTCCTTCTGTAATGAACAGGAACGCTGGCGCTGTTTAAAGAGGGTCAATCGAATAGGTCATGCATCATATGGGGAGGCAGATGTTGGAACATATTGTAATGGATTACTCTTCTGCGCAAGGATTGGCTTGTGGAGAGCAGATCAGCCAGTGCTTAATACTTTCACTCGAGTTGAGGAATGTAATGAATTTACCTCAATAGCAGCAGCTGGACGTGCTGTTGTTCCTGTGATTTGTAATGCATGTGTCGCATCTTTGAAGGGTAAGAGCAAAAGCTGAGCTCTTTGCAAGGTGTAGTGAGCAGGAATTATATGTCTAGCTCCTGTAATTGGTGTCATGGAGCTCAGTGTTAACTATTTAACAACCAAACCCAGAAAGGCTGATGCATAGCAACAGAACACAGCCACCTTGCCAAGTAAATAGAAGGTATTTTATAATTACATTTTATATTACACTGTGTTCCTCTGCTTTGCAAATGAAATACACTCGGTAATTCCTCCTCCCTTCCTAAGTTGGGAGAAATGAAGCCAATTATAGTCTGACTTGACGTTCACTGAATAAATCTAGGACCTATCTGATCTTATGGCTCAGATCCACATTGGCCAGTGTTATTACAGGAAGAACTTGCATTGATATAGAACCTTTTCTGACCTCAGACACCCTAATGCGCTTTACAGCCAATGACCTGCTTTTTTGAAGTGTTAGTCACTGTTGCAATGCAGGAAATATGGGAGCCAAGCTGCATACAGCAAGGTTCCCCAAACAGCAATGTAATCATGATCAGGTTATCTGTTTTCAATGTGCAATGAGGTGCTGAATTTTGAAATGGCCGTGGAGGTGGGTCGGGAGGTGGGACGGGAGGTGGGTCGGGAGGTGGGTGGGCCCACAATCTCCGGACACTGGCCAGCGTGCTGGTTTGCCAGCGCGTCCCAACTCTGGCCCATTTTGAAAAATGCTGATTCAAAGAGGAAATGGCTAGTTGCCTATAGGGTGGGTAGCCAATTAGATATCATTAGTGGCCTATTAAGACCCATCTTCTGATCATGCCGTCTTGTATTTCCCAGCCAGCAGTCGGGCCCCCCCACTGAGGCTGATTCGTAGCCGATGTAAGGAGACATCCGATTGATGACAGACTTGTGGGGGGGTGGGGGGGGGGGTTCAGAGCCCCATTTTGCTTTTTAATCCCCTGACACCCACCGCCACGGTTGAGATTTCGGACGGAATTGTTCCACCACACCGTGACTTCAGCGCTTCCTTGCTCCGGGCGCCATATTTAAAGTGCGCCAGAGCACAGCCTACTTCATGTCTACAGGCCAGGACTACTCCAGGCGACAGATGGCCCCCAAATTTAGTGACACCTCTCTCGGGTACCTGCTGGATGCAGTGGAAGGCCGCCGCGATGTCCTCTACCCCCGCTCTGGCTGCAGGAGACCACCAGAATCACCAATCCAGCCTGGGAGGCGATGGCAGTGGCGGTCAGCGCCACAGGAGCACAGAGGATGTCAGCCATCTAGTGCAGGAAGAGGATGAATGCTTGCATCCCTTCCACTAGAGTAAGTCAACCACCTCATCACTCTCAACTCACACACTCACAAACCCATCACACGCCCACAGGGATCTCACACATCAAGGGACAACACCAACAACTCTCCCACACACCCTCACATCTCCATCAGGCTCATATCCTCTGGAGCTCGTGTCCTCATCCCATCCATGGCTCTGTTCACCACACAAACATTCCACCCAGTGCCATGTGTCCTGCTCACAGTCTCTCCATCTATTTTCATGCAGCAGAAGATGGCTCACAACAGCAGGAAGAGGTCCCAGACTGGGGGTGGAGTGACCCACATTAGGCCCCTCACTCACTTTGAGGAGTGTGCCATCGTGCTGACTGGTGAGGATATGGACCGTGCCTGTGGTGACAGTGAGGTCGGTGGTGAACACCCAGTGAGGATCCTGCACCACATCATCCCTCTCTCAATGCACATGTGAGTGCTCTCTCTCCTGCTTTTGACTCTGCTGCCATGCACTAATTATTTCTACTTTAGTTCACAGGGAGCTCTGCCAAGCGACCGACACCCTCAGCCAGCCAGTCCCTCAGCTCCATCCAGGCCCTCACCTCCAGCCAAGAGGACACTTCCTCCATTGAAGAGCTGGAAATAAGCAGCCTGGAAGATCCGTCACAGCGCTTACCCACACGCCCCACCAATGCAGAGACATACACACCTCGATGGGACCTAGATCTAAAGCAGGCTCATGTTCTCAATCTGGTGCTCACTGCCATACATGTGTCTGCAGCAGGAGGAGGTAGGTTCAGCCAAGCTCCCCGGCACTCACAGGACTGCTGGGGAAGAGGCATATGTGAGGCCTGAGCCAGATGACAAGCCTCTGGATTCGGCCTCCCAACTCATTGTGGAAAGTCAGCAGAAGGTGGGGGAACATTACGCAGAGCTGTTGGAAACCCTCAACAGAGAGGCATGCAAGTCAGAGGAGTGCGTCTGCCTGCTCTCTGATGAAGTAGTGCCCACATTTGTGCACGTGAAGGTCTCCAATGGAAGGATGGCGGACAACATGGAAACCCTGGTCTAACAGAATGTGGAGATGTGTGCAGACCTGCACTCCATCGTGGTATCCATGGGTGACTTCCTGCAGTAGCAATGCAAGAAGGAACCAGGGCACCTTGACATTCCTCCAGGTGCTCCTTCCCTTCAAGGAGTTAGGCTGGGGCCCTCAGGCACCCGAAGGGAGGAGGAGCAGCAGTTGGACACCCCTGGGTCATCCACTCAGGAATCTCAGAGACTGTCCTCTCCCTCTGAGTCCCCTTTGCCTGTGACCCCCTCAACCTCGTCCTCTGTCACTTCAGAGGGAGCAGCTGGCGCACAGGAGGACAGCCAAAGCAAGCCGGGGCCCTCAAGGCCTTGGCTCTCCAGGGGACGCGTGCCAAAGTCATCAGAGGCAACAGGGTCAACCATTGCACAGCCTGTCCCCACCCCTGCTGCAGATGTCAGGGCAGCACCTAGAAGAAGTGGTAGGCCTAGGAAAGTTACGAAATCCTGATCACAGTTGGTTGCATGGGTGAACACATTTTGTCACTTTATAATCTGAAAATATATTCACTGTCACTGAATAATGTGTAATGGTGTCTTTCAGCTTCATTGACAGGTTTGTGAGTCCTCCCACTGTAACCCCCACCCGCCACCCCCCCACTAGCATTTTGGCTGCATGTAGCCGGAGCATGAGTGATTCTGGAGGGAGAAGCGTGTGTGTGGGGCAGGGCCTTTTGGAGCCTTGTCCAAGCTCTCTCACACGCACGCGGAGCCTTCCTCCATCACACTCATCTCACTGCCCCGAGCATTTTCAATGCTGTCTGCTGGGGTTCTCTTTCAGTTGTCCATCTGAGCCGACCTGTATCTCCGCCCACCCACTGATCACACTCCCATGCAGCACCTGTGCCCGGCCAACACGAGGCTCTGCTCACTTCCGATTTCGATAGCCATGGTCGTGGTCAAATATAGTGTTAGCTCCCCAGTCCTTTTCTCTGCTCCAGTCACCCATTTCTTGTCTCCCATCACTGTCGAACCCCCTGGCATCACCTTCCACCTCCCCACCGTCACCTACCAAATCAACCCTTGCTTTCCAGGATGTCCCGGTGAATGTGCACGTTCCCTACCTTCCTGAGTACCCCACCCCCATCCACATTGACCTCCCCAACCTCCTCCTTCACATCCCAGGGTCTGTGTCTGCCTCCGAGTCCCCACCAACCACACTCGCCACTCCTTCTACTGTTGCTGATGCATCCTCACCCTCCCACCCTACCGGCTCCATCTGCCCACTTTCACACTCCTACCACGCCCACCTTCAGTTCCCCTCTCAGGAGACAGTTGTTGATTATACAGACCCCTCCACTGCATGTTCACTTGGACATCCCCCCTTATTCCCTCCTCCACCATTACTCCCTCCTCCCCCAAACTCCTTCCCCTCTCCACACTCTCTCCCTTACACCTTCCTCCCCAGTTGCAGTATTCTCCCCTCTTACACCCTCCTACCCCCATTCTCCCCCCTCCCTCCTCCCAACCTCACCCCCCCGACACCTTCATCCCACCTTACCAACCATGCCCCCCTGACACCTTCGCCCACTGCAACCTCACCACCGGAATCTTTGTACCCCCTTTCCCAACCTTGCCTCCACCAACACCTTCATTGTCCCCTCTCAACCTCACCCCTCCCTGACACATGTGTTTCATCCCCCACCAACCTCACCCCCCAAACACCTCATCCCCCTCTCTGAAACTCACCCCCCCTCAGTACACATTCCTCTCCCACTCACGGCTGGACCTTCCTCTCCCCCACCTCATCGATCATCCGTGGCAGCCCATGGCCAAGACCGTGATGTTCCGAAGCAGACCCGAAGCATCAGCAGAGACCTCCCACCTTCTGAGAGCTGCTTCATACCGGAGCCATGTCCACAAGAACCCACCCAGCAGGCGAAGCACATGTCCCTCCAGGGTCTGGTAGCTGTAGGGCCCCAGCATCTTCTGCTTCTCGGATGTCCGCGATCTGAGCAAGGCCCTAAAGGTAAGTCCTGACTTCTGCGTGTCTTGCTTGTCCAGACATGTTCTGAGCTGGCATGTTTCCCTGCCGGCGCAATGGTAAATTGGGCTTGGGGGTGATCATTCCGGTTGGGCCTTACTTTGCATCCCAGTACCAGGATGCATATCGGGTTTACGCCAGCCTCCAGCGGAAGTCACGTGCCGCCATGGCGGACACCATCGGATGATCCCGCTGTGATTTCACACCGGCGTGAGACTGATTTCTGCCCCACCCACTAAATTGTACCCCCCCTACCTGCCATGATGCCCACCACCAATGGGGCCAGGTGATTCTGCCCATAGCCACAGCTGCGGCCACAGCTTCCTTGGGGGAGGTTCCCCCTTCGCAGTGGCAATCCAGCAGCTGTGGCCAGTTTTTAGATGCTTATATTGAAAAGTATGGACAGGGTGCCACCATCTTGAGGTGCCCTCTCTCTCTTACCTGCATCAGAATCACCTACGCCTGATGGTGTGGCTGCCAATGTGTTATTTGCGGGAGGGCCACCCTTTGGCCCTCCAGGATTGCAAGTCTGCCTGAAGTCCTTAATTGGACAGCAAGCTCACTCACTGAGCATCCATCGGTCAGCTCATCGAAACTTGTGTCAAGCATCATAATGCGGGGCTCGGTCCCGGGAATGTGCTTGGCGTAGGGGGTCCCAACCCAGAAGTAAAATCCAGACCGATGTTTTAATGATAAATATTGTCCAGCATACTGGGGCAGAAATTCCCCTGCTCACCTTCAAGCTAGTCAGATCTTTTACATCTGCCTGAGAGGGAAGGCAGTTTAACCTCTTATCTGAAAGATGACACCTCTGACAGTGTGGCATTCACTCAGCGCTCTACTGGAGTGTCAACATAGATTTTGTGCATGTCCCTGAAGCTCATGTAAAAGTCAGGGGTTTTAGCACAAGACTTGAAATTCTCACTAGTTTTGGAAACGCGGCATGATACCACTTTTTTAAAAATCTTTTGCGCAAGTTGCTTTTCTTTTAAATCAAGTACCGTTCTGCCTGGCCAATCAGGCCACTGTATAAATCTCATTTGGTACAAGGTGAAGCCAAATGGAAGGAAGAAATGCTGCCTCGGCACTGGCTTAACTACCCAGGTTCAAAGGTCAGCCCTTTGAAACATTGTAAATGTGCCATGCTGATTGTTCACAAATGTGCAAGAGAATGAGGATTTAAATTCGTCTTTAAAAGCACCGGTTTTGATGGCCTCATTTCCTTCCTGGCCGCTCCTTTAAAATGATCCTTCATGTATGTGTACATTTTAAAAACCTTCCTTTCAATTCAAAACAATTTGGGGTTAAATTTATTATAATAAGGGGCATTCCATACATCCTTCAGACAAAGTCTGAAGCATTTTAATCAGCATTCGTCAGCTGGAAAAATTACAACCACAATGTTCAATGGTTAATGGTTAAAATCAGGCCCAGTTTCTTTTTATATTTCTTTTTGTTACTACCTCTATAAACCCAGTCTCGAGGCCATTCTCCAATTGAAAGGCAGTTAGGCACCTGTACCTAGGCCCGAACCACTCCTTTTGTGAAATGGCTGCCAAGAGATGAACAAGACTGATTCTGGTAATTTTTTCCTCACATTTTCTTCACCCTTATTGGGAAGCATCGGTGCCCTCCTCAGTGACTTCCCCAAGCTTGCTGCAAGTTGACTCAATGCATTACATGGTGCAATGTTCTTGTCATTATGAAATGGCATATTCTCTGATTTACCATGAGTAACACCACAGAGGATTTGCTAATATAGATGTAAAAGTCTCACACCCAGGTATTACACTTCAGATATCCTGTTCCAATTGTTACATAAGCTTTATGCTGTGTTATATCTGGCCTTACAAAAAGTCCTTGACTTTTAGATAAATTCAAAGATATGGGGATTCAGGGTAAGACTTGCAAATGAATAAGTAATGGCTGAAGGGCAGAAAGCAATGGGTACTTGTTAAAAAAGTTATGTTCGGTCGGGGAAGGACCAGGTGGAGTGCCTCTGACTTGGGATTGGGGCCCGCGACTAATCCTAATATACATCAGTGACATGCAGTCGGAAACTCAGTGCAAATAGGTCAAATATTCAGGTGATGCCAAAAGAGGGGAAACAGTAGATTCAGAGGAGGCAGCTCAGAAGTTACAGAATGAGTTGGACAGAGTCTATAGGTGGGCAGAATGATGACAGGCGGGACTGAAACTTAGAGTCAATGAAGATTTTCTGAGGTCAGGATCAAAAGTAGGTTCTGACCCAGCTGGTGATGCCTGGCCACATTTCTGTGCGATCTTACCAGAGGCAGCCAATTAAGAGACTGCTTCCAGGAATACTGTCCAATTAAGGATGATGGCAGAACAGTTACCCATGTGGCCCAATGGGAGGGCCCGCAGAGTTGTCCTGTTGGCAGCCCCATCAGGAGTGGTGGGCACTATTACAACAGGCAGGAGATTGCCCTCGAAGACGTACAACGTTATTAAAATTATTTGTGGCTACAGCTGCCAGGCCATCATTTTGGGGGGGGCGGGGGGACAGCCTCCACCTGCAGCAATGGCCCTGTGGTCAAAGTGGTGGGGGTTGGGTGGGCTGGATAAACCAAGAAAGCCTTTCCGGGCCACCCAGCCTGCTACTGGGAAGCCGCCTCCAGGGATCTGCCAGGTTGGGCCGCAACATGGGGCCCGTCCGTCACCATTAAGATCCGGGCAATGTCCCTATCTGGCACTGTTGATTATCACTAATAGGATACGCACAGCCGCCAGCGGATAGCAGTTTCTGCTGTTTAGCTGCCTCCAGCAAGACCACCAGGAACGTTTTGGCCTGTCAACCCAACAGTGACCTACTGGATCTCCTTCCCGACCCCACCTCCAGCCCTGCCTCCAGAGGCCTCATCAGGTTCTACTCTGGAATTAATTCAGACAAGGGCCTATAGAATAGAAAACTGAGTGAATCATATAGTCCATGACCTGAGTGGAAATAGCTAAGGATGATGTTGTAAGAGACCCAGGAGTCTTTGTTGACTTGACGCTAAACATTTCCAACCAGCACAGAGCAACAATTAACAAAGCAAATGGAATATTTTGCTTGATAGAGCCTGAGCAACAAGTCAGAAAAAGTTGTGGTAAATCTACACTGCTCTGGTCAAGACACAAGGGAGACAGCAAGCTCTGAAGACAGTGAGAGAAGATCCACGAGGTAAATGCCTTGTGTTAGAGGTTTCGGTTTTGAGGAAAGACAGGAAGAATTTGAGCTTCTCAGCCTTGAAAGGATATGCCTGAAGGGAGTGGGTATGTCGTGTGGGGAGAGGGGTGGTTAGGGGGATCTTTTTTTAAAATTCATTCATGGGGTGCAGGTGTCACAGGCTAGGCCAGCATTTATTACCCTTGAGAAGGTAGTGGTGAGCTGCCTTCTTAAACTGCTGCAGTCCATGTGTTGTAGGAACCAGACACAGTGCTGGTAGGAAGGAAGTTCCAGGATTTTTACCAAGCAATAGTGAAGGAACAGCGATATATTTCCAAGTCAGGGTGGTGTGTGGCTTGGAGGGGAACTTGCAGGTGATGGTGTACCCATGAATCTGCTGCCCTTGTCCTTCTAGGTGTTGGAAGTCACGGCTTTGGAAGGTGCTGTAGAAGGAACCTTGGTGAGTTGCTGTAGTGTATCTTGTAGATGGTACACACTGCTTCCACTGTGCATTGGTGGTGGAGAGAGTGGATGTTGAAGGTGGTGGATGGGGTACCAATTAAGTAAGCTGTTTTGTCCTGGATGGTGTCAAGCTTCTTGAATGTTATTGGAGCTGCACTCATCCAGGCAAGTGGAGAGTATTCCATCACACTCCTGACTTGTGCATAGTGGATGGTGAGTTGGCTTTGGGGAGTTAGTAGGTGAGTTACTCGCTGCAGAATTCCCAGCCTTTGAACTGTTCTTGTGGCCACAGTATTTATATGGCTAGTTCAGTTCAGTTTCTGGTCAACGGTAACCCCCAGGATGTCGATAGTGGGGGATTCAGCGATGGTAATGCCATTGAATGTCAAGGGTAGATGGTTAGATTCTCTCTTGTTGGAGATTGTCATTGTCTGGCACTTGTGTGGCTCGAATGTTACTTGCCGCTAATCAACCCAAGCCTTAATATTGTCCAGGCCTTGCTGCATATGGGCACAGACTGCTTCAGTGTCTGAGGAGTTGCAAATGGTGCTGAACATTGTGCAATCATCCACGATAATCCCCACTTCTGACCTTATGATGGAGGGTAGGTCATTGATGAAGCAACTGAAGATGGTTGGGCCTAGGAAACCACCCTGAGGAACTCCTGCAGTGATGTGACAGGGCTGAGAAGATTGACCTCCAACAAACACAACCATCTTCCTTTGTGTTAGGTATGACTCCAACCATCGGAGAGTTTCCCCCTGATTCCCACTGACTTCAGTTTCGCTAGGGCTCCTTGATGCCAGACTCAGTCAGATGCAGTGATTTTTTTTATGGCTAAGGATATTATAATTTCATATTTCAATGGGTGACCAACCAGTGACAGTGATCAGCACTACCCTCCCATACCACTGTTACCTTCCAATTTAGCATAATGAGAAAGGGAGGAGGGTACAGCTGAAATTTAACAGGTACAAATATGATCGCTATGTCATGTTTGCAGAAAGAACATTTGATCTACAAGAGCTGGGGAATTGAAGCATTTTCTGATAGTTTGAAAATAACTTGAAATATTTCGGATATACAGCTTTACGACATAAAATGTTAATTTCAGTTAGAGTAAAACAGACTAATAAGTTTCCTTCCCTAGCCCTGTAACCTCCACCAGCCCTACAACCTTACAAGACCTCTGTGTTCCTCTAACTCTGGCCTCCTGAGCATCCCCGATTCCCTTCATCCCACCAGTGGCAGCTCTGCCATCCATTGACTGGGCGCTAAGCTCTGGTCCGCTATTCAATTATATCATGGCTGATCTGTATCTTAACTCCACTGACTAGTCTTGCTTCCAAAACCTTTAATACGCTTGCTTGACCCACACCTATCAGTTTTCAATTGACCTAGATTTTCACAGGCATTTGTGTAAAGAAGAGTTTCCTGGCATCACCTCCAACCAGTGGAACCAACAGAGACAGGAAACTTTATCCCAGCAGCACTGTGCTGGGTTTGAACAGTTCCAGAGGTGTTAAAGAAAGTGCAGTGTAATACTGCCTCACCCAGCCAATCATAGGCTTCCATTTTTAGGCACCTGGCTGAGCTGGGTTTTTAGGCAATAACATGGAATGATCACTTCAGTTAAGCAAATATTCATCAGTAGGTACTTGATGCATTAATTAAAGGACATCTCCATCCTGATTATGTGCAGATGAATTGAAAATTGCTCTGCATCATAGCCCATTTTTGTCATGTCTAACTCAGCAAGCTGCCTGTGCTGAACGCTGTGCAGAACTCAGCAGCATATTTTTATAAACATATCTTTCCTTTTTCCTCATGGGCTGTCACCTTGTTTGTGATGAAGCAGTGTTGGAGCGAGAGAGAGCCTGGTGCTTTAGGGGATTGATGCCATTGCAATTATGTAAGCAGCTGACTTGATTGACCATCGTCAGCCGTGCCTTCAGCTGTCTGAGCCCTGGAATCCCCTTCCTGATACCCTCCACCTTTTTACTTCTCTCTCCTCCTCTAAGATACTCCTCAGTACCTACCTCATAGACATCTCCTTCCTTGTCAATTTTTATTTCCTGGTTATGCTCCTGTGAATCGCCTTATGATGTATTGCTCCATTTAAAGGTGCTATAAGAACATAAGAACTAGGAGCAGGAGTAGGCAATTCAGTCCCTCGAGCCTGCCCTGCCATTCAATACGATCATGGCTGATCTCATTTCGGCCTCAACTCCAATTTCCCGCCCTCTCCCCGTAACCTTTCAACCCGTTACTAATTAAAAATCTGTCTATCTCCTCCTTAAATTTATTCAGCGTCCGGGCATCCACTGCACTCTGAGGCAGTGAATTCCACAGATTCACGACCCTTTGAGAAAAGTAATTCCTCCTCATCTCTGATTTAAATCTACCACCCCTTAGCCTAAAACTATGTAAATACAAGTTGTTGCTGTTGGTTTTAATGAAGTGATAGAGACAATCTTAGTAAAAAATCTAAGTGATTGCACTCCTACTTCTACCACTTGGTGACCACTTAGCCAAGGCTTTTGGAAAGCGACACCAGCAACCTTTTACCATCAAGGGATGGTTCCACTGTGCCCAGCAGGTCTTGTTGGACTCGCTTATTGCCAAGTGCAAGAAGATCCAAAATTCTGTAGTCTCCTTTTCAATCATTCACTAAGATGTGTAACTGAAAATGCCATTCAATATCATCTCCACTCCAGCCCCTGATCTCAGGGAGATGACAGCACTGTCTAACATTGTACAAGTGACACATCTCAGTCACTACATGTACTGGCTTCATTTCTAAAATCTATAATTTCAAGAAAGAATAGCAAGTGTGGCAGTAACAAATCCTTCTAATGCAGTCCGAAGATTTTGGGTGTCAGTCTGAAGCAAATTTGGCTCTGACTTTAGTGATCAGCCCTGGTAGATTGATGACTGTTGGAACTCTACTTTTTTAGTGCAGTTGATGCACAGAAGAGTATAACAATGAAAGTAAATTATACCCTGATGGTAACACATTTACATTCTTTAATGAATCTATTAATGTCCTTGTGCCTAAAGGTACACATGAATGAAAAGATTTATCAGATAATTATCTGTATCTTTCAAGATGTCAGTTGACATCTATTATAATCTTGTAAGGTTTGAACAGATTCACCCAAAATACCTATTTGGTTAAATAAAATGAATTGCTTTCCATTGTCAGTAATGTTTCCAGTTAGAGCATTTTAACTTGTGAAGTTGGGCATCAGTATAAATGGTAGCCTGCCTGTCATCTGTGGAACTGTGAGGTTCCACAGCTGCATTTGTACAGCACCTTTCACATCCCCAGCACATTTCAAAGCACAATGTACATTTGAAGTGGAGTCACTATTGTGATGTCGGAAGCACAGCAACCAATTTACTTAAAGTAAGATACCTCAACAATAACATGATAATGACCAGGTGCTGTGATTGAGAGATAAATATTGGCCAGGACACAGGGGAGAACTCCCCTGTTCTTCTTCAAAATAGTGCCAAGAGATTTTTTTTACATATACCTGAGAGGGCAGATCTTTGGAATTGTCTACCCCAGAGGGTTGTGGATGCTCCATTGTTGTGTGTATTCAAGACTTAGATTGACAGATTTTTGATCTCTCAGGGAATCGAGGGATATGGGGAGTGGGCAGGAAAGTGGAATTGAGGTAGGAGATCAGCCATGATTATATGGAATGGTGGAGCAGCCACCAGGGATTACTCCTGCTCCTATTTCTTATGTTCGTACGGGAGCCTCGGTTTAACGCCTCATCTTAAAGATGGCACCTCTCAGTACTTGACTAGAGTGCCAGCCTAGATTTTGTGCTTAAGTATCTGGAGTGTAACTTGAATTCACAACCTAATCACTGAGGAATTGTAGCGCTATCCAATGGCCCACAGCTGACACCTTAAAAAAAAGACAAAGCCCCAGGATTAGTGATGAAAGTATCTCCTTTACTGATGGCTCGTCCTTAGTGTAGTTACAGTGAATTTAAGTTCACTGCACACAACAGTCCATGAAGCTCATCAGAAGTGTTGAATGGTGCTCCTGTCAGATTGCTTTATTGTGTGACTGCCGTAACAGTGAATAGGCAGCTGAGCCCCTCAGACCAGCACTAAATGAACAGCTGTACAATTTTCATTACTACAGGTGACTAGCTCAGCAGTTTCTTTTTACCTTGCTTAATGTGACAAAGATTAAGCAGGTTCCTTGCACGTGCTTCCACTTCCATGGGAGCTGCTATTCCTTCGGAAGGATGTGCAGATGTTTTGGCCAGGTCGGAATTTAATACTCAATTTCCTCCAAAGTGGAATCAGTAGCTGGGAAGGCAGGCAAACAGCTGTCTTCTCTTTTTAACCTACCCACCATCTTTTCCTGATGAGGAAGTATTAACTGGAGCTGCGAATCTGGCTCCAACACTTCCACCCCATCCCCCACGCTAACCCCCCCCCACCCTCGCTCTCCCCCCCCACCACCAAAAATTGCTGAGGAAATCTTGTTATCTGTCACTCTGCATTAATATTCACTTCTGTCTTTGATTTGGTAAACAAGCCCTGCCTGCCGTCCACCCGCAACCCCCCCACCCCACCACCACAACACCCCCCCCACCACCCCCCATAACTCTCCCCAGAATAAACACTGACCTCTCAGACTTAATTTTAGTAAATTATATATTTTTTAAAATTCCTCCACCTCATCGTGACCCAGATTTTTTTTGTTATTATTGTCCCTGTCTCTATCATAATTTCTTTCTCTTCCCCCTTCTGGATTTTTTCTGCCCCGTGCGTACCCCTGGCTGCCCCAGAGGGCAGAAGTGTCACATCCTTTATTTTCACCCAGCGCTCTCTCTTTTTCTTTCAACCACTTCTGAGCTTTGTTGCCAGTGAATGCTCCGTGCAGTAGTAAGTGGCTGTCAGGTCGACTGTGCCTCCATTCAGAATGCTGAGTGATAGTTATTGGCCCCTGTAATGGAACTCAATTCAAACAGCAAATAAGCTTTGAACCAGTGGACTGGATACAGCAAGATGTCAGCAGTTTAGTATGCATCAGCTCACTGAAGAGCATGTTTATTCTTTCGCACACACTGGAGCAATCAGAGGAACAAACTGGGTGTAATTGGACTGAAATTACCTAAAATCACATTCCGATTTACAAGCAAACTTCCTTACTTATGAGCATTCTATTTGCTATTGTTTGGGGAACGATATGGTGAATTGCAACATGAAAGAAAGTGCCTCATGTGGGATATTCCCCCCCCCACCCCATCCCAACCACATCTCCTGATTAAGAATTACTGGGTGGGGAAATTACAGTGAAGAATAGAGAAGTACAGCTGCAGAATATCATTGATGAAGCAAAAAATACTGTCTGAAAATAATAAACGGTTCTGGCCTTTGTTAAATCATGCTTAAATATAAAATTCATTACATAGCAAAAACAAAAACAGTTTCAATGGAAATCAGTGGTTAAATTTTGCTTCCCCAAATTAGAGCAGTAAATTAAGAAAAATATCATTCTGTTTCAAACCATGGGTGTGAAATATGACTGTTAACTCCATGGTGGCTGATTGGAACTTTTGGTTAACAAAGCAAATCATGTTAGGAGCATCAGCGGGTTTGATGTTTAATCTGTGCTGAATTATTAGCTGCACTCAGCTGAGTTGCTGGTCAGGAATTGGATCCAGTGTGCCCTAGGCTAAGCAGGGGAAAATAAAATCACCCATTGAACCCACTTGAGGTTTTATCATACAGACTCCCACTCTCAACTGTCTCTTTTGGTCTAACAGCCTTCCCCCCCATCATCCCCATCTTCAATATTTTTATAATTATTAAACAAAAGTGTTCAAAGAGTGAAAAAAAAAACTATGATTTTTCTCCTGAGTATTGCTCACTGTGTCCTGGTTATTAATCATTAATTCCTGGAGACTCCGGGACAATCCTCAAGGCTTGGTAGCCCCTGGAGCCACTTCCGATCCAGTGACGGCTCCTGCAGAGTGTAGGAGTGTGAGTGGTGTCTGGGGACTGGACTAGACTATCCAGTGATCCCACTGAGCCAGATACCATCCTCACATCCGCTATTGAGGCATTAGATCAGGACTTCGGAAACTGTTGGTCATGACTCCCATTGGGGTCATGTGATGGGGTTTTGGCGTCGCAAACTCTAAGGCAGAAATGGCTGTCCTGAAGTGCTCAGACTGATATCTGGCAGCTGTGAAGCCCCTTTATATTTTGTAGTGTTTTTTTTGTTGGTGGGCATGGTCTAATCGGCTGCTCTCCAAGGCCTGATTGCTGCTGCTAAAAAAGGCCTGTGAATAGGTAGGTGTTCGTTTTTTCTCGTGACCCCACCACCCCCCACTCAACAACTGAAAGCCACCTCCCCTTGCCCTGCTGAAAAAATGAAGCCTCCCACCCCCGCCCCCGCCCACTCCCCCAACGCAGCAATTCTTGCACCCTCCAAATTTTCACTCTGGGGGTCACACAAAGTGTGAGGAATTAAAATGGGGAGAAAGTTTGGGAAGCACAACATTAGAGTGATGGCATTTGGGCGTTCTGGGGTCCTGAGAACCATTTCCACTTTGGTTGAGGTGGGGAGAACAATTCCAGTGCACGTACAAGCCAATGAAATGATAAAACTAAGCTCCATACAGTGCCCGGAGATGTTCCTCTTTGTGCAAGGACTGCTATAAAAGGGAAACAGTTGCTTTGCAGTCTTAAGCAAAGCCCTCAAAATTCAAGCTATTGATCTGGACACCGTGAGCCAATGGCAGGATTGCAGATTGTAGAATGGAGCAACAAGGTTAAGTGTCCTGGGAATGGAGTCACATTTGTTATGACCAGGTGAGGAAGGTCAAATGACCCCCCTCTGTGCCCTATCCTCATTTGATTGCAACAAGTTTTTTTGAAAAGAGTATAATTGCTAATTCAGTGACTACTTAATTGTTCATGCGCTGTGATCATAAAAGAAACAACAGGAAAGCTTTTCTTGAGTTTAACAAAGAAAGAGGTTAGCTTTATTATACTTAAACTGATCTAAGTGAAATCATAAAATATACACTGACTTTCGCTCACGCACACCCTCGAAATTCACATACAGGTTACAGAGTGGAGAAGGATAGGTTGGCCAGATTAGGGAGTCTGTAAAAGAGTGCACAGTCTGTAGTTTGGTGACTCAGCTGGCTTCAGGCTGAATTCGATGGTCTCAATGCTTCTGTTTTTAAAATGTAGAGGCCGAGTTGGTTGTTCTTTGGGAGATAGTGGTGCTAGGTTTGATTCTCGTCTGCAGCAAGGTGTCCCTCGATGATCACTGTCAGCAAACAAGGCTCGAAGCTTACCAGGTGGGTGGGAGAAAAAAGGAGGGGCTCCATTTAGCTCTTCTCCCTAAATTGCTTGTCCCCCATTCTGCTGAGAAAACATGTGCTTAACACATACAAGAGTTGGCTTTTAATATGACCTTCCTTTTCCAGCTGCCAGGGGAATTGATAAAAAGACATTGCCCATGTATTCCAAAGTGACTTGATTAGCTCATGTCTGGAAGCTAACTTAGCCAGGGTCCCATTGTCGAAGCGATTAGTCTTAATGGCCCATCTCCAATTGTTGAATACCTCAGGTGATTGCCACAGATGCTTTGCTAAAGGGACATGAGATGTGAGGTCTTGACACTCCCCTGAAGTCATTGTCTTTGAGTTTTTCAGACAGACTGACTCCACTTCAATGAACTGTAATGTGGAACATATAGTAATGCAAATTGGGGTTAGCCAACTTGGACTGTGAGTTCAAATCACTTTAGTTTCTGTGTTTTTAAAAATTTTGTTTTTAAAATCCAGCTGTTGGATTAAAAATCATTATTGGGCATAAAGCATATCTTCATGACACATTATGCATTGACCTTCTTCATGAGGTATGGGCCCGCACAGCAATGAACCTCTGAAGTTGGCAAGTTTGTAATTCAGAGCCCTGTCATACCTCAACCAGGTTTAGGTATGAAGAACATTCTGTGGGGTGCTGATAAACCAAATAATTATTGGTTGACTAATACAAGCACCTTGACCCAAGGCATTGACTAGTTTATTGTTTTTGGTACATTGGAACCTTCCAGTACCTAACCAAATAAGCAGTTTTCATATTTGTGCTTCATCAGTGAATTCCTGCAGGATAGTTGATGTTTGGAGTGGAGGGGGAATCATTGGCCAGCCTAACACTATACTCATACAACTTCCAACACTCAGTGGTAGCAGTCGTGCCTCTGAAGCAGAAGGCCATGTTTGCACTTCAGCACAGAAACCAGGCTGTTGGTTGACAGATATCAACCAGGGAGATGACTCCCTGCTCTGTTTTGGATAGTGCCAAGGGATCTTTCAGCTCCACCTCAGAGAGGGCCTCGGGCTTACATCTCCAAAAAACGCTGCATCTCCAACAGTGCAGCACTTCCTCAGTACAGCACTGGAGTGTACCATCGAAACGATTGTGCGGTCATTTATCTCATTGCTGTTTGTGGGATTTTGCTGTGTGCAAAATGGCTGCTGAGTTTCATACATTACAACAGTGATTACACTTCAAATGTACTTAATTGGCTATGAATCACTTTGGCTTTTGCAGAGGTTAAAAAAGATGCTATATGAATGCAGGCCCTTTTGCACCCTATCTGCCAGCTGATAACACAGAGAATAGATAATGGCTAGCCCTGCCGCAGTGAGGTGAAGGTGTTGGTAAAAATCCAATTGTGCAAAAGTCTCTGCAAAATAACTTGAAATTTCAAGTGCTGTAAAACGGAAGTAAAATGCTTCTGTGGTTTGAGCCCTAACGTAGTAAAGAAAGTTGCTTTTGACGCCTGATCTTACATCGGTTTTCAACTCATCAGTTACCTGCCTTTGACTTTGAATATCTGAGTAATTGCCTTACTTGCCTAGGAACATAGGATTCAGGAGCAGGAGTAGGCCATTCAGCCCTTCAAGCCTGCTCTGCCATTCAATAAAATCATGACTGATCTGGTTATGGTCTCAACTCCATTTGGCCTCTGCCCTCCATAACGCTTGACTCCCTCGAATATCAAAAATCTATTTAACTCTACCATGAATAAATTCAATGACCCAGCCTCGATTACTGTCTGGGAAAGAGAATTCCACATACTGACGACACTTTGAGAGATTTTTTTTTCCCTCATCTCCATCTTAAATGGTAGGACCTCCTCTTAAACTATAACCCCTGGTCTAACCTCTCCCACAAGTGGAAACATCCCCCTGGTATCTACCCTATCCGTATCTTATATGTTGCAATAAGATCACCTCTCATTCTTCTAAACTTCTTGGTACAAGCAATGTGAAGTGGACAATGCAGGACCCACAATGAAGCCATCCCGGTCAATGCAAAATTGCAGGGTTAACACCAACTGTGGCAAGGAATGCGTGTATTTATAAATGATATCCATTGCTCCATTACAGCAGTTGTATGCAGCCCAACTTGCTGCGATGCAGGTGTCTCCTGGAGCCAAGTTACATGGCATGTCGCAGGCCAGCCTGAGCAACACTCTCTCACCCAACAACATCCAGACAGAGAAAAGCAGAAACACCCCTCCACCCAAAAGCAAGGTACTGTTATCATCTTCCAACTTATATTGACTTGCATATAATTCCGTTTGTTCAGAATCGATATAGACTTGTGATTTGAATTTTGACCTATTCCTTTTCAGGCTACAGGGATGAATTTTATTCAAAATCTGTGGGGTGGGGGCTGAGAGGAATAACCTCAGTGGGAATGCTTCTAAAAATGAAAGCTTCTTGCTTTTATTGGCAACATAAACATAAATGTCTTTATTTTTCTGAGAGATATTAAACTGAGGTTCCTCCTGCCTCTTTTGGTGAATGTATAAAAGATCCCATGGCACGATTGAAAGGGGAGCAGGGAATTCTCCTGGCTAACATCCATTCTTCATCCATCACCGGCCAAACAGATTAACGGGTCACTCAATTCCTGTGCTGTTTTTAGGACCTTGCTGTACAGAAGTTGACTTTCATGTTTGCCCATGCAGCAATGGTGATTGCACATTAAAAGTAAGTCATTGGTAGCGAGGCCACATGGGACACACAGCGGACATGAAAAGTGCTGTATAAATGCCGTCTCTGTTTTCTTTGCAGAGTCCAGGAAAGGTCCAGCATTTTAGAATTTGTTATCATCAAAATTTTAAAAATGGAGCTCTTTAAGAGAAATCTGAGTTGCATCAACAAAGAATATTGTCAATATTTAGCTTTGAATAGCTTTAGCCTGTTGTCTGGTCTTTGAGGTAAGAGCACATTGGGCAAAGATTAATTTTGGTAATTATGTGTTGGAGAGGGACCTCCTCTGATCACTTTCCATTGAAATCATTAATGTATCTTTTAGAACATACTTATCAGAGATAATTGTAACCTAACCTGCCAGGCAGAGATCTGCCAAAATCAGCATGGCTGACTGATTTACACCTCACCCAATTTTGCTTTCCCTTAAAAGACAATGGAAGCTAAAATGGGGTGGAGTGTAAAATGGGCAGCCACTTCAATCCCATCACTTCCCTGATGGGTCCTTCAGAATAAACTTACCCCCATTGTTGTGCTAGAGATAGCAAGGTGGGAAAACTGTTTACATTGTCATCAATACATGTGGACCAGAGGTACAAACCCTTCCTCCCTCCAGATGTTCAAAGCTCAGCTGCATGGCAACAGCACAAAATTTAGGATTTATTTTATGTTATTTCACAGGATGTGGGCGTCACCGGCCAGGCCAGCATTTGTTGCCCACCCTTAATTGCACTTGAGAAGGTGGTAGTGAGTCGTCTTCTTGAACCGTTGCAGTCCATGTGGGTTATTTATTTATTTCTTTGTCTATTTCTGCCCCCCCACCGCTCATTTCTGTCACTAACTCACCCGGTCCATTAACAGTAATTCAGCAGGTTGGGTGTGAACCTTACTCAGACCCTGGATTGGCTATGGTATTCTGAGCCACTGTTGCTCTATTGACAGATGAACAGAAGCGGGCAATGTCCATGCATCAAATCAGATAAGAAGTTCATTCTGTTGTTCTGCTTAACAACGTGACTGAGCATTGACATTGTACTTTGACTATTGTCGAGATAATCTGGATATCACCTTCCCAGCAAGGTCGCTGACTACAAGCTCCAGTAATAATTTTCAGTCTAGAACTATCCTCCTATTAAAATATTTATTGTACTTTGTACATAGCAACCTTTGACCCCTCGAACGGATGTGTCTGTAGCTATCTAAGTGCTCTTGCATCGTTATCTTTTGTATTTATTTATTTATTTTTGTGTGAGGAATGCTGTTGCTGGGAAAACTAAATATTTTTTTACCTGTTGCTTTTGCTGTCGGTCTCTGACTCACAGGTCATTTACAGCAGAGATTGTTGAACTGTGTGCTGTAATGCTCTCTCTGAGCTGCCCATTGTGTCTGTAGCTCATCACTTGACGCCGGTCACCACACTGCTGTTTGTTTGTGGGATCTTGCTGTGAGCTATTGCGTTTTCCAGATTAGAACAGCAACTACACCTCAAGTGTACTTCACTGGCCGTAAAGCACTTTGGGATGCCTTGAGGCTGTGAAGGTGCAACATAAATTCAAGTTTTTTTCTTTATTTTAAAGCTACCCTCCCATGTACTGTTTAGGAAATTCCTTCCCCAACAACCACCCACCACCCCCCCCACTCCCCCGCCACCCCACCTCTCCCCACACCAAAGATCCCTCTGAACAAGACTGCTAATTCGTTTTGTGCAATAAGGGTGAATACTTGTACTTATATTTTTGCAATATAAAAAAACACGGCAGCCAATCTTCACACAGCAAGATCCCACAAACCGCAATATGATAACAACCAGGGAATCAGTTAAGTGATATTGCTTGAGGGACTAATAACGGCCAGGACATCAGGCTGGGCCTCAATTTAATCTTCTCCACAAGATGACACCCCTGACACTGCAGCACTTCTTCAGTACTGGACTAGTGTATCAGATTAGATGCCTGCTCTCATTGGCGTGGGACTTGAACCCTCTGACTCAGAGGCGAGAGTCACTGATACCCACCGAGCTATAACTGACAAGACTGACAAATGAGCCTTTTGTTTTGCTGTAAGTACATACACACTAGTTACCATGTTCAGACTTCCCTGACCTCACGTTTGATTTTGGACTCTCAAGAGTGGGTCATCAGCCAGAAATAGGTTCAAGCTTTGGTACCAGATGTGAAGGGATCAAGGATTCTCCCAAGGACTCAGGATGGTCCATCTTTTTCTCCTTGTCTCCCATATATTGTAATGTTTATTAATATTACCTGTCTCCTTTACATTTCCTCACCCACACCAGTTTCACACAGACATTATTTGTAAGAGGGCAGACACACTGTTTGTTCCAAGGCCTCTGTCAAGGCTGTTAACCAAAATTCTGTTGCCAACTTGCACAAGTCTTGTTTAACCATCAGCCCTGAGCTCGCTGACCTACATTGACTTCCAGTCCACCAATATCTCAATTTTAAAATCATGTGCAAATCTCTCCTTGCCCCTCCCCTGTCCCTCTCACCTCCTCAAGCCCTGCTCCACCTTCCTCCAAATCTGACCTTTCTGCACTCCCCATATTCTTCACTCCAGCACAGCTGGCTGGGCTTCCAATCATCTTTGGCCTGAGCTCTGGAATTCTCTCCCTAACCTTATTGTCCCTCCACCCCTCTATCCTTTAAGGCAATCTTTAAAACCAACCTCCTTGACCTAGTGTTTGGTCACCTGACCTCATGTCTCCTTCTTTGGCTGGTTGTCAGTTGCTGTCTAATGGAATCTCCTGTGAAGCTTTGGAAGTTTTGCTGTATTCGTGTTATACAAGTGCAAGTTTGTGGTTGTTGCTGTTGAATCTGTTACCAACACATGTTGAAAGGCAAGCCTGGCTGACATGTCTACAGATTCCTCCCAGACAGCACAGCCAAGATTGGGAACTCCTGACATCAGGTACTGCGATATGATCAAATCGACTACTCCATCACATGCATTGCCCACGGGGAGCACATTGTTGTAGTCCCTCTTCCGTTATGTTAATTTCTTATATGTTTCAACGCCGATGAGCCCTGTTTTTCTGTAAAAGTATATTAAAATCATAAGTTGGGAGCACTCTTTGTAGATAAAGAAATGTAGAACTCGTTGTTTTTGCAGCTTTTGAGGGAGCTTGAAAATTTGTCAGCATGAGTAAACTCTGATGCTAAAAATTGATTCCACTGTGCATCCCTGCTGAAAGCAGGGCAGAGTTCAGTTTCAATCGAGAAGAAAATATAATTTGAAGATTGACAGTAGATGAGATACATGCTGTGCTCCATTGATTTTTATCTAGAGAGATAAAATATGTATAGAATATTGTTAAAAGTTCTTGAAATATGTCTATCTATGTAATAGAGAACAACAACAAAAACTTACATTTATGCAGAATCTTTAATATGATAAAACACCTCAAGGCACTTCAAAGGGGAATTATTAAACAACATTTGACAGCAAGACACATAAGGAGATATTAGGGCAGGTGACCAAAAGCTAGGGCAATGAGGTAGATATTGAGGAGCATCTTAAAGAAGAGAGGTGGAGAGGTTTGCAGAATTACCAAATTCACAGCATTATTACAGCGCAGAAGGAGACCATTTGGCCCATCATGTCTGCATCGGCTCTCCAAATGAGCATTTCACCTATTCCCATTCTCTTGCCTTCACCCCATAACTCTGCATATTGTTTCTTTTCAAATAATCACCTAATTCCTTCTTGAATGCTTTGATTGAACCTGTCTCCACCACACTCTCAGGCAGTGCATTCCAGACGCTAACCACTTGCTGTGTGAAAAGATTTTTCCTTATTTTGCTTTTGCTTCTTTTGCCAATTACTTTAAATCTGTGCCCTCTTCACTCTCGATTTTTTCACAAGTGGGAACAGTTTCTCCCAATCTACTCTGTCCAGACCCCTCATGATTTTGAAAGCCGCTATCAAATCTCCTCTCAGCCTTCTTTTCCCCAAGGAAAAACGTCCCAACTTCTCCAATCTATCTCCATAACTGACATTTCTCATCCCTGGAACCATTCTCGCGAACCTCTTAGGGAGCGAATTTCAAAGTTTACAGCCTAGGCAGCTGAAGGTACTGTCCCCAGTGGCGGAACAATGAAAATCAGGGTTACGTAAGAGGTCAGAACTGGAGAGTTGTTCTCTTAGAGTAGTAGGACTGGAGAAGGCTACAGGCATAGAATATCAAGGTCTTCAAGGGGGTTGGCCGTGAGCTTAGTTGGCTAAAAGTGTAGTGCAGAATAATGCCAATAGTGCAGGTTCAATCCCTGTATTGGCTGAGTAGTTTTTAGGACCTGCCTCATAGCTTTGCCCCATAGTGATGCAGCTGCCAAGCTACCTAGACGTCTTGAATTCTCCTTGCCTCTGGGGTCATGCAAAAGCAGCCAAGAAAGTGGAGGCAGCAGCATCCACCCTTCCTCCACTATAGTTAAATTCCTTAGCAAAGGTTTAACTGTAAAGTATGACCTTCAAAATTGCTTACAGCTTGGACATACTCAAATAATGAGGAGTCCACCATTACTACTACTGTTAAGGTCTTAGGAACAGGAGAGTCCATTCAACCCTTTGAGTCTGCTCCACCATTCATTAGATCATGGCTGATCTGTACCTCAACTCCATTTACTGACATTACTTCTAAAATCCACGAATATTCTTACTGAACAAAAATCTATTAATCTCAATCTTGAAAAAACTAATTGCCCAGAAGCCACAGGCTTTTGTGGGAGCGAATTCTAGATTTCCAATACATAGGCCCCATATGACAAAGAGATCTGGTGATTAACATACAAAAGTGGAATCTGTTGTCCTTGTGCTTCAAGCATAGTCTCTTTTGAACATTGTAGAATTTTAACAATTACCGCAGATTCACTCAAAGATGTCAATGTTGCCAGGAATGGATAAGTTTTAGGCTATATCAGCAAATCTTATGGATCTGAGGTTGTGGGGGGCAGCTATAGTTGTCTGTTTCTTTTCTCTAGGTGCTGAGAGACATTGGAAATGATTTAAGGCCTAAAGCTTCTGATCTGACATGCAGGTGACCCTGCGGGCCCACCCTATGACCCTCATCACAAAGACACCAATTTGACATGAGTGACCTATAGCCCATCTGCAAGAACATGCAAGGGCCTCGTCACCCCCATGTCCTTCTGAAGGCAGCTTCCCTGCTGGAAGGCTGCCACTTGATCTAACATTTAAAATCATATTCCATAGAGAAAATTAGAGAAGCCGATATTTGGAGGAATGTGTTGTTTCTCTCCTGGACTACGTGTGGTAAAGGATGTTAAAATGTTGGGGGTGGGGAGCGGGGCATGTGGTTTGATTGAAAATTTCAAAATGGAGATTGATAGGTTTTTGTTAGGCAAGGGTTATTAAGGCTTACAGACCGAGGTGGCTGAACGGGGTTAAGATACAGATCAGCCATGATCTAATTGAACAGCGGAAAAGGCTCAAGGGACTGATGGGTCTACTCCTCTTATCCATGTTCCTGCAAATTCACGAGGCAGCAGCACAGTGTCTGTGTAAGAACAAAATGTTGTTTTGAGTCAAAGCCCCCCCACCTCCACCCCGTGCCCTCATGAACTAATTGTTGTCTTATTAATCAGTCCAGGAGTGTGTGGGCGCAGCTGCAAGACGAACATTATCTGATTCAGCCATCCTGTCATGTGAACGTCCTATCTTAATTTGATGCAATTATTTCATCAACGGGATGATATCAGCAGCCTGATTAATTTATAAAGCATGTTTTTGCAACTGAATGTACCTCTTTGATTCTCATTATGTGCACTGATAGTGGCAAAATGAGTATTTATGAAGAAGACTGCCAAATCCTCTTGTTTATTGGTTTTTGGAGCCATGAACCGCGGCATTTAATAAATACTTGCACTCTTTGCGATGAGCTCCGGCTGTTTCTGCCTTACTCACTGTGTGGGGTTTTATGTTTCTGTTGTTGTTTTAAGGACGAAGTGACACAGCCATTGAACCTCTCAGCCAAGCCGAAAACGCTCGACCCCACAAAATCGCCCGCATCGCCAACCTCCCCCCAGATTCCCTCCTTGAAAACGAGCACGGGACCCAGCCACCTCAAACCTGCCATGTCCGCCACATTGAGCGGCCTTCCCGGCCGAATGACTTCAATAGGTATGGCACCAGCCCAATCTGCCACCTCTTCTTTTGTTCTTTGTGCCAAATCTGAGTGAGTGATTGAGTGCGTGTGTATGTGTGTTTGTTTGTTTGTATGTGTGTGTCTTTTTTCCAACAGGACACTGTTTACCAGATGAATGAACTTATGAGTCAGATGTTCTACATGCCAAAAAGGATCCACTGTGCCGTGTTTGTAGGGATCTGTCTGACAGAGAAGTGACTTGTTTAGTGTTCGAATGGTAGCTGCATCCTATATATTCTCACCTCCCTCACTGCCTCCTCCTTCCCTTCCCTTCCCCTTGCTCCCTGTCATTTAGTGTACGAGTAGTAACCACCTCCTATACTGCCATTCCTCCCCTATTGCCACCCTCTCCTTCCCCCCCTCCTCCTTCCTTCCCCCCTCCTCCATTCCTTCCCCCCTCCTCCATTCCTTTCCTCCCCTGCTCCTGCCGTCCCCACCTGCCAGGGCTCCACATTGTGCCAGATTTAGATTCTGATAACAAGTTGCAGTCACAGCGCTGGACTGCATCAGCAAACCTGACAATAAGCTTGAAAAGCAGCAAGTCTCCACTCATAACGAACTTGCAATATACGGCCAAATTCCAGGGCGTGACTTTAATGAAGGCTGGACATGAAATAACATGTTGGGAGAAAATTCAGATCAATTCTTTTCTGATGATGTCACTGCAGCTGCTATTTCCTTTTATTCATTTTGTCGAACTGTTTCACATACCTGTAAAAACTTGCAGGGAAGCGTGCACGATAAAGGTGAAAGAATGTAGGTGCTTATTGTTCCATTGTAACTCTTTTTTACCTGCATGCTCAGAGTTTGGTAGAGGAATCACATTTTCAGAAAGAAAGGGTCACAGAGTAGATTACATCATTTATGTTTTAGTACCGGTTAAGATGTTGCTGATATTTTTACATGAAACATAAAATATTTAAAAAAGAAAGGAAGACCTTTCATTTACATAGCACCTTTCACAGCATTAGGACCCCCCCCCATAGAGAATGAAATACTTTTGAAGTGTAATTACTGTAGTGATGTAGGAAGTGCAGCAGCCAATTTGCACACAGTATGCTCCCACAAACAGCAATGACATAATGATCAGGTAATCTGTTTTAAATAATGTAGGTTGAGGGATAAATATTGGGCAGGATACTGGGGATAACTTTCCTGCACTTCTTCAAAAGAGTGCCATAGAACTTTCACATCCACCTGAACAAGCAGATGGACCTTGGTTTAACATCTCATCTGAACGATGGCACTTCCAACACTGCAGCACTGCAACACCGCACTGGAGTCTTAACCTTGACTTTTGTGCTCAACCACTGGAGTAGGTCTTAAACTTAGAACCTCAGGCAGAATCGTCCCAGATTTGCACTAAGTGCAGTAAGCGGCCGGGAAAAAGGACGTTTTACCCGCTGGCCGCAATGGCAGCTTTTCGCGTCGTATCGTCCCATTCCCGCCTCATTAATTACGCAGGCACAGGAAACACGGCATCTCACTGGTGGGCGGCCTCTGATTTGCCCACCATGCCATTACCTCGCCGCTTCCTCACGCAGGGCGCCATACTTAAACTGTAGCTGTGTGCACACTCCTCAATGCTTGCAGCCCAGGAGGGCACCGGTGAAGACGTGGCCCCAAAAGGCGAGAAGAGTGTAGTCCCCCGATTCAGTGACACATCACTGAGACGTCTTCTGGACACCGTGGAGGCCCACTACGATGTCCTCTACCTCCTCTCTGGCCGCAGGAGGCCCATTGCTCTTACCACTCCAGCTTGGGAGGTGATGGCCAAGTGGCCAATGTCAATACTGCACACAAGAGGTCAGATATCCAGTGCAGAAAAAGGATGAATGATCTCATCCATGCTGCCAGGGTAAGACAACCATCTCATCACTCTAAACTCACACACTCACAAGGCCATCACACATTCACTGGCATCTCAATCACTGCCAGCTCAAGGGACATCATCACTCACTCTCACATACCCTTACGTCTCCATCTGGCCTCATCTCCTCTGGAGACTGCCTCCTCAGCCCTCACCATCTTGAGGCCACTTGCACAGATCAACATGTCCACACACACCCTGGGATGCCCCTCTTCCCTAGTACAGCCCTCGTCCTGCAGTCTCTTCCTTTGCCTGAGGCCATTTCTCCGCCTTCCTCTAGCCCTGCAGCCGTTGAATAGCCGCCTCCACCTTATGGCTGGTCTGGTAGGTAGAGACTTGCCTGTGAGCCCCCCTAAAAGTGATGTGGTGCTGCCTATGAAGCCTGGCGCTGATGACCACGAGTGCTGCCCAAAGCAGGGTAGGCAAACAAACACCGAAGTCCCGGGTGCGTGTTGCTTATGTACAGTTGTGACATGCTGACATTCCCTAATGATCCAGCATGGGGGGGATGATTCCAGCAAGCAGGGCTTATAATGAGATGCAGATGTATTAAAACTATGTTCCCGCCGTGCAGCGGTAGGAAATGCGGCCCGCCATTGACAGGTGGAGCAAATGATCGCAAACTGGTTTCATGACAGTGTGAAGCCAATTTTTGGCCTTCCTGCCATATTGTCCGCTCATGCCCCACCATGATGCCCAATGCCAATGGAGCCTGAAAATTCCATCCCACATGATTCAGAAGCTGAGGTAAGAGCATTACTAACTGAGCTGTGGCTGACACTGAGAGCAGAGAGGGCATTGATTTAATAAGATATATTTCCACTCAGTAATGTTTATTATTTGCAATAATGAACTGAACATTTTTTGGGTGGAATCTTGTGGAGGCAGCGGGGGTATCGGCCACTGCTGGAGAGCTAGTGAGTCCCTTGTGTGACCTGTTTCTGAGCAGGCACTTAACAGACCAGTGGGGAACCTTCTCCCAAGACGGAAAAAGAAGCAGACTTTTTAAAGCACAGACCAAAGTAACTTGAACACACAGCCAAGATTGCTACTTAATTTGCATTACTGTACATTGCACATTCCAACGCCCATTGAGATGGAGACGGCATGTCTGCAAAAAACCCATCAAAGACAATTACCTCAGAGGAACGTGAATGAACTATTTTTCCTATTCCATTAGCACAATATTCAGATACTCACCTGAGTGGATACAAACCATCGGCCCTAATCACGTGAAAAATGGGACCCTGGCTAAGAGGGAGAATTTCCAGGCCTGACTTAACCAAGTTACAATTGGAATACATGATCATATTTGAAGTACTGGTCAGTTGGAGAGGGTGGTCACATGACAAACCAACACTTTGTTTATATTAAGCATGTTCTCTCAGCAGAACTGGGGCAAGCAACTCAGATTCCTGAGAGAGTTCCTCCCTCTCCCTTTCTCTCTCCAACCAACCTGCAAGCTTTTGGGCCCTGACTGCTATTGTTTGACTCTCTCTCCACGTGCAGCAGACAGAGATTTTAAAGAAAGAATCAGCTCCACAGCTGTGTCTCCAGAAGAACAGATAGATCACCTATCGCAGTTTTAAACCATCTCAATACTGAAGCAGAAGACCACCAAGTGAAAGCAGTAAGACTACTAGATTCAGCCTGAAGCCAGCCGAGTCACCAACCTACAGACTATGATTTCATTTTCACTTTTATGGACTTTAATGTGACCAACCTATCCTTCCCCATCCTGTAATCTGCGTGTGTGTATGTGTTTGTGTGTGTGTGTGCAGAAGTTGGTGTGTATTTTATTATTTTACTTAGATCAGTTTAAGTATAATAAAGCTAACCTCTTTCTTTGTTAAACTCAAGAAAACCTGTCCTATTGGCTTTTTTATGATTGTAAACAGTTAAGTGCTCATTGAAGTATATCCTTTCCAAACAAAAAAACCTGTTGCGGTCAAACAAGGAGAGGGGCCATTTGACCCTCCTCACCTGGTCACAGCAGAATTGTCAACCTGGATTACAGATTGATTCTGTGGAGTCGAATTTGAACCCACAACCTTCTGATTTACAGGCACACGTACTACCTACTGAGTCATGGCTGCTACTTGTCCAAAATAACTGTTGACCAATTGAATAAAAGGCTAATTCATCCTCCTGACTAAACTATGTTATGTGCAGAAGTATTGAACATGTTGTCCTGGGCTGCAATCATCTGCCCATATTATTATTGGTCCAGTAGGTTTGTGGGATGGGAGTGGGACAGGAAGATTGCTTGTTTTTCTTTTGATTCATAATTCATTTCTAAAGAATCTGTTTTCCTGCTAATTTTAGAATTAGATTCCCAATGGAAGAATGACTTCTTCTTGTATTTTGTGTCGTGGTTTCACAGAACCAGCTAGTGAGATATTTGTCTGTTCATTTGCTGGAGCTTGTTGAAACTTTGAAGGAGTTTGGGACCTCCACGATTGGCTCAGTTAGTTGTACTCTTGCCTCTGGGTTAGAAGGTTGTGGGTTCAAATCCCAGTTGAATGATTTGAGCCTGAAATCCAGGCTATCACTCACAGTGTAGTACTGTGGGAGGTATCAGCCACAGGGTTCTGCCTGATGTGCTGACAAATATTTATCCCTTAACCAACATCGCTACAAACAGAATACCTGGTTATTATCACATTGCTTTCTGTGGGATTTTGCTGTGTGCAAATTTGGCTGTATTTTTCTTTTAATTCATTCACAGAGTGTGGACATCAGTGGCAAGGTGGACATTTATTGCCCTTGAGAAGGTGATGGTGAGCTGCCTGCACCAATACAACTGAAAAATTTGCTAAGCCTCTTTAGAGGGCAGTTAAGAGTCAGCCACATTGCTGTGGGTCTGGAGTCACATAAGGACAGCAGATCAAGGTCATCAGGCAGAGTCAACATGGTTTTGTGAAAGGGAAATCATGTTTAACCAACTTATTATAGTTCTTTGAGGAAGTAACGTGCTGTGGATAAAGGGGAACCGGTGGATGTACTAAACTTGAATTTTCAGAAGATATTTGATAAAGTGCCATCTCAAAAGTTATTGCAGAAAAATAAAATCTCATGGTATAGGGGGTAACATATTGGCATGGATAGAAGGTTGGCTTGATAACAGGAAGCAGAGAGTAGGCATAAATGAGTCTTTTTCAGGTTGGCAAGATGTAATAAGTGGTGTGCCACAGGGATTAGTGCTGGACGTCAACTGTTTGCAATTTATATAAATAACTTGGATGAAGGGATTGACAAACTTGCTGATAACACAAAGATAGGTTGGAAAGTTAGCTGTGAAGAGGACATAGGCCAGGATCTTTAGGTCGGCGAGCGGGGGGTGGGGCCCGCTCGCCGATGCGTAAAATGACGCAGGATGATGTCGGGCGGAACTCCCAAAGTCACCCTGTGTTATTTTAATTTTCAGGTCGGCGGGGGCGCAGCCGAATCAGCTGTGCACCCGCTGACCTTTGAACGGCCTATTGAGGCCATTGAAAAAGTAATTGACTTAATTAATGGACCTGCCCGTCCAACCTTAAGGTTGGTGGGCAGGCTCGGAGCCCTGGCGGGCTTCAGAAAAAACATGAAACCTTATCCGCAGGCGGGATGAGGGTTTTTAAAACTTTACTAAAGATTAGAGTTAAAGTGATGGACATGTCCCAACTCATGTGACAGTATCACATGAGGGGACATATCAGGGAAATTTTGTTTCTGCTCCTTGACCATTTTTAAATTTGGCGCTGATCTCCCTGAGGCAGCACTTAGCCTCAGGGAGATGAGTGCGCTCTTCCACGCACATGCATGAAAGAGCGCACTCTCAGCTGAGGGATTCCCCTCCCCACCCCTCTCCTCGGATGTCACACTGGGCGGGCCTTAATTGGCCCGCCCACATAAAACCAGGGACGCCAATCTGAGGTGCGCCTACACGCGGCCGCTCCTGCATTTCCCCCCAACGGGGGGGAGAATTCTTCCCATAAGGAGGCTACAAAAAGATATAGATAGGTTAAGTGAGCGGGCAAAGATCTGGCAGATGGAGAAGAATGTGGGAAAATGTGAAATTGTCCATTTTGGCAGGAAGAATATAGGAGAAGCATATTATCAAAATGGTGAGAGATTGCAAAGCTCTGAGGTGCAGAGGGATCTGGATGTCCTCGTGCATGAATCACAAAAAGCTGTTATGCAAACAATTAGGAAAGCTAATAGAATGTTACCATTTATTGCGAGGGGAATTGAATACAAAAGTAGTGAGGTTATGCTTCAGTTGTACAGGGCACTGGTGAGACCACATCTGGGGTATTGTGTACAGTATTGGTCACCTTATTTAAGGAAGGATGTAAATGCATCAGAAACAGTTCAGAGAATGTTTACCAGACTAATGCCTGGTGGGTGGTCTTATGAGGAAAGGCTGGACAGACTAGGCTTGTATCCGCCAGAGTTTAGAAGAGTAAGAGATGACTTGATTGAAACATATAAGACCCTGAGGGGTCTTGACAGGGTGGATATGGAGACGTTGTTTCCTCTTGTGGAAGAATCTAGAGCTAGGGGTCACTAAAAATAAGGGGTTGCCCCATTTAAAACAGAGATGAGGAGACACTCTAAGGGTCATAGGTGTTTGGAACTCTCTTTCTGAAAAGATGGTGGAAGCAGAGCCTTTGAATGTTTTTAAGGCAGTGGTGCATAGATTCTTGGTAAGCAAGGGGGTGATAGGTTATCGGGGGTTGGTGGGATGCACATTTCCGGTTCCTATCAGATCAGCCATGAATGGCTGAGTGGCTTACTCCTGCTCCTGGTTCATATGTTCGTATTTCCTTCCCTAAAGGTCATTAATGAACCAGATGGGTTCTTACAAGAGTCCAGTAGTTTCATGGTCACCATTATTCTAGATTTAAGGAATTGAATTTATATTCCCCAATTGCTATGGTGGGATTTTAACTCACATCTCCAGATTATTAACCCAGATGTTTAACTCTGTATCTTTCAGGGGTTGTGGGCATTGCAAGGCCAGCATGTGTTGCCCATCCCTAATTGTCCTTGAACCAAATGGCTTGCTAGGCCATTGCAGAGGGCAGTGAAGAGTCAACCACATTGCTGTGGGTCTGGAGTCACACGTAGACTAGACAGTAGATTCTGTTCTCTAAAAGGTGTTAGTGAACCAGATGGGCATTTACAACAATTGATGATAGTTTGATGGTCACCATTACTGATACTAGCTTTTCAATTCCAGATTTTTCCTTTTATTAATTGAATTTGAATTCAATTCTAGCTGCCTGGGTTTTGAATTTATGTCCCCAGAGGATTAGCCTGGCCTCTGGGGACATAGGTTCTGGATTATTAGCCTAGTAGCATTACCACTACACCACCATCCTACATGACAACAATGACAACACTTTAAAAGTACTTGATTGGCTGTAAAGTGCCTTGGGACATACTGAGATTGAAAAGGGCTGAATATAAATGTAAGTTCTTTCTTTAATAACACCATCGGTTGAACTTTTAAATATTCATGTGACCATCGACTGCACTCATTGTGCACTTCCTATTAACATTCCCGAGCGGAAGACTACAAAATACCAAGTATCTAATGGAGTGCTAAGCTATATGGATCAGGATTTCTTCGCTGTTCTGCACTAGATTTCAGCTAGGAACTGTAATTGGCTTCAGTGCTCCTGGGCTAAAAGGAGAGGAGGAATTTGATCAGGTTCCCAACTCCCCATTGTTACCCAACAACATCTGCTGGAAAGTGATGAGATGTAGACATGAGGTCAATATAAGGACCATGGTTAACTGTGATGTACCTAATAGTTGAATAGCTGGTCAAAACCCAATGCCTGGGCCCACACACACCAAGAATGGATGAGGCACTGAATGTCAGCTGGTTGATAAGAAATTTGGGACTTTTAGGGAAGGAGAAAATTTAAGGTTTTTTCTTTAAAATAACTTATTGACCCTTCTCAACTTGTCTCTACTGTCCACAAAATGTGTTCATGTTTCTTAACTTGAAGAAATTTAGTGTTTCTTAAAAAAAAATAACTGTTTTGTCTTTCATGTATTGTAAAACTTTGAACGTTGAGCATAAAGCCCTTGCTGCTTCACTTCAACATGTCGAGTCGATTCCATGAACTTGCTAGCCTTTACTTAATCTTCCTTTCTCCTTTCTGTCCAGACATCCTCTCCTCCATTACATCCTCGGGCTATTTGAACGACCACGACGCCGTGGCTAAAGCGATTCAAGAAGCCCGGCAAATGAAGGAGCAGCTTCGGAGGGAACAGCAGGCGCTGGATGGGAAGGTCGCAGTCATCAACAGTCTGGGGCTAAACAACTGCAGGGTGGAAAAGGTCAGTTTGCATGCCTGGGCTCCCTAGTTGTGTGATTCATTTTTATCGGGACTCTTGCTCATTTTATTGCAGCTTGGCTGCCTTTAGAGAGACAACATGCCTTGCCTTTTATTGAGAGAGCCAGGCACAGTCCCTGTACTCACAACCCCTCCCCGTTCCATCTCATTTAATGAAATTTAGCATCTGATTTAGACGAAGGGGTACTATTTTTAGCACAGAGGCATCAGAAGCGACGGAGTTCAGAAAGGGACAGCATTAACTTTGTTTACTTATTTGCGGGAAGGCATAGCCTAATTTAGTTTGGAATTTCTAATTAAATTAGTTCACGCTTTGCACCAAGTAACAGCATTATCATTTACAGCACAGACAGGGGATTTTGTAAAGCATACAGCAGCCTATATTACATATTGTTGCTTTTATTTTTGCAACATTGGGACTTTTCTTTTAAGTAGTGTGTATTTTAAGCAGAGACAAACAAATATAATTCTCAATTAGTGTCACGCCATTCTAGAGCAGTCCTCTGTACTGATATCGCATATGAATGCAAGAAATGGCACATCAGTGACCTGTTCAAATAATTATTGACCTGTCACAGATTGGGATTTCAATAGTTTCCAGGCATTTTTTTAAGTGAAAGAATGGGAGGAAGCACAGAAAACACAGGATACAGTACACTACTGTGAGAGTTTTTAAAAAAATACATTCGTGGGATGTGGTTGTCGCTGGCTAGGCCAGCATTTATTGCCCATCCCTAAATGCCCTTGAGAAGGTGGTGGTGAGCTGCCTTCTGGAACCGCTGCAATCCAGTTTGGAGATGTGAAATTGAGGACTTGGCTTCAGAGAGTGGCGAAGCTTCTCGGAAACAATTTACATAAAAGAAAAGACAGACAAATCATCAATACTGCAAAAGCACCTAAGTACTGCATGTTGATTTTTAATGCATTCCCAGAATGTAGACATCACTGAAGAAGCCAGTATTTATTGCCCATCCCTAATTGCCCTTGACCAGGTGGTGGTGAGCTGCCTTCTTGAACTATTGTAAATACACCCACAATGCTGTTGGGTCAGGAATGCCAGGATTTTGCTCTGGCAACAATGAAGGAAAAGTGGTCGATGTGCAAGCTGGGGTGGTGTGTGGCTTGAAGGGAGACTTAGAGTGATAGTGAGGGTGTTCCTGCAATGCTGATATTTGTAGCAGTTTGTTACAGCTGTGTACCTTGCAAGCCGCTGCAGAGGGAGGGTAAGAGTTGGTGTGGAACTGGAGGCACACATAGGCCAGACCATGTTAGGAAAAAGGGCAGGATTTTACCATGGGTGTCGGGACCCCAATTTTGGGACTAAATGGCGGTCCAGAGCCTGCATTTCCTGGCTCAGCAATCATCCCAGAGGTTGTCTCCACTTGGCCACCTCCAGATCTGTTGTATAATTAAGGATGGCGGGCAGGAAGCAGATTCTGCTGCCACAATCAGAGGGCTGGCAGCTCTATAATCTTGGCAGCCCCACAAGGAGAGGCAAGGCTGCTGAGGCAGCTAGGAGACCAAAAATGTGCCTCGCTGAATCTCCCACTATCAAGATCCCGGGGTTACCATTGACCAGAACCTTAACTGGACTAGCCATATAGACAATCTGGCTTCAAGAGCAGGTCAGAGGCTAGGGTCCTGAAGTGACTAACTCCCCAAAGCCTGTCCACCATCTACAAGGCACAAGTCAGGAGTGTGAGGGAATACTCCCCACTTACCTGGATGAGTGCAGCTTAAACAACACTCAAGAAGCTCGACACCATCCAGAACAAAGCAGTCCACTTGATTGGCACCCCATCCACAAACGTTCACTCCCTCCACCACCTACGTACAGTGGATGCAGTGATGCACTGCAGGAACAGACACATGGGAGCATCACCACCTGCAAGTTCCCCTCCAAGTCACTCACCATCCTGATTTGGAACTATATCGCAGTTCCTTCACTGTCGCTGGGTCAAAATCCTGGAACTCCCTTCCTAACAGCACCGTGGGTGTACCTACACCACATGGACTGCAGTGGTTCAAGAAGGCAGCTCACCACCAGCTTCTCAAAGGCAATTAGGGATGGGCAATAAAAGTTGGCCCAGTCAGCAATGCCAACATCCTGTGAACGAATAAAAAAAAACTTCAGGACTGCATCAGGGAACTATTCTGAGACAGCATCCCACCATTTTCCCAGCCCCTTCCACACCCCTCCCCTTCCCCACAACCCTGCGGCTGGACAAATCCTGCACAAAGGATTTTCCTTCACTAAAAGATATCAGTGAACCAATGAGTCTTGCATTTTGTTGGTAAAATTACTTTCCTGATGCAGTTCTGCAAATTTGCAGCAAACTGAAGTTCTGTTGGACATGAGTAAGAACAAACTCTCTGACAGAGACAGTTGCTGCAAGATAATTGGGGCTCATTTTCATCTTTGCCCAATTCCATTCCATTGAAATTAGAGGAATTAAAATTGAGTGAGTTTGATACCAGTTGGGTGATGTGCTTCATTAGGTTTACTTCCACCTCAGCCACTGCAAGCTGTGAAGAGTCGAGTTATCCTAATGTACCTCAAGTCTTGTAATGTCCTTTTTTTTTTATTCATTCACGGGATGTGGGCTTCGTTGGCTGGGCCAGCATTTATTGCCCATCCCTAGCTGCCCTTGAGAAGGTGGTGGTGAGCTGCCTTCTTGAACCGCTGCAGTCCGTGGGATGTAGGTACACCCGCATCGCTGTTAGGGAGGGAGTTCCAGGATTTTGACCCAGTGACAGTGAAGAAACGGCGATATATTTCCAAATCAGGATGGTGAGTGGCTTGGAGGGGAACTTCCAGGCGGTGGTGTTCCCATGTGTCTGCTGCCCTTATCCTTCTAGATGGTAGTGGTCATGGGTTTGGAAGGTGCTGTCGAAGGAGGCTTGGTGAATTCCTGTAGTGCATCTCATAAATGGTTCATACTACTGCTACTATGCGTCGGTGGTGGAGGGAGTGAATGTTTGTGGATGTAGTGCCAATCAAGTGGGCTGCTTAGTCCTGAATGGTGTCAAGCTTCTTGAGTGATGTGGGAGCTGCACTCATCCAGACAAGTGGGGAATATTCCATCTCAATCCTGACTTGTGCCTTGTAGATGGTGGACAGACTTTGGGGAGTCAGGAGATGAGTTACTCATCACACGATTCCTAGCCTCTGACCTGCTCTTGTAGCCACAGTATTTATATGGCTAGTCCAGTTCAGTTTCTGGTCAATGGTAACGCCCAGGATGTTGATAGTGGGGGATTCGGTGATGGTAATGTCATTGAACACCAAGGGATGATGGGTGGATTCTCTCTTGTTGGAGATTGTCGTTGCCTGACTCTTGTGTGGTGTGAATGTTACTTGCTACTTGTCAACCCAAGCCAGGATATTGTCCAGGTCTTGCTGCATTTGGACATGGGCTGCTTCAGTATCTGAGGAGTCGTGAATGGTGCTGAACATTGCACAACCATCAGCGAACATCCCCACTTCTGACCTTATGATGAAAGGAAGGTCATTGATGAAGCAGCTGAAGATGGTTGGGCCGAGGACACTACCCTGAGGAACTCCTGCAGTGATGTCCTGGAGCTAAGATGACTGACCTCCAACAACCATAACCATCTTCCTTTGTGCTAGGTATGACTCCATACCTATAGGCAATATGTATGAGATAGTCCCAATTAAATCCAATAAAGAATTCAAGAGACGGTGAGAATTTGGATCTTGTTACTGCTTGTGTGGAACGTGGACCAGAGGGCCAAATGGTCAGGTTCTGTGCTTTACATTCTGTGTAATTTTACATAACTGCACAAAATCTAAATGTTAACAGCAAGTAATCTACTCAAAGGGATCTCTCCCTGTTATGGCAAAAGCAAAATATTGCAGATGCTGTAAATCTGAAATAAAAACAGAAAGTGCTGTACATACTCATACAGGTCTGGCAGCATCCGTCGAGAGAGAAACAGAGTTAACATTTCAGGTCGATGACCTTTCATCAGACCAATTCTGATGCTGCCAGACCTGCTGAGTATTTCCAACATTTTCTGTTTTTATTCCAGCTTATTCTGGGATAGATGACAATGAGAAGGGAATGGGGTGCTTCCTACTTTCTGACGGTCAGTACATGGGATCTCCCATAACAGCATAACTGAGTTTGAGATCTCACGGGGGAGCGTGTGATTCTGTGGGTACCAGCTCATGCCTCACTGAGCTCTGGCATCTCTTGTCACGTTTCTCAAATTTAAAGGAGAATTCTCTTTCTTTGATTTAAGAGGCCAGCAATCCTCACAAGCCTTGGGCAAACGACATCATGATCTTTTAATAAATTCAGCCCTTTTGATATATTTTACTTCTTTTTGCTGTGCTGACTCTTGCTGGGACACAGTTGCAGCAGCCCACATTAGTGCCCTGTCCAAGTAACCATATTTTACCTTTTTCTTCGCTGTGTTGTGAGGCATGTATTTTCCAAAAGTAATCAGTGGATAGTCATCATCAGCAAGAAATCAGGTTGATTTTTTCCCTATTCATGGTCTTACTGAGTCCAATTGTCTTCCCCCTAATGTTGCCATAATCAAAACTATTTTTCCATTTATTTCTGGGATGTGGGCATTGCTGACACAACCAGCATTTATTGTCCATCCATAGTTGCCCTTGAAAAGGTGGTGGGAAGCAATCTCCCCTTTGAGTGAGTGATTCATTTAAGTGCAGCTTATAGGGAATGTTAATGGGAAGCCTCCTTCTTGAACCACTGCAGTCTGAGTTGCCAATGGTTCGGGGGTCTATGAGTTCTCGTCAGCCCCAGTTCAGCTCATGTTTCATTTTTCCTTTGCTGTTTGGGAGTGTGCCAGGCAGTGCCCCCTGCCCTCCCGTCTGAAGTCAGAAACCAGGAACTCACCATGCAGCGTGCTAAAAAGCCAATCCCACATGATGATCCTCTGTGACACATTCATTTAGACCACCAACGTGTTGCAATATGCTACCAATATGGGCCATGTTGGCTGGGACAGGGTTAACCGGTGCAAAGGTTTTGGGTAGGATTAACTCTGTTAACAGTTATTAGAATGGTTAGCAGAGGTCCTGAGAGCTTTGAGGGAGGATTGAAGCACAGACAGAAGGATGCTGCAGCGTATTCTATTTTTAGAAGATTTAAAAAAGAAACCTTGGTCTCTGTGGACCTACAAGAAGGAAGTCTTCTCTTTAATCACAACATTAACCCTCCATTAGCGAGCAGTGCGCGTAATTGTTACAGGCAGCTCTTGTAATCAGAAAAAGGGTTTTAAGCTCTTGTCGCACCAGCTGTGGTAGAAAAGGGGGAATAAGAGATAGTGAGAGATGCTAATAAAAAGTGACTAAAATGTTCCTTCGAAGCTGTAGTAAATTGCAGTTATTTGTTAAGTATATTCAAGTCAGCTGTAGATACAGCAGTTGGCAAGTTCAGAGAGCATCTGTACTTGGTTTCTGTAAAGAAGAGGCAATGGGTGCATTCCCCTGTGCTACCAGCTGGGAGTCGTCAAATGACAACCAACAAAATACTTTTGGACAGGAAGCCTTCATTTGGAGTTTTATGTACTCGCGAACCAGACTCTGCGGTTTTGATTTGGAGCCCATTAAAATGTCTTTGATGGTATGGAAATTCATCTTCATGAAGTCTCCAGCTCGCATACGCTGTTAGTTGTAGTTACAGATCAGTCATTCAAAACTAATAGCAGTAATTGTCCTGACTGCTTGTATTGCAATACACTGCATTAAAATAATCCAACCCCTTAGTCTTGGCACTGTGAGTTAATCTTCTTTAATACAGATCAGCTGTTACTCTCCCACATGACTTCAGGCAGAGCCAGGCGACTATTCACAGTGTTTTGATTAAGTTACAAAAGTACAACCATCTGCCTTCACATCTTTCTCATTCAATCACTTCTCTGCTGCTCAGAGCTTGGTTTCTGTTGCGCTTATTTTCAAGATTGTCCTGAAAGTTTTGACGCAAGGAGTCAAACTTAATTAAGTGTGGCTGTTTAATGCAAGTCCACATTGTCACTTCCCTTACACAGTGCCTGCCACACAGAAGAATGGTTAGTGGAATGTGAGTTTGACTTCTTTTTTCAAATTCTTGATCTCTCAACCCTGTTCTTTGTGTGTGTGGAAGAACAGCAAGCTATTGGAGTCAGGGTGTTGTGGGCAGTAGGCACCTGTCTCATGACCAGGTGGCAATGGATAGAAGTTTCTGACTCATTATCTGGTCATGATCACATTGCTGTTTGTGGAACCTTGCTGTGTGCAAATTGGCTGGCACGTTTCCCAATAGAACAATAGTGACTACATTTCACTGGTTTAAAACACTTCGCGATGTCCTGAGGTTATGAAAGACATTCTATAATTGCAAATTAATTCGTTATCTTTCCTCATCACTGCTGAGAGCAAGTTCATAGTAAACTCAAGGCCTGTACACTAGGTGGAAAATAGCGCTGCAGTGGCACAATTCAGCTTTGGGTAGAACAAGTGCACATATAAACATCTCAAGTCATTTTATCCCATTTATGCCTTTGTTTCCTCCAGACTCAACTGTTCCAACATGCTCCTGGCTGGTCTCCCATATTTTGCCCTCTGAAAACTTGAGGTCATCCAAAACTCTGCTGCTCGTGTCTTAACTCGCAGCAAGTCCCCATCCCCTATCACCCCTGTGCTTGCTGATCTATGTTGGTTCCTGGTCAAACAACGTCTTGGTTTTAAAATTCTGATCCTTGTTTTCAAATCCCTCCATGACCTCACCCCCTCCCCATCTCTGTAATTTTCTCCTGCCCCACAACTCATCGAGATATCTGTGCTCCTTGATTCTGGCCTCTTACGCACCCACCATTTTAATCAGTCACCCATTGGTGGCCGTGCCTTCAGTTGCTTCGGCCCAAGCTCTCAAATTCCACCCCTACACTACACTGCTCCACTTCTCTACCCCACTTTCTGCCTTTACAACACTCCTTTAAAACCTTCCTCTTTGACCACCCTTTTGGTCATCAGATTCTCCTTGTGTGGCTCAGTGCTATACTTTGTTTTATAACACTTCTGTGAAGTGCCTTGGTGTTTCATTACATTAAAGGTGCGAAATAAATATAAGTTGTTGTTGTTGATCTGCATCATCTGCTGGATAATTATTCACAATAGTGTGGCCCAAACCTTCCCTCCCCTCCTCAACTCAGATATGGGAATATGGCAGGAAGCATTAGCACACATGGGGTAGGGCTGTCAGTATTTAGAACATCTGATTAATGCTCTTTATTTATCAAATCATCAATATAGTATAACACAATCCCATAAGTGCTCATGAAATTAGTACTGACTACAACTCCCATGCATTGGACTCATCAGGAGATCGCAAGCACTCATCTTGATTGCTTATGCTAACCCCAGTAAGACTAGCCCGAAGCCCCCAAGGAGGTCCACGATGTTATGTCTATACAGGGTAAATCATGGACTGTATTGTGATGCTATTCCGTCTCATCCATTCTACCTACTGGTTTATGTGTGAGTATGCTAGGCTGTTACTTCACCATGTATCATTCACAAGGTAATTCCGCCTGCATCTGCGCAATGGATGTTGCTTGTTCATCGTTTCTCAAATAGCGGGAGTCCTTCCCTGCCTTCTCTCTTTCAAGTACGCCAATCTTTCATTGACTCCTCTATGGCCTCCTGATTAATAGTCTATACACTTCCTACATTTATCACCTCTTCCCATGAACAGTAATGAGGCAATTCCTATTATAGTCCATGCCTGGCCTCCTAGTTTTTGAGTCAATCTTTAATATGTGTGTATATGTGTTTCATATGAAGATGCTCTTACTATGGCTATTGTGCTTGGTACACATGGCACAAGCTGCAGTGAGAACAATTATGCTTTGTGCTACTTATAGCTTGTAAGACTTTCATTGATTCACCATGGTGATGGACACACACAGTCGAGTATTGCACTATGCCTGCAATGGCAACTATGTCTGTTTGACTGCTGTGCTTGGCATCTTTTACTACCCATTTAAATAGATTCAATTCTTTGAGAACTGCGCCAGTATATAGGCCCCATTATTTTTCCTGATCTCATACTATTTTAGGAGTACCTTGCTTTGTTTTTCTTTCTGGTTGGATGTTTTTTTTTCATGTGCTGCCCATTTTCTTCTTATAAATTTAGAACTGTTTCTTGAGTAATATGGCCCAGATTTCTTGACCATATTTGCATGATGTCGAGATGCCTCACTTTACCTTTACCCAGAGACTCTAACACTCTGATTTTAATCTAACAGGAACTGGTTTTATTCTTTCATGGGATGTGGGCATCACTGGCAAGGCCAACATTTGCTGAACATCCCTAATTGCCCTTGAACTGAGTGATTTTCTAGACTATTTCAGATGTCAGTTAAGAGTCAAACACATTGCTATGGATCTGGAGTCACATGTAGGCCAGACCAGGTAAGGATGACAGATTTCCTTCCCTAAAGGACATTAGTGAACCAGATGGGTTTCTACGACAATTGATGATAATTTCATGGTCGCCATTACTGAGACTTATTAATTGAACTTAAATTCCACCAGTTGCCATGGTGGGATTTGAACACGTGGCTCCAGAGCATTAGCCTGGGCCTTTGGATTACTCGTCTAGCGACGTTACCACTACACCACCATCTCCCATTTGATGCCCTGGCCTATTTTACTGCCATTCAACTCAGATGTGTTAAGTTGAAACCAGAGCTCAAGTTTCCAAGGAGTTAGAAGCATAGAATCTTACAACACAGGAGGCCATTTGGCCCATTGTGTCTGTGCTGGCTGGGTCTTGGAAAGAGCTATCAAATTAGTGCTGCTCCCCTGCTGTTTCTCCATAACCCTGCAAATGTTTTCCTTTTCAAGTATTTATCCAATACCTTTTTGAAAGCCTGCAGCCAGGGCAGGGGGAAAGGTCTATGTAGGTACCAGCTCCCCTAAAGTTTCACATGAGATCTGCTGGTGGATGTGGTTAAGAAATTTGCTGGGACAACGTACAGAACAAGGTGATGGATATGCACAAAGAAGTCATTGGTTCACTGGCAGGCCTGCCAAAAGGCTGGTTGTCTCTATCAAGAAGCATGGAGACGTCGGCATCAATTTGGCAGGCAGAGCCTGGAGCCCATCCCTTCCAGCGTGCAAGTGTTGGCCAACTCCATGAGAACATTGTGGACCCAACCATGATGCAGCGTCTGATGGCCGATGACTCAGCTTTCATTGCAACACAAGCAGAAGCCAGCCAATGCCTGAGTGCTGCAATGGAATCTTAGACTGAAGTTATGAAATTTTAGCTTGCTGCCTTGTATGTCTGATGCCAGCGTGCCTGTGTATGCCAGTGCTCAAAGGTAGGTTCCTGTAGGTTCTCGCAGCAGTCCAGCAATCTGTACTTGAGTTGATTACTTGGATTACTGCGATGCCACCCTTGGGGAGTGGCAGTGGCTTTGTGGCGCATGAACCTGCTGTCCTCTCAGGATGACAGCTTTTGCTCTCCCACCGTTGCCACTCAGCCAGTGCCCTTGTTCTTGTCTGTCCACCAGCCCAGACTGCTGTCTGTGCCAAGAAGGTGCAGTCGAAAGCTGGACCTTCTATGCTCAAAGCTGCTTGGTTTTCCTCTAAGGCCACCTGAAAGTCTTATGCCAGCCATACTGCAATCACTGGACTAGCACTCTCTGGAGCACTAGACCAGCCAAACATGTGAAAGATAGGCACTATAGGAATGCACAAGGGTGATTAGTTGACTATTGTATGAAATATTGGATGATTTGTTGGTTGAGGTTGGTTTGGAATGGGTACCTTTATTTCAGCATTGTGGCCAAGCAGACTACTTGATGGTCACTAACAGGGGGAGGTAAGGTTGTAGAAGGGGAACTGGGGTTATGCTTACTGGTACTGCAGTTGGATGAGTTGATCACAGACAGCCCAGCTGGAAAGGAGATGTGTTGGTTGCCTCCTTCCTTTCACCACCTCTTCCTCCTCAGCTGGTCACTGTATGGTGGTGGTGTGGGCAATGCCTCATGATGGCGAGGTTGTGGATGGTGCGACAGACCAGGACAAATCATTGACATATACTCCACCGAGAACTGCAGGGCTCCTCCAGGCTGTGCAAGCATTGCTTAAGCACTGCAGTGTGACAGCATGGCTCTCGTTAGACATGTACTGTACACATGTGTGTGTGGTACACACCAGATAGCGCACCTGAAGAAGAGTCATACAGTCTCAAAACATTAACTCTGTTTCTCTATCCACAGATGCTGCCAGACCTGCTGAGTTTTTCCAGCATTTTCTGTTTTTATTTCAGATTTTCAGCATCCCCAGTGTGTTGCTTTTATCAGATAGCACATATCAGCCAGTAGCTAACCCCTGATTTAACATGGTGATTCGACTACTGATAGTACAGTGGATTGACACAATAATGACATCATGACTGCTGGCAGGAAAAGGGGCATTGACCTGCATCATGTGCTGTGTATGGTTGCACACCAGCTGCACATTTAGGGAATGGAAACCTTTGCATTTGGGGTTCATCTCAGCATTTAGACATGGTGTCCGCATAGTGTGCAGCCCCATAGCACACTTACACCATGCAGAAACCTGTTAACCTGGTGAAGCAACTTGCATACTTATACTGCTTCACTGGTCAGAGAGAATGCAATATACTTCCCTCTTTTGGCATGAAGAGCATCAGTCACCACCCTTGTAGAGCAGTGGATGGTGTTGGAGATGTTAGACGGCAGTGGATAATGTGAGAGATGTTATATGGCAGTGGATGGTGTTGGAGATGTTATACGGCAGTGGATGGTGCTACAGATGTTATATGGTAGTGGATGGTGTTGGAGATGTTATACGGCAGTGGATGGTGTTAGAGATGTTATGCGGCAGTGGATGGTGTTAGAGATGTTATACGGCAGTGGATGATGTTAGAGATGTTATACGGCAGTGGATGGTGTTAGAGATGGTATAGGGCAGAGGATGATGTTAGAGATGTTATATGATAGTGGATGATTTTACAGATGTTATACGGCAGTGGATGGTGTTGGAGATGTTATATGGTAGTGGATGATGTTAGAGATGTTATACGGCAGTGGATGGTGTTAGAGATGTTATATGGCAGTGGATGATGTTAGAGATGTTATACAGCAGTGGATGACGTTGGATATGTTATATGGCAGCGGATGATGTTAGAGATGTTATATGATAGTGGATGATTTTACAGATGTTATATGGCAGTGGATGGTGTTGGAGATGTTATATGGTACTGAATGATGTTAGAGATGTTATACGGCAGTGGATGGTGTTGGAGATGTTATATGGTACTGGATGGTGTTAGAGATGTTATATGGCAGTGGATGATCGTAGAGATGTTATATGGCAGTGGATGATGTTAGAGATGTTATATGGCAATGGATAGTGTTGGAGATGTTATTTGGTAGTGGATGATGTTAGAGTTGTTATACGGCAGAGGATGGTGTTGGAGATGTTATATGGCAGTGGATGTTGTTGGAGATGTTATACGATAGTGGATGGTGTTAGAGATGTTATATGGCAGTGGATGGTGTTAGAGATGTTATACAGCAGTGCATGATGTAAGAGATGTTATATGTCAGTGGATGGTGTTGGAGATGTTATATGGTAGTGGATGATGTAAGAGATGTTATACGGCAGTGGATGGTGTTAGAGATGTTATACGGCAGTGGATGATGTTAGAGATGTTATACGGCAGTGGATGATGTTAGAGATGTTATATGGCAGTGGATGATGTTGGATATGTTATATGGCAGCGGATGATGTTAGAGATGTTATACGGCAGTGGATGACGTTGGATATGTTATATGGCAGTGGATGATGTTAGAGATGTTATATGATAGTGGATGATTTTACAGATGTTATACGGCAGTGGATGGTGTTGGAGATGTTATATGGTACTGAATGATGTTAGAGATGTTATACGGCAGTGGATGGTGTTGGAGATGTTATATGGTACTGGATGGTGTTAGAGATGTTATATGGCAGTGGATGATCGTAGAGATGTTATACGGCAGTGGATGATGTTAGAGATGTTATATGGCAATGGATGGTGTTGGAGATGTTATTTGGTAGTGGATGATGTTAGAGTTGTTATACGGCAGAGGATGGTGTTGGAGATGTTATATGGCAGTGGATGTTGTTGGAGATGTTATACGATAGTGGATGGTGTTAGAGATGTTATATGGCAGTGGATGGTGTTAGAGATGTTATACAGCAGTGCATGATGTAAGAGATGTTATATGTCAGTGGATGGTGTTGGAGATGTTATATGGTAGTGGATGATGTTAGAGATGTTATACGGCAGTGGATGGTGTTAGAGATGTTATACGGCAGTGGATGGTGTTAGAGATGTTATACGGCAGTGGATGATGTTAGAGATGTTATACGGCAGTGGATGATGTTAGAGATGTTATACGGCAGTGGATGATGTTGGATATGTTATATGGCAGCGGATGATGTTAGAGATGTTATATGATAGTGGATGATTTTACAGATGTTATACGGCAGTGGATGGTGTTGGAGATGTTATATGGTACTGGATGATGTTAGAGATGTTATACGGCAGTGGATGGTGTTGGAGATGTTATATGGTACTGGATGGTGTTAGAGATGTTATATGGCAGTGGATGGTGTTGGAGATGTTATATGGCAGTGGATGGTGTTGGAGATGTTATACGGTAATGCATGGTGTTAGAGATATTATATGGTAGTAGATGGTGTTAGAGATGTTATATGACAGTGGATGGTGTTGGAGATGTTATATGGTAGTGGATGATTTTAGAGATGTTATATGGCAGTGGATGGTTTTAGAGGTGTCATATGGTAGTGGATGATGTTAGAGATATTATCCGGCAGTGGATGGTGTTGGAGATGTTATTTGGTAGTGGATGATGTTAGAGTTGTTATACGGCAGAGGATGGTGTTGGAGATGTTATATAGCAGTGGATGTTGTTGGAGATGTTATACGGCAGTGGATGGTGTTAGAGATGTTATACGGCAGTGTATGGTGTTAGAGATGTTATACGGCAGTGGATGGTGTTAGAGATGTTATACAGCAGTGGATGGTGTTAGAGATGTTATACGGCAGTGGATGGTGTTAGAGATGTTATACGGCAGTGGATGGTGTTAGAGATGTTATACGGCAGTGTATGGTGTTAGAGATGTTATACGGCAGTGTATGGTGTTAGAGATGTTATACGGCAGTGGATGGTGTTAGAGATGTTATACGACAGTGGATGGTGTTCGAGATGTTATATGGCAGTGGATGGTGTTAGAGATGTTATATGGTAGTGGATGATGTTAGAGATGTTATATGGTAGTGGATGGTGTTAGGGATGTTACACGGCAGTGGATAATGTTAGAGATGTTATATGGTCGTGGATGGTGTTGGAGATGTTTAAGGCCGTGGATGGTGTTGGAGATGTTATACGGCAGTTTATGATGATAGACGGCAGTGGATGGTGTTAGATGTTTTGTTTCTCGTTCACAGGATGTGGGCATCACTGAAAAAGCCAGAATTTATTGACATCCCTAATTGCCCTCGACAAGGTAGTGGGGAGCTGCCTTCTTGAACACATGCAGTCCCTGCAATGTAGTTACGCCCATGGTGCTGTTAGGGAGGGAGTTCCAGGATTTTGACCCAATGAAAGTGAAGGAACAGCGATATATTTCCAAGTCAGAATGGTGAGTGACTTGGAGGGGAACTTCCAGGTGGTGGTGTTCCCATGTGTCTGCTGTGCTTGTCCTAGATGGTGGCTGTCGTGGGTTTGGAAGGTGCTGTCTAAAGGGCCTTGGTGAGTTCCTGCAGTGCATCTTGTAGATGGTACACACTGCTGCCACTGTGTGTCGGTGGTGGACGGAGTGAATGTTTGTGGATGGGGTGCCAATTAAGTGGGCTGCTTTGTCCTTGATGGTGTTGAGCTTCCTGAGTGTTGTGGGAGCAGCACTCATCCAGGCAAGTGGAGAGTATTCCATCACACTCCTGTCATGTGCCTTGTAGATGGTGGACAGGCTATGGGAGACAGGAGGCGAGTTACTCGTCACAGGATTCCTAGCCTCTGACTTGCTCTTGTAGCTACAGTATTTCTACGGCTAGTTCAGTTTCTGGTCAATGGTAACTCTCAGGATGTTGATTGTAGGGGATTCAGTGATGGTAATGCCATTGAATGTCAAAGGACAAAGGTTAAATTCTCCCTTGTTGGAGATAGTCATTGCCTGGCATTTGTTATATAGCAGTGGATGATGTTAGTGATGTTATACAGCAGTGGATGATGTTAGACAGCAGTGGATGATGTCAGAGCTGTAATGCAGCAATGGATGATAGAGATGTTATACAGCAGTGGATGGTGTTGGAGATGTTATGCAGCAGTGGATGGTGTTGGAGATGTTATACAGCAGTGAATGGTGTTGGAGATGTTATACGGTAGTGAATGGTGTTGGAGATGTTATACAGCAGTGAATGGTGTTAGAGATGTTATACGGCAGTGAATGGTGTTAGAGATGTTATACAGCAGTGAATGGTGTTGGAGATGTTATACGGCAGTGGATGATGTTAGAGTTGTTATACGGCAGTGGATGGTGTTAGAGATGTTATACGGCAGTCGATGGTGTTGGAGATGTTATACGGCAGTGGATGGCGTTAGAGATGTTATACGGCAGTGGATGGTGTTGGAGATGTTATATGGCAGTGAATGGTGTTAGAGATGTTATACGGCAGTGGATGGTGTTGGAGATGTTGTACGGCAGTGGATGGTGTTAGAGATGATATACGGCAGTGGATGGTGTTAGAGATGTTATACGGCAGTGGATGTTGTTGGAGATGTTATACGGCAGTGGATGGTGTTGGAGATGTTATACGGCAGTGGATGTTGTTGGAGGTGTTATACAGCAGTGGATGACGTTAGAGATGTTGCTGCTTCAGCATGGAAGGATTCTGATGCAAACACATTCATAGCCATGGCCACATTCATAGCCATCGGCAGTGCCATCCACACTCTGCCTGAAGGCTGCACATCTGCCTGCAACAGCTTGCAGCTTTCAGTAAAATGGTTAAAATTGTGCATGCCATTCCTCACTGTGTTTGAGATAGGAAAATTGCTCCTTGAAGCTTCTGGGAAGCTATAGCCACCTTTTGATAGTCTTTGACCCTCCTCCTTGTCCCTCCTTCTCAAGCGCTTTTCCCCCAGTGATGCTGCCCTCTGCTCATTCTCCCTGTCCTGTTGCAGGTCAAAGGGGGACATGGTAACTACAGCCATTATTGGAAGCAAGTGGCCTAAGCTGGTTTGATACCCAAAGTAAAACCTTTACTAGGCGCAAGATCACCTTGCAGACTTCACCAGCTTTTAACAGCAGTGGAAAACTCACGGCACTTCTACAAACTCTGCAAGATCCAGTATAAATTAATCAGCAACTAACCTGAAAGCAGTGTATATCCATTTTAAATAGCGCGTGTCTGTGTGTGTCTGTGAATGCATGTTCAGCTGTGTGAGATTAAGAGAGAGTTTAGCTGAACATTGAGATCAAAAATGGCACCTCTACAGTCAAATCAGAGTTGCACGCTGACTACGCCACCATCTGCCCACTCTGCATATTTCTGGCTCACGCTGTTATTGCTCCCGCTAAAGTCCTCATCAAATGGCATTTTGCACGGCCCACACCGTGAATGTGTTTGTGTGGCATGGACGCCATTTTAAACCCATTATGGCACCCGTAACATCAAAAATATGGTCATTGCAGAACCGAATTTTGACGCTTAGAAATTTTAAACCGCTTGATCAAACCCTATCTTTGGAGGTTTAAACTGCAAGCTAATATTCCAGCTGAGGCCTAACGAGTAATTTATAGAGGTTCAGCATAACTTTGTTTTTATTTTCTATGCCTCTATTTATAAAGCCAAGGACCCCATATGCATTTTTTTTGCAGCTTTGTCAAATTGTGCCACCACCTTTAAATAGTTCAGTCTATTTAAAATTCTGCACTTTCACTTCACTTCCTCTCTGATTTTGTGCAATGCTAATATTAGACTGGAAGTGATGTGGGAGCTCTGATGCCAGTGAGGACGTTGTAAGTCAGGTCTGTGGTATCGGAGACCCAGTAGCAAGGAAGGATTGGAGGAAAACATTGAGATGACCTCCACAAGAGCACCAGCAGGGCTTCTCTGAGGAGCTCCTCCTCATCCATAATGTGGGTAAACCTGAATGCCAGTGCTTTCTCCTTCATCCGGGCTTGGTATTTAGTGGCCTCCTGCTTTAAAAATGCTGATGACATCGTCAGGGCCTGACCACAATCTTCATCCCAGGCTGGCATGGTAAGAATGCCCCGTTAGCATCCCTGTGTGGCCCAAACTTGTTGGGAAGAGCAACCAAGGTTTCAGAAGAAGGCCAGCAAAGTACGGTTCTTTATGAATACCTTTCTCAGTCCCTGGGTTAAAAAGAATACACCAGCACAATTATGCTCATCAGACTGAGTGAAAGGTGACTGCTATATCCATCCAGCTGGTTGATCATGACACTGCAGCACATGACTGGTGGAGCATCCAATAAAAACACACTAGCATCTTAAGCTCCACCTCTTGTTTGTGGTTTGTTAACACTACTGTAACATTGTACACTACTATACATTGTACAATCTACTATAATGTGCTACTCTACTGTACTTAAACACTCTACTCACACTGTACTGTAATGCTCTAACACTACTATTTGCAATAGCAGTAGATTTGTTTGACTTCCACCCACTTCACTACAAGTGTTACTGCAGATTTCATGGGCAGTCGGGGGGGAAGTTTAGGAGCAGGCGCATGGGGGCCTGCCTCCGATCAGCGCCCCCAATCGCCGTTTGATGTTGGTGGGCCAATTAAGGCCCGCCTAGTGTGACGTCCGCCAGGAAGCACTATGCACTCTCTGTGCGGGCGGGAGATTCCCTAAACTGAGAGTGCGCTCTTTCGCACATGCGCACGAAGGAGTGCACTCATCTCCCTGAGGCTAAGTGCTGCCTCAGGGAGATCGGCGCCAAATTCAAAAATGTTAACAGCAGAAAAAAAATTCCCCTGATATGTCCCCTCATGTGATACTGTCACATGAGTTGGGACATGTCCATCACTTTCATTGGCACTTTTATTAAAAAGTTAAAAACCTACATGAAACCTCATCCCGACAGTGGATGAGGTTTCATGCTTTTTCCAATGCCCACCAGGGCTCCCGGCCTGCCCGCCAACCCTAAGGTTGGATGGGCAGGTCCATTAATTACTTTAATTACTTTGTCAGTGGCCTCGATTGGCCATTAACAGGTCAGTGGGTGCACAGCTCATTCTGCTGAGGCCCCCCCCCACCCACCTGAAAATTGAAATGAGGCGGGGTGATGTTGGGAGTTCCGCCCGACGTCACTCCGCATCATTTTATGCATCAGCGAGCAGGCCCCCCCCCCCCCCCCCCCCCCCCCGCTCGCCGACCGGGAAATCCTGGTCCATCACTCTGCCTACTGTAAGGAATCTATTCCCTTTTGGGACTCACTCTTGCAGTAGAGCTCAGGAGGGGATTGAACAGTCAAACACGGGACAGATCTGCATTATAGCATTTTAGCTTTTTGAGCTTTCCCTGTGCAAGTGAAATACACCTTCTGTCACCCAGATAAGGCCAGTTTCAATCATTATCTGCCTATGTTGCTCTGAGTGCTATTCTCAACCCATCTGGTGTACTAATGTCCTTTAGGGAAGGAAGTCTGCCATCTTGACTCAACTTTGCCTACATGTGACTCCAGACCCACTTGTGGTTGACTCTTAGCTGCCCTCTGAAAAGGCATAACAAGCCACTCAGTTGTTTTTAAAAAGGTGGTTCACTATACCAGCTTCTCAAGGGCAATTAGGGATGGCCAGTAAAAGCTGTCCTTACCATGAATGGATATGAAAGGAAAATGCAGGAACACTCCTTCACCAGATGAAGGGTTAAAGCCGAGACTCATGTACAATGACTCCCAATACAAATTCACACGTCCTCCAGACTGATATTGATGGTCTCTGATGGAAGCAGACTTTTACTCTATTTAAATATTTCTCCTTACACAGTCTGTAAGACTCAATCAATTCTGACATAGGCCAGTCTGGCTGTCTTAACATTTACTCCATCCTATCTGTATCATCCATCACTGGCAAGGCAGTCATTTCATTCAGCAGTCAGTTTAGTAACAGACAGAAGAGTTCAATTACAGCCTTCCACACAGTGGCAGACCATTATTAGTCTTTAAAATATACAGTCTACAGCTTTGCTAATGTTACGATTATTTTATGAATTGAAGCAAGGCCACTCATGGTGTGAAATAGGTGAGTGGGTAGTGTAGGAGCTGAAAGCATATCGCATCTTCTGGCTGGTACTTGTTTCTCAAGCACAGTGGAGGGATTTAATACTGAATATTATTATTAGGGGACCCCATGCTACGTTGTGAAGTACTAGCTTCCTGATGTCAGCGTTGTGGATATTAGTGATTCTTTAGGGAATGAAATTTCAAGCAAGTCATTAAAAAATGAACAGAAATTCTGGAATTTCAGCTGAGGTTAGAAGCTATGGGTTTAAGCTGTTCAAATGCAGACAAGTGTAAAGCACTGCTTCAGCTGTAGGGACCCAGCTTGAATGATAAAATGAAGGAAATATGAATGGAGTTTCCAACATAACTGATGGGTAATTTTTATTAAAAAGGGATAGCGTAGAAATTTCTAAAGAGGGGGAGAGGTTTGACACTTGACACAACAATTTTCACCACTTGTTGGAACTCGCTGCCCACGAGGGTGGTGGAAATAGGTGATCAATGATTTCAAAAGGAAATTGGATGGGCACTTAAAGGAACTAAACTTGCAGAGTCACCAGGATCGAGCAGGAGAATGGGACTGACTGGGTTACTCCACGGAGAACCGCCATAGATTCGATGGGTTGAACGGTCTCCTTCTGTGCCTGCGATAACATTATGACCCCATGACATGCTGGTGTAGCAATGCACTTGGATTATGAGATGGCTGATGGAGACTGGGTCCCTGTCCATGACACATGTAAAGAATGAGGGAAAATTATCTTTTTGCATATCAGCTATAAATACAAGCTGTTCAGTTAATTTCGATGATGACACTAACTCTGATCGTGTTTCCTGTTTTTAGCAATGATTAAAGGGGAACTCCAGCCAAAGGAAGCAGGGGTGGGGGTGTTGGTGGCAGTGTGGAGAGAGTTCAGAGAGAATTTCAGAAGCATCTACTCCTTTATCTCTCAATTTCCCAGATCCTAACTTATTTTCAAGGCATGCTTTGGGCCAAGGTTGGATTTCGCAGTGGGGGAGTGGTTCTGAGAAATGAGCAGCAATAAAATTTATCTCACCGCAGTTAGTTAGGTTTTGTTCCAGTTTAATGATTGGATACTAAATTGCTGCCTCATTATAGCTAATATCACAATTATGCAAAGTGAAATAGAGATATGGGGTTACATGCTCACAGGAGTCCCTCTATGAAGAAGCGTTAAGCAACCCAGTGCTTGTGATATAAAGAAAAAGATTTTACCTCTCTTATGCAGTAACAGTAAAACATGTCAAGTGTGCTTGGTTAAGAAAGAATGCTGCTCTGTATCTTGTAGTCTACTGCCATCTTGCCAACTGTTCCGAACTTTTATCTCCCGACACGTAGGGTCCTATTTGGAGATAATAAATGGCAAACTACACAGAGTGAAACAAAGCGGCTCATTTAGGTTGGTAGCTGAATTATTTTATCCGCAGCTGGTTAGTTTGACACTGTCGGTTGGGAAGCTGTAAATTCACACCTTTTAGTAACTGTGAAACTTGCCTGTATTTCCCTTGCAAAAAAAAAATTTCTGGCTACGAGCAGTTTGCAGGCTTCATATATTCAAACTGTTAAATCAATCAGGCACTTCCTTTTTTTCTTCACCCCTCGAGATCTGTGGCAGGAATTTGCATCTTGTGGTTTAACAAAGGATCTATTTGCAACAATATTTATTCCAGTGTCGTGAGTCGGGGCCCCTTGGTGTTTCACTTCAGCGTCGGCTGTGATGGTTCATGTAGCTACTTCTTTCAGCAAGAGCACTGAATTCAGTCTGACAGTGACCAGGGTTGACTTAATGTGGATGTTTAATAAAAAGCATGTCAGTTCCAGAGCTAGTTACAAATGGCAGTAAGTACCTCGGTGACAGCCCTGTAATAATTTCACATCCATCATCATCTTGACGCACTGGTAGCTTCCCTAACGGATGAGGCGGCTGGGATTAACCCTGCAGTTTATGATCTGTCATTCTGGGTGCTATATAATGATTACTGCAGGCTAGTTCCTTAGGCCACCTGAATGTAGTAGCTTTAATCTCCTTGCTGGCCGTTTGGGAGGGTTTAAATTTCCAGAAAGACCAGGTCCGATTTTAATCTCCGCCTCCTCACACGCTCGATGACAGTGGCAGGGGGTTTAAATTGCAGCAACATGCAGCTCACCAGCTTCCCATTGGTCTCGCACTTTACGCCATTTTAACAGGAGTGTTTCAGACAACCTAAGAAGCCCAATGTTGGCATGCACAAGAAAGAAAGACTTTCAATCATATAGCACTCTTCATGACGACTGGACGTGTCAAAGCACTTTACGGCCAATGATGTATTTTTGAAATGCAGTCACTCTTGTAAAGTAGAAAAGTCAGGGTCTGGCAGTGTCGCTGAGAACCAAGGTTGTTTTGATAATAAAAATCTACCAGGGAAGTTGGCCATGAAAAGACCTACGGCCAGCAGAGATCCAGATATGTGAATGTTTTAAAACATTTCTTGAATGTTCTCTTCTGGACTGGGTGGCAGTCCTCCGGGCTCCACAAGGAACCCTTGGATCTCCCATGTTCCAGTCTCTCTTCCCCCTTCGCTAGCTGAGATCAAATCCGGCCAAATTCCCTGATCCACTCACCCGACTGCCGGGAACCATTCTCACGGCTAACCCGTGGCAGCTTCCTCCAACGCTTTACCTGCTCCCACTAGCCAGCTTCCTGGTCTGCTGTGTGACAGTGTCTCAGCCCCCTGACCTCTGAGACAGAAGACCAGGGGTCCCAGAGAGTTGCACAAACAATCCGGGCTGATACTCCCAGTGCAGTAGTGAACGCTGCCCTGTCACTACCTTTCAGCAAAGGCGATAAACTGCTCTCTCAGGTGAGTGTAAAATATCCCATTCGAAGGAGAGCTAGGGCATTTTCTATGGTGTTCTGGACATCCTTTACCTCTCTACCAACTACACCAAAACAGGTTATCTGGCCATTAGAGAACCAGTCCAGCAGTTTCCATCATTTCCATTTTGCTATAATCCCTCAAATTACCAAATTTATTGGATACAATTTTATTTTGGGAATTTTAAACTCTACCCAATGGTCAATGGGATTAGCGGAATAATATTTCGGCACAGACTAGAAGGGCCGAATGGCCTGTTTTCTGTGCTGTAGCGTTCTATGATTCTATGGTTCCACCCGGCCATAATTCAGAATGGCCTCAAAGTTAATATTTGTGAATCTGCAGATAAAGAGGATTAAAATTTCCAAGCAATTTCATTGTCAGTCTTTAGAACCTGAATCTTTTTACTTCTTGACTTCCTATTAAACTCCAGGGGGTAAACATTCCAGTCAGTGGGATTAGGTCTCTCAATATGAAGTTGACAAGTGAGGTCAGGAATTAAGGGTGATAATAAAGCTGGGGGCTCAAAAGTTTGAGCACAGCAATTCAAACTAGCATGATTAGGTTGGAGACCATCCTTCCAAGGGGTGTTAAGAACAAAGAGGGGAGGGGACAGTGGCAGAAAGATGAGAGGGGGCCGTTATTATGAGTGAAGCTCCTCGCAGTAACACTCACCCATGAGTTTCCAACTTTGCTGGCCTCGCTCAGTCTAGTGGATACACCAGAATGATACTGGGGCTTAAAAGATTAAATTACAAGGACAGACTGCGATAAATTGGCTTGTATTTGCTTGGGTACAGAAGATTGAGGGGTGACCGAATGAAATATTTAAAATGAGAAAAGAATTTGTTTGGATAGATATGGAGAAACCATTCCATCTGGTAAGGGAATCAAGAACAAAGGACCACAATCTTAAAATCAGAGCTACACCATTTGAGACAGAAATCGGCAAGCATCATTTTATACAAAGTGTAGGAGAAATCTGGAACTACAAAAGGCTGTGGATGCTGAGGGGAATGGGGGGCGCAATTGAAACTTCCAAAAACTGGGACTGGTAGTTTTTCTGAGATAAGGTTATCGAGCGATATGGAGCAAAGTTGGGGGAGAATGTAAATGGGGTTGAGGTGCAGATCAACCCAGGTATAACTGAATGGCAGAACATGCTTGAGGGGCTGAATAGCCTCCTCTTCTTGTATAAAATTGATCCTCAAGTCTTCAAATTCATTGAGGCAGCTAATAGATCCAATAAACTTTTCAAAAACAATGGTGAAAGACGTAAAATGTTGATCATCTCAGCAGGGCTATTGGAAAGATAAAGGAGTGAGTCATTTATGCTTCTGAACAGAAGGGGAAGCACCAAAATCAGAGTGACATCTTTGGTGGAATACGCCAAGAAACTGAGGAAGGACCAGCTGAGATCCGAAGCTGTGAGCATCTATCTTCAAACCAGAGGACTGAAGAGTGGCCAGCAGGATGATGGGATACTATTCCTGATGTCTATGTTAAGCTTGGTTGAACCTATCATAAACCATAGCACATATATTTAGCTATAGCCTGAGACAAGCTGACAAACTCAGTGGTTTGGGAGAATTGCTTTATGAACAGAAGGTAGATTGGATTCAGCTGAGATCCACACCACCTGAATGCTTTCTAAGATTTAACTCTTTGCAACTTTGCAGCACTGAAATTTTTGACTTGTTAAATTTGAACGAAGGTCGGAATAATTGGAGGCAGAGGAGGAGGAGGCCATTCAGCCTCTCAAGACTGCTTCGCCATTCAAGTCGATCCTTTAGAATGCAAATTCCACAGTTAATTTTCACAGCGGATTGTCAGATAAAAGATTGTGATGCATATTTTAACATGGGTTGAGGTTAAAGCAAACTGTCTCAGATAGTTATTACTTCAGTGACAGCCTTTCCACAAGTTATGATTTTCATTCATCAGTTGAAGAGATACTGCATTAACTGTGAAAAGTTAGTCAATATATAGGAGTGTCAGTCTCAGCTAGTATAACACTTAGGGGCCAATTTAATCTTTAAAACTATTGTGTAATGCTGATTTATTGCTGTTTTCGATCATGAGTGAACACACATGGTGTGTTCACTCATGATGGTGAATCTTGACTGCGTGCAATGGTGTAAAACAGACGGTAGTGAACTGGCAGCCCCGTTTACATGTTTCTCATTGAATGGAGCTCAATTGGAACAAAAAATCGCTATCACCCATTTTACACTGTTGCACAGTCAAGATCTATCCCGCTGCCTGTTGTCCAATACCTGGAATCTCCTGATTGTGAGCAAGTTGGCTGTCATGTTTCCAACATTACAATAGTGACTAGGGGTGAGATTTTACCAGCCTCCAGGTGGTGGGCTAGGGTGGGTGCTGGTAAAATGCTGGGAAGCCGCAACTCCTACCCAGTTCCAGCAGCAGGCAAGGCAGGGACTCGGCTACCTGCTGACCAGAGGCGAGCAGCCATTCAGCCATTTAAGGGCCCATTGAGGGCCATCCATCACATCCAGAGGTTCCATGGCCTCAGGAGGGGCCTCCACGACAAAGGCCACCTCCGTGGCCCTGATGCCGCAGCTGGAGTGGCTGCCCTTCTGATAGCTGGGGCCTGCCTGGCTGGTCCTAGTCCCAGCAAAGAGAGAGAATCTCTGCCTCCTCTCTGAGGGCACCTCGAAATGGAGGCACCCTGACAGCCTCAGCAGCAGCCACGTCTCTTGGTGGTGCTGCCCGGGGGGAGGGGGTGGGTGGGGGGAGCCGCAGATCTGCTGGCCCTCTGATAGAGCTAAGCTGGCAACGTGAAGATCCAGCCCCCCATCCTTAATTAAGGGGCCACCACCAGGAAGATCGCTGCCGCTGATCCGCAGACTGCCCGTGTGGCCTCAGCACCCGCGTACAGTCCTGACACCGCCACTTAGCCCCTGCCGAGAAAATCACGAAATAGTAAAAGTGGCTGTGAAGTGCATTGGGACATCCTGAGGTTGTGAAAGGCGCAAGTTCTTTCTTTAGCGGATAGCACACCAAAGAAAACATTGGTACATTGTTTAAATATAATTGAAGCCAGGGCTGAAGGAATCAAATTTTCTCAAATTCAAACATTGCACTACTTCGTTTAAACTAAAAAAAAATGCATGACAGCTTGCATTTATAAAGTACTTTTCACATCCTCAGGATATCCCAAGCCCTCAACAGCCAATGAATGGGGTAGGTTTTCATTTTCGTTGCCTGGGTGGTAATCTGTTAGCGCACATCACACACCCTTTACAGAACCTGCTATGATTTCCATTTCATTCCCATTAAACAGATGAAGACCAGCCAAGCTTTAAAAGAGCCTGCAACCTACTCCACCAGGTTATCACCCAACAGCAAAGGTAACACTGGGGAGCTGTGACATACTGGTAATGTCGCTGGACTAGTAATGCAGAGTTTCAACCTTATACTTTGAGAACATGGGTTCAAATCCCACCATGTCAGCTGGCGGAATTTAAATTCAATTAATAAATCTGGAATTAAAACCTAGTCTCAGTAATGATGATCAGAAAACCATTGTTGATTGTCGTAAAAACCCATTTGGTTCACTAATGCCCTTTAGGGCAGGAAATCTGCTGACCTTACCTGGTCTGGACTACATGTGACCCCAGACCCACAGCAATGTGGTTGACTCTTAACTGCCCTCTGAAATGGCCTAACAAGCCACTCAGTTGTACCAAACCACTGGAAAGTCTGACTGCAGCGGTTCAAGAAGGCAGCTCACTATCACCTTCTCGAGGGCAATTAGGGATGGGCAATTAATGCTGGCCTAGCCAGTGGGGTTCATATCTCGTGAACAAATAATAAAAAAAAACTCCCCACATGAGCTGCACACAGTTAGCTCCCACAAACAGCAAGGAGATGAATGTCCAGTGAATTTGTTTTTGGAAGAAGGATAAATGTTTTCTGGCTTGTATTTCCTTGAGGATAGGGGTGATGCCAGGATGCATTTCTTTACATAAAAAGCAGTGAAAATATGGAACTCAGTCTCCCAAAAAGCTGATGAGGATAGGTCATTGAAAATTTCAAAACTGAGGTCAGTAGATTTTTGTCAGGCAAGGGTGTTAAGGGTTACATTGGAGATTGGTTAGCTTAGATGGCTAGAGTTTGGTGTAGAATGATGCCATGCATGCATTCTATCTCTCTACTGGCTCAGGTTGTTCTTGGCGCTTCTCTCCTTGTCTTATTCAATAGTGAAATCATGACATGAGCCATTGGACAATGAGGACACTACATAGCGAGAGAGAATTAAGTGTTACAGAACCAAGGCAAGTAGATGGAGCTAAGATACAGAACATTGAATGGTGGAGCAGGCTTAAGGGGCTGAATGGCTTCTTTTCCTGTATAGTTCAAGCGCTGAAAGAACTCCCCTGCTCTTCTTCAAATGCCGTGAATCTAAGAGAGCCTCAAACGGTTCATTATTGCATTGCAGTAGCAGTTAGGTTAGGCACTCAAATACTAGAGTGGGGTTTGAACCCAAAACCAAACCTTTCTGACTCCAGAGGCAGAAGGGCTGCCAACTGAGCCAAAAAAAAGAGAATCCATTTCCAAATGAACTCTAGTCCAAGATGTGATAGCAGCCCTGTGACATCACAGCATCCCCTAAACACACAATTTGTCTTGAAAAGTCAATCTCCATTGCTTAACAGATCCCCTCCCCCACAGTGAACTCAAAGTGACAGCTTTAGCATGCTAACTACACAATGAGCTTTATTAAATTACTTACATTCAAAACAAAAATGCCACTGTGTATAAAGGAATATTAAATAACACCCATGGTATCAATACATTCTCAGCACTCAGTCAGATTGAGTGAAGTCTAATGGACTCAGTGAACTTAAGCTACAGTCTCAGAGACACAATTCATCTCCGAGCTCTGTAGAAGTTCCATTTGATGTGGGTGATGTGCCCTAGTTCACAAAGCTGCTGCATGCAGTGCAAAGCAACTAGTTCATCATTGAGTCTTTTCTTCATTGACATTGGAACTAAGAAGTAAACACAGCAGTGCTTCATCATGCCAAGGCCACTCTGAAAATAATTGGGGCTGAATTTTCACTTCAGGGGTGGGAAGCAGGACTGTTTCTGGCTCCTGAATCCGCCCCGGGGGTGGGGGGGGGGGGTGAGGGGGGCAACGACACTGTCATACTTTCTAATTTTAACCTGGTTGCCCCCTTAACTGGGACAGCGACAGGATCCCTGTCCGATTAAGGGTTGCCAAAGCTGGAGGGTCAGTCATAGGCTTTCCAAATTGAGAGGCGCAGTAGGCTGCAGCAGAGGGTGAGTAACTGAGAGAGTGCTTCAACATGGAGGTGCCTTCTCACCAGCGTTTTAAAAGTTTAAATAAAAAACAAAAAAAGCAGGCCGGCCACCACTGTGGGGAACCAGTTTTGGCTGGTGTAGGGCAGGGGAAGAAAATTCCCTACGGAGCAGCCTGTGGCTGCACATACACCCAGGCCCCAGATGGCAGGGAGGGCCTGTAGGCCTTTTTAAAGTGCTCACCATCCATGCACATCCCCCCCCTTCCCCCCCCTGCCCACACCGCACCACACCCTTGACTGGGTGCATACCTCCAGGGAGTTAAACTGCCCGCTGTCACTTAGGCAGTTAAACTGCCCGCTGTCACTCAGGAAACTGGGGGCTGACTGGGAAACCCTTTAACTTTGCATTAGGCTCCGAATCAGTTTAATTGGCCGACTGCCTCGGGTACCTGTGCTACGCCACCTCGGCAAAAAGCCGGGACTGGGAACCGGGTCGGAAGACCTGCATAAAAACAGAAAGTGCTGGAAAAAAGTCAGGCAGCATCTGTGGAGAGAGAAACAGAGTTAACGTTTCTTCTTCAGAGAGTCATACTGGACTCGAAAAGTTAACTTTGTTTCTCTCTCCGCAGATGATGCCTGATCTGCCGAGATTTTCTAGCACTTTCTGATTATATTTCAGATCTCCAGCATCTGCAATATTTTGCTTTTATTTCAGGAAACCTGCATCCTGGCTGGTGCCAGTATTTTCAGGTCCTACCTGCATCAGTTCCCGATTTTGGCAGGACTTGAATATTCAGCTCATAATCTTATTCCCTGACTTCAGTGCATTCTGCTAAGGGGTCAGCCATGGCTCAGTGCTCTCACCTCAGGGTCTGAAGATCATGGGTTCGAGACCGACTTCAGAAAGTTGAGCATGTAGTCTAGGCTGACGTTCTTGTGCAGCACTGAGGGTGTGCTGCACTTTCGGATAGTGCTGTCTCTTGGATGAGATGTTAAAACAAGGTCCTGTCTGCCCTCTCAGGTGTAAAATCCCACAGAACTATTCGAAGAAGGGTGGGGGCGTGCTCCTGATGACCTGGCCAATATTTATTCCTCAACCAACATCACTAAAAACAGATTTTTGTTTGGGGGTCCTTGCTGTGAAAAAATTAGCTGCTATATTTCTGACCAGCTAACAGTTACTACAGTTAAAATGTACTTCATTGGCTATGAAGTGTTTTGAGATCTTGGGTTGTGAAAGGCGCTATAGAATTGCAAGAATTCCTTTCTTAAAGACATGTATGAGCCATTAAATGCCAGGCAAGTTTGTTCATTGGAATGTGTTTATAATGCAATGAGAATTGTTTCTTTCTCTTCTGTTTGCATCTAGTCTTTTCTTTTGATCTCATTTTGCTATTTAGCTACCATTTTAGTATGAGTGCTCTGGTATTTAAAGGATTTGTGGCAGGCCTGGGAAATCCCGTAATGGTCCCACCCCCCGCCCCCCCAAACAAAAGATTCACTCTGACGCACTCCATGAATGATCAGAGTATTCCACTAGGACTGTTGGGATTTTTGATCCACTGTTTACCTGACCTGTGTGTCTGCTGAGCAGATTGTAATTAAAAGCACGCACAAACATTCCCTCAGTGACTTGGGGTTAATTTAAGTCAGTGTCTATCTCTGCACAATAAAACTAAATCTGACTGTACATGATACTAACAAACTCAACATGACTTCCTCAGAGGATTTGGCCTGAATGGCAGCCAAGTTCTGTTATATTTTTTCAGACTAAGTTGCTTCAGGCAGTAAGTTGGTCTATTAGAGACGAGAGCTTCAGATATCCATGAGCCTTAAGCCTGGCCTCTTCTGGTGAGACCCTTCTGTAATGTTCCCAGTGAAGCTGGCATCTGGGGAAGCTGCCCAGTCCAGGTTGCCTCCTTTACACCCCTCAACACACACACATCCCCCCCCACCCCCACCCCAATCACCCCACCAGCTTTTAAAGATCCCATGAAGATGGTTTCTTCACTTGTTCGGGTCACTTGCCTGTTCTGGAAACACCTCTGCCCAACCAACCCTTCCCCTGTTCCCTCTGGTTAGGGACCATTTCCATCCATTTAGAATGTTAAGTTGAATTAGCCAGGAAAGTGGGAGTTTCTGGCATGGGAAATTCCGCCCCCCCTCACCAACCTCATCCCCCACTCCTTCCCCACCCTCCTCCCAACTCTGTTGCACCCCTTACAATGTAAACGCTTCCCTGCGATGGTTCCCCTGCTAAACTGATACCCTATTTGCTCTGTGTTCATACAAAGAGAAGAACCTGCCTTTACATCACACATCGCACAGAGCAAGATCCCACAGAATAACAAAATGAAATGGGTGATCAGTTAATCTGTTTATGGTGGTTGAGGGAAGATTATGGGTTGTACCACTGGAAGAATTCAGGTTGAAAATGTTCACTCACAGAGTGACAGAATTGTGGAGTAATTCACCAATGTAGAAAGGAAGATGGGCATTTCTGTTGTGCCACTTAGCACCTTACAGCCAACAAAGTACTTCTGAAGTGTAGTTGCTGTTGCCGAAGGAAATAGTCACAGCCCCAACACTTGAAATCTTCAAGACTCAGTTCTAGATTATTTTCCATTTATAAATTTTCATTATCAGGGTACCATCTCAACAGGTCAAGTCTGGTTTAGCTAGCGCTACCTGTATAAATGTTGGTGGAATATAGATATTAGGCTGTGATGCCAACACAACTATAACAGAAGCATTAAGAAGAAACACAGCTGCCAATTTGAGCACAGGCAACATTGACCAGATAACCTGTTGGTTGAGGGATAACCATTCACCAGGGTGAACTCCCCTGCTGCTCTTCAAAAATAGCTTCATGGGACCTTTAACTGCACAGGCGGGCAGGACTTCAATTTAGAGCCTCATCTGAACAATGGCACCTCAGACTCTATACTGCGCTGGAAAGTCAGCCAAGATAAGATGTTATTGGAGAGGCTTGAACCCACCACCTCGTGACACAACTGAGATGGAATTTTCTTTGCGCAGTGATGGGTGCTGATCACTGGAGATGGGGCAGGTAGACCGATCACATGGATTGTTAATACCTGGAGCCTCTCCAGCTGATTCTTGTAGCGGTAAGCTTTATCCTTGGTGGACATACAAAGATCTGAAGCGTTTTAGCAAAAAAGCTCCAGACATTTCTTCAATGAGCGTTTACTGTCGAAAATTGTCTCTTTTAATTTTTTTCAGTATTATCAGAAAGCCTTTAACTGGTAAAGATGAAAGTTGCAGCCTCTCTTTTATATGGTCTGTTTATGACTGGGTACGGAAATCTTAACAATGATAAAACACTGCCTGGTGATTGAAAGTCTGTCATTATGACATCCTGATTGCCTTCTTGTTAGTTTGTATCTTAAAGTGATCTATTCACATAAGGGTGCCACTTCTAAGTTAAATTACAGGGTTGAAATTGACCTGGAATTAGCAAATTGTTCAGAAAGGCTCATGGCACTTTAATCAAAATATTTAATTATAGAAGGATTCACTCACTTAATTTAGCATACATAGGAGTTTTGTTTCAATATATGCACTTTGTATGACATGCAAGGAAATGTCCTTTTATGAGGCCTGCCAGACTTTTCTCTTACTGATGTCCAAATGATATGTAACGTATGCAAATAGAAGTGCTTTGTCCCAGTGGCATGAAGAAATGGCATGCCCAAATCTTATGGGTATATTTTTCAGTTATTCTCAGCATGTAAGCAAAACTGGCAAGGCCAACATTTATTGCTCCATTGCTGGTTGCCTTTGAGAAGGTGGTGTTGAGCCTTCTTTCTTGAACTTGTGCTCTGTGGGGTGTAGGTGTTCCCACAGCGCTGTTAGGTAGAGCGTTCCAGTGACAATGAAGGAGCTGCAGGTTGGGATGGGGTACGACTCAGAGGTGATGAATTTCCTGTGCACCCCCTGCCCGTGATCTCCAAGGTGGCGAGCTTGCTGGTTTGAAAGGTGCTGCTGACAATGCCTTGGCGACTTGCTGCAGTGCTTTCTGTAGATATTACAGCCACTGTGCACCGATGATGGAGGGACTGGGTGTTAGACCAGTGCACTGTATTCCCATGTGGTTCTTGATAAATAATTGTCAGAGTCAAAATCTTTGGTGGGGGAGAAGCATGGGCTCTAGATGTTTCTCTGGAATATTGGCAACATTGTCTGTTATGTGGGATATACTTTCTGGTGGAATGAGCCAATGGATTGCACAATGTTCAGCACCATTCACGACTCCTCAGATACTGAAGCAGCCCATGTCCAAATGCAGCAAGACCTGGACAATATCAAGGCTTGGGCGACAAGTGGTAAGTAACATTTGTGCCACACAAGTGCCAGGCAATGACCATCTCCAATAAGAGGGAATCTAAGCATTGCCCCTTGATATTCAATGGCATTATCATCGCTGAATCCCCTACTATCAACATCCTGGGGTCACCATTGACCAGAAACTGAACTGGACTAGCCATGTAAATACAAGAGTAGGTCAGAGGCTAGGAATCCTGCAGTGAGTAACTCAGCTCCTGACTCCCCAAAGCCTGCCCACCATCTACAAGGCACAAATCAGGAGTGTGATGGAATGCTCCCCACTTGCCAGAATGAGTGCAGCTCCCACAACACTCAAGAAGCTTAACACCACCCAGAGCAAAGCAGCCCACTTGATTGGCACCCCATCCATAAACATTCACTCCCTCCACCACCGATGCACAGTGGTAGCAGTGTGTACCATTTACAAGTTGCACTGCAGGAACAGATACATGGGAACACCACCACCTAGAAGTTTCCCTCCAAGTCAATCACCTTCCTGACTTGGAAATATATCACCATTCCTTCACTTTCGCTGGGTCAAAATCCTGAAACCCCCTCCCTAACTGCACTGTGGGTGTACCTACACCACATGGACTGCAGTGGTTCAAGAAGGCAGCTCGTCACCACCTTCTCAAGGGCAACTAGTGATGGGCAATAAATGCTGGCCCAGCCAGCAATGCTCACATCACATGGAATGAAAAAAGGTCGTTGGCAAATGCTTACAGGTCATTCAGTTATACTGGACTCAGATTTGCCCAAAAATGTAAGGTTCTTAATTTATATTATATGCTATGATTAGTTGCTCATTCACTGAGTAAAGGAGGAATCTGGAGCCAGTCTTTTTTAACATCGGTTTATTCACAAAACCCAGGTAATACAGGCACAGACTCCCATTACCTTCCCCCCACGCAGGTACAAACCGGTTCTTATATATACTTAAGAATAATGCCCTAACCTTTCCCCAGTTAGTATCAGCTGCTCTCACTTACAACTAAAGCATGCACTTCATTGTGACAGGATTGCAACATTAACATTGCGATAGGTAATGCAGCAATCTCTCTTGCTATCAACACTTTAACAGATTTTTATTTGGAATGTTGATTTTTTTTTGTGGATGGGTGGGGAGAGTTAATTAAGATCTGTACCTTACAACTCGCATTAAACACAACCTAACAAATCACCAAGGGGGTCACCATATTAACTGGCACTGCAACAAATCAAAGAATGCCAATTTTGTATGAAACTCAGAAGATCAAAATCTTCCAGGAAATAAATATTCACTGGTCACTTTTAGTCTATTTATACAACATCTCCATTTGATTAATTTTGCAAATCAATGTTTCAACATTATATTTTTAATCCTCGATTAATTGTGTCAAGGTTTATATTCAAAATACGTCAGGGTTTAAATCTGCCAACGTCCTTGGCTTTTTCACAGGCATTAAACGGGGGTAACAATGACAGCTTTAACTGAGGTATGATACAGGAGCCCAAACCACACTGAAATCGTCAGGGGCCTTACTTCTTTAGTCGACCTGAAGTCTGCCCGAAATGAGTGTGGATCTCATTTTAATGTGAAAATGAGCACAACCCGTCCTTGAAATCTGTCTTCCTGGAATGGCGCGGGTGCTGGATCTGACTCCTCTTAGTGTTACTGGTCTACAAGTGGCCTAGAAGGACCGGCAGTCCTTAAAGAGACCACCACCAAACTAATGTAAGTTTCTATCACACTAGATGTGGAGCTGGGAAGAAAAGGGGTGCTCCATTCCAGCTTCTACATGGTACTCTGGGCTGCCCCTGGCCTGATCGCATCCCCACCCGCCTCCCAGTTCCTTTTCCACCTCATGACCCATGTGGAAAAGTTGAATCTGATTGCACTTTTTGTGATGGCGATTTAGAAATGTTTTGTCATGTTCTTTCAGATATTTTATGAATAAAGTATATTTTTTCAAAAAAATCCTCCCAATTCTTTTCCCCCAAACCTTGATCCACTAGCACTCCCAAGACTTCCAGAGGACCACTGCAGGTGAGGCAAGCCACTGAAGGTGGATTTTGCCCCAGGAGCACTTTGCCTCTGGAAATGTGGCAGCTCGTCCTAACTATTGGGATGTGGCCTAAGCACCACGTGACAATGCTTAAGATTCCTAGTTTGTGTGTCTACTGAAAGCATATTACCCAAAAAGAGGCCATTACACACTTAGCCCATGTAGACTTTCTAGGATTTCTGGAAAATCTCCGATAAAAATGCAATAAAAAATTTAAGAATGAGCTAATGTTCAGCTATTTACTACAGCACTGGCTAAGTCTGTAGAACTATTTGCTACTAATGTTCAAAATCAGAAACTGCAAAAATATATCTTAGTGTACCACAGATTAGAGGATATAAACTGAGAGAATGCTGCATTGTCTGATGTGCTTGTCTTTCGGATGAGAAGTTAAAGTGAGGGCTCGTCTGCCCTCTCAGGAGGATGTAAAAAATCTCTTAGTTCTATTTTGAAGAAGGACAAGGGAGTGCTCCCCAGTGTCCTGACCAATATTTATCAACCAGCATCGCTAAAACAGATCATTTATGTCATTACCGGTTTGCGGGACTTTGCTGAATGCAAATTGACTGCCACACTTGTGATTTAAAAGTAATTAATTAGTTGTAAAGTACTTTGGGCTGTCCCAAGGCCATGATAAGATGCTAATTAGATTTGAAAGTTCTTTTGTTATTTGTGTCTATAGTCACCATATATCAAATCAGATATTGAACTATTTCCACCTCTAAATTATTGCATGTCCTTGTGTCTATTTGACATTTATGTACCAATATCATGTAAATAACTTGCATGCTTTCGACAATTTAGGGATAAATTTTCTTTATTTTTTTTTTAAGAACTATTGGCCTTATAAATATTTAAAACCAACCTGTATCTCAGGTGTTAAATTATTAAGATGCGATTGAATTATTGATACAGCCATAAACTACTATCATTTTCTTTAACCCTTCTTTTCAAAGGATTTCAGAAAATGTCATTATTTTCAACAGGTCTGACCACCATGGTCCCACTTGGCAAAAGAAGGGCGAGACTCCTTAAACAGAATGCTGTTCAATTCGAACAGTAGCTGTTAGGATTCGGAGTATCACAGCGTAATGCTGATAACGATCTATGTTTTTTTATAAATAGCCTGACTTTATAAATAAAACACGATGAACTGCATATTAATGAAATGTTTATCATCTTCCCCGCTCTGACAGCACTTGTCACTTCCCCTTACAATGTGCACAGATCATTTTGTATTGTCCATTAAAAAAGAAAACATTTATTTTTATCGCTCTTGTCTTTCCATTTATTTGCCTGCCATCTGCCAGGGTGGGATCATTAAAAGCATGTTGAAAGTGTGTTATCTAAAAACATGTGTAAATTCCACTCCAGCAACAGGATTTTCTTTCCCCAGGTATTAATGCTAATTTCCCTTCATTCTCTGAACCTACAAACAATTAGAGGAATGCAACTGTCGGAATCTGAATTTCAGTCGCACAGCCTGTGTCTGTAATTGTTTCCTTAAATACCTAACAGTGAAAGAGAACAGTAACGGGATTTAATTGAAAGTGGCACTTGCTGATTATTTGATATCTTTCCCTCTTGTATTTATTCTCACCGGTAGTCTCTGCTACATTCAGCCCTCCTGACCAGCACATGAAGTACTGTACATCATGCATGGGGTCAATTTTAATCTAAGTTGACAGGCAGGCAGCCCGCAGGATCAGGTAGAATTTGGATTTTTCAGCCTGCGATCAGCCTTCCTGATGTTACTCCCCATTCACTTCAGTGGGGGTAAAATTGAGCTGAATGTAAAACCAGCATCCAGCCCGTTCTGTCTGTTTCCCAACAGGTAGGGTAGATTAAAACCATCTCCCTATAAAAGAAATGTTTGAACTGCTCCAAGTCTGTTCCTTCGCACATCCCCGGTTTTCATCACCCCACCATTGGCAGCCGTGCCTTCAGCAGCCTAGGTCTCTGGAATATCACTCAATCAGGGAGCTTGATGTGTGCAAATTGGCTGCCATGGTTCCTACATTATAACAGTGACTACACTTCAAAAGTACTTCATTGGCTATGAAGTGCTTTGGGACAGTTCTATGGTCATGAAAGATGATTTTGTAAAAGCAAGGCTCTTCGCTCTCTAAACCTCTCCACCTCTCTCCTCCTTTACAATCCTTCCTAAAACTAACTCGACCTGTCCTAATTCTTTCTTATGTGGCTCGCTGTCAAACTGTCTGACAAAGCTGCTGTGAAGTGCTTTGGGATGTTTTGCTATGAAAAGGGTGCTATATAATGCAAGTTGTTGTTGCTTGAGTTTTTTGGTTGGAGATCTGGGGGAATATACCAGGATTGATTTTTGCAAGATGAGGTTCTTGGATTAGCGTCTTGCTCGACATGAGCATAAATCCTGGATAGTGTTACAACAAAATAAAAACTTGTAGTTCTGTGTCACCTTTAACATAATGAAACACCCCAAGGTGCTTCACAGGAGTGTTATAAAGCACCAAGCAATATGAAGAGATATTAGGGCAGACGATCAAAAACTTGGCCAAATAGGTAGGTTTTAAGGAGTATCTTAAAGAAAGAAAGCGAGGTAGAGAGGTGTAGGGAGGGCTTTCCAGAGCTTGGGGACTAGCAGCTGATGACAGGGCTGGGGGCCGGAGGAGATTAGAGAGGTAGGGAGGAACGAGACCCTGGAGGGATTTGAAAGGAAGGATGAGAATTTTAAAATCAAAGTTTTGTTTGAATAGGAGCTGATGTAGGTCAGACAACATTGGGATGATGGGTGAACGGGACTTGATGCAAGTAAGGACACAGGCAGCAGAGCTTTGGATAGCCTCTAGTTTATGGAGGGTAGAATGTGAGAGGCCAAGAGTGCATTGGAATAGTCAAGTCTAGAAGCAACACGAATGAGGGTTTCAGCAGCAAATGGACTGAGGAAGGGTTTGGGGGGGTGGGGGTGCTTGGAGAGATTGGGCGATGTTGCAGAATTGGAAATAGGCAGTCTTAGTGATGGTGTGGATCTGTGTTTGGAAGGCTTCTTAGGGTCAAATATGCCACCAGGGTTGCAAATTGTCTGGTTCAGCCTCAGACAGTTGCCAAACAGAGGGTTGGAGTTGGTAGCTAGGGAATGGTGACAAAAAGGGACTGAAGACAATAGATTCAGTCTTCCACCTATTTAATTAAAGGAAATTTTTGCTGATCCGGCACTGGATGTCAGATGAGCAGTCTGCTAATTGAGTGGAAGAGTTGTGAGAGATGGTGTTTAGGTCGTCAGTGTACGTGTGAAAACTATTACTGTGCTTTTGGACGATCACAAGGGACAGCATGTGGATGAGAAATAGGAGGGGGCCAAGGGCAAATCCTTGAGGGACACCAGAGATAGCAGTGCAGGAGCAGGAAGGAAAGCCATTGCAAGTGATGCCCTTGCTACAATTAAAAGGAAGAAAAAAAGACTTGCATTTATAAAGCACTTTTGATGACCACCCGATGTTTCAAAACACTTTACAGCCAATGAGGTACTTTGAAATGCAGTCACTGTTGTAATGTAGGAAACACAACAGTCACTTTGCACACAGCAGCACAGCAAACTCCCATAAACAGCAATGACCACGCAGTTTGTTTTTCTGATGTTGAGTGAGGCATTAATATTGGCTAGGACACGAGGATAACTCCCCTGCTCTTTGAAATAGTGTCATGGGATATTTTACATCCACCTGAACAGGCAGTTGGGGTCTCGGGCTAATGTGTCGTCTTAAAAATAGCACCTCTGATAGCGCTGCACTACACTCGAGTGTCCGCCTTGATTTTTGTGCTTAAGCCTTAGAGTGGGACTTGACCCAGGGACCAACTGAGCCACGGCTGGCAAAATAGATAGATGGATAAGAATGGAACCAGGCGAGTGCAGTCCCACCCAGCTGGACAACAGCGAAGAGGTGTTTAAGGAGGATGGTGTGGTCAACCATGTCCAAGGCTGCAAACAGGTTGAGAAGGATGAGGAGGGATAGTTTACTTTGTCACACAGAATTTTATTCTGACTTTGATGAGAGCTGCTTTGGGACTGTGGCAGGTCGGAAACCTGATTGGAAGGATTCAAACATGGAGTTCCAGGAAAGATGGGCATGGATTTGGGAGGTGACATCATGTTAAATGACTTTGGAGAGGAAAGAGACGTTGGAGATCGGCTGGTAATTTGCAAGGACGATCGGGTTAAGGGTTGGCTTTTCAGGGGAGGGATGATGATGACAGATTTAAAGGAGAGAGGGACAGAACCTGAGAAGCAAAACCATCAACAGTATCAGCTAACATGGGGACCAGGATGGGAAGGTGGTTAGTCAGATCAGTGGGAATAGGGTTGATTGAGCAATGTCTCACGAACAGGATGAGCTCGGAGAAGCAGATGGCTGATAGCTGTGAAACTGGAGAAGTTCAGGGGCAGGGGGTACTTTAGAGAAAGGTCAGTCTGGTGAGCTAGTGGAAGGAAGGAAACAGCAGGGGCGGCTGAGGCACCAATCTTGGTGGAAAAGAAGTCCATGAGCACCTCACACTTGTTGTTGGGCATGTGGATGGAAGAGACAGGGAAGAGGGGTTTAAGAAGACAGTCTGCAGTAGAGAAAAGAAGCTGAGGGTTACCATTGCATTCCAGGATGTTCCTGCAATATCGAGCAGTTTTAGTAGACAACAGCAGAATCCAATAGTGCTTCATGTATTCTAGCCAGACCTCCAGTGAATGGCTAAACCAGTTATCTGGCATATGCATTCAAGTCTGTGTCCCATGGAGTTAAGGGAGCAGAGATGAGGGCTGTATCAGGGGGAGCAGCCAGGGTGCGAGAGAGTCATGTTTTATTGGGGAATACAGTTATGTCGGCTGTGTTGAGAGAGAAACCTTGGCCAAAATCCCCTAGCAGTTTTGGACAAACATCAGAGGCTGCACTTTGCATTTCAAAATTGGCCATGATGTTTAATACAGCATAACCAAACTTAACGTGTTATCAAAGAACTTTCTGAGGGCTGAGATTCAGCACATGCTTGTCATTTCTGTGAGGTTTCTTTGAAATTTGCACTGAAAAGATATGTTGAAATAAGACACTAAAACTATTAAAAATAAGTTATATGACATTATACAAACACAGACCAGTTTGCAAAGAGTTTGCAAAACTGGTTTCATGCGATCTAAGGAATAGTTGGAAAAAACGTATCGAAAGAAATTACAACTGATTGAATATTAGGAGTAACTATGGTTACAATTTCCAAGCTATTGTATAATGACATTTTTCTGTACATTGTCTTTTCTTAGCACAATTTGTGCATTGGCTTCAAATTAAGTGCAACCATGAAAGCTGCTGGACTGTTTAAAACTCCAACTGGTTTGCTAATGCCTTTCACGGAAGGGAACCTGCTGTCCTTACCTGGTTTAGTTAACTTTCGTCCTGATCTCACATAAGATGGTTGACTCCTAATCCCCTCTTTGGCCCTAGTAAGCCACTGAGTCATCAGGGCAACAAAGGGTTGTCAATAAATGTAGCCTTGACATTGCTGCCCACACCCCAAGAAAAGTTAAACAAGTTAAAATAAATATATATAAAGGCATACCCTACTTTATTCTTCAAGATGTCACTTACTTAAAAAGCAACTAAAAGGAGAGGGAAGAAATAGTTTTCATTCTAAGTATGTACCAGAAAGCTGCCACATCTTTGATTCAGACACCACCTATTTTGGTTATAAGTGCGTACCTCTAATTTACAGGTACATGAGAAAACTTCGTTGGAAAGTCTCGCCCAGCATCTGACTGAGAAGCGACCAGAAGATGGGAAGTTTGGACATGCAATGGTGGACTTCAGCGTGGGTGGAGAATCAGATGGTTAGTATCTTTTTTTGTTAAAATGGTTCCATTCAATTTAAAGGGCTTAGCACTTCAGTTTACAAAGTGCGTGTGTTTTGCTCTTGCCTGAAAGATGCAGATTTTATGCTGCAGTCTCTCTGGAAAATATGGTTTTCTAGAAATTTATGGTGAGATAACTTGCTGTTTAAAGGGATGTTTTAAATCTTCATCAGCATACATGAGTACGAAAGAGAAGTGAGATCTGCACAGAAATTAAAAATCATAAGTACAGCTTCATGCTGCAGTACAGATTTACAAGCTAGCAGATTTAAGCAGGTATATGTAAGTGGAAATGGGAAACGCATAATGCACCTTTTATTTATTGAACTAGAAGCAAACAATAATTGCTCAGCAGTTATTGAGATTTGCAGGGACCAATTAACATTGTAGTGATGGTCAGAATGGAGGCTCTGTGTTTTGAGATAGATTGCAACAGGAGGTCGAAAGTATAATTGCCCTTTAGATGTAATATCCCCCGATCATAAGACAACTGCAGAACATACGCTGCATCTGTCATTGACCGGAATTCAATAGGGATACAATTCTAAGTGGGTGTTATAGGGAATTGAGTAGATTTGCAGAGGCTGTGAAGCCAAAGGTGGACAACGTACAAGAAGTACATCTGAGAACGCAGGTAAGTGAAGCTAAGACTCCTCAGGAAAGGAGTTACGCCTATTGGGAGAGGATGAACAGGCTGGTTCATTTTTCTCTTGAAAACAGAAGGCAGAGGGGTGACCTAAGAGGGGCGTTTAAAATTATAAAAGGTTTTGATAGAGTGGACACAGAGAAAGAGCAAAACAGAGAAAGAGGCTATAAGATAGTCACCAAGAAATCCATTAGAGAATTGAGAAAAAACCTCTTTACCCAGAAAGTGGTGAGTATGTGGAACTCACTACCACAGAGAGTGGTTGAGCTGAAGAGTACAGATGCATTTAATGGGAAGCTAGATAAGGGTGAAGGGAAGCGAGGGTTATACTAATAAGAAAGAATGGGAGGATGCTCAAGTGCAGCATGAACCAGTTGGGCTGAATGGCCTGTTTCTGGGGTCTGTATTCCAAGTAGTTCTATGTAAGATGTAGGATTAGGGGAAGAATGGGAAATCATTAAAGTGATGTGCACTGTATATAATTGAAGAAGGAGAAGTTTAACATCACCATCACTGATTAACTATCGTCAGAATAGATTTGATTGACCCTTACACCCCTTCAAGGTAGGGGCTTGAGCCTGATGTTGTGTTTGTGACTATCCATGGTGGCTCTGCCATTAACTTGTTCTGTACTGCAGCACCATCACTCACAGGCTGTGGGGTGTTATTGGCCAATTCAAAGAATAGCTTAGCGGCCCTGTGGTGGCATTTTCTCAGTTGGGGGAATAGGAGATAGCAGAATCATTCGCGTCTGAAAAGAGGAAAGTCAGGTCAGCATATCAGAAAGAAACCCTTCATCAGAGCACTAGCCCCTGCCAGTGTTACATTGGTTTCTTCTGAAGCTCAACATGCTGCTCTAACTGCATGTGTACTTTCAGCAAACTGAAGTATCTGCTGTGTATGTCTGATTCACATGGCTGTACACGCACTGCATAAATTTAATGGCTTAAACTCAATTAGCCCACAAAAGACATGGATCGGCACCAGGAAGTATAGTTCCATGCATTAGCTTCTGGGAGTCTGCGTTGACAGGATCATTTTCGTTCTTGGAATACGGGAAACACTGGCAAGGCCGGTGCCCATCTTTAGTTTTCCGAAGAGGATGGTGGCGAGCTTTCCTCTTGAACTGCTGCAGTCCTGTGGTGAAGGTGCTCCCACAAGTATTGGGCAAGGAATTCCACATTGATCCAGTGAAGACTGAAATGTCCAGCTCTGATTTATGAACTCTAATGAGATATAATTTCAGAGGTGATAGGTTGTGTGATATTAGTGCATATGTACAATGAATTCTGGCGTTCAGATCTGTCTATAGCCTCTCCCATCCCTCTCTGTAGCCTCTTCCAGTCCTAAAATCCTCTGAGAACTCAGTATTCCTCCAAATCCTGTGCACCCCCATTTCTTTGACCCCACCATTGGTAGTCATGCCTTCAGCTATCTAGGCCCTAAATTCTGAAATTTCACCCTCTCTTTCTTTGAGACGCTCCTTACGATCGACTTCCATTACCAGTTCTAATAACTCTTTATGTAGCTCAGTGTCAAATTTTGTTTGATAAATCTCCTGTGGAGCTCTTTGGGACATTTTTACTTTGTTAAAAATGCTGCGTAAATGCAACTTCCTCTTGTCATAAATGCAGCCACCAATTTGTATGTAGCAAGGTCCCACAAACAGCAATGAGCTAAATGACCAGAACATCTATTTAGAAGCTTGCAAATGGTAAAAAATCTTAAGTGCACAATGTTAATATTTCCTCTTCCACTGCTACTGGCAGGAAATGCGGGTGTGTCTGAACCCAGGATCTATAGGGAAGCTCGAGGCCGGAGCAGTAATGAGCCCCATATCAAGCGGCCAATGAACGCGTTCATGGTCTGGGCCAAGGATGAGAGGCGAAAGATTCTTCAAGCCTTCCCCGACATGCACAACTCCAACATCAGCAAGATTCTGGGTAAGTGGCACCCTTAACTGGCTAGCATTCTACTGAGTCCTTGTCTTGGGTGATTGTCTTATTATTTCTTTTTATAGAAAAAATTGATCAAACTAGGGATGACAGAAATATGCCAAAGATCATGACCATTTTTGCTTAATAGTTTGTAATTAAATACAGTACTTAGCAACACTGAGACTGAAGTTTCGTTGTCAGGTAGAAGAATGTTAGCTATGTGTAGATGTGATTAATTAATAAGTGTGAAGAAAAACAACATCCCTTAGAAGACAAAAGGCAGCCTGAATCGTTAAGATGATAATGTCCATGTAATTCTTCCTGACAGTCTGACAGATAACAACCATGTAATTCTTTTTGTGAGTCACTTATTCTTTGACTTCGCTAAATTAAATTACATTTTGTCAGTAAGAAACAGCCTCCTTAATGTCAAAATAGAGATAACTTGCCCAGCCGCTGAAGATCTGTAGGTGATGTTCACTTTAATTATTTTCCTTAGTTTTTAAAGGGGTGTTTTAATTGGGAATTTTTGGCTCATTGCTATATGTAAAGGGGGACTGGAGGTTTGAATCTACCAACAATGGTGGGGGCTGGCGGACTCTATAGTAATCATCTTTGTGAGCAGTTTAAAACATGCAACAGTTCGAAAACCGTCCAATATATGAACATTTCAATGAATTTCCGTAACTGGCTTCTTTGAGTGCTGCATTCTCTGTGTGTTTGCGCGCGGTAGCACTCCCCGACATCCAAAGGCTCAGGCAGCTGAACTCCTCCCAGGCTTGTGCCATTGCCATCTTGTATGCGGTTACTAGAAAGTATGCTGGGTTGACTCTCCTTTCTGATTTTCCCACCCTCACTGTGTGGAAAGTGATTGGCCTTAGCCCAGCACACTGGGACAGCTGAGACTGCAGGAGCACAGCATATGGTGGATTACAAGCTCAGACATACCTCCTATTTCTCTCTCTCTCCCCTTCTTTGCTACCCGGCTGTTCCTAGTTTCAATAATCCTCCACTGATAAGAATATATTTTTAAGACAGGGTTTTTCTCCACACATATTACTGCATTATTTATGATGCAGCTTCCTCGATGGTCCAAAGTGTTGAAGGTGCCAGCTTCCATTTCCAGTTTGTGCTGATCTCCAAGCGAGAGAGCAGGAAAATGGCTCCAGCTGGCCTCAGCACCTCAAGACAGGAGGGAGGGGAGTCATCCAGGTTGGCGGGTGTCAGCTGAGGGCAGGGTTGGCCTCACTTGTGGTGCCCACCATAATGAAGAAATGGTGGTGGTGTGTCACAGTTCACTCAGGGAATCCAAGTTGCTATGACAACATGCACTTTTACATGTGTGTTGTAGTTTGAAGCTATGGATAGTGATGGTAGAAGCTCCATTGTTCTTTCCATCACATGGCTAACCAGGAATCTCACTACCTGACATTGGCATGTGTTGGAAGGATTTGCAGGTTGATACTCAACCTGTTTGGCTGCATTATGAATGTACCTTCCTTGGCCATCAAGTCCTTGAGTGGGTCTTGAACCCAGAGCTTCTGGTTCAGAGGCAGGGACACTACCCACTGTGCCACAACACCTAAGTGTAGGTAGCTGTATGATTAATGAGGTGACTGAGATGAGCTGTCCCAGCTTCAGGAGAGAGATGGGGGCCAGTGTTTTATGGCTCTGCTGTGTGCGTGTCTCCCTTGACAGATGCGGCGAGCCATTTAAATCTCCATTCAGTTTGGTGGGACCGTAGTATCCCGGTGGGCAGGCGGGGCCATAAAATCCTGGCTGGGGAGAATTGGGTGTTTATAAACAACTGTAATTCCTCCTGCTCTGGAAGAGTTTGGTCTAAAAAAAATGGAGGTTGGCTGTTGACTGAGAAACACACCAGGGCCTGATGCCTAATGAGGGGCATCTGACGACCTGACCCTCAAAAATGAACTTGACCTATTGGGTACTTATCTCCGGCAGGAATCTTTCATTGTCTAATTTATAGTCTGAATAAAATTATCACACAGTTTGTTTTTTCTTACATTGATATTCACTTAAAAGTAAGCAAGACAGGAAAAAGAAAGAAATGGAGTGTATTATCACATTACCAGTGCTGAGAAATCGGTGTTGAATTATTACTGAATAATGTAGCGGCTTTCTGATGATGTATTATTCCTTCTGAGCAAATAGCAAAGTGTTGTTTGATCTCATGGAGACTGTTTTCTCATATTCGGAGATATATTTAGACACAGAGCTGGCGTTGTGTGAAAAACAGGAAGCCTTTCTTTCAACCTGTATGATATCTGTTTAATAGAAGTAAAGCTTCGCGCTACTTCTGCATCTCCCACATGGCGTTTGTGAGCAATTTTGCAGGCTCTCCGATAATGTCCAATGGACCAATGTCTCAGACTCGGTGCATTCAGCCTTTCTGTAGATTTCCAAATACATTGTTTCAGTTTGGGAGAGCGCATAGAATATCCTGCAGACCACTGTATAGAGGATCAGCTCAAGTCACGTCATATACAGTGAGAGGTACTGCGATCGATTTTAACTAATTTCTGCTGTTGATGACGGGAGAGATAGTAGTCAAAGTGAGGGACTGGCTCCATTTCGAAAGGGGCCTACCACTGGGCATCCAAAGATCTCACCTGTTTCAGGCAGTAGGCCTCATCTGATATGCCCTAAGACCCTGATTACTATTTTAGGTTGGAACTGGTCAGAATCTGTGCCAGACATAGGGACATAAGAACAAGGGTAGGCCATTCAGCCCATTGAGCCTGCTCTGGCATTCGATTAGATCATGGCTGATAATTTACTTCAACACCACTTTCCCGCACTGTCTCCATATCCCTAGATGTCATTATTATCCAGAAATCTATCGATTTCTGTCTTGAACATACTCAATGATTGAGCTTCCACAGCCCCCTGGGGCAGAGAATTCCAAAGATTTCCCACCTACAGAGTAAGAAATTTCTCCTCATCTCAGTCTTAAGTGGCCTACCCCTTATTCTGAGACTGTGTCCCCTGGTTTTAGACTCACCAGCCAGGGGAAACATCTTATCTACATCCCTGTCATGCCCTGTAAGAATTCTGTAAGTTTCAAGAAGGTCAACCCTCATTCTTCAAAACTCCAGGGAATACAGACCCAGTCTCCCCAATCTTTCCTCATAAGACAATCCCACCATCCCAGGGATTAATCCAGTGAACCTCTCTTGCACTCTCTCTATGATAAGGGGACCAAAACTGTACACAAAACTCCACGAGGTCTCACCAAGGCTCTGTACAACTGATGACACTGCAAGATGACACTACAGACCAGTTCCTCCACCAATGGAACCAAAAAGACCCAGCGTTTGGAATTGTTTTCATAGGGATGGATGGAACAGGGACAAAATTGGCCCTGCTGGGGCCACTGCCCTCCAGGATCATGACACCCACCTCATATACCTACCTCGAAGGCAGCCAAAGTGTCCCGATATTGCCCAGCTTTAATCTGGAAAGTCTGCACCTGGAAATCCATGGCTCTGCCTGGTACAGAACAGGTGCACTCTTTTTCAAACACTGACAGGTCATAACTTAACACCTCCAAATGCCTCAGGAAACCTTCCCATCAATTCTTCACAAACCTTGAGCTTTTTGTGACATGCAACAGTCACAGTTTAACTGACCGCTGACCTCGCCCACTGGGCTGTTGACAGGAAATGCTGCATGCCTGTTCAGTGAGTCAGCCAATAACAGTAACAAATCAGTGTGAGGCTTTGCTACTCTGCGGTCAAGCTCACTCAATTGGAAAACATTGACAGATGCCCCATACGCCACTTTCCCGCACTATCTCCGTATCCCTAGATGTCATTAATATCCAGAAATCTATTGATTTCTGTCTTAAACATATTCAATGATTGAGCTTCCACAGCCCTCTGGGGTAGAGAATTCCAAAGATTTCCCACCTACAGAGTGAGAATTTTCTCCTCTTCTCAGTCTTAAGTGGCCTATCCCTTATTCTGAGACTGTGTCCCCTGGTTTTAGACTCACCTGCCAAGGGAAACATCTTATCTACATCCCTGTCATGCCCTGTAAGAATTCTGTAAGTTTCAAGAAGGTCAACCCTCATTCTTCAAAACTCCAGGACTTGTTACACTCAGTACATTCAGTCTTTGTGTAGATTTCCAAATACATTGCTTCAGTTTGGGACAGTGCATAGAATACCCTGCAGACCACTATATATAGGATCAGCAATAGTCAAAAGGTATCATCTGTTTTCAGAAGGTTAGCAGTTGAGATCAGATAGTTGTGAATTGTGTGGGCCCAAGGAGGCAGCTAAGTGTATTCCAAAAGCAACATTATATTGCGACAAACAGCAACTAATGTCGGCAGTAAAGGGATAGAACAATGAGTAGCAAACGGGTTTATTGTGCAAAGCAGTGCATGTGTTAGGCTGACATTTTGCACAGGCTCTCGAGGTTTCAGCTGACATTTTAAAAAGCTTCTAAGGAGTCCTTAATATACAAACAAAATCTCGTCTTAATATGTTACTCTGTGATGGTTCTTGACCAAAGGAATACATTTGATGTTCTGCTGCTTCTCTTAGTATGCGAAGATTACAAAGATTCCCGGGACTACATAGGAGTTGAAATTCGATACTGGGTAGATAAACTTTTTCTCACGGACTGACAGGTGCTTTGACAGCTGATGCCAATCTATAAATTGGCCTTTACTAGTGCAGCAAATAGTGATGCCAATTTGTGCGTTTTATCATTTTATTCTTTCTATATCGTCTTCTGCTGTTTGGATTTCTTACTGCATGCTTTCCCTCTCCCTCTCTCTGTAACCTCCTCCAGCCTTACAACCCTCTGAGAATCCTGTGTTCTTCCAACTCGAGCCTCTTCCCTCACTCCACCATTGGCAGCCATGCCTTCAGCTGTCCAAATCCTAAACTCTGGAATTACCTCCCTTAACCTCTCCAACACTGTATGCCTCCTCCTTCTCCTTTAAGATGCTCCTTAAAAATTACCTGTTTGACCAAGCTCTTGGTCACTTGTCCTAACATCTCCTAATGTGGCTCAGTGTCAAAAGTTTGTCTGATTATGCTCTTGGGGAGCGACTTTTACTATGTTAAAGAGGTTATATAAATGCAAGTTTTTATTGTTTTCATGCAACTGTCATGTTACAACTATATGACATTTACACCCAAAGTGGGAAAGATAATTAATAAAAGAAACGAGAAGAACAAAAATTGATTAAACAATGATTAGAAGCAACAGCAGTTTAGAAAAGGGTATTACAAAGGTAGAATGTGCCCTTATTGGAGATTCATAAAAAGCCATCTTGTTGCAAAACTTAAGAAACAATTCCAAAAAAACTGAAGTTAAATTCACTCGATACAAAAAGGGGAATGTCTTCTGAATGTAATCGCGTGAATGTTAATCTTGATATTTTAGATTGATGAGCTGTCCTTTTTTTAAGAAAAAAATTCAGCGTTGGTCCATTTGTTCATTTCCCTTTTCTTTGTGCGTGTGTAATAGGAAACGAGCAGAGTCAAACAAAAGGGTCACTGTTGTAGCTCTGGCAGTTCGGATGGTAGCAGGAGGGCAGCTGTGTGCTCACAGAGGTAGGCTTCATCGAACGAGGCCTTATAGGCAGTGATCTCATTGAGGGGCTTGAATGCTGCTCGCAGGCATCATACAAATCCTGGGAAGCGAATGCTGCCTCATGCCCATTATGCCTCTGATACGTATTATGGAGTGGTTGAGGAGCATTTTTTGTGTGGCTCTCACTCCATTCTTGCGGTCATGTTGGACACTTGACAGTCAGCACGCCTCGTGTGGTCCATGTGTAATGTCTCCTGTGCCAAAAGAATGTGACACAATTGTTCCAAGCTTCTCTCCTCTTGATTTTAATCCTCAGACGATTCCCCAGGAAAGTATTCATTATGGAATGAGAAAATTAAGAAGGATGTTGGCAAAAAGAGAAGTGACTAATAATTCTCTTTAATAAATATATTTATATTACTATATATTTATGGTCAAGGTTTGGAGGAGTCACTGAGCTGACTGTGTGAAGGAGATGAATCACCACTCAAAGTGTGATAGGTACCATGGGCAGGTGGCTCTCTTTATAAGCAGGGTTGGGTAGAAGATGATCTTGGCAGCTGTTTTTAAGAGCAAGGAATTTTGGAGGGCTCCATTTGTCAGATATCCCAGGATTTTGAAGTTAGACTTGATGTTTCTTATTGGAGGAAAGGGGAAAGTATTTTGGTCAGAATCTTGTTATGATATGCATATGATCTGGGAGTGTTCAATGCTGACACTGCCTCCCCAAAGTGCAAACATTTTTAGTTGTGTTACAGCTGTGTCTCAGTTGGTAGCAATCTCACCTCTGAGTCAGAAAGTCCATGCTCCACTCCAATCTAGGCAGATACCTCAATGCAGCACTGAGGGAGTGCTACATTGTCGGAGGTGCCATCTCCCTGTTGAGATGCTAATTGAGACCCTATCTACTCTTTAAGGTGGACATAACAGATCCCATGACACTATTGTTATCTGAAAAGGAAGAATGTGCAGGGTTACGGGGAGAAGGCGGGGGAACGGCACTAGGTGAGTTGCTCATTCGGAGAGCTGGTGCAGGCACGATGGACCAAATGGCCACCTCCTGTGCTGTAACAATTTTGAGATTCTGCAGTTTTTATTTTGAAGAACCAGGGTGCTATTGCTAAATTATCTTCCCAGTGTCCCAATTTCTCCCTCAACCAACATCGCAAAGACAGATTATTTGGTCATTATCATATTGCTGTTTGTGTGTTCGCTGTGTGCAAATTTTCTGTCATGTTTTGTGCGTAACAGCAGTGACTACACTCCAGAAGTATGTAATTGGTTGTGAAGCACTTTGGAACATCCTGAGGTTACTGCAGTGAACTCCAACCCAGTAAAGGAGCAAAGGAAAGGGTCCTTTCCTTACATTGTGGGAAATAGGCAGTGGTGAGAATGACTTTATATTTCATAAGTCTTCATTCGAAAAGCAAATGCTAACTTATGTTACTAGTTTTACACAGTGAAAAGATAATGGTTAATGCTGGCTATCTGGTAGAAGAAGCAGTTTAAGTTAAAGTAAGAAAGGCGTTAGGGGAAGGAGGCGTAAGTGCACAGATCTCCAGAAGGTCAGCCACTTGAAGCTGCCTCAAGAATTCCATTGGGGCAGCCAAGAGAGAACTCGAAGGAAGTCTGACTGGTGACACCCCTGAGATGCACTGTGGAGGTGGGAGCAGGTGGTGCACTAGTGCAATCAACAGTTTAATGTGGCAGGCTGCTCTGTTAACGGTGCACAGCCAAGTTGCATAGTGTGATGCAAGGATGTCACCACGCAGCTGCTGAGAGCTGATCCAGCACTGTGCCGAAAGCAGGTCTGGTGCCCTGCGCACTCAGGACACTGCCTGCTTGCTGCTGCCAATTGAAATATGTGATAAGGGGTGGACTGAGGGAAAATTCCTGACCCTTGTGGTTTATGTACCTCTTGTTCACTGGGCGAAATTAAAAGAAAACCTGGATTGCGGGGGGGGGGGCGGGTTTGGGGGAGGGGTGGTGGTATGCAAGGTGTAATTGGACCTCATTACAATAGTTTTTTGAGTGGAAAATGGGGTGCAAAGCTCCTATTTAGAGGGTCAGCGTCTTGTGGCGCTAGCAACACATGCAACGCCAGGTTGGTCTGAGAGCTTTAAAGGCATCCGTGGTAAATGCCTAAAGCAGTTAGGTGTCTTTAAATGTGCAGAGAGATTGATGGGCAGCTCCTAAATTTAGTGGTTCTTGTATATTTTTTGTACCAGGACAATTAAAAAAATCTTCTTCTCCCTTTGCGAGTAACCCTGCCCAAGGGCTTGCAAAATCAAGATCACTGCTTCCAGGCTTCCATTCCTGTTGGATCATGCCAGCCATATGTTGGATATGACACTTTTCCTCTTTGTCATCCCTTCTGTCTTCATTGCTGCAATTTTTTGGGAAGCTGATTTCAACATTACAGTTAATTGCAAAAAATTCCGGAATACAATCTAGGCAATACAGGACAACAAGAGCCACACACATGGTTTCACATCCCCATACATCCATGTCACGCTAGCTCCTGATGCTTGCCCTTGGCTAATTTGGACAGCATATGAAGTAATGTCATTTATAATGAATCAAAGAATCACTTGCAATGGCTTCTGTTCCTGCTCCCTCGCTGGTACCTCTGATATCCTTCAGGGATCTATCCTTGGCCCCCACCTATTTCTCATCTACGTACCCCTTGGGTACATCATCTGAAGTTTTCACATGTACCCTGACAACACCGAGCTCTACCTCACCACCCTGTTTTGACTCCTCCACTTGCTAAATTATCAGACGGCCTATCTGACATCCAGTACTGGGTGAGCAGAAATTTCCTCCAATTAAATATTGGGAAGACTGAAGCCATTGTTTTCAGTCCCCAGTCCAAATTCTGTTCCCTAGTTACTGACTCCATTCCTCTCCCTGGCAACAATCTGGGATTAAGCCAGTCTGTTCATAACCTTGGTGTCACATTTGATCATTAGAGGAGCTTCCAACCTTCCATCTCTAAAGCTGCCTATTTCCAGCTCTGTAATATCGCCCAACTTTGCCTCTGCCTCAGCTCAACTGTTTCTGAAACCTTCATTCATGCCTTTCTTTCCTCTAGACTTGGCTGTTCCACTGCACTCTGGCTGGTGTGCCACATTCTACTCTCCAAAAACTTGAGGCCATCCAAAACTCCTTGTCCTTGTCTTAATTCACACCAACTCCTACTCCCGTATCACCCCTGTGCTTGCTGACCTACGTTAGTTCCTGGTCAAGCACTGTTTTGATTTTAAAATTCTCATCCTTGTTTTCAAATCCCTCCATTCCCTCGACCCCCTCCCCCACCCTCCCATCTCTGTATTTTCCTCCAACTCCACAATCTTTCTAGATATCTGCGCTCTTCTAATTCTGGCCTTTTGTGCTTTCCCTAACATAATTGCTCCACCATTGGTGGCCGTGCCTCCAATTGTCTAGGCCCCAAGCTCCAGAATTCACTCCCTACACCTTTCTGCCTCTCGACCTCCCTTTCCTCCTTCAAGATACTTCTTAAAACCTACCCCTTTGACCAAGCTTTTGGTCATCTGACCTAATATCTCCTAATGTGGCTCAGTGTCATACTTTGTTTTATAATGCTCCTGTGAAGTGCCTTGGGTCATTACGTTACATTAAAGGCACTATATACATATTAGTTGTTGTGCAATGTCAAAAGATAACTTGTAGGCCTGAAGATTTTGGTGGACATCAATTTGGTCAGCTGGGTGACTAGCACACTGCGAAATCCAGGATCCACCACACGTGGCCTTTATAGAGCGCACCCAAATTTCATTCCATTGAATTTCAATGGAATGGAAATCACCATCTGGGTTTTGCAAAGGACCAGCAGGTTATCAGTTTATGTCAGTCTACCCTGTGCTTTCTACCTTAAGTGGGCGAGATATTCAATACAATATTTAAATTACCTCTCTGTGTTAAGGACCACAATACAATTTTGGTCTTTCATTGGGTGGGGATGTATACTAGGCAGTGGAACTAAGCAGCTGGATCAACAGCCCTTAAAGGCACCTCCACAAGCCTCTCCACAGGTGTTTCAAATCCACTTTATCGTTGCTGGTACACGTGCTTGTTCTGCTTTTATCACATTCTGCTTTCTTACCTTTGCCACTATCAGCACCTTTTTTAGCCCTTACCACTCCCTTTGTCCTTTAGTTCATGACAGCTTTGTCAGTCCCTCCTTTGTCCACCTATCGCTGGCCTTCTATCCAGCTTCACCTGCTCCACCCCACTTAAACAGTATAAATTTCATCACATTTCCACTTCTCTTCAGCTCTGAAGAAGGAGCATATGGACTTGAAACATTGGGCAGAATTTTACGGCCCTGTTTCGGCGGGGACGGGACCGTAAAATGCGGCGGGCCGTTATAAATGCCATTGACAACAGCGGGAACGTAAAATCCCGCTGTCATAAAATTCTGCCCATTGACTCTGTTTCTCTCTCCACAGATGCTGCTAGACCTGCTAAGTTTTTCCAAAATTTTCTGTTTTGTTTCAGGTTTCCAGCATCTACAGTATTTTACTTTTACCACTTTACCATTGATTTTTTTGTGTACGGGGTCACGATGATGCGTGCCCTGACCACACAAATATCATCCTCATGGACCCCAACCCAGGATTGATCTGTTCACCCCCCTCCATCCCCATCTTGCCCCCCAAACTGTGACCCTGCTCCCCTTTAAGGCCCACTTCCAGCTTGGCTCTGCAGACCTGCCGCCGGATTGCAAGTCTTTCTTGGTGGTATTCAGTGGACCATTTTGCTTCAACCACATTAGTTAACAAAGGTCATGTAGTTCATTTTTTGTCTATAAGTTGTTAACTTGCATTATTACAGCATTGGATAGCATAACTTACTCTTAATAGGAGTGTTAATGTGACCAATAAATGGCTTTGTAATTGTTGGGTAGCAACTCTGCATAATTAATATGCATGTTTACTATTCAAATAACCCAACAGCTGCCAACTGGACAATCCCCCAGCCCCATTCTCCAGTAATATTAATTCAACTCCTACACAGGTTCCGGCTCGATAACCATGGTACAAAAAAACAATGTTTTCATATTAATATAAAAAGAACAACAGAAATGGGCTGCAACCCAAAAATCATGTTTAGAAGTCAGTCCTGACTCTTGAGGGTTGATTTTTTTTTTAAATGGGTCGCGGTGATGAAGTTTCCTCTTTTTAAGTAAAAATACATAGAGACCATTTTAGGAACTTGCACTCTGGGATTTTCCTGTGTCCCCACAGTTAGTTTCCCATCTGTTAAAATCATGGAGGACGTTCTGGGCTGGGAATGCAGTTTATGGTAAAACATCAGAACACGAGAAGACAAGGAATAGGTGTAAGCCGATCAAACTCGCGAGTCTGCACCTAATATTCCCAAGATTTCACTAGTCCTGTGTGTGCTTAAATGCAAGCTGTTTGGTAAAATAAGTCCCAATTTTAATCTGTGGCAAGAATATAGCATATGGAATGCTGTGAGGGAGGTGGGTAAGCATTAAAATAAGGCTTGGGCCTCACCCACATTCTGGAGTGGTATCTCCTATCCACCTGGAAGCATGAATTTGGGTGGCAGAGACCTGAGTGAACCATTTCTGGCACCGAGGTAGATGGTCAGGGTGGGATGTTGTGATCCTGATGCAATTGCTCCCATTCCTCCTGTTGTTAGTATGGCAGCAGGCTTGGTTCCACAAACAGCAATGAGACAAGTATTTTGAGTGCTGTTGAGTGAGGTATGAATGTTGGCCTGGAATGCTCTCTGACCCTTGACTGCATGCCTTAGGATCATGGAACCCACCTTGGTATTACTTCTCATCTAAAAAAAAAGCATCTGGGACAATGCAAAGTGCCTTCTATGCTGCACTGAAAAGTCAGCTGATACTATAGGCTCAAGTCCCATCACCTTCCGATTCAGAGGTAAGTGGCTCAGCGTATTGCAAAATATTTGAGACCATTGTATTTGTGTAATTGCTACACCCTTTGAACAACGTAGTCCTGTTTGATCTGCAGCTGAAGATTGTCAGAAACTGGTTAGACTGTTGTGTACATAACACATTAGGAAAAGTTGACACTCATGGTTTATGGAAACCAGGCCTTTCCTTGTGTCCGTCTTCCCAACCACATGACGCCACAAGTCTTTGCTGTGATTCACCTGGTCCAATCTCTTGTGGTACCACAGGCTCTCGTTGGAAGGCCATGACAAACCTGGAGAAGCAGCCGTACTATGAGGAACAAGCCAGACTCAGCAAGCAGCACCTAGAGAGGTATCCGGATTACAAGTACAAGCCACGGCCAAAGCGTACTTGTGTTGTGGATGGCAAGAAGCTGAGGATCGGGGAATACAAAGCATTGATGCGCAACAGACGTCAAGAAATGCGACAGTTTTTTACTGTTGGGTAAGAGAAGTCACACTTCAGTTGTCACTCGTCGATTTTATACCGGCCCGCAAAGCTTTCTCCAAGCAGATGCTCGAGCTCTGCAAATGGGGGCAATGAGGCAGCATGTCAGTTAACCAGGTCTGGGCACTAGTGTATGGGTCCAACCAGGATTCCCCACTTGATTGTGTTGTCAACCCCTATACTGTTAAAGGTTAGGGGAAGGGTAGAAGAGCCACCAAGCAGGGAACAAATGCTTCTCTAAAGGAGGATTGATGAAATGAAAAGGTCACTCTTACTATCCTCCTTGTACACTCCCTGCTCAATTATTTTCTCCCCTTGTTTTTACTTGAAGGCAAGGGGTGGATGTTCCACCAGGGTGTCTCCTGATGTCCTGCTGCAACCTTAACAGAAGATTGGTGGAAGCCACGCAGAGAGTGTGCAATCGTTCGTTTACATCTTTTTCCTGGGATTAGAGCATTACTTTATGAGATCATAGGAAAGGAGGAGGCCATTCACCCCCTCGAGCCTGTTCCACTATTCAAGTAGATCATGGTTGACTGTAGCTCAACCCCATTTACCTGCCTTCATTCCATGTCACCTTGATAATCTTTCCTAATAAAAGTCTATCAATCAAAGTCTTGAAAGCTCCAATTGCCCCCAGTATCCACAGCCTTTTGGGGGAGAGGGTTCCAGGTTTATATGACCTTTGATGTGAAAAGATTTCACTCCTAAATGGCCTGGTTCTACTTTTAAGATTATATCCCCTTTTCCTTGTTCTCCCCAAGCCGGAGGAAATCGGTTCTCTGAATCTATCCTCTTAAATCCATTCATCAATTTGAACACCTCAATTAGAACGCCCCTCAACCTCAAACTAATGGAATACAAACCAGGCTCTCCTCATAATTTAACCCTTTAAATCCCGTTATTACTGTGATGAAGCTGGCAGATTGAGAGAACCCCTGCAGAAATTCTATCCTTTGGAATCATCCTGGGATAATGCCAAGCAGCACAGACCTGAGTTTGAACTTGGAGCCTTTCCTTATTGTATCACTCATTACCATGTTGGGCAGTGGTCTTCATACTAAATCATTGGGAAAATTCCCTTCCCCTCTTTTTAAATTTTAAAAGCAAAAAAATGAAAAAAAAAATCATAGCTTTCAGTTACACTGTGGCAATCTGAGGGGAGAATTCTTTCCATTGGCCATCTGTAGAACAGGCTCAAATGTCCCAGGTTTGTGATTTTGTTATGAGTTAGCAGTGAAGGCTGCCTTACCCATTCTTGTTCTTATTCTTTCTATTTTTTAAAGCAATTTTACAGAGAAAGGCCAGCATTTATTGCCCATCCTGAGTTGCACTGGCATAGATAACAGTGGGCCCCCTCCTGCAGCTGCTGCACTCCATGTAGTGAAGGCACTCCCACAGTGTTGTTAAGACAGGAGGTCCAGGATTTTGACCCAATGACCATGAAGGAACAGCGATTATATCTCCGAGTTGGCATGTTGCATGACTTGAAGGGGAACTTGGAGATGATTGAGTTTCCATGCAATTGATGCCTTGTCTTTCTAGGTAGTGAAAAGCCATTCCTGTTAGAAGTAGCTTTGCACCATGAAAGACAAGGGCTGTGACAGTTCTTGCAGTGACTCATCGCAAGGACACTTCTGGCTGATGGAACTGCAATGCTGCCAATATACCACAATTAACTGAGGCCCATCTGCCTTTCAGGCTGTTTATTTGACAATGTTATACATCAACGAAACACTGACCTTATATAATTTGTATAATGGAGATGCATACTTCAACATACTTCCCCACTGCTGGGATGTGAACACTGATAGAGGGGAAATGTTAGTTTGCGTTATAAATAGTTGACTTTTGTCAGAATCTCCTAGTGGGGAAAAGGGATGGTTTGGGCCAATTTATTATTTATTTGGTGACAGCACCAAGTTCTCCAGTGGATTCTGACAGATTTCCTCACCACCATATTGAGGTTTTCCAATTTTCTGTCTTGAATATGAATCATAGTGTGTTGTTACGCTCTTGAATCTACAAACTTAGAGGGCGGTGGAAACAGATTCACAACGAAGTTTGAAAAGGGAATTACGTCCTTGAAAAGGAGACATTTGCAGGGCCATGGGGAACCAGTCTGGGCAATGGGCAAAGTCTGGCTCTTTCAAAGGCCCAATACAGGTACAATAGATTGAATGGCCTCCTGAAACAGAGGCTCTGCAGCACCTCCATGGGTGGGAGGGTGTAATTACAGTGTGAAGAATTTACATAAGGAGTTCCCAATACATATATGTGGGAAGTTGGTAGCATTGTGGTAACGTCACTGGACTAGTAATCCAGAAGCATGGGCTCATGCTCAGGGGCCAGGGGTTCAAATTCCACCACAGCAGCCCATGGAATTTAAATTCAATTAATAAATCTGGGATTAAAAGCTAGTCTCCGTAATGGTGACCACAAAACCATTGTCGATTGTTGTAAAAACCCATCTGGTTCACTCAGTCCATTGGGGAAGGAAATCTGCTGTCCTTACCTGGTCTGGCCTAAATGTGACTTCACCTTAACTTCCCTCTGAAATGGCCTCACAAGTCACACAGTTCAAGAGGAATTAGGGATGGGCAATAGATGCTGGCCTTGCTAGTAACATCCACAACTCACGAAAGAATACATTTAAGAAAATAGGGATGTATAATGGAAACCATCAACTTAAATGTGTGACAAAGTATGGCAACAGAAAATGAAGTTTGCCAGGACAGGAAGGGAGTGCAAACATAGCTAACCTCGCCAACAAGGACCCATGCCAATATTAACAGACATTTGTCTTTGTGTCGACAGGCAGCAAGGTCAGATCCCCATTACCACGGCTGGAGTGGTGTATCCTGGTGCCATTGCTATGGCAGGAATGCCGTCACCTCGGATCCCCTCTGAGCACTCGAGCATGTCCAGCAGCCCGGAGCCCAGCATGCCTGTCATCCAGAGCACTTACAGCCTCAAATCGGGGGAGGCCCAGGTGAAGGACGAGCTGAGGATCAATGACATGAACGGAGGGATGTACGATGAGTATGAGGACGAGGACGAGGAGGACCCAGATGCAGACTATGGCAGCGATGACGAAAATCAGGTGGCAGTGCAAGCTGACTGACGGGGGAGGGGCCAGGAGCTTCCACCGGCGATTTAAAATCAGTCTGTCTGGTGCATCCTACCAGGGGCCAAGCACATTTTGACTATCTGATACACTGACTGTTACTTAAAACTATTTAGTCTTAATAAACAGGACATAGTCAGAACTCTACTGGCTACTAGACCTCGGCCTATGGTACAGGCATGGGAAAAAATGATAAGCTATGGGTAAAACAATGCCAGTAAAATCAGCTGCTATCCCCGAGCACTGAAGTCTTACCCTCCTGAGCTTTGTCTAGACTGTCATTCTACAAGATTCTATAAATTCTCACTCAGGTACAAAGTGCCAACAAGTGGCTTGTGAATGTGTTTTGTTGTTTATTTTTGTGCCACAATAAAAGGTGTTTTTTGTTTTGTTTGTGTTTTTGGATGGATTAAGGAAAAAAAAGTTTTTTTTCGCTCTCAAGTTACCTTTGTTTCAAAGGAATCTATTTTCTTGAATATCAACACGCTGTTGCACCCTCATAGAGTACTTTTGTTTTTTTTTGTTGTTTGTTGCACACCATTTCAAAATGCAACTCTTAGCAAGTGCCAAAATGTGTAATTGTTGGAATTAGTTCATGCTCTTTCCTACAGACTAAAGCTAGGGATATTGTTGGGTCTTAGACAATCCCTGACACCTTTCCATACCAGCAGCTGTAGGAAAACTGTAGGTGCAGTTCTCAGGTGAAAGGGGGAATAACTGAAGATGTGTGAAACTTTATATTACGTGGATTCTATATGTGTGTGCGTGTGTGTGGGTGCGGGTGTTACGGTACTTTATAAGGTGTCGGAGACAGTGATAGCAAAGCAGCGTGGGGGAATGAAATTCCAGGTCCTCAAAGTCCACTCCGACTCCCTCCGCCGCCAAGCCGCCATTTCTCCCCCGCCGTCCTTTCCCAGCAGCCTCGCTGAGGCGGTCGCTTTCTTTAATTCTCAAAGTCTTTGTTGTCTGTGTTCGAAGCACTTAAAAAAAAAGGGCGTTGGGGAAAACAAACAAACATCCAAACCCGGAAGCGAGGCTTATTCCCGCCAGAGTTTGCCGCTTGCCAAAAACGGCGCTGATTTTGGCGTTTGTGCAGTTTGTGAAATGGATACCATACCTCCAATGGATTTTGGGAGTTAGAAATTTTCTTCCTCCTCACCCAAATAATGCGATTTTGGATAAAATGAAAATAAAATGGCTTTGTTGTTAAAGGCGGACTAGCTGATCATATACTGCATGTCAGTGTTTAATTTGTATTTTTTGACTGTATTTTTCAATTTTAACTGCCTCTTCTTAATAGTGTACAATGATGGTCAGCTATTCCCCAGTTAGTAAGTTATGTATAATTTATTTCCTCAGTTCTATCTAATTGATTGGCAATGCAGCATTCTGTAGCTGTAGATATTTAAGCCTGGTAATTTAGATATAAAGTTCTTTCTTTTTTGTTCTTTAAGTCCTAGTGATGTCATGTTATGATGTTTAATCAGCAGGCGTGAAAATAATTGGACTGTTTGTTGGGACTGAAATGAGACCATTCTCTTAATCTCATTTCTATTTAATTGTCATGGTCATTTAGAGCTGATTCGCTAAAGCACTCTGTAATGAAAAAGACAAAAAAATTGCCGATTTAAAAAAAAGAACCAAGTGTTTTATATCACTTTATGTAAAATGTGAAACCAGTTTTTTGTTTTCTTTCTCTCAACTGTGTGAACAAATTTCTGACTTGTGTGGGGCTTTAGTCTCACATTGGCTGGGCCTTTTCCACCATTTTTTTTCGGCGCTCTGTTTATTTATGTGACTCTAGACTACAAGAGTACTTTGTTTTAGCTCCAGGAAGGTTTCACCATGATTTCATGGCTGTGAGCCGTTTGTGATCTATATGCCAACAATGGAAACTGTGTCGGAGTTTTGTTTTTTTTTGCTATTTTTAATTTTATCCTTTTTTGTTTTTCGTTTGGAACTCTCGTTTTGCTGGCATTTTGCATTCTATAATTCCTGATCTCAGACTACTCAGTTCTACTGATGCTGTACTGTTTTTTAAAAAAAAAATGTATTTATTGGCCATCATTGGCTTTAAAAATTATTAGACACAGATTGTGTTCAGGAAGACAATCAAATCGAGTGGAGCTTAAAACAAAGTAAACTGAATCTACCATCTCACTTGAAATTTAAAGAAAGATATGTAAATATAACATAGAATTATAGATTTATATTTTGTTCATAACACATAGTGTAATATAAGTTGTATATTTTCATGTTTTTTGTTTATGTTATCATTCATGCCACAATAAAAGCAAGAGTACTTGTACTCTGAAAAAACAGACATGTGTTAACGGCATCTGTTTCTGTCTTACCCCCTATAGCCTTTAGCAGTTCCAGACACTAATAAAAAGAACCTCGTGCTCAATGAGCCCTCTAAATTTTCTTTGTTCTGCGTGGCCTGTTTATTTCAGTGCGCAGAACCTTTAAATATTTTTTGCGCGGATGTGCGACATTTCAAAGTGGGCAGCTTGTGAGTGGCCAGCGTGGTACCTTCATAGCCGCACAGACCTGCAGTTTAAAGGGATTATCGATCATGCTTTATCTTTGGATCTGTCAAAGCATTTGTGAATTTTCTTTTTCTGAAAAGGATCCCGAAGTGAAAGGATGAATTGAAATGTATTACATTTCATCTGCTATGTTTCTCCAGTGAAGTCAGCAACACATTTTTTTTTAAAAAAGTGAAAGGCCATGGGTTTGTACAACGCCTTTCATGACCTCAGGATGCTGCCAAGTCTTTCCCAGCCAATGAAGTAAATTTGAAGTGAAAGGCAGTGACCAATTTGCACACAGCAAGATCCCACATTCAAAATGAGATAAATGACCAGATCATCTGTTGCAAAAATGTTGATTGAGTGACATATTGGCAGGAAACAGGGAGAACTCCCCTGCTCTTTTTAAAATAGTGCCATGGGGTCCTTTTTAAGAGGACAGGTGGAGTCTACGGTTTATGTCTCATTCCCCCACACCCCACATTTGAATAATTAATGTAGAGGTTAAGGCAGGATTAAAATCAACTGAGAACTGACATCCAGCTTCAGTGTAACTGTTAACTTGTCCGAATACAAAATCTAGTACAAAGTGAGTTTGTGTGCATAGCCGGACTAATTCAGCAACAGGATAATATGCACTGTTTACTATAGCATTGCTCATTACACATCTTTAATTCTATGCTGTTTTTGATCCAATTATGATTAACAGTAAGGTATTGCTTTCCTGACGAGATATTTCCCCAACTGAACATCATTTCAGTGTCCATGAATTTATACTGCCTTCACCTCCCATTCTCTGCTCATTCTCTTCCTCTTCTACTCCATTATCAGAACCCTGATTAATTTTCCCTCAATTCATTGCCACACGTGGGCTCTTCTCCAACCCACTTGAGCACAATGTTGTCTAATCTTCATTTCCACTACTCTAGCCTGATTCTTCTCCATTTTCTTGCCTCTATCCAATTTGCTCCATCACAATGTTTTTTGAGCTGTTTTATTCCTCTGTGTTGATATCACCAATGTTTGCTTCACAATAACCCTGGCTGGTTCATCACAGCCCTCCTTGATCTTTTACTTCCATCTGGTCCCTCACAATATTGCCTGTTCTCCTCTCCCAAACCTCCCAATCTGGATTCCCTACATCCCTGCCATCCATCTCCCCAACATCTACTTCAACATAACCTCTGCTTGCTCTCCTTACAACAACAGCTTGCATTTATATAGCATTTTCAGCGTGGTTTAAAAAGTCCCAAGGTGCTTCTCAGGAGTGTTATCAACCACCAAACCATGTAAGGAGCCCACAACCGTGATCGAAGAGGTAGGTTTTAAGGAGCATCTTAAAGGAGGAGCAGAGATGTGGAGGGGTTCAGAGAGGGGATTTCAAGGAGTAGGGGGCCAGGCAGCTGAAGGTACAGACTTTAATGGTGAAGCATTGAAATCCGGGGATATTCAAGAGGCCAGGATTGGAGAAGCATAGGGATATCGGAACTCAAGGAGGTTTACAGAGACAGGGAGAGGAGAGGCCATGGAGGGATTCGAAGACAAGGATGAGAGTTTACCAGTAGGTCAGTGAGCACAGAGGTGATGGCTGGACAGTACTTGTGAGTTAGGTTATGGGTGGCAGAGTTTTGAATGAGTTCACGTTTATTGAGGGTGGAAGAAGAAAGGCCAGCCAGAATTGCATTAAAATAGTCAAACCTAACAAAGGCACAGGATTAGAGCTTCAGAAGCAGATAAGTTGAGGCAGGAGCAGGGGTGAGCAATGTTACAGAGATGGAAATAGGCACTCTTGGTGAAGGTGCAGATATGTGGTCAGCAGCTCACCTTGAGGTCAAAAGACCAAGGTTGCAAAGTGTGTAGTTCAGCCTCAGTCAGTGACCAGGGAGAGGGATGGAGTCAGTGGCTAAGGAAATTATTATCTGGCAGTGACTGAGGATAATGGTTTCTGCCTTCCCAATATTTACTTAAAGGAAATTTCTGCTCATCAAGAACTGGGTGCCAGACAAGCAGTGTGACAAATCAGAGAAAGTGGAGGGATTGAGATCAATAAACTTATGAAATTCTTAACAGGGCATGACAGGGTAGATGTAGAAAGGATGTTTACCCTGGCTATTGAGTCTAGAACCAGGAGACACAATCAGAATAAGGGGTAGGCCATTTAAGACTGAGATGAGGAGGAATTCCTTCACTCAGTGGGTGGTAAATCTTTGGAATCCTCTACCCCAGAGGGCTGTGGAAGTTCAATCATTGAGTAAGTTCAATACTGAAATCAATCAATTTCTGGATACTAATGACATAAAGGGATATGGGGATAGTGGAGGAAACCAGCGTGGACGTAGATGATCAGCCATGATCTGTTTGAACAGCAGAGCAGGCTCAATGGGCCGAATAGCCTACTCCTGCTTCTATGTTCCTAGATGGTGCCAAGAGACAGTTGGGTGTCGCCGGCAAAGCTATGGAAGCTGTCATTGTGATTTTGATGTTGCTGAGAGGAGCATGCAGATGGGAAATAGAAGGGGGCCAAGGATAGATCCTTGGGAGACACCAGGGGTAACATGTGAACATATGAATTAGGAGCAGGAGTAGGCCACTCAGCCCCTCGAGCCTGCTCTGCCATTCAATAAGATTGTGGCTGATCTGAATGTAACCTCAACCCCACACTCCTGCCTACCCCCAGTAGCCTTTTAGCCCTTGTTAATCATGAATCTATCTAGCTCTGCCTTAAAAATATTCAAAGACTCTGCTTCCACCACCTTTTGAGGAAGAGTTCCAAAGGCTCACAGCCCTCTGAGAGAAAAAAATTCTCCTCATCTCTGTCTTAAACAAGCAACCCCTTATTTTTAAATAGTGACTCCTAGTTCTAGATTCTCCCACAAGAGGAAACATCCTCTCCACATCCACCCTGTCAAGACCCCTCAGAATCTTAAAGGTTTCAGTTAAGTCGCCCCTTACTCTTCTAAATTCCAGTGGATACAAGCCTAGCCTGTCCAGCCTTTCCTCATAAGACAACCCGCCCATACCTGCTATTAGTCCAGTAAACCTTCTCTGAACTGCTTCCAACGCATTTACAGGAGCAGTGAGAGAAGCCATTGTTGGTGATTCTCTAGCTACGGCTGAATAGATAACAATGGAACCAGGTGAATCCAGTGCAACCCAGCTGGATAACAGAGAGGCACTGGCAGAGAATAGTGTGGTCAACCATGTCAAGGGCTGCAGACAGTTTGAGAAAAATAAGGAGGGAAAATTTACTTTTGTCATGTAGGATGTCATTTGTGACTTTGATAAGAGTTGTTTTAGTACAGTAGCACAGTGGGAACCTGATTGGAGGGATTCAGACATGCAGTTGGGGGAAAGTGTGCTTGGATTTGGGAAGTGACAAACATTTTAGGACCTTGTAGAGGAAGGGAAGGTTGACAATGGGGTAGTAATTTGCAAGGACAGAGGGGTAAAGTGTGGGGCATTTTTTGAAGAGGGGCTGATAATGACAGATTAGAAGGGGAGGAGGACAGTACCTGAGGAGAGAGGACCTTTAACAATATCAGCTAACATGGGAGCCAGGAACAGAAGTTGGGTAGTTAGCAATTTGGTGAGATTAGAGTTGAGAGAGCAAGAGGTGGGTCTCACGGAGAAGATGAGCTTGGAGAGGACATGAGGGGAGATTGGAGTGAATTTACAGAAAACAATACCTGTTCTGCCATACACTTACCTACTCTCCCTACATTGACTGTATCTAACCCGATAAAACTCTCATCTACATCCATTTCATCATTCCCCCAGCCTTACTCCTTAAATTTGCTTCATTCTATCCCTGCCTTCTCTCTGTATAGCTACAGACCATTCTGAAGTGAAGTTAGGAAATAGCTCTTCACACCTGGCTGGAGAAGTGTGGAATCCTCTCCCATAAAAAGCAATAGATGCTAGCTCAATTAATAATTTTAAATCTGACAGTGGTGGGTGGATGGAATTAGGATAAAGATTAACCGTGATCTTACTGAATAGCAGGACAGGTTTGAGGAGCTGAATGGCCTTCTGTTCCTACATTCCTATCTATTCCATCATATCCTCACCTAGACTTTCCTCCTTGTGTACTGTCAGAATCCAACCTCTTCTTTCATCTTCTCTGTCACTATCTCGCTGGGTCTCCTATTATTCCACAAAAAAATTGTGCCTGGTCTCAGTTTGTTCTCTATCACAATCCCACTTGGTCCCCCTAACCGATCATTTTGATCATCGCAACCTTGAGTAGGTCACGTTTGTAGTCATATTTGGAATATCCACAACTTCGGGCATGAAGGGGTATCACCAGTGAACAATTGAGAAAATAGCAGCAAGCTGACTCTGAGATTTAAAGTTGTAAGTAACAACACTCAACTAGACTAAATCCATTTTGATTAGAATAAAGTGCTAAACATGAACAAGATGCCAACGAGAATGGATAATGTTGATGTATAGTAGCTGTTTAATGTTGATGGTGAGAGTTAGATGATGAATCAGAACAGAATTTTATCGCAAAATTATAATGGACAGCTACTATAGCCTCTCGGCAAAAGCTGTTAATACTGTATCTATTCAGAGCCTTTTAACAAGAGATAAAGATAAATACTGGGATGATAACTGTTGTGATATGAGACCTCTGGTTTACTGTTTTCACAGGAGAAATGGGGATAATTGAGGAATGCAATCCCCAAAAATTGTGATAAATATTCTGGAAAATCCCATGTAATACGTAGAGCTAAATGGGCTTATTCAATCCCAGTAAACCTATCAATGAATAACAAAGATGAACAAATGCTCATCAGAATATGAAAGTAGCATATCATGGAAAAATGAGTCATTAACGATGATAAGGAAGCTGGATGTAGTTTAGATGAATATGAAAGGGTTTAGCTCAGCGGTCTTTATTATTTCAACCGTATCTTTGTGATTGTTGTGCTCATCCTTATTGCTTGGTCAGCTCTCATCTTTCATTACAATCCTCCCAGTCTCTGCACTACGTCCCCGTCATCATTCTACCTATTTCTCTCTATTCTTCCATTCCCCCCCACCCCACCTTCTTTTCCTCATCATAATGGTCATGCCCAGTATCGTTTGAACAAAGATGGCAGCTACATTAATCCTGTTATCAGCACAGTATCCTGCACACTGATTAGTTGAATGCGCACAAAATAGATTGTAGAAACTTTTCCCATTAAACAGCAACAATTTTCATTTATGTGGCATCTTTAATGTAATATAGCATGCCAAGGTGCTTCACAGGAGCATTATGAAGCAAAGTTTGAGACCAAGGGTGGAATTTTACAGCCCATCCCGCCAGCAGGATTTTCCATTCCTGCCAATGTCAATGGAGCTTTACAACCCTCTCGCCACTGCAATGGGGCTGCAAAATTCTGCCCCAAGTCACATAAGGAGATACTAGGGTTGATAACCAAAAGATTGGCCAATCAGGGAGGTTTTAGGGAGTGCCATAAAAGAGGAGAGGGAGAGAGATAGAGAGGTGGGGAAGTATAGGGAGGAAATCCCACATCTTGGGACCTAGGCAACTGATGGCACAGCCACAGTGGTGGAGAGATTACAATTGGGCATACACAAAGGCCAGAATTAGAAGAGCACAGATATCTCAGAGGTTTGTGGAGCTAGAGGAGCTTACAGAGATAGGGAGGGGGCAGGCCATGGAGGCATTTGAAAACAAGATGAGAATTAGAAAATCAAGAACTTGCTTGACAAGGAGGCAATGTAAGTTAGTGAGCAGACAGGGAATAGCAGAACAGCACTTTGTGCGAGTCAAGACACAGGGCTACAGAATTTTTGGACGGCCTCAAGTTACGGAGGGTGGGAGACCGGCCAGGAGTGCACTGAAATAGCCGATGTACCATAGGCATAAATGAGATTTTCAGAACAGATGAGGTGAAGCAGAGGCAGATTTGGGCAATGTTACGGAGGTGGAAATAGGTGCGGCTATGTGGTCAGAAGCTCACCTCAAGGTCAAATATGACACTGATGTTGCTCAGTCTCACAGTTACCAGGGAGAGGGATGAAGTCGGTGGTATGGGAAGTGAGTTTGGAGCTGGGAACAAAGACAATGGCTTCTATCTTTCCCATATTTAATTGGACGAAGTGTCCGTTCATCCAGTACTTGATATCAGACAAGCAGTCTGACAATTTTGAGAGAGTGGAGGAGTTGAGAGAGGTAGTGATGAGGCAGAGCTGGGTCTCATCAGAGGTACATGAGAAATACTGATGCTGTTTTCAGGTGAATCGTTGAGTGGCATTTGAAGTCAGGTAGACATAGTAGATTTAAAGAAAGCCCAGAAAGAGTCATGGGGTCTCTTATGTGCAATCAAATTCAGACAGCGATGTGTCCCTAAGTATCTTTTCTTTCAGATACACCATTGATATTTTTTAGAGTCTGGTTGTGATTTTCAATAGGATAATCTTCCAGGGTGGAGTCTCGTGCCATCTCCAAGTTTGGTGGCACGGGGCACTTAATCAGGAGGGAGGGTGGCAGGTGGGGACACCACCATCTTCTCGCCTCCACTTCAATTAAGTTCGTGGCGGGTAGGCCTGTGGACAAGGCGAGTGAGGGGGCTCAACATGTAGGGAGGGCAACAAACCCTGGTGAGATTGCTTGTGGGCTCTCAGGAAGGTCCTTCATTCAAAGGCACTCAACATACCCAAAGGACTCGGCATCAAGGAACGGGAAGAAGGGCCTTCCGAGAACCACCCCCTGCCCTCACCACTGACCTCCTCCCCCACAACATCCTTTCGGCCATCACTCACCTGTGCCGGAATCCCTCATCGATCCTCAGCCTCAGGCAGGTGCCATACAGCTAGTGGCCACCGCCTCCCTAGTGGCGTTGCTGAGTACAGAAAAGATGCCAGCATCTAATTGGTTGGCAGCTCTCAGTGGGCGGGACTTGGACCCTCGGGGTCCTTTTGATCCTGGGGAAAGCCTGCCTCACGCCTGTCAAATACCAGAATGGCACAGGTTGCAGTGGACGTTCTTGAAAAGAAGCAACCTTGGGGGTCATGCTGACTCTCCAGGCTGTTGTCAAGACCTCTGTCACTTCCACAAGATTCCTCCCCCAGTATTTATTTCTCGTGTTCATGTGTCTTACCAATCTTCCAACATAAATCAAGTAAATAGGAGCAACCGTTTGCACTGACAGTCAGTCAGCAAAGGAATTAAATGTATGATAATGGGCGAAAGAATAAGGGACGATTGAGTGAGGGGAGAAGAGGAGAATCTTTTTACTCGGCAAGTTGTTATTACCTGGAAGACACCAACAGAAATGGTAGTGCAAGCTGATTCAATAATAACTTACAAATTAGGAAAATTGATATGTCGTTGAAGAGGAAAGATTTTCAGGGCCATGGAGAAAGTGTGGAAGAAAAATTGAATAAGGCCTGAAAACAGAAGCAAGGATCACAACGTATGGTTAACCTGCGTCCATTTGTTGCAACGCAGGCAGCACATAAGCAGCGTGCTGCCTGCAAATTGAAACAATGACAGCGTGCAAACCCAACTCAGACACTGACACTGCATGAACTTTAGAGGGTAGCATAGTGAAGGGATCTTCAGGTGGTAAATCACTGGACACGAGTGGTTTGCAACCAAAGGAAGGAGAAATGGCAGCACAGGTACCAGCTTCCCTGAGGTTGCACACAAGATCTGCTGTTGAGGGCTCGGATGACAACTTTGCAGGGACAGGGACAGGGTTCAGTAAAAGGCTGATGGACATGTGCAGAGAAATGGCTCGGTGTCTTGGCTGGTCTGCTAGAAAATCTACAGTCACTGACAAGGAGCATCAGGAGTTCAGCTCCAGCTTGGCACAAGGCTTTGCAGAGAACTTGGACACCATCCCTTCCAGTGTGGAAGTAGTAGCTAACTCATAAGAACATAAAAACATTAGAAATAGGAACAGGAATAAGCCATATGGCCCCTCGAGCCTGCTCCACCGCTCAATATGACCTTGGCTGATCTTTGGCTTCAAATCTACTCTCCTGCCAGCTCTTACTATCCCTTGATTCTCTGAGAGATGAAAAATTTGTCTATCTCAGCCTTAAATATTTCCAATTCACAATCGTCTGGAGTGGACGATTCCAGATTCAGAACACTCTGAGTGAAGATATTTCTTCCTATCTCAATCCTAAATGATTGATTCCTTATCTTGTTTAAGTGGAGCCCATCCCAATGGAATAGCTCTCCCATTCCCTAGTACCAGTCTTATGAATCAAAACCCATTCTTCCCCCAGCACTCTTTAAACTACACTTTTAATTCTCTAATCTATTTGACCTATGATAATTGGCAGTTGGCTCAGGTAACAATCCGGAGATTATTAAAGTTGAAGTTCTGCATTTTAATTTGGATCCTAACTCCTCAAAATCTTTCAGCATTCTTAGTCGTTGGTTCGTTGGTTCCTATATGGACCACAAAAAGAAACAATAAGAAAGATTCACATTTATATAGTGCTTTTTACAACCACCAGACCTCTTGGAGTACTTTACAGCCAATGAAGCAATTCTTGAAGTATAGGCACTGTTGTACTATAGAGACAACTAGATCCTCTCACTCTCATTCCAAGTTTGTCTCTAGCCAGAAGGATGTCTTTGAACCTGGCAATGGGCAGACAACAATACCTTTGGAACTGCCTGTCACAGCTGAAGAGAGCAGTATTTATCCCCCTGACTTCTGCCATCCCTTATCACTACCACATTCCTTTATTCCTTTTCACCCCCACCACTTGAACAACTTCCTGCACTATTGTGCTGTGGTCAGTTTGCCCATCCACAGTGCAGTCCTTGTTCTCACCCAAACAGGTTACAAGTACCTCGTACCTGTTGGTCAAAGTCAGTAGACGAGTTTCCTTTGCGTACCTGCCTGACTCGCAGTCCCACCCTCGTCTTCCTGAGGATTAACCAACTCTAAAGTTCTATTTAACCTAAATGATCTGACTGCTTCCTGGAAGTAGTACTCTTCCCATCTCTGATACCCCACAAAACCTGCAGTTTGGACTACAACTCTACCCTGAGCTGAAGCTCAAACTGCGGACACTTAGCACAGATGGCATAACGCTCTTCACATGTTGCAGTTAAGGCACAACACCTGCCTTGTCATGTCTATTTACCCTTATTTATTGATTTGACTAGTTAATCAGTTATTAATTTAGTAAAGAAATAGCAAGTCACAGTTCACTTGCATAAAGACAAAAGGAAAACATTCACCAGCTAGTGGAAGTAAGGCAAATAGAATGAAAAGCAGCATCTCCTTCTCTGCAAAAAATCCCAAAAGTAATACTGTTAATGAAATACTGTTTATGGTCACTCTGCGCTCTACACTCCTTGCGAACACTTGAGCACCCAATCATGTGCAGTATCTGATGGCCAATGACTCAGTTTCCATTGCAACATAAGCAGAAGCCACCCAACCTCAGAGGGCAGCAGTGGAAGCTCAGGCTGAAGTCATGAGGTCTCATCTTGTTGCCAAGACTACTCCCATCATAGCTGCAGATACCAGTGCTCAAAAAGGGCATGAAGGATCTTGCAGCAGGTCCAGCAATCTGTGCTCCAGCAGATTACTAGGATTATTGAGGCACTGCCCTGGGGGAATGGCAGTGGCTCCATGGAGAACGAACCTGCTGGTCCTCTCGTTTGCCATGACGATGTGTCATGTGCAATTGAAATGTCAATCTTTAATTTCATCAACTGGCCAGATACATATTGAACTTCTTTAAAAGGACTTTTACCAATTAGCTAAGGGACTGACTTTAAAATGGTGTCAGCAGTCAGGTGACCTACAAATTGGCCAAGTCTGGAAACTTCTGAATGTGCATTTGCCAGGAGATAGAGCTATAGGAAGTTCCTCTGATGGACTTCACACCTGCCATTGTCTAAACTTTCTACAAAACACAAGAGCAATGGACCATTAGACTTTCTAACTACAGAACCTACCCAGAACAATGAAAGGCTAACAAAACTCATAGTGCAAGAAGGGTGCTAAGGAGCCCCATCTGTTTCAATGGCATCTTGATAACTTTGACAATGGGAGATCAAAACTCTTTGGTTAACATGGATTACCCTCCATTGTGTACCAATAGCAGCTGTCACATGGCTGAACCCCCCTTGTGAAAAGCTATGATACTAAGCTTGTCTGTTGGTTACAGTAATAGAAAAAAAAGTCTGTGGAATTGTCTGGTAACACCATTTCTCTCCCTGCTGTTCTCAACTTCAAAACATTATCCCCGTTACACTTTGGAATCCATCACAGTGGCAGAGAATTTCAATCGAAAGGAACCTCAGGTACCATAGCATGAACTTCTGTAAATGACGGATTACAGTTTAAAAGACACTGTCTCCAGAAATTACAGTTTATATAGGCCACAACCCCAGTGGAATTTCAAGACCAAAGTTAAAGAACTGCCTCAACCACAAACAACAGCAAAGGACTCATAAACAGTGAACTCTCTACTTTTTGCCTTTTATCATTGAATCTTAATTTGGACAAAGGTTAACCTTCTCCACTGTATAATTTATAATATTGCATGCTTGTGTGTGTGTGTCTGTGTGTGTGTTTTTGTGTGCTGTCATGGCAGTGGATTAAGCCCCAAATTATTTACGGGCATATTGACCTTTCTAAGGAAGATATGTATTTTTAAAAATGACATACAAGCAAAGACACTGAGCAATAAATGGCTGAGAATGTAAAGTAGCCACTTTATGGAAAATCTCTATGTGGATTATACTTGACTGACTAGTCCAGAGAGGCCATGGAATGTTGCAAGTAAAAGGCATCAAGGCCTACTTCAGACAGAGACACTTTGAAAGGAAGAGATGAAATGCAAAAAAATGAACTTTAATCTCCTATGGTTGTGGAGACAATAGAGATTGATTACCACATCTCAACAGATACGAACTCCTTTTGAGTTATATGTCAGGATGTGGAAATGATCTGAGTTGAAAGAAAACAGACTCTGGGCAAAAGACATGTTTGCTTTTTCCCTTCCAGGAATACACAAGGAAATGGGTTAAAAAGCTAGCTGCAGACCTGACCTGTGTGTTCTAGTTCTGGTGTGCTAATGTATGCTAGTGAGAGTCACAGCAAAAGAAGATCAGCTAGGCACACCTTTGCAGATTGTAGGCAAAGGCTCTTTCTTCTCTCTGTTGCTGGGGGCAAGTCAGCAAAGCCACAATCAGAAAAGGAAATGGGACAGCTTCTTCAGCTAGCCTGCAGAACCAAGTGTCCTCAAACCAACTGCTAAACTGCCAAGGTCAGCTCTACCGGAATCACCCAACTTAATGGCCACAACATTTCACCATCTAAAGCTCACAGATAAAGATTCGTATATCTTTTTTAACTTTTTGTTTTGGACACAACTGCTCATTTCTGACCTGTGTGTATATGTGTTCCATTTTTATTATATTTTCGTGTGTCTTTAGTAACTAATCAACTTATTCTTTCTTTGACAAAGAAAGCCTGGTTAAATTGGCTCCTTCTAAAATATAAACACATTTGGACTGGGAAAAGGTATCTACAAGGGAAGGGATCCCTTTTAAATTAACCTTGTTGCAACAAACCGAGGGGGTTGAATAAAGAAAGGGAGCCAGTTTATTCCTCGTCACCCGGGAGTATAATAAAATTGGGGTCTGTAATTTGGGGAATCCCGTCTGGGATCATAAATTGCAGGCTTTTTAATTTTAAAAATATTTTTTCTTTTGTGTGGGTTTTTAGCTTAGTTAAAAGTAACCCTTTAGTGTTTAAACTCAACAAAGCCTGTTGGACTGAGTTTTTTGCAATCAGGGTGTAAATGGTTAAGTACAGACACTGAATTGATATCTTCATCTGTATAAATTTTTTAAATGCCTGTTGAATGAGAAAGAAAGGGAGAGTCCTGGCATCCACCCTCACCTGGTCGTAACACAGGATGACAGCACTCATCCTCCAACCACTGCCACTCTGCCAGGCCTGTTGCCTGTTAGCCAAGCCGGTCTGCTGGCACCCAGGGTAAGGTGGTGCAGTCCAAAGCCAGGTCCTCAAGAGCTGTTTTCCCCCCTTTCTTTATTCAACCCCACCCGGTTGGTTGCAACAAGGTTAATTTAAAAGGGATCCCTTCCCTTTTAGATACCTTTTCCAGTCCAAATGTGTTTATGTTTTAGAAGGAGCCAATTTAACCAGGCTTTCTTCTGTCAAGGCCATCTGCAGTCCCCTCCAGTGAACGTTGACAGCCTTCCACCAGCCATGCTGCAACTGCTGGGATAGCACTGTACAATCACTAAGGCAAGCACAAAACAGGCATGGGGGAATATGCAAATGTGATTAATTAACTTTTTGTAAGGAATATTAGATGGTTTGTTAAAGTTAGTTTGGAATGGTTGTTTTGTGGTTGCTTTTTTCAGCATTGCGGCCAAGAGGACGCTGTGATGGTCAGTGGCAGAGGGAATATATGTGATTGTTGTAGAATGGGGAATAGGGGTTGTGTTCAGTGGAACAGCAGCCCAGACAGAAAGGGGATGAATTGGTTGCACCCTCCCTTTCTCCTGCTTATCCTCTTGCTTCTGCTGCTGCTCCTCCTCTTCCCCCGTTCTTTCATCTTCTCTTCTTCCTCATCCCTCTCCTTCTCAGCTGCTCACTGTTTACTTGAGGACAAGAGTCCTCATGATTGTGAGGTTCTGCAGGACACAGCAGACCAGGAGAATAGGAACACCCACTCCATCGGGTACTACAGGGCTCCTCCATTGTGGCCAGTGGAAGCATTGCTTGAGCACCCAAATGATCTTGTCCATGATGCTGGATGTAGCGGCATGGTTCTCATTATATGCATGCTGGCCACATGTGGTTGGGTTGTGCAGCAGAGTCATGAACCAGGTGTTAAGTATTTAGCCCTTGTCTCCCAGTAGCCACCCTCCAGTTTGACGTGGTGGCTCAAATACTGATGGAACAGCAAGTTGGAAAAGATTAAAGGCATCATGACTGTTGGCAGGATGCTAGGCATTGACCCGCATGATATGCTTATAATAGCTGCAAGCCAATTGCACATTTAAGGTGTGGAAAACATTGCGGTAACAGTGCATCTCAGTATTTGCAGAACCCACAAAGCCATCTGTGTGCAGTCAATGGCACACTGCACCATGGGGAAGGCAACTATCCTGGTAAAGCCACATGCATGCACTGCCTACACTCTCTGGTCAGTGGAAGGCAAACTGGGAGATGTTAGAGATGGTGCCTCCTCCAGCCTGGAAGGATCCCAATGCAAAGAAATTCATGGCCACGGCCACTTTCACAGACAGTGCTATCCTCTGAGGCTGCAGGTCTGGTTCTAAAGGGGTGGTGTCACCTTTGTAAAATTGAGATGGCATGCACACTCTTCCTGGCTCAGGTTGGGGTAAAGACCCTGGGTGGATATGGCTTCTTGCTGAGACTACTTTTCTCTATTCTCCGCCCTCCGTGAGCAGCTTGTCCTCTGCATTATGCTGCAAGGGGGATGGCAACTACAACATCCAAGACAAAACCAAGGACTTCTGCACATGCAACATTGCCCCCTGTCAACATCATTGGTTTTAACCAGCTCTGGAAACCACCAAGCACTTCTACAAACTCAAAAGGAGCCAGTATAAATTGATTAGTAACCAACCAGAGAGTAGGTGATGGTCTCTTTAAATGAGACTGGTGGGGAGAAGACCCTCTTTGCTGTTGGATACATGTTCAGCTGTGAGAGGTTAAGAGTGGGCATTAACGAGAGCAGTAAAGTTGAAATGGCACTGGTGGTGCCAAAGCATTATGACATGTTGACTGATGTCGTGAGCTGCCTGCTCTTCATATTTCTGGTGCAAGCTCCTAGTGTCGGTGCCACTGACCTCCCTAAAATGGAGTCCGCAATGATGCCATTTTGGAACCAACACACACCCTGTAGCACTGAAGCTATGGGAACTACAGAGCCAAATTTTGGGCTTACTGGACTCCCGTGCTGTAAGATTCTGTTATTCTATCTCCATCTTCCACTGAAAAAAAGAGAAAAATTCTCCCTGGTTTAAAATTGACAGGTGCAGAGTGGTGGCAGCTGGACTTCATGCTGTGTCAGCCTGATAGAACAGTTAACTGCTGAACGGCAGGAAAACAATGAGTTCCAGTAGCTGTAGCTACAGTCCAACAGAGGCCACAGGAGATTCAGATAATGCGCATTAGGTTCATTTGTTTTGCAGTGTAATGTCTGGGCGAGACTCAGACAAGGGTTGAGTAAATCGAATGAGGCAGTAGTAACAGTGCTTAACGTTCTCAGATTATAACCTGTTGAAAAGTAGTGGGCCAGATTTCGCAAATTGAACTTGAAGGAGGGTGGATTTCCTCCTGGTGTGGACCACAGCAGGCCCAGCAGTGCTGTGCAGCACAGGCGAAAAGAGCAGGCAGTTGTGGGAATGGCTTCCAATCACTGCACCACAAAATTTTTGGAAACCAGGCTGTTCCAGTGAAAAGACTTTGTAACAAAGGCTTAGATCAGATTTTTCTTTTGAGATGAATCATTTTACAAAATGAAACTTTTTAACACATTTTTAATCAGTGCCATTTTCACATATATTTTGAGAAAATCGGATAAATCATTTTAAAATGTGATATGTATCAAAGCGTTTAAAGAGTCTGATAAATCATGCTAAAAAATCATAGATTTCATTTAAAAAATCTGATCTAATCCTTTGCTCCAATGTCTTTTCACTGGAAAAGCCTGGTTGACACAAATTTAACAAGATTTATCGGACTTTTAAAAGGTTTCATGTTGACCTTTTAACAAGATTTATATGATTTGTTTAAAACAATGAAAAAGTCTGAAAAATCTTGTTTAAAAAGTGATTTACATTAAAACAATGAAAAATTCTGATACCTTTTTAAAACATTTAAAATTGATTTTTATTTACTGGAATCCATTTTAAAATTGAAATGATCTTTTCTCATGCGGGCTCTCTCATTAAGCATCTGTGAGTTTATAGGACACTTCTGTGACAACTTCCAGGAACAATAGGTGTGGAAACAACTCGGGATAAAGCCATTTTAGATCTAATATTGTGCAATGAAGCAGGTTTAATTAGTAATCTCATAGTAAAAGGTCCTCTGGGAAAAAGTGATCATAATACAGTTTACGTATTGAGTTTGCAAGTGGTATACTTCAGTCCCAAATAAGGACCTAAAACAGATTCAATTACCTAAGTGTTAGGGAAGACCCGGCAAAGGTTGATTGGCTAAATAGACTAAAAGATATGGCAGTAAATAAACAATAGGAAACATTTAAAGAAACTATTCAAAATGTTCAACAAAAATACATTCCATTAAGAAACAAAAACTCAGTGAGAAAAAGATCCATCTGTGGTTTGTGAAGGATAGTAATAGAATAAAAGAAGAGGCTTATAATGTTGAGAAGTATAGTAGTAAGTCTGAAGAGTGAGAGAGTTTTAGAAATCAGCAAAGGTGACAGAAAAGTTGATTAAAAAGGAGAAAAATAGAACCTGAAAGTAAACTAGCCATTGATATGAAAAGAGATTGTAAAAGATTTTACAAGTATATAAAAAGGGGAAATTAGCTAAAGTTAAACTTTGGACACCTAGAGGCAGAGATCAGAGAAACTATCATGAGGTCATGGCAGAATCATTAAATGTCTGTCTTTACAGCAGAAGACACAAATTACTCACTGGAAATAAAGGGTAACCAAGGAGCTAGTAAGATTGAGGAACCTAAAGTAATTAATATCAGCAGAGAAAAAGAATTAGAGAAACTTAAGGGACTAAAAATTGACAAATCCCTACAACCTGATGTCCTACATCTAAAAGAAGTAGCTACAGAGATAGCAAATGCACTACTTATGATTTTCCAAAATTCCTCAGACATTAGAACAGTCCCACTGATTGGAAATTAGCAAATATAACACCGCTGCTCATGAGAGGAGGGAGAGAGTGAACAGGGAACTACAGACCAGTTGGCCTTTCATCAGTCATTGGAAAATACAGGAACCTATTATTAAGGAAATCTTAACAATGCACTTAGGAAATCATAGTATGATCAGATAGCGTCCAGAAGGTTTTACCAAATGGAAATCGCGTTTGACAAATTTATTTGAGTTTTTTGAGGATGTAGCCTATACAGTAGGTAATAAGGAGCCAGTAGATGTAGTATACTTGCATTTTCAAAAGGCATTTAATAAGGCATCATACAAAAGGTCTATGATAAGAGCACATTGATTTTGGGTATATATTAGCATGGATGGAGGACTGGTTAACACACAAGAAGCAGAAAGTTGTGATGAATTGGGTATTTACAAGTTGGCAGGCTGGAGTACCACAAGGATCAGTGCTGGGGCTTCAGTTATTTACAATCTATATTAATGGCTTAGGTGAAGAGAATAATAGTGATGTATTCAAGTTTTCTGATGATACAAAGCTAGGCAGGAATGTAAGCTGTGAGGAGGACACAGAGAGGCTGCAAAAGATATAGACAGGTTAAGTGAGTGAGTGTAAGGTGGGGATGTGTGAGGTTATTCACTTTGGTAGTAAGAATAGAAAAGCAGAATTTAAAACAATGTTTTGGAGCTTCTAAATGTTGATGTTCAGAGAGATATTAGTGTACTCATAAAAGGAACACAGAGATCACATGCAGGTACAACAGATAATGAGGAATGCAAATGGCATGTTGGTCTTTATTGCAGGGGTTATGGAGAACAAGAATAAGGAGGTCTTGCTCCAATTACATAGGTCTTTGGTGAGACCACACCTGGAGAACTGTATGGAGTTTTGGTCTTCATGTCAAAGGAAGGATGTGTTTGCATTGGAGGCAGCTCAGTGAGGGTTCATTAGATTGGTTCCTGGGATGAGAAGGTTATCCTATGATGAGGAGCTGAGTAAATTGGGCCTATAGGGTTTAGAAGAATGAGCATTGAAACATACAAGATTCTGAAAGAGCCCGACAGGGTTGACACTGACCAATTGTTTTCCCAAGCTGAGAAATCTAAAAGGCACGAGTATTGTCTCAGGATAAGGGAGTCAATCATTATGGACTGAGATGAGCAGATTTTTTTTTTCACTCAGAGGGTTGTAACTCTTTGGAATTCTCTACCTCAGAAGGTTGTGGATGCTCCATTGCTGAGTGTGGTTGAGGCTGAGAAAGACAGGTTTTTGGTCTCAGAGTGGGCAGAAAAGTGAATTTGAGGCAGAAGACGGTGTTGAATGGTGGCATGGGCTCCAGGTGCCATATGGCCTACTCATGTTCCTATTTCTTATGCTTATAAATAAGAGAAGGCCGATTAACACCCAGAAATACCAAATGCTAAATCTTTCAGCATGAATAGTTCATAATTAGCCCAAATTCACATGAGTTCTCTACCTGTTATTTAAATCTACAGCTTAGTGATAGAAGTTGCGAGGCCTCAGGAGTAACACTGGTTGACCATTGCAACTTTTTGATTTTGTGTGACTAATGCACACTCTGGAAGTTGCTGGACCACTCTGATGTCCATTATCTGTTCTTGCCATTGCAAAATCTGGGTCAATGTGTTTGTCCGTTTTGACTTCTTAGTCCTTTCAGGGTGCCATTTGTTTCAAATATATTCTTAGGATATGGGCATCAATGGAAAAAATGACCTTGATTTCCTATCTCCCAATTCCCCCACTAGGTGGTTTGTGGTATAGGTGCACCCACAGTGCTGTTTGGAAGGGAATTTCAGGTTTTTGACCCAGCAACAGTGAAGGAACAACAATATGTTTCCAAAATAAATTTTCAGGATGATGTGTGACTTGAAGAGATAAGGGAGGTAATGGTGTTCCCAGGCACCTGCTGCCCTTGCCATTCTAGGTGGTAGAGGTCGTGGGTTTGGGAGGTGCTGCCGAAGAAGCCTTGCAGAGTTGTTGCCATGCATCCTACAGAGAATATGACAGGTCATATGGTTTCCTTCTGTTCTTCGGTTATACCCTAAATGGATCATTCCAACCTTCTAATTGAATGCTTACACTTCTGACTAATGAAATTCACTAATTATCACCCACTGTGGTGTCAACTTTTCTGTCTCCTTTACTGGAGAAGAATTTGTGGAATGGTGTGACATTTTTACATTGCTCTGCAATTAGGAGGAGTCCATATTTAACAAAGCTTCAGGCTTCAGACTATACCCCTGGCCTCGATACTCTGAGCTCCTTACAATACTCTAGGTCCCTGAAAATACTCTGAAGCTATGATGATAGTCCAAGCTTCTAACAGTGCTCTGAGCCTCTGACAGTGCAGTTTGTGAGGCAGCTGTCATGAGGGAGGTGCTTTAAGAATCCTGAATTTCTCTCCCTCCCTCTCTGGTGTGAAACACAGCTCAGGAATTGGTGCCTGCAATACTGTCGGACAAGTGTTTCACACTTTTGTATCAAATTCTACTGTCAACACCTCACTAGGTAATTTGGCGTTTTTGCCAGTGTTGGTTGGGCATGAGTAAAACGACATTAATATGTACTTTTAATAACCAGAATAAAATATTCTGCCTGATGGCAATTGGCACTGACACTACCAGCAGTCTGAACATTTCCCTCGACACCTTTTTAGCAGAAGCTTGGCTGGGTTTTCCATAAACAGGAGTAGTGATAATATTGGCACAAAAAATGGAAAATCCCATAAGTCCTCTCCCTCGAAACCACAGCATAATCTTTACTGCCAGTATTGAAGAGAAAGGGAGAGCCAGGCCCTGGTCTGTCACTCTGTCTCCAACATAGCAAGTCAAATTAAAGCTACACTTCATACTCTCGGACAGTACAATTTTTTGTCTGTTTTAGATAGAATGCATTTATTTTTAGTTGCACTGCAGAAAATTAAGAACCACTGCAGTCTGTTCCTCAATGGGAAGCTTTCCCACCTTCTTAGTGCAATTTCTGATGGGTCCTCCAGATGCCTACTTAAAGTGGCAATGCTCCTCTTAAAGGGAGGTTGCATGCTCTTCCCCTAGTTCTGTCTAGAAGGAGGAGTGGGAAGAATGAGTCACAGGCAAGACTTCCAGATTCTCGGAAGCCATCCTAATAAGTATCCCTTCTCTTATTCCTCCAGCTCGTTCTTGACATCTACAGCTCACTGAAGGGTAAATCTTGGAGGAGGACAATTCTTAAGAGGAGGGACCATCATGCACTCCATTGTTAAGAAAGAAAAAACAAAACAATTTGCATTTATATAGCACCTTTGAAGACTTCAGGGTGCCACAAAGTTGCCGTTGACCTGTAGGAAGTGCAACAAAGTGATAATGATCAGGTGGTTTTTCTTTGGTGATGTTGGTTGAGGAATAAATATTGGCAACATCATTAAGGAAAAACACTCCTGATCTCTGAAATATATCTTCCTGAGACAGATGCCTCAGTTTAAACTTTCATCTGAAAGACAGCACCTCCCACTGTGCAGAACTCCCTCAGTATTAAAGTGAAGTGTCAGCATGGACATACACTCAGATACAACTTGAGCCCACCACTTGCTGATTCAGAGGCAGACACATTACCACTGAGCTACAGTTGATAGTCAGCATTAGTACAGTGACTGGCAGTCCAGCTGGGGTAGTGAGTGAGTTGAGGATGGAGCTTGGGGGTGGGGAGATGGGGAGGGGCTTACACATGTTGATGTACCGAGCACGGGTAAGCAGAGGTAGATAGTTGCAGTGGGGTCAGCCCAGGAAACAGCTAGCCAGAGGGCATGGACCTGCCCCAGACTTGCAGGGAAGGATAGAAATGAAGATTTTAGGGGCCCAGCAATAAAAATAAAACTCTTCCATCACAAATGAGGTTATAACAAGCTTGCTGTTTGTGGGATTTTGCTGTGCAAATTGGCTGCTCCCATACCAAAACGGAGGACAAGCCTTTGCATCATGGGTCATGGCAATGTTACATGATTAATATTGGTGGCGAATAATGTGCCCAGTTATGCAATGTCACTTTTAAGCTCCTCTCATCTGTGTCCAGATGAACCTGATGCCTGCAAAGCAAAAGATCTCAATGGGAAGCTCCCAGTTAAACAACAGCCCTTGGGGAAAATTGCAGATTGATTATACTAGACCGTTGTCCACCAAAGACGGGTACATGGACATCTTGCTGGTTATCAATACGCTCACCAGATGGATGGAGGCCTTCTCCAGCTAGAAAATGATGCAACAACCACAGCTAGGATTCTGCAGGAACCAATTTTTACCTGATAAAGGTTTCCAAATGGGGAATAGAGGCAATAATGGATTTCATTTCACAGTGATGACACATCTGGTTGGAGTGACACAATACCTGGACTACCACCCAGGGTCCATTGGGAATGCAGAATGATTCAACAGCACAGTAAAGCGGGACTTTGAAAAGATATCATGAAGGGAACTGATGATTTGATGAAAGGCTGCTTCAGACTGGATCACAGCCTTGTCAAGCATCCCGCAGGACATCAGAGTTACACCAGTCAGCTCAATGGACCATGACCTGTTTGAACTTATGACAGGGAGGCAGGTGAAGATCAGCCATCCAATGGGACTGTCAATCCCTAACGCCACCCATCAGCTATTTGACCAGTTCCTTCAGAATTTACCACAGACATTGGAGTTCACCAGCAGTAAACACCATGGGTGTAGCCCACCTCAATGCATCCCACCCCACCTTTGAGTCCTCTATCCAAAATTTGACCAAGTCATGAAAAAACATTTTCAAAAAGAACTTTAACTTGGACTTTCCACATTAGAAAGGATAAACTGAGAGAAATCAATCTGAAATCGGCAATTCAAAGACAGGGGAAGAAAACATATAGGATTATACAGGATATACAGCACAGAAACAGGTCATTCAGCACAACCGGTCCATGCCAGTGTTTATGCTCCACTCGAGCCTCCTCCCATCTTTCCTCATCCAAATCTACCAGCATAACCCTGTATTCCCTTCTCCCTCATTTGCTTGTCTAGTTTCCCCATAAATGTATCTACACTATTCACTTCAAATACTCCTTGAGGTTGAGTTCCAAATTCTCACCACTCTTTGTGTGAAGAAGTTTCTTCTGAACCCCCTATGGGATTTCTTGGTGACTATCTTTTATTGATGGTCTCTAGTTATGCTCTTCCCAACAAACGGAAACATTCTCTCTGAATCTACTCGATCAGAACCTTTCAGAATTTTAAATGCCTCTAATTAGGTCACTCCTTAGCCTTCTTTTTTCAGAAGAAAAGAGACCCAGCCTGTCAATCCTTTCCTGATATGTATACCCATGCACTTCTGGCATCAACCTTGAAAATATTCTCTGCACTCTTTCCAGTGCCTTTATATAAAATGCGGTGACTAGAACTGCACGCAGCACTGTATGTGTGGTCTAGCCAAGGATCGATACAGTTTAGCATAGCTTCCCTAATTTTCAATTCAATCAAATTAAGCCTAGTACTTGCTTTGCTTTTTATTAATGCCTTGCTAATCTGTGACGTAACTTTTAGTGATTGGTGCATTTGTACCCTGGCAAAGGCACAGAATGTACTCCGGGTGGAAGACTTCAAAGTCCATCACCGAATGTGGCTTTGTAGTGTCGTGGTTTTTATAATGATATAAAGGCACCAGTCACTTATAAGGGATTGGGTAAAAATATTTTGGGTTCATTTATTAATACCAGGCACAGGTGAACAGATATACATGGATATAAAGCTTGTCCAACCTTTTTGTGTGGGGAGGCCACATTTCCATTTTTTCTCACTCAAAGGGTTGATGAACAGTGCTGTATGTACTCTGCGGGAAGGAGCAGAAGTGAAATTAAAACTGGATCGCATGACATACTTCCTTCCAGTGATGTCATGTTACAATCCCTTAAAGGCATATTACGACAGGTAGCACCACTACTGTCCAAGCCGGCCGAGTCCTGAAGGACATTGCTCCCTGACAGGGCCTGCGGCAGGTGGTGAAGGAAACAACAAGAGGGAAAAACTGACTGGGTCTTGTCCTCAACTATCTACCTTTCACAGATGCATCTGTCCATGTCAGTATTGGTAGAAGTGGCCACTGCACAGGCTGTGTGATTCCATCTTCACACTGAGGATACCCTACATTGTGTTGTGTGGTACTACCGCCGTGATAAATGGGATCGATTTCAGAACAAATCTAGCAACTCAAAACTGGGTATCCATGAGGCGCTGTGAACCATCAGCTGCAGCAGAATTGCATTCAACCACAATCTGTAACCTCATGGCCCAGCATATCCCCCACTCTAGCTTCACTGTCAAACCAAGGAATCAACACTGGGTTCAATGTGGAGTGCAGGAGAGCATGCCAGGAGCAGCACCGGGTGTGGTGCATGGCATGACATGATGGGTCGAATGGCCTCTTTCTGTGCTGTTAAGATTCAGTGATTCTGTGTCAACCTGGTGAAGTTCAATACAGGACTACTTGTGTGCCAAACAGCAGGAACAGCATGTAATAGACAAAGTTCAGCGATCCCACAACCAACGAATCAGGTCAAAGCTCTGTAGTCTTGCCACATGCAGTCATGAGTGGTGCTGGAAAATTAAATAACTAACCAGGGAGGACCCTACACAACTATCACCATCCTCAATGGTGGGGGAGCCCAGCACATCAGTGCAAAAGACAAGGCTGAAGCATTTGCAACAATCTTCAGTCAGAAGTGCCAAGTTGATGATCTACCTTGGCCTCCTCCTGAGTTCCCCAGCATCACACATGCCAGTTTTCAGCCATTCAATTCACTCCACATGATATCTGCAAAGGCTATGGGCCTTGAAAACATCCTGGCAGTATTAATGAAGACTTGTGCTTCAGAACCAGCAGTGCCCTGAGACAATCTGCCCATGTACAGAGGCAACACTGTTTTCTATCTGACAATGTGGAAAGTTGTACAGGTATGTCCTGTCCACACAAAACAGGACAAATCCAATCCAACCAATTTCCACCTCATCAGTCTAGTCTCAATCATCAGCAAAGTGACAGTGCTATCAAGCAGAACTTACACAGCAATAACCTGCTCACTGACCCTCAGTCTGGGTTCCACCAGGGCCACTTGGCTCCTGACCTCATTACAACCTTGGTTCAAACATGGACCAAAGAGGTGAACTCAAGAGGTGAGGCGAGAGTGACTGCCCTTGACATCAAGGCAATTTGACAGTGTGGCATCAAGGAACCCAAGAAAAATTGAAGTCAGTGGGAATCAGGGAAAAACTCTCCAGTGGTTGGAGTCATAACTAGCACAAAGGGAGATGGTTGTGGTTGTTGGGGGCCAATCATTTTAGTCTCAGGGCATTGATGCAGGAGTTCCTCAGGGTAGTGTCCTAGGCCCAACCATCTTCAGCTGCTTCATCAATGACCTACCCTCCATCATAAGGTCAGAGGTAGGGATGTTTGCTAATGATTGTACAATGTTCAGCACCATTTGCGACTCCTCAATACTGAAGCAGTCCTTGTCCATATACATTCAGGCTTGAGCTGATAAGTGAAAAGTAACATTCACACCATACAAGTGCCAGGCAATAACCATCCCCAAGAAAAGATGATTTAATCATTTCTTCTTGACATTCAATGGAATTACTATCACTGAAGCCCCACTATCACCAACCAATGGTTACCAAAAACTGAACTGGACTAGCTATATAAATACTGTGGCTAGAAGAGCAGGTCAGACGCTAGGAATCCTGCAGAGAGTAACTTACCTACTGACTCCACAAAGCCTGTCCACCATCTACAAGGCACAAGTCAGGAGTGTGATGGAATTCTCTCCACTTTCCTGGATGAGTGCAGCTCCAACAACACTCAAGAAGTTTGACACCACCCAGGACAAAGCAGCCCACTTAACCGGCACCCCATCCACAACATTAAACATTCACTCCCTCCACCACCAATGTACGTTGGCAGCATGTACAAGATGCACTGCAGCAACTCACCAAGCCTCCTTTGACAGCACCTTTTAAAACTGCTACTTCTACCATCTAGAAGGACAAGGGCAGCAGTTATGTAGGTCATCACCTGCAAGTTTCCCTCCAATCCACACGCCATCCTAACTTAGAACTATGTCGCTGTTCCTTCACTGTCACTGGGTTAAAATCCTGGAAATCCCTCCCTAACAGCACTGTGGATGTACCTACACCACATGGACTGCAATCGTTCAAGAAGGCAGCTCACCACCACCTCCTCAAGGACAATAGTAATGGGCAATAAATGCTGGCCTAGCCAGTGATGCCCATAACCCATGAAAGAATAAAAAAGATGCCTTTGTTCCTCTACCACACCTAGGCTTGCAACTTCCAAGTAATAACTGCCGTCCCTATTCTTCCTACCGCCATCTGCAAGTTTGCCTTCAAACCACAGACCATCCTGACTTGGGACTATATCGCTGTTCCTTCACTATCGCTGGGTCAAAATCCTGGAACTCTCTTCTCAACATCGCTGTAGGTGTTCTTACACTACATGGACTACAGTGGCTCAAGAAGGCAGCTCACCACCAACATCTCAGGGGAAATTAGGGATGGGAAATAAATGTTGGCTTAACCAGCGACACCCACTTCCCATGAACGAAAAAAACAAATATGTACTACCTCAAATTTATCTTGAATATTCTTGAAAAGAGAGACATGTTGCTGAAGCTTTTCACCTTGTACTCATCAGGACAAAAGCAAGAAGTGAACTGAAGGTTTCCTTGCTTAGACTGCTACAGTAAGGATGTATGGTAACAATAACAGTAATAGTTGTCTGGTAGTACAGAACTTGAGTATGGCTGAAAAAAGAGACAGGTCAAAGCTTTTCATCTTGCGTTCATCAGGACACTTTGCAAGAATGCCAATATAAGGAGAAACAACAATTTAGATTGCATGTGAAGAGAATGCTGATTAGCGGGCAAGTGGACTCTGATTGGTCGAGGTGTTGCCATGGAGAATGCACCAGTGATGGTGACTGACAGTTAACTGCCAAGCATTGTTTGAAATTTAAACCAGGCAGCTTGACCCTGATTGGTCAAGGCATTGTCCTGAGGAATGAGTCAGCGAATGGCTGTCACTTATTTTGTTTAGCTGAAACAGGCACAATATGTGTACCTGAACTTTCTGTCTGCAAAGAACAGGGCCCTGTCTATCAATATATGTAGCTTTCAGTCCATGCAAATGTACCACACTGCGAGACTGACTGACAATCTTAAATTAGTTGTCAGTGTAATTCTTAGCATGCTGAGAATTATTTAGCAAATATTGTTTAATCACAGAATCACATCTAATGTTGGACACTGTGTTTTGAGTTTTACAAGCACAAGCTGGTTGGGTACGGTCTGTACCTCGCCCATTCTGAACAGCGACTGGAACATGTTGTTTGATATAATCTGCCAGTCTTTGGGACATACAGCCTACATACCTAGCATCATGTACCACATTACTCATTTGTGCGATAAGCAGAATGTCTTTTTGGCTTACGGCAGCATCCTGTTAGTGACGAATACCACTCGTGTTGCTACTGCATGAAACTATGCTAGCTTCACCTGTTGCTCAAATTTTTGAGATACTTTGTCCCTCCAGGGTAATCTAAGGTAGACTGGCACTTCTCAGGGCCGAACGTGATGGCCTTATGCCCATTCATGAGTTTGTGTGATATCCAGCGCGCAATGATCTGATCAGGTTGGCCATTATCCTGCAGGATAATGATGTGCCCTATTTCAGCACCAAGCTTGCATTGCGAACAATGGTTAGGGCCCTATTTATAAGGTTGCTGATAAGGACAATCTTATAGCCTGTGGAACTGTAAGAATCCCAACGCATATATTGACCAGTGAAGGTAGGTTTGTGGTAGACCGTGGTAGAGAACCCCCTGGCAGATTTCTCAACTAGTACGTCAAGAAAGGGGAGTTCGTTTGACTGCTCCATTTCAAAGGTGAATTTGAGCACAGGGTGGAGCATATTAAGACATGTAAGGAAATTACTACACGCAGCTCCGGATTTAAAAATAGCAAACGCATCATCCACCTATCGGAAATATACGAGAGGTAGGAGGTTAAATGTCATTCTATCGAAGCCATGTTTCTCATGGAATCCAACAAAGATGTTTGTGAGAGCTGGGCCTAGAGGGGATCCCATGGCAACACCATCTATTTTGAGGATATATGGTGCTGTTAAAACTGAACTCAACTGCGCGAGTTGCCGAGTTCATAAGTTCAATGAATACTGATTCACGCAATGTTGACAGGTCTAGATCGCCATGATATGGTGCTGCAGCGCAAATACCTATGGCCTCCTTAAGTGGAATGTTGGTGAATAGGCTAGCAATGTCAGATGAACACATGGACACAACATTGCTATCAATATGTAAGTCCTGTGTGGCCTTCACAAATGTGGAGGAATCCTTCACCGTGTGTGTGGGAAATTTGCTCCAAACTGGTTGTAACAATTCACCCTAACATTTGGCCAATTCATGTTGTACAGAACTGGTCATATATAAGATAGGGTGCAAAGGGACATCACTTTTGTGTGTCTTGGGCAGCCCATACATACGCGGTGGTCACACTGCAAGTTAGGAGAATGCAGGCAGGCAGACCACCAGGCAGTCTAAGAGAACCAGGCAGGCAGTGCAGGAGTCCCCTGAGTTATATTGCTTGCTAATCAGTTTCCCATTTTGGATACTGGTGAGGGCGATGGTTTCGTAGGGGAGTGCAGCCAGAGACAAGCCCGTGGCACCACAGGTGGCTCAGCTGCACAGTAGGGGAGGAAGAAGAGTGGAAGAGCAATAGTGATAGGAGATTTGATAGTCAGGGGATCAGACAGACGTTCCTGCAGCAGTAAACATGACTCCAGGATGTGTGTTGCCTCCTTGGTGCCAGGATCAAAGAATTCCCAGAGCAGCTGCAGAATATCCTTCTGTGGGAGGGTGAGTAGCCAGAGGTCGTGGTCTATGTTGGTACCAACGACATAGGTAGGAAGAGAGATGAGGTCCTGGAAGCAGATTTTAGGGTGTTAGGTAGGAAATTAAAAAGCAGGACCGCAAGAGCAGTAATTCCAGGATTAATCCCAGTGCCATGTGCTAGTGAATATAGGAATAGGAGGATTGAGTGATTGAACATGTGGCTGGAGAATTGGTGAGGAGGGAAGGCATCAGATTTCTGAGGCATTGGGTCTGGTTCTGGGTAGGTGGGACCTGTAAAAGATGGATGCATTACACCTTAACAGGATCGGGACTAATATCCTCACAGGGAGATTCGCAGGTGCTGTTGGGGAGGGTTTAAATTACCTTGTCAGTGGGGTGGGAACCTGAGGGGTAGCTCAAATTGGAAGAAAGTAAAGCTGATAATGGGAAATAAAACAGTGACAAGTGAAATTAGAAAGCAGGAGAAACAAAGGTGAGTATCAGCTAAGGTTAAAATGCAGAATAATGTCAAAAAGACAAAGTTAAGGGCATGCTACCTGAATACACACAGCATTCACAGCAAGGTAGATGATTTAGAGGCATGAATAAAGGTAAGTGGGTATGATATAATTGCCATTACGGAAATGTAGCTACAGAGTGACCAAGACTGGGAACTGAATATTCAAGGATATTTGACATTTAGGGAGGACAGACAACAAAGAGAAGGAGATGGTGTTGCACTGCAAATAAGGGACAGGGTCAGTACATTTGTAAAGAAGGATTTCAAATCGGGAGAACAAAACGTGAGATCTGTTTGGGTGCAGCTAATAAACAGCAAGGGGCAGCAAACATTGGTAGAAGTTGTTTATAGGCCACTAAACAGTAGTGGTAATGTGGGGCATGATATTAATCAGGAGATGAGGGAAGCATGTAGCATGGGTAATACAGTAATCATGGGTGATTTTGATCTGCCTATAGACTGGGTATACCTAATGAGTGCTAATGCTGTGGAGGATGGGTTTCTGGCATGTGGTAGGGATGGTTTTCTAGAGCAGTATATTGAGGGACCGACTAGAGAACAGACTATTTTAGATCGAGCATTACATAACAATAAAGGGCTAATGAATAATATTGTTGGAAAAGAACCTTTAGGAATGAGTGACCATAATATGATAGAATTTTACATTATGTTTAAAAGTGAGGTAGTTCAATCTGAAGCCAGGGTGTTAAGTTTGAAGAAAGGAAATTATGAAGATATGAGGGGCAATTTGGCTGAGCTGGATTGGGAAAATACATTCAAAGGTAAGACAGTATATAGGCAATGGAAAGTCTTTAAAGAAGCTAAGGGTTATATAAGATTAAAAGAAAAAGGCCGATAAAGTTGCCATTAATAGCAGTAAACCTGAGGATTGGAAGCATTTTAGAATACACCAAAGGAGGACCAAGAAACTGGTAAAGAAAGGGAGAATAGAATATGAATGTCAACCAGCAAAAAACATTAAAATGGACTGTAAAAGCTTCTATAGGTATGTAAAAATGAAACATTTGGCTAAGACAAATGTGGGTCCATTACAGCCAGAATCAGGAGAATTTATGATGGGGAATAGAGAAATGGGAGAGAAGCTAAAAGATTACTTTGTGTCTGTCTTCACTGAGGAAAAATCAAGAAATCTCCCAGAATTAGAGATCCAAGGGACTAGGGAGAATGAGGAATTGAAGGAAATTAGTATTAGTAAGAATGTTGTATTGGAGAGATCAATGGGACTGAAGGCTGATATTCTGCATCCTGATTTTCTACATCCCAGAGTGTTGAAAGAGGTAGCTATGGAAATAATGGATGCATTGGTGATCATCTTCCAAAATTCTGTAGATTCTGGAATGGTTCCTGCAGATTGGAAGGTAGAAAATGTCACCCCACTTTTTAAGAAGGGAGGGAGAGAAAAAGCAGGGAGCTACAGACCTGTTAGCCTTACATCAGCAGTAGGGAAAATGCTAGAATCTATTATAAAGGCTGTGATAAATGGATACTTGGATAATCATGATCTGATTGGACATAGTCAGCATGGATTTGCGAATGGGAAACCACGTTTGACGAACTTCTTGGAGTTTTTGGAGGATGTTACTAACTGATTGACAAAGGAGAGTTGATGGATGTAGTATACTTGGATTTTTAGAAGGCTTTTGATAAAGTTCCCCTCAGGAGGTTGGTTAACAAAATAAAAGCACATGGGATAGGAGGCAATATACCAGCATGGATTAAGGATTGGCTAACAGGCAGAAAACAGAGAGTAGGAATAAACAAGTCATTCTCGCGTTGGCAGGCTATGATTAGTGGGGTACTGCAACAATCAGCAATTGGCTCCCAGCTGTTCAAAATGTATAGCAATGGTTTGGATGTGGGGATCAAATGTAATATTTCCAAATTTGCAGATGCCACAAAGCTAGCTGGGAATGTGTGTTGTGAGGAAGATGGAAAGCAGCTTCAAGAGGATTTGGGCAGACTTAGTGAGTAGGCAAGAAAATGGTGGGTGGGTTTTTTAAAAATTCATTCATGGAAAGTGGGTGTAGCTGGCTAGTCCAGCATTTATTGCTCATCCCTAATGGCCTTTGAGAAGGTGGTGGTGAGCTGCCTTCTTGAACTGCTGCAGTCCATGAGATGTAGGTACACCAACAGTGCTATTAGGGAGGGAGTTCCAGAATTTTGACCCAGCGACAGTGAAGGGCCGGTGATATATTTCCAAGTCAGGATGGCGAATGGCTTGGACAGGGACTTCCAGGTGATGGTGTTCCTATACATCTACTGCCCTTGTCCTTCTAGATGAGAGTGGTCATGGGATTGGAAGGTACTGTCTAAGGAGGCTTGGTGAGTTTCTGCAGTGCATCCTGTAAATGGTACACACTGCTGCCACTGTTCATCGGTGGTGGCGAGAGTGAATGTTTGTGGATGGGGTGTCAATTAAACAGGCTGCTTTGTCCTGGGTGGTGTCAAGCTTCTTGAGTGTTGTTGAAGCTGCACTCATCCAGACAAGTAGAGAGTATTCCATCACACTCCTGACTTGTGGCTTGTAGATGGTGGACAGGCTTTGGGGGATCAGGAGGTGAGTTATGCACTGCAGAATTCCTTGCATCTGACCTGCTCTTGTAGCCATAGTACTTCTATGGCTAGTCCAGTTCAGTTTCTGGTCAATGGTAATGCCCAGAATGTTGACAGTGGGGAATTCAGTGATGGAAATGCTATTGAATGTCAACGGGTGATGGTTACATTCTTTCTTGTTGGAGATGGTCATTGCCTGGCACTTGTTTGGCATGAATGTTTCTTGCCACTTGTCAGCCCAAGCCTGGATATTGTTCAGGTCTTGCTGCATTTGGACATGGACTACTTCAGGATCAGAGGAGCCATAAATGGTGCTAAACGTTGCTCAATCATCAGTGAACATTCCCAATTCTGACCTTATGATGGAAGGAAGGTCATTGATGAAGCAGCTGAAGATAATTGGGCCTTGGACATTACCCTGAGGTGCTCCTGCAGTGATGCCCTGGAACTGAGATGATTGACCTCCGACAACCATCTTCCTTTGTGCTGGGTATTGCTCCAACCAACGGATTCCCCTGATTCCCATTGATTCCAGTTTTGCTACGGTTCGTTGATGCCACACTCAGTCAAATGCGGCCTTGATGCCAAGGGCAGTCACTCTCACCTCATCTCTGGAGTTCAGCTCTTTAGTCCATGTTTGAACCAAGGCTGTAATGAGGTCAGGAGCTGAGTGACCCTGGTGGAACCCAAACTGAGTGACAGTGAGCAGATTATTGCTAAGCAAGTGCCTCTTGATAACACTGTTGATGAGTCCTTCCATCACTTTACTGATAATCGAGAGTAGACTGATGGAGTGGTAATTGGCCGGATTGGATTTGTCCTGCTTTTTGTGTAAAGGACATACCTGGGCAATTTTCCACATAGTTGGATAGATGCCAGTGTTGTAGCTGTACTGGAACAGTACACAGTATGCACTGCTGCTACTGTGCATCGGTGGTGTTGGGAGTGAATGTTTGCGGATATGGTGCCACTCAAGTGGGCAGCTTTGTCCTGGACAGTGTAAAGCTTCTTGAATGTTGTAGAAGCTGCACTCACTAGGCAAGTGGGGAGTATTCCATCACACTCCTGACTTGCACCTTGTAGATGGTGGACAGGCCAGGAGTAGTGAAGAATGAGAGGTGATCGCATCGAAACCTACAAAATAAAGGAATTGACAGGGTAGATGCAGGTGAGATGTTTCCCATGGTTGGGGAGTCTCTAGAACCAGGGGACACAATTTCAAAATAAAGGGGAAGCTGCTTAGGACTGAGATGAGGGGAATTTTGTTTTACTCAGAGGGTTGTGAATCTTTGGAATTCTCTATTCAGAGGGCTTTGGAAGCTCAATCATTGAGTATGTTTAAAGCAGAGATTGACAGATTTCTAAATAGCAATTAATTAAAGTGATATGGGGATACTGTGGGAAAAGGGCATTGAAGTGGATGATCGGCCATGACTGTATTGAATGGTGGAACAGGCTCGACAGGCTGAATGGCCTACTGCTGCTCCTATGTTCCTATTCTGACTTGGGACATGTAAAGCTACTCCTTTGTCACTGGGTAAAATTCCTGGAACTCCCTATTTAGCAGCAGGCGAGAGCACCTTTACCATTTGGCTTGTAGCAGTTCACAGAAAAGCCCCACCACCACCTTCTCAAGGACAACGAGGGATGGGCAACAACTGCTGGCCCGCATGGGCTGACATTTAAGTGGAAACCAAAAGTACACCGATTTCATGCATCCATTCTCCTCAGAGACTACCAATCCAACGCAACCCAAAACCAAGAAGCTGCAGTTATGACACAGTGCGGGTCCTACATAATAATACCTTGGGCAATGTTTTCCTCAATCTTTGTGCAGACTGTTCTTGGTGACATTTGGGAGCACTAGTTTTTGATCTGTTGTCAGCTGATGTTGCTCCACTGAAGACTATTGACCCTATGATGTAAAATATGGGACCTGGTGAAAACCCTTCTGCTCCTCATCTTTCCTCAGCCTAATGGGTGCCTTCTCAGCCATGGGGAATTACACATGTCTGCTAGGGCAAGTGGGCAAGATCAGTGTGTTTTCTTGCAGTTCACAACACACCACATCATTGGTCCCCGTGTGGAATTGAGAACTTGTATCCGACTCGATCGTTCCCCTTATTGCTTCCCAAAATAGTCAATTAATGACCAAATAATTTGCTTTGGAATTATTTATTTGATTGGCTAGGGCATCGGGAAGGCGGGCATTTGAGTTCAAGGGCTAGGTGAAACAGAGAGAGTGTGAAACTTCATGTGAAGTCTGCAGTGGCCTGGAAAAGAGTTTGAAAGTAAAGGCAATTAATTTTAGTTGTTGACTTAAACTGCTGTTGATAGGTACTTCATTTCCTGATTTTCCCTCCTATAAATAGATTAAGGGTCACATGAAAGTCAAGTTATTCTCATTTGTCCTCCCTGTAGACAGATTTCCCATGACTGCTTATCCATCAGCTCTCCTTTAACGCAATTTTTCTCAAATTAATTTACCCTAGTCTCTGTGGTTGTCCAGCAGCTGAATATCACTTCCTGTTGCTTCAAATTAACTCTTTCAATGTGTTCTCAGTGCAGTCAGCGTATTTCTCTACGTGCGTAAATAAAACTGATGCTAACCAGGTTACACTAGACTTCTCAGATGAATTCCTTCATATTGAGGCAGGGCATCACACAGATACTTGTCCCTCCCAGAAAGACCACTAATTGCTCTCACCTTCCTGAATTATGTAGAATTACATCGTATTTTACAGCACAGTAACTGGCCATTCACCCCATCTGGTCGAAGCCGGTGTTTATGCCGCACAAGGGCCTCCTCTCACCCTTCTTCATCCGTTCCATCAATATATACTTCCTATTCCTGTTTTGCCCATGTATTTATCTAGCTCCCTTTTAATGTATCTAAGTTATTCACTTTACCTGCTCCTTGTATTGGTGAATTCCATTTTCTAACCATTCTCTGGGTGAAGACATTCCTCCTGCATTCCCTGTTGAATTAATTGGTGAATATATATATATGGTTCCTGGGTTTAGCCTTCCACATAAGTAGAACATCTCTATATCTCCCTTACCGAACACCTTCAGAATTTAAAAAAACTTCCAATAGGTCACCACTCAGACTTCTCTTATCTGGAGAAGAGAGCCCGAGCCTGTTCAATCTTTCCTAATGGGTATAACCTCTTAGTTCTGGTATTTGCCTTGCAACTCTTTTTACATCTTCTCCAGTGTCTCTAACTTGCTTGAGTTTTTGATGAGGAAATAGAGAGGGGTGATAAGGGTAATGCCATTGATGTGGTGTACATGGACTTTCAAAAGGCATTTGATGAAGTGCTGCACAACAGACTTGTGAGCAAAGTTAGATCTCGTGGAATAAAAGGGACAGTAGCAACATGAATATGAAATTAGCTGAATGACAGGAAAGAGGATAGTGGTAAATGGTTGTATGTTGGGCTGGAGGAATGTATACAGTAGGGTTCCCAAGGGGTCGGTGTTAGGACCCCTGCTTACACATTAATGGCTTGGACCTGCATGTACAGCGATCAATTTCCAAATTTGTGGATGACCTAAAACTTGGAAGAATTGTGAACTGTGTTAGAGGATAATGTAAGCTTAAAAGGACATAGACAAGTTGATGGAATGGGCTGACAAGTGGCAGATCAAATTTAAAGCAGAGATAGCTTTAAATTTGTGAATGTGAAGTGATTCATTTTGGTAGGAAGAGCAAGGAGAGGCAATACAAAATCAAAGGCACAATGGTAATGGGGGTGCAGGAACAGCGAGACCTGCAGGTATATGCACACAATTCATTGAAGGTGGCAGGGCAGGTTGAGAAAGTGGTTAAAAAAATTTGGAATCCTGAGCTTTATGAAAAGAGGAATAGAATACAAAGTCAAGGAAGTTATGATGAACTTATATAAGGCATTGGCTTCAGGCTGAACTGGAATATTGGACTGGATTTGCATGTAGGCTTCAGGACTCCGATGCTGGAACCAAATGGGGCTCCCAAGCTCACACTTGCTGACAGTGAGACAGGCGACGCAATTTTTCAGGAGGGGTCCTCTTAACTGGCTGCCTCTGCACTCACAATCCTATTAAGGACAGGGGGCTGGTCCCTGAGGATGGAGGCCCAATGAGAGCTTGGAGCCTTGGCAGCACTACCAATGAGCTGGCGGCCTTCGCAACTAGTGGGGAATGAGGGTGGGGGTGGGGGGAGGGTGGCAGGGGAGGGGGCTGCACTCGACTGGTGGGAAAATTCTGGAGATGCCACAAAATCACCTCTACTTGAGGTCTTAACCATTCTAATTGGCTGCCTACCTCTGTGGAGAAGGGAATTGATCCCGTTACCAGACCGACCTTGGAAAAGATCCCCAGCGGCAGGAATATATCAGGGAGACACACCGACACGGTTCCTTCCTGTTTCCCCAGCTTCCCCACCTCCATACCTGTCTCCACAGGACTGGGAAAATAGAGGATTTGCAGGGTTTTGACAAGAGGGTGTGAGAGTGGAATTAACTAAATTGCTCTTGCAGAGAGCCAGCACAGACTCAACCAGCAGAGTGGCCTCCTTCTGCCCTGTAACCATTCTGTGATTCTGTATCCTCTTTAAAATATGGAGACCAGCCATTCTCTCAAAAAAGCTAATGGTAAAGATCATTGAGCACTCCTGTTGAACATTGTGATGATTTTGAGAGCTCTAAAGTGATACTTGAAATGTCTGTAAAACCTTTTGAACATGTTGCAGCAAATCCACTGCTCTCTCTCCCATCTGTCTAAAATAAGTGAGCTCTTCATGTGTATGTCAAAGGTCATGTGCCATGGGTCAGGGATAAAATTGACCAGAGCAGCTGATTCTAAGCAGCAACAACAGGAAGGAAAGAAAGAATCTGCATTTATGTAGCACCTTTCATAACATCCCTAAGTATTTTACTGCTAATGAATTGTTGCTATGTGGGAAACACCATAGCCAATTGGCACAGAGAAAGGTCCCATAAACAGCAATGTGATAATGACCAGATAATCTGTTTTTGTGATGTTGGGTGGTTGATAGATATTGGCCAGAGCACCAAGAAGAATTCCCCTGCTCTTCACTGAAATAGCATCATGGGGCTTTATATGAACACCTGAAAGGGTTGACAGGACCTCGGTTTAACACCTCATCTAAAAAGACAACATCTCCAATACCCCCTTCACTATGGTAGCAAGTTGATTTTGTGCTTAAGCCTCTCTCAGTTGGACTTGAACCCACAACCTTCTGACTTAGAAACAAGAATTCTACCCACTGAGCCACAGCTGGCACATGAAAGTGGCATTAGAACGATATCCTGTAATTTATGCAGTGAATTGATAACGCTAGTTGAAGGTATAGACAAGTGCAGGAAAATTGACAATAACATTGGCCCAGATTTTGCATTGAGCATGATGGTTAGGCTATCAGCCCTCACCATTATTATGGGCTAAAGTGGAAAGCACTCTCTGGACTCCACACATGTTCAGTCAAATGCATAAATCCAAAGGTTGCTGTCCGAGTTACCCTGCTCCTACACAGGTTGCGCAATAACAGAGCCTCGCTGAGAGACTTGGTATCGAAATACTTGTAAGGGTGTTAAGTTGCAGGACTTAGCCAGTGGTCACTCATGAAACACAAAGTGAAAATGTTAGGACTGGTGCATTTGGGTCTAAGTGGATTTTTAACAGAGGCATGAGACATAATTACTGCCAAACAACCTCCCTGGCCCTCAAATAGAGGTGTGGAATCTCATCCCATTCGGATGTTATTGATGTAGGAGATTAAAAATGTATTTTTTTCTTTTCATTTTCTTTTATTTTTCTCCCGTAATCCTATTTTTTATTCCATCTTCTTACTCTACCTTCTGTACATGATGTTACAATGAATTAATTCTAATTTATACTTCCTGGTTTAGATACTGCATGTTTGACTGTGAATTCCTCAATCTGATTGGCTGAAGGGCCATACTGTTGTTTGTCCTGCTCACACACACCTCAGATTCCCCCATAGAGGGTAAAACACTGGAAATGATTCTCAAGAACTGGAAGTTTTTGCGCAAAAGCCTGTCAAAAAAAAGAAAAGCCTGAGAGCAGCTGTCAGTCTGATGAATGACGAGTGCTATTCTTTTGCCACTGACTGCAAAACCCAGGCTATTAGGTCAACACAGGCGCTCATCAAAACCAAACTACGAAAATAGGGGCATGAATGCCATCTCTGCAGTGGTGCTGGAGGAGCAACCAGCATGCCACACCCTTTTGAGAAGGTCTCCTGCACTGGCATCCCCAACATGTGCCAGGCAGGCTGTGATAACCTGACCTCACACAGCCCAACTGGTTGATGTGGCTTCAGGATAGCCACGCAGGTCCAGGCAACAAATTTGCCATCATTCTGAAAACAACAAGTGCTAAGCTGCAAGTCGGGCCCTGCACTCATGTTCCTTAAAGAGCCAGGCAGCCAAATGACAGTTAGTGAAATTTTTAAGAACTTTTGCAATTGCAAATAATCTGGAAGTACACCGAAGGGGTTGTGGTGAGTTCCTGTACTGGGAAATGGCTGTTTCTGCATCCTCACAGGGAGGGGCAGGTGATATCCGTCCACGCTTAGACTGCGACAGGTGTCAGGGCAGCCAGAGCCCCGGGGCAGTGGGGGTGGCTATGGGGTCCCGGCTCAGTGTTTTAAACAGAATTTTTCATTGTCCTTCAGTCGAGCTTCTCAGATCTGAAAAAAAAAACGGCTTTTGGAAAAGAATCGGAACTGACAGCCAGACAGTTCCATTTTCTTAAAGCCGGTCTTTCAGGTCAGTTTCACTGAGCAGCAGCAGCAGCTTTGTGATTCCGAATTTTTGTTTTTGGAAAACCTGCCAGAAAGCCACAGAACTTCCCGAAGGTCAGCAGCAGCAGGAACAGCAGCAGGAGCAGCAGGAGCACCAGCAGCAGCAGCAGCAGGAGCAGCAGCAGCAGGAGCAGAAGCAGCAGGAGCACCAGCAGGAGCAGCAGCAGGAGCACCAGCAGGAGCAGCAGCAGGAGGAGGAGCAGGAGCAGCAGCAGGAGGAGGAGCAGGAGCAGCAGCAGCAGCAGCAGGAGGAGCAGTAGGAGCAGCAGCAGGAACAGCAGGGGCAGCAGGAGCAGGAGCAGCAGCAGGAGGAGGAGCAGGAGCAGCGGCAGCAGGAACAGCAGCAGGAGCAGGAGCAGGAGCAGGAGCAGCAGGAGCAGGAGCAGCAGCAGCAGGAGGAGCAGTAGCAGCAGCAGCAGGAACAGCAGCAGGACCAGCAGCAGGAGGAGCAGGAGCACCAGCAGGAGCAGTAGTAGCAGCAGCAGCAGCAGGAGCAGCAGGAGCAGCAGCAGCAGGAGCAGCAGCAGCAGCACCAGCAGGAGCACCAGCAGGAGCAGCAGCAGGAGCACCAGTAGCAGCAGCAGCAGCAGCAGGAGGAGCAGGAGCACCAGAAGGAGCAGCAGGAGCAGCAGCAGCAGGAGAAGCAGCACGAGGAGGAGCAGGAGCACCAGCAGGAGCAGCAGCAGCAGCAGCAGGAGCAACAGCAGCAGCAGCAGGAGCACCAGCAGCAGCAGCAGGAGCAGCAGCAGCAGCAGCAGGAGCAGCAGCAGCAGCAGCAGGAGCAGCAGCAGCAGGAGCAGCAGCAGGAGGAGGAGCAGGAGCAGCAGCAGCAGGAGGAGGAGCAGGAGCAACAGCAGGAGGAGGAGCAGGAGCAGCAGCAGCAGCAGCAGGAACAGCAGGAGCAGCAGGAGCTGGAGCAGCAGCAGCAGGAGGAGCAGTAGCAGCAGCAGCAGCAGCAGGAACAGCAGCAGGAGCAGCAGCAGGAGCAGCAGCAGCAGCAGGAGCAGCAGCAGCAGCAGGAGCAGCAGCAGGAGGAGCAGGAGCACCAGCAGGAGCAGCAGTAGCAGCAGCAGCAGCAGGAGCAGCAGCAGCAGCAGAAGCAGCAGCAGCAGGAGCAGCAGGAGCACCAGCAGGAGCAGCAGTAGCAGCAGCAGCAGCACGAGGAGGAGCAGGAGCACCAGCAGGAGCAGCAGGAGCAGCAGCACCAGCAGCAGCAGCAGGAGCAGCAGCAGCAGCAGGAGCAGCAGCAGGAGGAGGAGCAGGAGCAGCAGCAGCAGGAGCAGCAGCAGGAGGAGGAGCAGGAGCAACAGCAGGAGGAGGAGCAGCAGCAGCAGCAGCAGCAGGAGCAGGAGCACGAGGAGGAGCAGCAGCAGCAGCAGCAGCAGGAGCAGCAGCAGCAGCAGCAGAAGCAGCAGCAGCAGGAGCAGCAGAAGCACCAGCAGGAGCAGCAGTAGCAGCAGCAGCAGCAGGAGCAGCAGCAGGAGGAGGAGCAGGAGCAGCAGCAGCAGGAGGAGGAGCAGGAGCAACAGCAGGAGGAGGAGCAGGAGCAGCAGCAGCAGCAGCAGGAACAGCAGGAGCAGCAGGAGCTGGAGCAGCAGCAGCAGGAGGAGCAGTAGCAGCAGCAGCAGCAGCAGGAACAGCAGCAGGAGCAGCAGCAGGAGCAGCAGCAGCAGCAGGAGCAGCAGCAGCAGCAGGAGCAGCAGCAGGAGGAGCAGGAGCACCAGCAGGAGCAGCAGTAGCAGCAGCAGCAGCAGGAGCAGCAGCAGCAGCAGAAGCAGCAGCAGCAGGAGCAGCAGGAGCACCAGCAGGAGCAGCAGTAGCAGCAGCAGCAGCACGAGGAGGAGCAGGAGCACCAGCAGGAGCAGCAGGAGCAGCAGCACCAGCAGCAGCAGCAGGAGCAGCAGCAGCAGCAGG